>NC_091826.1:121476807-122076807 GCF_038994185.2 Dermacentor albipictus
GAAATCGCCTACTGCCTTCATGGGCTCCAAGATTCACTCGATTTTGCTAAATTACGGGCAGCAGGTATTAAACACACTTGCACTTTACTCTATGGCAGTGACATTTCATCGTCGCGTACTGCAGGTCTGTCCTGATGTAGACGTGCTGTAGACTCGCGTTACGGATACGATGTCAGCCTTACTCTCTCCGGTTCTCTGTCCCTCCGGTTCTCCATTGTCGTGTCGTGGGGTGCGATTACGACGCCCTTCCTGCAAGGAGATCTGCGTGGCTTCGCGTGTCGTCTGGAGTGGGGCGTGCTTATCACGTGTGGCAGACACAGTGGTGGAGCACGCTCCCAATTTCTCTGTTCGAGCATTCAGCCAGCATGTGCTGCAGCAATGTGTCACTGGAGGAAGCATTTTTCGAGCGCCGTAAGGCATGGTTTCCGTGGACTAGGCGTTGACCATTTTGTCACATCTTCGCGAGCCTTGTAAGCGCAGCGGAGTCCATTTGCTTGCGGTGAAAGCGGTGCGAAGCGGTTGCCGCGGGTCACTGTTGCCGCGTTGCGTTTCCACTTCTGGAGCGGCTTTATTTATTCCGAACTGCTATCGTTTCTGCCGGAGAAATTGTTGTTCTTCAGGGTAGAGGAGTTTCTTCGGCAGCGATCATCCTGTTTCCTGTACGTGGTAATAGATAGGCGAGTACAGCTTGTTTTTCGAGCAGCCTGGTTTTTGTGCGGGGCCATTAAAAGTATTTATTGAATGTTTGTAGTATTTATGTACTGGTGACATTTGTGCGCGCGCAGTTCCGTATGCATGTGAATATTTTTGTATATGTACATCTCATTGTATAGCTACATTATGTAAAGTAGCTCTACCACGTCATCAGTTATATAGACCTTCATGCCCTTGCATGCATTCAGCATCATGCATGTATATTTGACAATTTGTTTATATGTAACCGTGTGTTCTCTGTTGGTATCAATGCTATTAAATCGAGTGGTCTCTCACATTTACGTGAACACGTTCCTTGCTCAGTTCTTGCATATTATCGCCCCAGTGGCATTGTGCTGTCATCGGGATTCACAAAGTTCGCATCGTCATTTGTTAAAATAAACTTTTTTTCTAAACACAACCTGACTCGACCCGACATGCAAACATATCTGCTGTGTATATAGACGATGGTGTTTCAGTAGACTGGGGTTATCCTGATGGTCTGCTGCTTAGCTGGCAGTTGTTCCGCATGCTGATCATATGCTGATCACGGGGGTTTTAGCAAACGCTCGTCTACTCGGTGTCTCGGGGGAACGCAATCAAAGGCGTGAAACTTTCCAGAGCTGCCGATAGTCAGCACCAGTTCTGCATAGCAGCACACACTGAGGAACGGATGGGTGGAAACAACTTTATTGTGAATCCGGCAAAGCACATTGAGGAAGCGTTTTGACACTGCCGCACCACGTGGGGCGAACACCAGACCCTTTTTTGAAACGCCGTGACCGACCTTGATACTTATTTTATTGTTCGTCCGCTGTTGACTAATTCAGTACGATAGACAGAACACCGAGGCAGTCTTCGTTACGACTTGTGAGTAGAATTTTTTCCTCCCTTCCTACATTCTTTTTGTGTTATCTTGCGCTGCGTTTGAGTGAGCAGTGTTACAGTTGCCGCTGCTCACTTTTGTCAGTGGCCTCATCTGTTTGATGCTATTTTGTTAGCTTTTCCCGTTGTTTTTCTTCATTACATATTCACTCGCCAACTGTCAACGTCGTACTCATGTAGACCACCGGTTCTTTCGTTTGCTTGCAGCTTTGTGTCTTTGTTTGAGTGTGCGTCTACGCTTGTTGGGTTTTATCAGTGCGGATGTACTGGTTACTTGAAGGAGCAGAGCCACAGCGTCGCAGAAGTGCATTAAAACAGTAAGGGCAGCTTATAAACACGTCTAAATAAAACGGCCAATTGCAGACACACTGTTATTACAGCAGGGTGTATAAAGAACAATTGACTTAAGGAGATTGCATGTTGACGGACATTCCGCGAAACTGCTTCAGTTCAAAGAACGTTGAAGAACGTTCAAAGAAAGTCTAACAACAAAAAATCGTTAGCAGTTGGTAAGAGACAGAGAAAGTAAAGACAGGAAAGGTAGAGAAGTCAACAAGGCGAGCTTGTGGCTTGCTGCCCTGTATGTACTGAGGCAAACGAAAGGGTGAAGTGAGAGAGAAATAAAATGAGAGAGTGAACACCGTGAGCATGCAATAGAATGCATGGGCCGTCACTCAAGCTGCTGCAGTTCAAGTTTTGCCTAGCCATTCTAGCGCAATTGCAGTTCCTAAACGTAATTGCCCGAAAACCTCTAGGACCTTGTCCTATTTCAAAGTTTGTGGGTAATGGTTAAAAAGTAGTTATTAGAAAGTTTCTGAAGGGTATAAAAATGGTATTATTGTAGTTCACGGTTAGCCTGTATAGTCGGTGACAATCTAAGAATTCTATACAAGCCACAGAAGCGCTGTGCACCGACCCTTCACCAGCTGGCTCGGCTCTCATCGCTTAATAACCTTGCTCGGCTAATGCTAGGCTAGTAGGAAACCAGAAGCTTGTGGATGAAGAAGCACCAGACAGACGCTGGTGCATGGTGTCCACAAACTACATATTTAGCTGAGCCCGCTCAACCAGGTGGAAGCCTGACTCCGCCGATTCCACTGCTGCTCGCGCACCGTCAGCATGCTGGGCGTGTCGTATTTTGCGACCGGACCATCGAGACACGCAGTAGTGCGCTGCAAGCTCCATGTTTCAAGCTGACAATTACCTTTGGCTGTGCACTGATATCAGGATCAGCCATAAAATTTGCCTAGGCGTTCAGGTTTTCTCCTCAAACCAGTGCCACAAAGACAGATTTGTGCGGAGAAAATAGTCGTTTAAAACGCGTAAAATCTCTTCACGTAAGGGAAATAAGCAAATTTAATTGGCTAGCGCATCTATGCAAACTGTTTGAGTTGGACAGCGTACATGCAACCATTTATTCTTCGATTGCCACTGACTATAGCAAACAGTTGTCAAACTACTGGTCGAACAAGGGAATATTCTATATATTGCTGTAATCTAATGTTGCGAGATAGATTTGTGGGGCATAATCCCAGATTTGGTAAACGCTGCGCTGTTAAACGCGAAAATTCACTCACTGCCTGCGCCGCGCCCAATAAATCTCGTCCACGCTACACAGCGAACAGCTACGGTTAGCTGGGAAGAAGCCGAAGGGAGCGGATGCACTTCACGCCGGTTCTGTCTTTCGTAAATGATTTCGCAGTGTTTATGCAAAATATCTCTGTAATTTTGCACCATCATCTCCCGCAAGTTATCCTGACTCTACCGATATTCGTCTTCAAGGTGGGAACTGCATTTTCACCGCTTTATTGGACCATTTCTGCCGAGCCGCTGCACCGCCGAGCTAAGCTTACTGCTAAGCTTAGGGCTCCGGCCGCTACGTGAGCCGCAGTTACGGCTGCGCGTCAACTTTCTTCAAGCCGCCATGGAAATACAAGTTGCAGGAACTGACATCTCACCCACCGAGATTTCCGAAGAAGCAGGATGGTGCACCATTGGCCCGCGTGAACGACTTTCTCCTTGGGGCAAGCGCGCTAACCCTAACATTGCATCAGCCTCCCAAACCGGCGTTGGAGACACCAACAAGGCGCAGCGAGGCCCGCGCGCTCACAAGCAGCAAGTTCTGAAGGCAGGGAAGATGCCCACTCTTCCACGTGATCACCACAAAGTAGTTATCAGGCCACGGGGCGGCTTGAACGTTGCAAAAGTCGGGCTCGTCCGCCTCGCTTCGGCCCTATATAGGGCGGCAAACGTATCTCCACAAGACGCCACGGAAGACATTGTCTGCCCAAATATTCAGCAAAATATCATCGTTGTGAGTACCCCTCACTCTCCCAATGCAGAACGGTACCGCCGACTCGACAGCTTTGAGGTCGACGGACACAAGTTCGAGATACGGGCATATGAAACTGCGCCCGACTATACAGTCAAGGGAGTCGTCCGAGGCATTCCTCTCGAAGAAGACGCGAAAGACATTCACCTCAATATCGTCAACAAGAGGAACCCGAGTGCCTTAGCGGCCAAAAGACTCAGCAAGACCACGTCGGTCATCATCGCCTTCGATGGTGGCCGAGTACCAACGTGGGTGTACTACGGGGGTGCTATGCTCAGGTGTACCTTGTACAGAAAGCAGATTGACATGTGCCACCAGTGCGGACGCGTCGGCCATCGTATGGACGTCTGCCCGAACCCCCAGGACCGTGTGTGTAGAGGCTGCGGAGCCTCGAACCCAGACCCCAATCACACATGCACGCCAAGGTGTCACCTTTGTGGGGGAGCGCATCCCACTGCGGACAAGGCCTGCAAGGCTCGATTCAAGACCCCCTATCTTGTTAGGAAACGACGCGGCGACCGACAGAGGGCAGCTGCGGAGGCCGCCCTCGAGCTACAGCAACAGACCTACGACCAACATTTCCCACCTGCCTTCCGCTCCCGCTCTCGAGGCCGGGCCCGGTCTCGCTCGGTTGCGGGGTCTCCATCCCGCCGGCAGAGCAGGTCTCGGAGCCGGGCGCGCAGCAAAACTCCCAGGGCGAGCCGTAGCCGTTCGAGCTCTCGGCGTCCGAAGCAAGCCGGCCAGCAAGATTCGGACCTACCTGACAAGGTGAGCTGGGCAGATGCGGTTAAGGGCTCGCTGAGACGCAAGGCTCAGGGAGCTACTGCCTCGACTCCAATACTGCCTACTGCCTCAGAACCCAATAATAAGAGGGACCCCAGGGATGTGGCATTAGAAGAAATGCAGCGCGAAAACGCACAATTACGTACGGTCGTGCTACAATTAACCCAAGAAATTCGAGAGATTAAACAGTCCATGGCGCAGCCATCTATACCTAAACCTCCTTTAGTCCCGACTCCCGTCACGAACGGTAACGACAGTGCGGCGCCGCCCACAAAGAAACGCGCGGCGGCCAGTTCCGAGTCTCAACAGCTCGAGAACCTCGAATCAGCAGTAAGTGATTGGCGCAAAGCACATGTCACGATAAATGACTGGCGGAAAGAACAAGAAGAAATGAGGAAGCTGCTTTCAGAAATTCAAACCGGGATCCGCAACATCGGCGTTGCGGTCAATAACCTCACTGCTCGAACAGACAGGGTTGAAGTCCATATAGACAAAATCGAGACTCACATAGGCCTTCGCCCAGGCGTGGAAATGATGCCCACCATGGGCCCTACAGTCATTCACCCTAGCCCTATTTCAGGTAACGCACAAGTACAGCACCACGATGGCCAGCCCCACTAACGAGCTCGTGGTGTGGCAGCGGAACTGTCGGGGCTTCAATAAGAAGCAACCACTGCTGCAACAATACATCCGACACGCGCAACCCAAACCCGACATCATAATGATACAAGAAACAGTAGGTACCGTACCAAAGCTTCCAGGTTACACTGCGCATGCCTCGCCGATTCCCGTTGATCGCGGACTTGCAATTTTAATTCGGAAAGGGACAGTAGCGCAAGAACACAGCGTAAGCGGCACACATGCGGAAAACATGCTTGTAGAGCTCCTTCCCAATAGAACACGCAACCACAGTGTATTTCTCCTCAACGTATATAGTAATCCGGCTCACTCACGGGCTCGTTTCCTCTCTCTGTTCCGAGGGGCGCTTGCCTTGGCAGGCGCAAACCCGTTTCTGGTCGGGGGAGATTTTAACGCCCCGAACGAGGCCTGGGGCTATGGCTACACTACCGCCAAAGGTCGACGCCTGTGGCAGGACCTACATGATGCCGAGTTAACTCTTATTACCGATCCCACGGCGCCGACCCGCACGGGCACCTCTACGGCACGGGACACGACACCAGACCTGACGGCGGTCCGTAACATCCCTCAAGCAATGTGGCGCAATACCTTTGAAGATCTCGGTAGTGACCACATGATCATAGAAACACGAATTCCTCAAGCGGGTACACCCCCTTTTCCTAAGCAATTCAAATGGACGGACTGGGACAAATTCCGAAAGCAGCGAGCTGAACAGAGAGGTGAGGAGAACATCGATGACATCGAGGCATGGATGGAGACGCTCAACGACGACATGAACAAGGCGACGCAGACGCTCGCACCCGAAGTCCAGGTTGACAAGATCGACAGCCGACTAGCCCACGTCTGGGAAGCCAAGACGTCACTAACCGCAAGATGGAAAAAGCAAAGGCACAACCGAAAGCTTCGTAAGAAGATCGCACATATCAATCGCCAGCTGGAAGAACATTGCCGGACCTTAAGCCGCCAACAGTGGTATGACATCTGCAACGCGGTCGATGGGCAGCTCCACAATGGCAGTACGTGGCGCCTCCTTCGTCACCTCTTGGGGGAAACGCAGAGCAAGTCTGCTCAGCAAGCAAACCTGCAACGCCTTTTGCACAAGGAACAGGCTACCACGAGTGATCACCAGCTCGTGACACGCCTGCTAGCCAAGTACTTCCCTCAACGGCCCGATGTTCAACACGGAGATTACACTGGAGAGACAAATGTGACACTCGATGAAGAATTTCACGAGTCAGAGATCCGCGCAGCTCTCCACGACCTTAATGGCAAATCAGCACCTGGTCCCGACAAGGTAACGAACAAGACTCTAAGAAACCTCGATGATGCCTCGATAACCGCTCTTACGGCATACATCAACAAATGCTGGCGAGCAGGTTGCATCCCAGAGGCGTGGAAACGCTCTAAAGCAGTCCTGATACCGAAGCCAGGCAAGCCGTCCAGCCTCGATCACTTGCGGCCCATTTCCTTCACATCCTGCGTTGGCAAGGTGATGGAGCACGCGTTCCTCTCCCGCATCAACCACCACCTCGAGGACACTGGAGCCTATCCACCCACTATGGTGGGCTTCCGGTCACACCTCTCCACTCAAGACGTCATGCTCCAGCTCTACCACCAGATTATCAATGACCCAACTAGTGGCAACCGGGCCATCCTCGGTCTAGATTTGGAAAAGGCATTTGACAATGTAGCACATGCAGCAATCCTGAGCCGCATAAACAAGCTCAACTTGGGTGAGCGAAGCTACAACTACGTCAGAGACTTCCTGTCGCGCCGCACAGTCACCCTCGCGGTCGGCAGCATGACATCCGACGAACATACACTAGGAAGCACCGGCACTCCTCAAGGATCGGTCATATCCCCGCTCCTTTTCAACCTCGTTATGCTGGGTCTCCCGGCCTACCTCGACCAGATCGATGGCCTCCATCACGCCTTGTACGCAGATGACATCACCCTGTGGGTCAACAAGGGCAGTGATGGTCAGATAGAATGCACCTTACAAGCAGCGGTCTCTGCAGTCGAAACCTACCTCCAAGACACAGGTCTCCGACTATCTCCACTGAAATCGGAGCTGCTCGTCTACCGCTCGCGCCGCCGGCCCAAGCCTACAGCCGAATCGCGCCAATGTGACGACATAATCCTCTATACGCAAGACGGCTCCTGCATTCCCCGAGTCCCGAAGATACGCATCCTAGGCATGCATATAACAGCCAACGGGTCAAACATAGAAGCTATTCGCAAAATCGAAGGCAAGGTTACAGCGGCTACCCGCCTGATCAAACGCATTACAAACAAGCACACGGGCATGAAGGAGGACAGTGTCATGCGCCTCATACACTCTTTCGCAATCAGTCACATCACTTATGTGGCTGCCTTCCACAATTGGAATGTCACTGAAAGGGAGAAAATCAACACCCTTATACGCAAGACTTACAAGATCGCCCTTGGCCTACCGGACTCCACAAGCACTGCTCGTCTGCTACAGCTGGGGGTATACAACACGCTTGAGGAAATTGTGGATGCGCAAAGAACCTCTCAACTCGAACGCATGTCTCTGACAGCCACGGGCCGCTACATCCTGCAGAAACTCGGCTTCAACTACCACGTCCAACACGGTCAGAAACAGGTCATTCCACCTGACCTCAGCGACACGCTGATTGTCGCCCCTATACCTCGAAACATGCACCCCGAATTTAATCGGGGCCGACGCCAGGCCCGTGCCAAGGCACTGCTGCGCTCCTTGGGTGGAAAGAGGACTACGCGCTTTGTAGACGCCGCAGAATACACACGAGAACACCGGTTCACGGCGGTAGTCGTAGACGTTAGCTCCCGGCTTACGCACGCGTGTAGTGTCGCAACAGAATACCCCGAAACAGCAGAAGAGGTAGCAATTGCGCTTGCGCTTACCGACCCCCTCTGCGAGGTAGTTTTTAGCGACTCACAATCCGCAGTTCGCAACTACGCGCGGGGGCGCATTTCCTCCGAAGCTCTCCAGATTCTAAGGAAAGCTGGTCGACAGCACTTAGATAACACCGCCATCATATGGTTTCCAGCGCACGTCGCCACCCCCACCGATGAGGGCCTCATTAACTTGAACGAGGTAGCACACCGCTCTGCGCGAGAACTGACCCGCCGCGCAGAATCGGAGACCGCCTCTTCGAGTTCAGAACTGCTGGCTCAAAACACGCGAGAACGCCTGGTCAGGTACAATGACATCACCAAGCACTACCAGCTAGGCAGGCGGTTGCTGCCCCCACCTCACCCCATGCTGAAACGTCGCCAGGCAGTCATCTGGCGACAATTGCAAACACAAACCTTCCCCAGTCCGGTGCGATTGCAGCACATTTTCCCCGCGCAATACCCGACTGCTCTTTGCAAATTATGTCAGGCAACTAGAGCGACGCTGTCACACATGTTGTGGGAGTGTCGAGTTACATCAGCTACAATGGCAGTAGCTCCGGAGGCTCTTGCGTCGAAGTGGGCCGCCGCTCTGCGCAGCTCCAACCTCAAGACACAAGAGTGGGCTGTCCAGCAAGCCCGAGAGGCGGCGACGAGGCAAGGCCTCGAAGTCCCCTCATGGGAGACCTGAGCCCGGGTCGTCAAATTCGCCGGATTCAGAATAAAGTTGTTTCCATCCATCCATACGGTTAGCTGCTGCTGTTTGCGGAGTGATCGTAAACGCCGCTGTCTGATGACGTCATGAATGGCGTCACACCACACGCGGCGTTTCTCCGCCGTTTCAGATGCGTGGATTAGATAAGAACGAGGTCAGCCGTGTTGCTCGAGAGTTCGCAAAACTCGCGCCTATGCGATGACGTCACCGCGTTGTCCATCGATAACTCTCTATGCCACTAGTACTGTCCTAAAAAGAAAGGAAAGAAAGGAAGGATCGAACTACACGCACATGCACGCAAGCAAGAGCGAGTGGAGTGGCCGATTCGCGGTTTTAATCTGTCGAGGTAAACTTGTATTTGCTTTTGGTTGTTTTAGAATATTGCAACCGACCCGCCAACGTGTAGTTCACTGCGTCCCGTCTTACGAATTCCATGCAGCATCCGGCGAAAGCATCCGACTACTGCGGCACTTATTCGCGTCTTACCTTACGATGCCACCTGCCGCGGTGCTTTACTGGTTGTGGAGTCCTGCTACTGCGTTCGAGGTCGTGAGTTCGACTGACAGCTGTGGCAGCTCCATTTCGACGGGAAATGGTAAGACGTACGTGCAGGCCCTTCGCAGATATAAAAGGGAACACATAAAGGAACCCGTATCAACGAATCGCACAAACGAGTAAGTTGGAATCTCACTAATTGAATTATTTGCTTCCATCTGCAAACACTCCCGAAATTTCCGTAGAGCTTGCGAATTCTGGCTAGTTCTACCATTTTACGAATGTTTCGTCATGTTTTACGAAAAACCAATTCAGTAAATAAAATTCAGAAAAATGAATTCAATAAATTCAATAAATAAAAGCTTCACTCGTCGCTATCCGATCATTCTATTGGAAGTCTGGCAATAGCGGAAGGATGCTAGATTGGCATCTGCTAAGAGCAAGTTTATTCAGACATATTTCGCCTGAAACGGGCGGAATCAGCAACAGCTCAGTCGCTGAAAACGTCAACGAGATCTAAATAAAAGAGAAAATTATAGGGTCTCTTAATATCTCTCTTAAGAGGTGAACGGCGAAAGCCTACTCTTGCTCCTCTTATCATTCGCCTCATTAGTAAGCATTTTAGTCATTTGTTGTCAGTTTTAGTCGTTACAACTCTTCGTTAGACATGTCGGCCATTAGCAGTCATTACTAGTCATTACAAGTCATTTCATTCATTATTAGCCATTATTGCGGAATACTAAGTATTTTAGTCATTTGTAATCAATTGTGGTCATTACAAGCCATCGTTAGACACGTTCAATCAATCAATCAATCAATCAATCAATCAATCAATCAATCAATCAATCAATCAATCAATCAATCAATCAATCAATCAATCAATCAATCAATCAATCAATCAATCAATCAATCAATCACTCGAAAAGCGAGCTTTATTTAAACAATTCAAGGAATGCGTACAAAAATAGTTGGACCAATAGCCTATGTGGCTAGTAGCTGGTCCAATGCACAGAAATACATATACAGGTCTACCAAGTACATATTTGCTCAAGGAGTTAAGGGATTGCGAAAGTGTTAAAACTGCGGTTGATGTAGATCTACTTTCAACAAAGCCATGCTGCTGCGGGCAGATAACGTTATTGCTTACAAGAAATGCATTTAACTGTAGTACAATAAGCTTTTCAAATAGTGTGTTAACTAGACTAAGAATTGAAATTGGTCTATAACTACTCGGATGGTTCGGATCACCAGCTGTGTACACAGGGATAACCTTTGAGACTTTCAGTATATTTGGGTAAACATTACTACTTATCGCATGGTTGAAAACTTGACAAAGGGGAGGCATAAGACATCACTATTGTTTTTCGACATCTTAATCTGAATACCATCAAGTCCGGATACCTTATGACCCGATAATTTGCCTACGATACCTTTTATTTCGTCAAGAGTTATTTCATGAAATGAAAAATCACTGTGGACGCTTCTCCGGATCCTGGTTGTGGGAATTGCAAGAACAGACTGTTTATATATATTGTCACTAATTTTCGAGAAATAAGCATTGAAGTCATTATCAATCTGAGGGGACATATTTTCGGGGGTAAGATATTGGTTATCATGTAATTTTTCCATATTTTCCATATTTCCACTATTTCCACTATATTTCCACTATTTTCCACTATTTTCCATATTTGCCTTCCATTGCCATTTAGTCGTTTAATGAAGTTGGTATAAGATCTTTGAGTTGCGAATTAGCATAACTGATTTGTTTCGAAAAAATTTAAACTGGCTTTTGTAGTAGTTGTTAGTTTTGTTATGTTGTAATTTATTATAATAATAGTTTTACTTTTCCGTAGGGCAAGTATGGACTCATTTATCCACAGACATATGGCGTAACCATAGCTGTGTTGTGAAGTGTACCACGATTCTTCTACCGCATATGTAATGCAGTCAATAATGTTTTGACATTCCGTGTGAGCGGTGTCGTTGTAGAGGTTATCGAAACTTGTAGTGACTAAGATGCTGCGTACACGTGGATAGCTGAGTATTGTCGAATATCTGTGGTGCGTTTGGCGAAAAAAACGCAAACAATACCGAGACAGAAACAAAAATGACAAATTACAAATGTTGGTCATATCATAGTCATCAGTAGCCATTAGAAGTCATTTCAGTCATTATTAGTCCTTACTGGTCATTACTAAGCATTTTTAGTCATTGCTAATCAATTGTAGTCGTTACAATTCGTCGTTAGACATATTGGTCCTTTCGTAGTGATTTCAGTCATTATTAGTCATCACTGGTCATTAATAAGCATGTTTATTTATTTCTAATCAATCGTAGTCGTTACAAGTAGTCATTAGACATGTTGGTCACATCATAGTCATTTGTAGTCAGGTATGGTCATTGTAAGCCGTCGTTAGACATTGGTGATTTAGTAGTAATTAGTAGTGATTAAAATTCATTAGTAGTCATTTTAATTACTACTCATTACTAGACATTTCTAGTCATTTTTAATGAATCGTGGTCATTACAAGCCGCCGTTAGACATATTGGTCATTTCGGAGTCATTATAGTCATTAGAATTCATTAGTAGTCATTACTAGTCATTATTAAGCGCTACAAATCTCTATTATAACGTTATCATTCACTGTCACTATCAGTCATTTGTCATTCTTTAATCTGTCTTTAACCTGTCTTCATATGGCGTGACGACGCTTCGGCGGACCCTCCGGCAGTCCGGTCTGCTGACACAAACTCCACCATGAGCCTTGAAAGGCTTTTGCCTTGAAACAGAGTGTTGATTGCCAATTACAAATTTATTGTGCTGCTTGTGTGCTGTGCGTGTAAAGGCTATAAGATTTGTGAGCTGTTAATAGAGTATGTATGCATCCCACAAAATGCCTGTGCTGAGAACAACCTTTTAAAAAAATTAGAAAGATAAATAAAGAGAGCGGAAGAAAAAAGAAAAAAAGAAGCCATTTCCCTTCTTCTCCACCCTGTTAGCGCTATCATTTCCCACATTTCCTTCTTTTAATTTTAAGGTACTTTCAAGTTACAAGTATATTTCGTTTCACAAAATTAAATTCTCAAAATACGCAAAAAAATTTACGTTCACAGGTTGGCAGGTAGGTTTGTATACGCATTCTCGTTCGAAAAATCCTCTCATGACAATTTCTTTTTTTAGGCGCAGAAACAATTTGTCGGATTTAGGCGCACATCTAATGTTGCATTTTAAGTACCCCCAACAATGGCGCTAACTTACTTGCATGGTATAGGAACCCTCAGGTGGTTAAAATTGATCCTGATTCAAACAACATGGCGCACATCATAGCTCGCTGTGCAAGTGTGGCACGCAAGCCAGCGTGATTCTTTTTTTTTTTGCGCTGTCCATGCAGTCGGCGTTCGGAGAACCTCAGGATACTGGGTATACTACGGATACTACGTTTTCAGTGTAGTGAAACTAAATCGAAGGAGCAGAGGAAGGAATGACTGCTAAACGAACATTTAAGAAACAACCATTCCATTCTGTGAACATGGAATGGCACCGAAAGCTGACGACAGTCAGAGCTCTCAAACGAAACGCAAAGTGCTTTCGCTGCCATTACATCTTCACAGAGTGGAATGGTTGCCATTTTTTTTTCGTGCAGCATCGCGGGAACGTTCTTCGTCGGTGGTCGTTTCGCGCCTACGCCGTTTAAAAGCTCGTTACTGTTCCCTCCGGCGCTCCTCGTACGCATGTTGTTCTTCGGGTGTACGAACTATACGTGCCCGCCCCATCGACAACGCAGCTGTTTTTAGCGCCGGTACCTCTCCTGCTTATATACCGCGATAACCTTGACGTTGCGCTATTTTTCTCGGCGAGCGTTCTAATCTGTTCCGCATATTGACATCTGCGCCGCCGCACTGCACCCGTACGTGATCGCCCACAAAGCGAACAATGAAACCCATTCTGTATGGGTTTGCTAGAAATTGCTAAGTCCGTTTCTGTTGCCGGACGCGGAAAAAATTACGGAAGGTTGGTCATACACAGCTTTCGCTGTAAAAGGCATAGTTTTTAAGAAGAAACGTCGTTCAAGAGGATATTCTGGCTTGAGTAATTAGAGGTAGGTCAGACGCCACGCAGCAAGAGTGCACTGTGTAGGTGCGCCGCGCTAGTACAGATTTTTTTGTGCCATGTATCAAGTAGCATCTCGGCGGGATTCGGGCTGGGATGGCCTCGACACTCCTCGTTACCTGAGTTGGGGCAACGGCAACGATTCCTCAAGAAAAAAAAAAAGTGCTCTAGATGCCCGACACATGTTTTCGATGGGCACTGATGGAACGCGTGTAATCAGGCTGAATAGGCTGAGAAAGACCCGACAGAGGGCAGGTGTGCATGTATATTAAAAAAACAACAGAATTATTGGGTGAAGGGCAACTAGTTTTCAGAGAGATGACTGCAGTTCCGGCACGATCTTTCTTTCTCCTTATGCCTTGCTGTTAATCCTTCGTTATAGTAATACTGACAATAATAATATTGATAATAATAAGAAATTATTATTATAGCATTAAAATTATTATTATTATTATTTATATTATTTGTTTTGAACACATATATACGATTAAGAGGAAAGGGAAAGCGAGGAGCAGGCTAGAAACTGCTACCGGAAGGGGCACAACGCCTGCCTACTCTTCAGAAGGGAGGTGACAGCAACACAGAAATGGTAGATACGAATCACTGACATTTCTGAACATGCTGCTTCAGTAACGCCTCCGCCTCCAAAAGATGTCACGAAACACGTATTCCCCATTTACCTCACAATCCCTGACTTGTAGAAAAAGTCTGATATGCCTGTTTCGGCAATATTGCAATTGGCTCAGTCTCACATGTTCGAAAAGTTTCCAGATTATCTTCAAGTTTTCACAGATGCATCTGTACACAGCGACGGTCAAGGCGCCTCTGAAGCTTTTTTCTGCCGTTCCACTCAAGCACGGCGTATCTTTCAAATCCCTCATCCAACTTCGTCAACAACTGCTGAGCAAGCAGCGATTAATGTTGCACTGAAATACATGCAAGAGGAGTTTACATCGAAGATTGTCATCTTTACGGGCTCCCGCGCTGCCCTTGGCAGGTTACAAATCAGTGAGGTTGATTGTACACTTGTGCGCAGCATTACTGACTGTGCGAGCAAAATTTCATCACGTGGCGTATCTCTCGTAGCTCAATGGATACCTTCCCACGTTGGAATCTCCGGAAATGAAGAGGCTGATTGACTCGCTTCAACTTGCGCTCATGACAACTGTGGCTGCCCAGAAATTGTGCGCAAGCTTGATGACACTCTCCTGCTGATTCATCGCCATCTACTCAAGCGGCATCCAGGCCAGCGCGTCGCAAATGGAACGTTCCCGCCCCGTGTTCGCTGTCGAGTCTTGCCTCGACGTGCTAGAGCACAACTACTCAAGCTGAGAGTGGGCTGTGTGAACGTGTACGAACGTTTATACAGAGAAGGACGTGTGGCGAGTCCATCGTGTACGTCTTGTGGCCGCTGCGAGACACTTCAGCATCTTATATTTGAGTGTCCCGCTTTCAGTGCGCAGCGCATGTCGCTAGTGAGAGACTATCATCTCCTTTGCCTGCGGTGTACGACACTCGACGAGTGTTTGTACCCCAGTGGTTGTGCGTCTAAAAAATAAAGCCAGGAGACTACAACCATTCACTGGCTCTGAGCTCACCCATTCCTACAGCAGCTTTATCTTATACTGGCAACCACCGTCTTCAATAGTGTAGTGAACTAGGCTGGTTGATGCATTATTAGAAGGAAATAGAAGGGCGCTTTAGACAAGACGGAAGTAATAACGACAGGCAAGTGCCTGTCGTATTTACTTTGTCCTGTCTGAAGCGCTGTTCTATTCCCTCGTATAGAATCATCATCTTGTCTGCTGGCTTGTATATCTCAACGGGGCAGGGTTATGGCCAAGAAGCAGGCGATCTTTAAAATATCTGTCGGTGGGGGGGCGAAGGGAGGGTGTGGCTGAGGGATAGTGCATTGAGAAAGGGGGGGGGGGATAAGAATATGGGAAAGACGAATTAGATAATTGAAGTAGTACTAAAAAAGATAATGACAAATTTGTTGATGTTAGAGAAGGAAAGGTGTTCTTTAAATAAATAGTGCTGTGCAAGAGAAAGAACTCCGTTTGACGCAATAGTTCTGCGGAAACCCGCAAGGTGGAGAAAAGTAATTAATAAAGGGAAACTGAGACGTCTACCTAAACGTAGCTAAGTGCTACAAAGGAAACTCATACGGGCTCCTCGAAAGGACAAAATTCGTCCTGGTCTGGGACTCGAACCCGGGACCACCGCCTTTCCGGGCAGTCGCTATACCATCTGAGCTAACCAGGCGGCTAGCAGATGGCAGGCGAAGTCAAATTTCTCTCCACCTTGCGGGTTTCCGCAGAACTATTACGTCAAAGTCTTGCCTCTGCTTCTGAGTTGTTGGTAAGTTCGACTTCGCCCTGCCATCTGCTAGCCGCCTGGTTAGCGCAGATGGTAGAGCCGCTGCCCCGGAAAGGCGGTGGTCGGGGGTTCGAGTTCCGGGCCAGAATGAATTTTTCTTCAACTGCGAAGCTTTCCTTTCGAGGAACCCGTATGAGTTTTCTTTGTAGCACTTAGCTTCGTTTAGGTGGATGTCTTATTTTCTCTTTATTAAGAGCACTCCGTCTAGAAGAAAGAAACAGTGATTTTCGAAAGCTCTTCCGCTAAAGACTCCTCGATGCGAGACGAGAGAAGCGACGCGAAAGAAGAGCCCGCTCGACGAGGCAGAACGGGGGCTCGTGGTGGGCGCTGTGCTCGCAGCCGCGACAGCGAGAACGCCAGTTTTACGTTGCGCGGCACTGAATGGAAATAGGAGGACGGATTCTTGCGCCAGCCCCTTGGCATGCAGCGCGAGACTGGTTTGGGTTGCGGCTTGCCAACGCAGAAACGCTGGCCGAGAGTCTGAAGAGATCGAGCGCATATATGCAACGATTTCCCGTGTTATCGCGGCGGGCGCGCCTGTTTGTTTCAAGCGATCGGAGAGCTTCGCAGAACCGCGTATTACGTAAGTACCACGTAAAATGTTCGGTCAGTGGGGCGAGTTTCGAGAAACGCGCGCGATTTGCATGTAGATTTGCGCACGTGTGCGTCAGGCGCCGTGAGCGCCTTACCTCACGCTTACCTTACGCTTACCTTACGAGCAGCGCTGACGTAGCGCCGGCGCGATCACCTGCGCAATGCGTTCGTGCAGATAGAGACGCGGTGGAAGAACAGCTCAACTTTAAACCGACGAATAAAGAAGAGGCACACCAATTCGTGCATGTAATGTTATGCTATTTTTTTCCACCATGCATCTATGCCAATTCGCCTGAATGCCAGCTCATATAGACGTAATTTGCGCGCGTAGACATACGCTAAAAGGGGAGAGAAAAAAAAATGCCCCCGCTGGTTTCGATTTCCACGGCTAACGCGCTCAGCCAAACCATTTCCAACTAACGATAGCACGTACAAGTGATCAACTGGGGTCAAACGAGGGATGTCAAGGCTGGAGCGAACGTTTCGACACGGGGACGTATATATGTATATGTATATATATATATATATATATATATATATATATATATATATATATATATATATATATATATATATGTATATATACACCACCAATGTAATTACACCAATGTAATTGAAATCCCAACGAGAATAACTATTGAAAGTCAATCCACCTTAGACTTGTTCATCACCAATTTATGCCACCCGAAACTTAAGGCAGGTGTATTATCGTGCCCCGTCAGCGACCATCTGCCTGTGTATTTCTGTATGGAAGTGCCAGCACGAACTTCAAAGGAACCGGAAGCTTTCACTTACCAGTGTATAACAGAAGTTGCACTGGAGGACTTCAGAAATGCCCTTAACAAAGTTGACTGGACGCAAATTGCTGAGCTGGATAATGCAAATGATGCTTATAACGAATTCCTTGATATATTCAAACAAATCTACCAGTTTCACTTTCCCAATAAGACATATCAGCGGTCCCGTAAGAGTCGTAAACCTTGGATCACTCATGCCTTGCGCCAAGAAATAAAAATGAAAGATAAGTTATATAGAACGTTTTTGGCGACACGCACGGCTGATAATCTGAAGGCGTTCAAGCAGTTCCGAAATAAATTAACAAAGAAATTACGATCCGCTCGAAAGGACTATTGCTCTGCATTTTTGGACATTAAAAGGGGTCGTCATGACTTACTTTGGTCCCGTCTAAACTCTTTGTTGCAACGCAACCAATCCCATGCCAGCGTACAAAGGTTGAAGATTAATGACAATGATTTAACTGGAATTGAGTTGGCTAATGCTTTTAATGATTTTTTTACGCAAATGCCAACCTATGGATCGCTTCCAGATGCATGTGAGTACATAAACTGTCGTAACGATAAAACAATGTTTCTAGAACCTGTTACAAGAGAGGAAGTTGTGTCAGTATTATTAAGCCAAAAGAATAGCAGATGCCGAGACATTGACGACCTTCAGATAGGACCAGTAAAATATGTTGCTGATATTGTAGCCCCCGCAGTTACACACATATTCAACCTCTGCTTATCTACATCTTCCTTTCCAGAAAAAATGCAGACCGCCAAAGTAACCGTTTTATTTAAAAAGGGCGACCAAAATGACTTAGGTAATTATAGACCTGTATCCATACTTCCTGTTTTTTCTAAAGCATTAGAAAAAGTTATGCACTCCAGGTTCACTAAATTTATTGACCAATGTAATTTGCTCACTCCATGTCAGTTCGGTTTTCGCAAAAATAAATCAACTGAGCTAGCACTTCTACATCAAAAAGAATATATTCTGTCCCAATTTGATAACAGAGCTTTCGTAATAGGTATATTTGTAGATTTTTCAAAGGCATTTGACTTGGTGAATCATGAATTACTCCTAAAGAAGTTATGGTACTATGGTATCCGAGGCCAGGCTGCAATGTTAATAAAATCATATCTTTCGCAAAGAAAACAAGCAGTTAGCTTACATAATGTACTATCAGAGGTAAAACCTATTATTTCTGGCGTCCCTCAAGGCAGCGTGTTAGGCCCACTTCTTTTCAATATATTCCTGAATGACATTGTTAACATTAACAAAAATGCCAAATTCATCATATACGCTGACGACACGAGTATTTTTTTTGCTGGGAAAAACATTCAGGATCTAATAGTGTCTTGCAATACAACAATGGTCACGCTGGAAAAATGGTCGAAATCTAATGATATGCGCGTGAATGAAAAGAAGACAAAAGCCGTAATATTTCGCCCGAAAAATAAGCCGGTTTCTATTCACAGTCATATTCTATATAATTCTCGACCTATAGAAATAGTTAATCATTTTAAATGCCTTGGAGTTATATTTTCTTCAACCATGTCATGGGAACACCAAGTAACTCACGTTGTCAAACAACTGGCTAGAGTAGTGGGCATGATTGGTTGCACACGGCACATTCTTCCGACGTCACTCAAACTAACTCTTTATCACGCACTTTTTTATTCTCACGTAAATTATTGTCATCTTGTATGGGGAACTGCAACACATTCTTGTCTTCGCAAAATACACATGCTGCAGAAAAGGGTCCTTCGCTACGCCTTCAATGTTAGCTATGGGTCACCCAGCAAAGGTCTCTTTCTTACAGCCGGTGTGGTCCAAATCTATGAATTATACCGATACCGGTTGAGCATTTCTTACAAAACAGAAATAAAAAATGGTACAAACCATATTCGACGATTGGCAAACTTGCAAGAGAAAACCACTAATTACCCTTTCAGACAACCCGAACAATGGATGGTGCCAACAGCACGCCTAAACTCCGGGCAAGAACGTTTGCAATTCACACTCCCTTCCCTTCTGAACGCTTATACATCTGCACATTTTGACTTATTCACCTGTACTCATAAGGTATTGCGTAGGATGTATATAGATGGTAGCTCCGAACAATTTTCATCTTCAATTGTGCCAAAATAAGTATTTGCTTCTGTATCTAATATTTCATGTATGAGAGTCTGATAAGTAACAACAATCTTTTTATCCCTGTGTTTACTCAGTACGCTTGAAGTGCTCTTGCGATGTATAGCATTACATTTTTGTTCTTTTGTTTCGTTTATACGACACCTGAAGTTGAGTCGTTGTTTGTCTTCTGCTGCTGCCTGTAAAATGGGGGCTGCGGCTTTGTCAAGCTGTATTTTTTACAGCTTTTTCTGCAGCTCCTCTGTCCATGTATCTTTGAGGCAGAAATAAACTTTATTATTATATATATATATATATATATATATATATATATATATATATATATATATATATATATATATTTCCGCGAGTAAGGACGGTAAGAGGTAGACGAGATACACAGGACGAGCGCTGACTCTCGAGCGAAACTTTTACTAATGCGAAAACATTATACGTCCCATAGGCAGAAAATTCGGCGTGATGAAGCGATGGTTGGCAAAAATGGCCGATGGCGCAAATAGGAAAAAAAAAGAAAAATGCAGGGATTGACGCCAAATTTCTAAGGAGGTTCCCGTAAACAAAGTGAATTAATGGATTTGGAAAGAAAATTTGGCACATTTGGGTCTGGGCGGGAATCGAATCCGGACCTCCGGGGTGTGAGAAGAGCGCGCTTCCCCGACACCAAGGCGACTCCACGGTTCTCTAACTGAAGGTGTTTCTAGTGCGCGCGTCATTGCACACGTGACGCGCATGCAATGACGCTCCTCCCCGCTTTTCGTTGTCGTCTCTCAGCGACCAGCAAAATTGAAGAAAATAAGAAAAAAGAATGAAGATAAGAATAGATCACAGCACAGGTATTCACTAACAACTAATAAAAAAATCCAGCAGAACCAGTCACACGATAAACGTCGACGTTAATGCGATTCGCATTGAATGAACATGTAGCGACGCATCGTTTGGCGTCCGCCGATCGAAACGCGTCATGTGTGAGGCCCGCGTGCAATCGAGTTCCTCTATCACGTTTCCTTTTGGCCAAATTACACGTACGCTTGTCGGGGCGTGAGAGCTCAGGCCCGCGTGCCTCGCGTTTGCGGCACTTCGCGAGTGACGGCGGCTCGAACCTACAAGACGCGCGCCAACGCGCGTCGATTTGGCTTACAGCTTCGCCCCGGTAGACATCGTTTCGTATCTTTTTGTAAGGCAGCCAGAGCACCGATGTTTGTCTGAAGCAGATAAGCAGCTTTACGTACGCATACAGGTCGGTCCCCTGTTAGAGGGAACACGCGAGCGTGTGGGTAATTCGTGTACGGGAAGCGGCGAAAACCAAGCGCACGGGCGGGACAGCGCACCTACTGCTCCTCTAGCCGCAATGATCCTGTTGTCGCCATGGCAACGCGTCTCCTTAGGCCTATACGCCGCGTGCACCGCCTATTAGCGGCGAGAATTAGGAGTGGCGCCCTCTCGCGAGTGACGTCATGGCCAGGACGCCGCTCGCTCGCCTCGCACGGCTGCCGCGCGCCATGCGCGCGCGCTCATTCCCTTCGTGTATGCTTGAGGTATTGGTGGCTCGAGCCGTGCTTATTGAACGATATGTCGGCTTCTTTCTGCTGCCATGACTGAACCACTGTTCCTTCTCCTAAAGCGCACGAGTCAATAAAATTTGCGGCCTGAATATAGCAAGCTACGTAGCGTTGTAAGAGTCTACTGGCATTGCAATGGATATATCAGCCGTGCCTGTCCATAAACTTTGCGTAAAAGGAATGTCTGCAAATTCAACACGCGAAGTTGTGTATGATGCCTCGCTAAACACTTAACATTCCCTTAGTATTTAGCTATGAGAGACATTGCGTTTTACGTGGAAGAAAAATCTTGGTAATTGGCGTCAGCCTGTTATCCGTGTTAGAACGACACTGCCCAGCGAAGCTGGCATCATGATTCCTATTATTTTGGTGTGTTGTTCTATTCAAATATGGCCATTTATTAATGCGTAAAAGATAGTTAGGCGCGCATTTCTTATGAAAAAGTTTGCTGCAACATTCACCCCCACTGAAACAGGCCTCCAAAAAACGAATTGCTCATGGCTGCTAACACGACGGCGCGTCATGTAGAGTATTTACATAGTTGATTTACAAACACCATAGTAGCAATCACCTGAGAGAAAAGTTGCGTTGTTAAGATCTAGAGCCAATCAATTGCAAGTGATGAAATGTTTCATAGTGGCCCTCAGTAGCCTTTATCGACGATATGGCACATCCCTGATCACGTAACGGTAGCAACCGACTGTCGGTATGGCGAGGCACGCTATGTTCGCGAAACCCATCAGTTCCATACAACTTCGAGTTGAAACCATAAAGAACTTTTTTACAGCGTCAACTGGAATGGCTAAAGTATTCTCGAGCTACTACAGCGCAGTTTAGATTGCCTAGAAGAGGAAAATTCAAGCACCACCATGTCTCACCATGTTTCGATCCAGCGTTTAATTATACAAACGGATAACTATTCGCTTCGTCGGTACATAAAAGAGAACCTTGCCCAACTGCAGGCTAAATAAAGTTTCCTCCAATCCAATCGGAAACGTTAATAGAGAAAGCACCCCAAGCCTTGCATATACTTTCGCTTGATTTATGACCCTCCACCGGGGGAACATTCATATCTTCAATATGTCCCATACTACTAATGACTGACGCTTCGACTTGTTTCTAGCTGCAACCATGCGATCCAACAGGCATACTTCACTAAAAAATTTGGGCCGAACAGCCTTCGTCAGTTCGCCAAAAAAGATTCCTCATATATATTCCTCAAGCAACAAGCACCAGTAAATTTCTCAAGTGAGTTGAACGTGTATCACGGGAAAGAGAATATATATTGGTACTTTCCTATTTGCAGTGTGTAAATAGCTGCAAGCCTTCATTAACTTCATTTCAAATTTCCGACGCTTAAAATAAACACGTGAAGAACCGCCTAATGTTGACAAGCAGTTAAATAAGCAAGTGGTTCTTGTAGAATCTAAACTGCAGTATTATTTAAGTCCCCGTGTTACTGCTGAGCGTCTCTGTGAAGAAATGCAAAATTTGATATTATATCGTGAACTACTCGTCGTGAGCAAACCTGCTTTAGCGGATTAAAATCAACGTAACTGTTGTAGAAGTCATATATAGCCAGCGTTTGCGACATACTTGTTGTACCGCGGCATTCTTATATGCTATGTTTTTGCGATTGTCCATCCACGCATAAAAAAAACCGCAATGGGCTGGTCTGCGCTCCTTCGGCTGGCACTGTAGCGTTGCCTTTGAGAGCTGCATTGTTGTCTAAGAAATCAGCTCTTTGAATAAATGTTCGCAAAGTAAGACGTCGTAAAAATATATTTGAGACGACCACCATAAGTATACAAGCAGAGAGAACGAGGGCAAACAAACGAAAACACCGCAGAAAGCGCCCCGACAACGCCCGAACTGTAGCAGACGACAGGCGCGAGTCCTTGCCCTGACGTCAAGCGAGCGGCGCTCGCAGCGCCCCTGTAGTTTGTTCTTAGGGCTAATAGAGGCGCCACTGAAAGCCACCTAGCGGACGCTTCCAACAGTACACGCGGGAGCAGTAGCAGACGACAACCCTTTGCAGCAAGGATGGCTGAAGTTCGCGGCTGCGATTTCTCCTTTGTTCGGGTGTCAGGCTGCTTCTTCTGCGGTGACAGCTGTAGGGAAGATGCTGACCGGTGTGCGATCGGGTATGAACACGATGTTACCGGTGTTTGGGACAACATGATCCACATACGTGCAAGGTGTGTCCCGCGGACAAACGCCATGAACCCCATTTACATGACGTGGAGCTCATGTTGACTAGCCGATAAATTTTGTTGAGTGATGCGATCTCTCGATGTTTTTTTATTCTATACCTTGCCGCAATGCTGCTTCTGTACCTGAATAATAAGCACCCGTCGTTAGTGCAGACTTTTATCAAACAAATCCACACGGTGCAATCTCTGCATATGTCGTTGTGATTTTTCTGCCGATGAATACATGTGACATCGCCGAATGACTGCAGTCGAAGTCGCCTCAAGAACAGTAATTGCCAATTTATTGATGGAAACGCGTACACTAGCCAACGAAGTCACCAAACACACGGGTTAATAAAAGCGCGTGTTAGTGCTGTACCACTGATGCAATTCTGCTGCATACGCCGACGAACTACAGTTTGTGCAATTTTAAATTCCCCAAGAGAGCTGCTTGGAAACGTACAAAGCTAAACACTGATTAACTTTTCAGTACTTTTTTATATTACTAGAGAGAGGTGCCACATGATATATTTAAAGGCAGAGCAGCGCCAGTCAAAATAGATGAGCGCTGGCGGCAAGGCCCCGTTTAGTCGTCTGCAGCGTAAGTATAAGAAAGAATTCAGTTGAGTACAAAACTCACTTGCAAGAAGGGACTACGTTGTGAAACAAACAAATCGGTCGGCGTGTTAAGTTTGCTAAGGCAGCATCCAGGTGTGATGACTTCCCAAACGGGACGCGAACTTTTCAGCGAGAAATGAAGCAAAAATACCATATGCAGCAGCTATTAGCAATTCCCACCCTGAACTACCTATTTTCTAAACACATTTCCAAAAACGCAAACAATATCTAAGATGCCTTCGGGCGAAAAGAATAAACCTCTTAAAGAAGCACTTCCTTGGTATCATTTCGATAAGACACAGCGTGATTTATACCCTTTACAAACAAGGCACGGTGAAAACTTCGCAGCTCAAAAGAATCGACAAGAGTTATGCATGGAGCAACTAGCAACAGTTAAATATGTGTGAAGCCACGCATAAAATACATGTAAAAACATGAAGTGCGCGACAGCTGGTGCGAGGATTTACCGCGCCACATGAAACCAAGAATTTCAGTTCTTGGAAACTTCAGCAGCTTTAACATACAACGCAGTGCGCTCGTGCAGTCGTGCTGCCTAGCTAGCGCAACGCAGTAAAGAAGCGGAAAACAATATAAGCGGCAAATGGCATTCCGAACTTTAGCGAAATGCCTTTTTCGTTGCTCACGCGTCTACCTATGATCGAGTGAAAAAAAAAACACCGACGAGACAAAGGAAAGGATGAGAACAAGAAGTTTCCCTTCGAAGCGACGATCCATTTTTGTTACCGTTGCTCCCGCTGATGAGGCTTTGCCGGGAATGATTAGAACCGCATCACCGGCACGTTTTCACCGGTATTTGAGCACCCCACCCTGCGACAATTCTTCTTCGACATTCCCTGAAGCTTTGGACGCCTCACACGTGCGAATGGTGTTGCCTATCTTGCTCTGAAAACGTGAATAACACAGAGAAGCACGATCAACGACACAACAAACTACGGCGCGCGCCAGGCTCCTCTCCCGCGTGTTCTGCGCAAGGCCGCCACCAGTGGCGCGTCCGTCGGCGTGCACGGTGCCTATAGGGGCACCGGAATCGCAGAACAATCTCACAAATTGAACGCGCTGGGCGCTCATAACTAACGTTTCAGGTGCATTTAGAGAAAGCGAAAACTCGTTTATATAGTTCCTGGCGACCAACGCCAGTGGGAATGTATCCATCACGAGAATTCACGCTGAAGAGGGAGCCATGGGTGCCGCCACGATGGACAACGCTATTTCTTAGCGTGCGTAAACACTAGAGAGTTTTAGAATACGAGGCCTAAACGTTTTGGGTGCACAAAGAAATAGTATCGAAGCCATTGCGCATGCGCAAGACGCAAACTGTGTTTGGGTTTTGCGTCGGGCACACTCTTTCACTGATTTAGCGGAAGTCCCAAAAGTTGCCCCAAAAGATTTGCGTAAACAAACATCGCGGCACCCATCGAAGCGACGCCTCTAACGTATAGGTTAGTGGCGTCGCTCATCGCATCGCGCATCGAGCCCAGTTTGGTGCTATAGCACCAAACTGGGCTCGATTCGTGGTAATGCGTGAAGTTCGCAAGCTAGGATAAGTGACTGCGGTTATCGCTTTCTCCCAAATAGCGTGTGTTATGAAGATTGATTCATTAGACGACGCTGATTGCGAATTCGTTTGTGGATTTTATGGCTCGTAGGTCTAACACGGCCTATAGCTCGGCTCGTGAAGGCACGCAAAGTTGGTTACTCAAAACAAAGCGCAACTAATTGCTTGCTGCTTACAGAATAACCTCTAAATCTTAATTAAACGCGAATTCACGAAAGTCAAAATTACTATTCTTACCATAAAATAGTATATTTTATTTATTTACTACCAATAGCTTTTCTTTGACGCTGTAGTGGTGCTGTCAGCGCAAGACGCTATCCGCAAACGCAAAGTCCTATTCTAAAGCTCTTCACTCATGCGTGCCCCAAAGCTAACACCCGCAAAGCTATTTGGGGCCCCAAACTATTGAGGCGCTATTCTAAAACTGTATTAAGCCCAGACCACACGTACTCTTGCGGACGCGCGCAAGCTCGCGTCTAGACGCCTTGCGCCTACCGCGTCTCGCCACCAATGGTGGTCTGCATCCACAAAGACGTGCGACAGCGCGCGCTCACTGGGCTGCCTCATAGACGCGCTGGAAGACGCCACTTCGTACTTTGTTATGGACAGTGTTTCAAAATGCTTCGATATCTATAAGAGTAATTGTTGTATTTTTAGAGCTGCTGGATCACCGCAAGAAGGAAAGATTAGGATTAGGCACTTTCTTGCATGATATAAATCTGCTGCGATGCGAGTTGAATGTACCGCGCCGTAGCTGCGTATAGCTGCGCGCGCCGACGCGAGGCAGTCCATGCGCGCGATAACGAATAGGAGCTGTTCACCGAGATCGCGCCGCGTTTCGACGCGTACGGGCCGTGCCGCACTGTATGCACATGCGTGGGCGCGCGTCCTCGAAAGTACTTGTGGTCTGGGCTTTAGAAAATGGCTGTGGCTTAGCTAAGGTTAAGCCCAGGATGCGAAGCATACTAGCCTTTATTGTAGTTGTTGAACCACTGTTTAGCCTGGTGAACTGCTGTTGCTTGGCTATATTTGGTTCAGCTAGACGAAGAAACAAGGCTCATGCAGGCGAGCGCACGAGCTGAGACCTGGCTATGTAGCTACGCGGCCACAAGCGAGCGCACGAGTTGAGCCTCCGCTTTTGCAGCTGTTATGAAGTCATATGGTAGCTACGCGGCCGCGCGCGGCGCAGCAAGGAAGAGCGTGGTTGTGCGGCTAGTATGCTTCGCATAATATATGGGCTCGCGCCGCGCTTCGACGCGTACGATCTGTCCTGCACCATCTACGATCCCCTTGGGGGGGGGGGGGGGGGGGGGGGTGCATGCGCAGTCATTCTATTCCCTCTGGGCACGCTGCGCCGTCTAGCGCCGCTGTCACGAAGTTCGCGCGTGGCGCATGCGTGAATATAACAGTTAGACAAGGTTTTCGGGGTATATACGGCGTGAGTTCGACTGCACCCAGCTGCGGATACGTTTTAAATGATTTCTTTGCTGTTATCATTTAAGAGCTGCACGTACTCAGTGACCCAAGTTGTCGCTCAGTGACTAAGATGGTTAGAAAAATAAAAATATCCCGTGAAGCGTGCGAAGTATCGTAAGAATGATAATTGCATTAAAATTAAACTCTAGGGTTTTATTACGTTCCAGAACAGCGATGCGATTTGGAGGCAGCCGGTACGGTGTGGGTAGCTAATTTTCACTGCCTGGGGTTCTTTAACGTGCTTCCCTAACAACTACTTTGCGTCGTGCACTGCCTTCGAAAAATAAAGTGTTTAGGGGCACCTGTCCCGTCACCTAGTCTTACGTGTCGTCTGCTTTTGTGCAACTTCTCGTCGAGATGAGCGCGATTGAACTTTTTCTGAATGGACCGCAAGAGACCCTTTCCCAAGTTCGCAAGTGCTCTTCCCAGCGTTGCTTAGTTGTCCAAGTGATGGCGGCTTCAGCCATGGCTCAAACGAAGACAGAAATGCCACGCACACATGCGGGGGCTTGTCTCTTGTGAGCGTGGTTTCATCTAGAACGTCACGCATACATTTTCCACGTCAAAAAACAAGCAAACTGCGCTCGCAACAGTGCGGTTTGCTAAAATGACTGCGTCGTCATTAGCTTGGTGAGCTGCATGTCGGGAAAGCCAGTAAATCAAATTACGCTATGTATTCCGCTTTATCTTTTATATAACTTCTAACCCAAGGGTCCCGTTGCAGTCTCTGACTATGGGGCCCTTGTCGGTATATTATTTCTTGTGAGCAATTGTTATGAACGAAAAATAAACTGAAACTGAAACCAAGGACCCTGCTGAAATTGACGTGCCGCGACCATGATTTTATTAGGAGGCACGCCGTTATGGGGGACTCCGGATTAATTTTGACCACCTGGGGTTCGTTTAATGTGCACCTAAAATCTAAGTACGAGGGTGTTTTCGCATTTCACCCCTCATCGAAATGCGGCCGCCGTGGCCGGGATTTGACCTCGCGAACTCGTGCTTAGCCGCGCAGTACCAAAGCCACTGAGCAACCACGGTGGGTCTTCTCGGGAAAGCTAGCTTTACAATTATGAAAACGTTTCTAATCAATTAGTCGTAGTGTGTTTCTTGCATCTTTTAATTGTTGTTTAACGCACCGGTGCGCTAATATGCCGAAGGTTTAATCAAGACACAGACACCCCGAGGGTACAGCTATAATGTGTTATCTGTGAACCTATTGCCGGCAAGAGGTTTGTTTCTGTCTGGCGAAGGCGGCTTTCTTTACTGTTTGCGGCGCCAGCTAAGCGAGGCTCGCCTGAGGCGAAGCGTTGTATATAATCGAACCCGATCGCCCTCTCGCATTTGTGCGTTTTCCGGTCCCGAAGCGGCGTGACGCAATACTGTACGCGGCGCCTTGCAACCGCCCCGGTAGCGAGGCTCCGTTGCACTGCTTATCTTCGGCGTCGCGTGTTTTATCAAACAATAATTAAAAAAAAGACGAGGAAAGAAAATGCCACGGGCAATTCGGAGATCTCGCGATGGAACGGCTACATTGAAGAAATGAACACGTCTTGTTTGAATGCATTGTCCAATGAACTTCATTAACAAGCCTTGTACGCCTGTGGATACGTCGCGCTATTCACTATTAGCGTGAAAGTACAGAGCATCTGAAACGCTGTATCCGATTGGTAAAGCGTGGCTAGAAAGCAATCTATCTATGCCATTAGGCTGACCGACGACGCATCGGATTGTTATGTGCAGTCAAGCAGCACGATACATTGTTAGATAATTCATGTCACTTTCCGTTTCTTCATCCTCTTCTCTTATTTATTTATCTCTTCTTTATTTATTTATTTATTTATTTATTTAAAAATACCTTACAGGCCTCAAAGTGAGGCATTGAGTAAGGGGGGCAGTACATAGAAAATACATTGAATACAAGGCATCTATAAACCGTATCTGTTTACAACCTACAACCAAAGTACAACTGAGATGAAAAAAGAATTATTTAGATCACAATTCACTAGGGAAAAGAAGAAACATAAAAAACATAATATAATAACAAGGAATAAATCACACAGATTTTTCAGTGAAGTCGTGTAATTAATAACAACAGTAATGATGAAAAACAATGACAGAAAAGTTACGGACGCGACATTCCAACGAAACGGTAAACATAGCGACATAACAGCAATAATGCGAAAATAAGCTGTAAATATAGTGCAAGTATAGAAAGCATTGTGCGACAAACGTAAAACTTCACTTTTCGTTAGTCATGTATTCAGTCAAGGCATCACGGAATGAATCGTAGTTAGATTGGCTTGCAATGCTGTCAGGGAGCGAATTCCATATTCTGATAGCACGAGGAAGAGCAGAGCAATGGAATGCCTTTGTAGACCCGTAAAGGCGGGCATAGCTGAAATGATTATGAAGCCTATGTGACGTGGAGTAGGGTCGTTTCAAGCATGCGGGTGTTCGAGTGGAGTGAAGGAATTTGTGGAACAGTGTTAAAAGGGCAATGTCTCGGCGAGTGCTCAAGGATTGTAATCAAAGTTTAAGTTTTATTTGTGTAACACTAGACTGGTAGCTGTAATCGGGCCCACTTATGGGCCCACTTCTCCCGCTATCAGGTGAGAGCAGAGACAGTTCCCATTGTGCGGGTGATTATCACAGACCTGTCCTTCCCTCGTCTTGGCTATGCGCGATTGTCCTAACGAACGTAAACAGAATGATCAGATTAGCAACGCAAGCAGATTATCCTATCAAACCATTTACCTGCAAGTTCATTACCGGCAGAAGGGTGTCAGGATTGGGGGCTCAATCCCATCGTCCGTGGTCCTTTGCCAAGATTGGAGTACGGCATGAATTCGAAGGTAGCTGGCCCATGCCGTCGTCCAACTTATTTACGCTGAGCTCGTTGATGAAGTGAAGAACTGTTTCTCATCGAGAACGAGGAAAAGGGTTTATTTACAGAAATTAAATCATTCTAACATGACTGCTTGAGAAAAAGAGTATTAGTCCAACAGGACTGCATGAGAGAAGTGACTCAGTCTAACATGACTGCTCAAGAGAAGTGTGTTCAGCATTCGCACAACCACAGTTTTTATACACTCGATCCGCTGGCCATACGAGGCGGCGACTCTTCGTTTACTCATCACCAACTCGCCGCTGCTCTGCAGATCAGTTTACAGACACAAAGACACACACATTCCGAAGCCCAAACGACGGCGTTGGAGGGGTGCCGTTCCGGGAACTATCGGTGCCGATCGAGGGTCGCTCGTTGTTTTGCGTCATGCCGAAGCGTGAGAAGCCCCAAAATACGTCTTCCCCACGGCAGCTTGTCCATGCGTGTCAAATCAGGTCCACGTTGGGGAACTCCGAAACCATTGTTCACACACCGAACTCGTCCCGTCACAATGTCGATGGGGCTGGAGGAAGGAAGCGGGTTTTCAGCACAAAGGCCGCTTCTTCGAACGCCTCCTAGCTGCAGTGACGGAGAGGGTGCGGAATGCGCGTTTTGCACCCCTTGTCGTAATCGGGTGGCAAGGTGGCAATCTTGCTTAGCGGCTCGCCATTCTTAACAGCGCCTCCATGGCCCGAAAATTCTCGACTGTCTAGCGCTGACAACCGCTAGGCAGGAAGAGAACGGCTGCTGGTCAGGGGGGGATTGATGTCTTGGCTCGCAGCGACCACTTGTGCATTGATGTCACCGCCCCAAAACACCCAACAAGGACAGGCAACTGCAAAATGAACCCCACAACACGGCTCTGCGCCGAGATGACGCGCATTGGCTCTCACTTTAGACTCGCTAGGCTTCAAAAAAACAACAACAACATGAGTGCAGAAACAAAAAAAATGCTGCATTTCGCTATGCCAATTTTTGAAGCAAATTCCTGCTGACACATTCAGCAATTATGGAGGGAATCCTGCTAAATGAGAGGGGATCTTCTTCGCTTAATAAAATTAACACTAGTAACCCTAAAATTTAGGCGGGACCCCCAAACGCAGAATTCAAATTAGCCTGCTCAAACCATCCGCATTGCTATGCAACTTTCCCTTCTTATATCTAACGTAGAAGTTGTACTCTTGGAGAGTGAGGCTCCATCGGAGCAAGCGGCCGTTTTTGTGTGACATTTGATTGAGCCACGTCAGAGGACAGTGGTCGGTCTCGAAGATGAACTTCGCTCCGTACAAGTAACACGACAACTTCTGGGCGGCCCAAACCAAACAAGCGCATTCCTTCTCTGAAGCGCTGTAGGCTTCCTCTCTTACATTTAGTTTACGGCTGGCGTAGAGGATAGGATGCTCCTCGTTATCGTCGCCGACCTGACTAAGTACCACGCCCATACCTCTGTCGCTTGCGTCGCATTGAACTATGAATTCCTTTGTGTAGTCTGGCGCGCGAAGCACAGGGCGAGAAACCAATAGCGTTTTCAAACTTTGGAAAGCGTTCTCTTTGTCCTTATCCCAGTGTACGTTACTCGGTGCTCCCTTTCGGAGGGCGTCTGTTAATGGACTTGCCAAATGCGAGTAATTCGGAATGTACCGTTGATAGTACCCCACAAGTCCCAAAAATGAACGAAGGTCCGTTTTCGGGCGCGGCTGAGAAAATTCTCCAATCGTAGCTATTTTCAGCTCAGCCGGCCGTCTCATGTCCTGACCGACAACATGGCCCAGATAAGTAACCTGCGAACAACCAAACCTACACTTTTCCGCTTTCATCGTTAAGTCGACTTTAAACGTACGAAGCCTCGCATTCTTGTCGTAATAGAATTTGGCGTTCCTTTGAGCTATTTCCATGTTCTTTCCGACTAGTTCTCGGGTTGCGCTTAGCCGTTCCAGTAAATTTAGCACGTATTCAACCACTGTTGGACTCTCCCCTCTTTCCTCCCACATCTCTCTTAACATTCTCAGTGGAGACCGGAGTGTCCTCCCATACACTAGTTCTGCTGGTGAGAACCCTGTCGCCTCATGTGGAACCGTTCGCAAAGCAAACAACGTTGCCGGCAGACAGTTCTCCCAGTCCTCCTTGTGCTCGTAACAGAGCGCACGCAAAACTCGCTTAAGCACCGAATGCCACCTCTCTACACTGTTTGACTGAGGGTGATAGACAGAACTGTGTATTAACTTTACCCCGCGCTTTTGCAAGAATGTGGAAGTCAGTGCGCTCGTGAATACTGACCCTTGATCTGCCTGAATTTCGGCTGGAAACCCAACTCGTGCAAACACTGTCAAAAGCGCGTCTACTACTTCGGTGGAGCTGAGCTCTTTCAAAGGGATTGCTTCTGGAAACTTGGTAGCCGGACACAGCATGGTAAACAAGTACCTGTAGCCTGATTTTGTTTTTGGAAGAGGCCCTACCGTGTCTATTACAAGTCGTCTGAAAGGCTCTGTTATTAAGGGCACTACCTTCAGTGGAGCTTTCCAAGTCTCTCCTGGTTTACCATAACGCTGGCAGGCGTCGCATGATCTTACAAAGTTTTCTACATCTTTGAAACAGCCAGGCCAGTAGTATTCCATAAGCAATCTTTCCTTTGATTTGTTTATGCCTAGGTGGCCGGACCACCCATTTCCATGACAAAGACTCAAAAGGTCCTCCCTATACTTAGTAGGTATGACTAACTGATCTAAAATCCTACCCTTTCGATCTCTGTAATGCCGATACAACAATCCTCCTCTCTCATGTATCGTTACGTTGCGCCTAGCAATGCCTTCTTTAGCTGTGTCATGTAATTTAGCTAAGCTCTCATCATTCTTTTGCTCAGCTGCCAGTGACTCTCTATCCACGCGTAAGAGTTGATCAAAGTTCTTTGAGGCCGGTGATAATAACGACCCTGTCTCGCTTGTGAGCGCGTCTACTTGCTCTTCCTGCAGGCTAGAACTCTGACACTCTAGTGCTACGCTCTCATTGAGCTGGTCAGCTGGCAGGCTCTCCTCAACTGTTCTTTTGTCCCTCGGGCCTAGCTCGGATTCGGGTATTGAAGCTATCCCCTTTTCTGCTTCCGCTGGAGGAGCTTGAGCATATTCAGCCGAAAGCGCCGCGATCTTACGAGCTTGGCCTCTGGTCAATGCCTGTACTATGCCCTCTCCCAGTTTGAGCCCTCTGTCACGCAGTAACTGATTCGAACGATTCGAAAAGATGTAGGGATACTGCAGTGACAAAAATTTGGAAACTGCAGCCTCAGTCTCTAGCTCCCCGAATGGTCCACTGATTTTGACTTTGGCCATGGGCAGACACACGCTGTGTTCTTCTACAACCTGTTTTATCCATGCTACTTCTCCGGTGAAGTCATCTACCATCACGTAAGACGGATGGACAATGTCCAGCGTGGCGGCACTGTCTCTTAGCACTCGGCATGGTTTTCCATTAACTTGCAGGTCGTGGAGATATGGACTTAAAAGTTCCATATTCTCATCTTTTTCCTCCACGTAGGAAAAAACTACGCTAGACTTCTCGCAGTTTACAGCTATATGTCCCAGTTTGTGGCATTTGTAACAGCGAATTGGTCTAACAGATTCGAATTTTCTTTTCTGTTCTTTTTGTGCGGTTTCTCCGTTAAGTTTCTTCTCGCTCTTTTCTGCGGGTTTTTCTGCCATGTCTACAGGCTCGGATCGTCTAGTTTGCGCACACTTTTTGAACGGAAATGGTTTCCGCGGTCCATTTCGACCGTCCCAGTTTCCCTCCTCGGCGTTCAACTTTCTACGGGTTGCGTACTCTTCGGCTAATTCGGCCGCCCTTTCCACAGTGTTTACATTACCTCTGTCTTGCACCCACAGTTTCACAGCTTGGGGGATGGTTTTGTAAAACTGCTCTAGACAAATGCATTCAATGATCATGTCTCTGCTGTCGAACGCTTCCGCGCTTTTAAGCCACTCGACTAGGTTGGCCTTTAAGCTATATGCAAACTCCGGATAGCCCTCGCTATCTTTCTTGCCTGTGCTCCTAAACCTTTGCCGAAAAGCTTCGGCTGAAAGGCGGTATTTCTTCAGGAGACTAGCCTTAACTTTTGCATAATCATATGCATCCTGCACACTCAGTCTGGCGATTACTTCCGCCGCCTCACACGGCAACATAGACAGCAACCGCTGTGGCCATGTACTCGGGCCGAAGTTCATCTTTTCGCAAGTCCTTTCAAAATTGCTTAGGAACAAGCCTATGTCGGTCCCGACCTCAAATGGCTTTAATAGCCTGTCCATGCGGTACGATTCTGCCTCACTTGATCGTCCCAGAGCGCCTTCACTTCCTTGAGACAACTCCAAACGTTTGCTTTCAAGTTCCAGTTGCATTTTTCTTAACTCGCGATCTTTATCGCGTTCCTCTCTCTCTTGTTCTTTTCTCTCTCGTTCTTCTCTCTTTTTCAGAAGTTCAAACCCCATTTCAATTTCTTCCTCACTGGCCTTTTCGAAAATTAGCTCCAATAATTCAGATTTGAGCATTTCCTTGCGTACATCTAGGCCCAGTTCCTCACCAACAATCAACAACTCGTCTCTCAGCAGTGTCCTTAACTCCATGACTGCTGCTTTACTGCCTTGATTCTGCTCTCTAAATCTAGCTAGGAAAACACAACCTAGCTAACACACAACAATCTAGCTTCCCTACTGTTCTAAACAGAACAACCACAAAATGAAGCCTAGAGAGTCAAAGCAAAAACCAAGCACTCACCGCAGATACAGCACCATGTCGCAAAGTCCAACTCACCGCTGTCAGCCAGTTGTCAGGATTGGGGGCTCAATCCCATCGTCCGTGGTCCTTTGCCAAGATTGGAGTACGGCATGAATTCGAAGGTAGCTGGCCCATGCCGTCGTCCAACTTATTTACGCTGAGCTCGTTGATGAAGTGAAGAACTGTTTCTCATCGAGAACGAGGAAAAGGGTTTATTTACAGAAATTAAATCAGTCTAACATGACTGCTTGAGAAAAAGAGTATTAGTCCAACAGGACTGCATGAGAGAAGTGACTCAGTCTAACATGACTGCTCAAGAGAAGTGTGTTCAGCATTCGCACAACCACAGTTTTTATACACTCGATCCGCTGGCCATACGAGGCGGCGACTCTTCGTTTACTCATCACCAATTCGCCGCTGCTCTGCAGATCAGTTTACAGACACAAAGACACACACATTCCGAAGCCCAAACGACGGCGTTGGAGGGGTGCCGTTCCGGGAACTATCGGTGCCGATCGAGGGTCGCTCGTTGTTTTGCGTCATGCCGAAGCGTGAGAAGCCCCAAAATACGTCTTCCCCACCGCAGCTTGTCCATGCGTGTCAAATCAGGTCCACGTTGGGGAACTCCGAAACCATTGTTCACACACCGAACTCGTCCCGTCACAATGTCGATGGGGCTGGAGGAAGGAAGCGGGTTTTCAGCACAAAGGCCGCTTCTTCGAACGCCTCCTAGCTGCAGTGACGGAGAGGGTGCGGAATGCGCGTCTTGCACCCCTTGTCGTAATCGGGTGGCAAGGTGGCAATCTTGCTTAGCGGCTCGCCATTCTTAACAAGGGAAAATATTGGGAGGAGGAAACGAAGGTTAGGCCCTCCCTCTCAAATTTCGTGTCATATCCCCGCCACCGGTGACGTCGCTGCGACATCACGGATGTTATTTTTTTAATTCCTGTTTATTAAGGGCCTCATAAAAATTCCTTCAGTGATAGTTGCACAAAAAGGGCTCTGGAAGAAGAGCATATTATTATGGGGCCAGAATAAGCACAATACTTCAGCGAGGGATAATTATATGCAGAAGAAATGGAGCTATAAATTGAAAATATAGGTAAACATATCGTAAACAATGGTACAATCACAGTTATAGATTCCAGCGGGTATTGCACTACAGCATAATACAGTTAGAACAAAGGCAACGAATCACCATACAAAATTGTGCGAAATCATGGGTACGGTTATCTTATAAAACGCTGTAATAAAAAAGCAACAACAGGCACACCTTTTTTGATAGGGAAATACAGGATGGTTAGGACTCATGACTGCGAAGAAAAATAATTTGCGTGCTTTTAAGGAACTTTTATGGCTGTTGTTTTATTTCAGCTCGCTCGGTTTTTCTTGTAGTTGAAGTTTGGAAATTCAGCTTGTTCAACGCGTGTAGGATTCGATGATAAAACCACTGCCAACAATAAATAAATAAATAAATAGTAAAGGCGTTTATTAGTCACTGGCGTTTGCGACCGACTGTTAGATCAGCACTCGCACTCCCGGCATGAGCGGCACTCAGGAGCAAACGCGCTGAAGAGGACGACCCACCATATTGTCACGTGGTAGTGACGACAAAGAACACAGTAGCAGTACTGTGAAAGATAAAACTAGCTTTTATTGGGTGAACCTGTGCCCACAAAACAGGCTACACTTAAACCGCAACGATAGCGGCGAACACAGTCGGCGATCGTCGAAAATCTGATCAGCGGGTCAAGCGCGTCGGCTTTTATAGAGCAGTCGTCGAATGTTCCAGACTAATCGTTCGAACCCGCGTGCCTTCCACAAAGTTCTACACCATTCGCGTCACGCGATGAAATCAAATACAAGGTTCGGTGACAACAGACAGCGGATAGAAGCATCGATAACTTTCCAGAAACTTCGGATACATGCAGGCGCGTCCCGCGCTGTGCGATAACATTTGTTCGGCGGCGAAACGTGGTCGCCCGATAGAGATAAGTACACGTGTCAACACCCCCCCCCCCCCCCTCTTAAAAAGCATCGACCCGATGCTGCATACAAGCGAAATAAAAACACCCGTAGCAAAGAAAACAACAAACAAATAAGGAATTTCGTCAGCGTCCGTAAAAGGGTTTAAGGCGCACCACGTGGACCACTTCAGATCGTGCGCGGCGCCGCTGTGAATGCGAAATGCCGTCTGGCACGACCTCATAGTCCAGAACGCCAATACGTAGGAGGACCTCGTAGGGTCCGAAATAGCGTCGGAGTAGTTTCTCAGTGAGTCCTCGTCGGCGTATCGGGGTCCATACCCAAACACGGTCGCCGGGCTGGTACTCGACGAAGCGTCGTTGGAGGTTGTAGTGTCGGCTGTCGGTCCTCTGCTGGCTCTTGATTCGCAGGCGGGCAAGCTGTTGGGCTTCTTCGGCGCGCTGGAGATAGGTAGCGACGTCAACGTTCTCCTCGTCAGTGACGTGCGGCAGCATGGCGTCGAGCGTCGTCATCGGGTTCCTGCCGTAGACCAGCTTGAACGGCGTGATCTGTGTTGTTTCTTGCACCGCCTTGTTGTAAGCGAATGTTACGTACGGCAGGACGGCATCCCAGGTCTTGTGTTCGACGTCGACGTACATGGCTAGCATGTCGGCGAGGGTCTTATTTATTTATTTTATTTCAAGTACCTGCAGCGCCCGAAGGCATTATTGCAGGGGGGGAATATACAGTGTACATAAGCTCGACAAAATACAGAACTGGTCAAACAAAAATAACACAACAATAGAAAAAATTCACGCCACTATATGCTCAGCAGAAATGCTCTGAATGATGCTTCAGTGTGACAATCAGCAATTTCCTGCGGTAGCTGATTCCACTGTGATATTGTGTGTGGAAAAAAAGAATGCTTGAACACGTTTGTTCTACAAATAAGTTCTCTTATTTTTAAATAGTGGTCACTTCTGTGAGACAAGAAATGAGGAGGTAAAAGGTAAGTTTCTCTATCTATTTTAACCAGGCCGAAATAAATTTTAAAAAGCATTTCCAACCTCATGTTCTGTCTGCGTGTGCTTAATAATTCCCACCCCAAGTTATCCTTAAGTGCTGAAATACTAGAAGTAAAGTCATAGTTATTACAGACAAAACGGGCTGCGCGGTTTTGTACATGCTCGAGCATATTAGACAGAGTTTTGGTTTGCGGGTCCCAGGCCATACAGGCATACTCTAATATGGGTCTTACGTTCGAAAAATAAAGTAGTTCTTTAATTTTGGGAGGAGCTAGCCGGAAGTCGCGTTTAACAAAATTTAGCATTTTACAGGCTTTCGCTGTAACATATTCAGCGTGCTTAGTCCAAGTTAAATTCGATGAAAAATAAACACCAAGATACTTATACTGAGTTACTCGCAATAGCTGGACATTGTCTAATGTATAATGAAATAGATGTGGATTTTGTTTACGTGTAAAGGACACGTACTGACACTTACTGAGGTTTAAAGACATTTGCCACCTAATGCACCAGCGTGTTATACAGTCCAAATTGCGTTGCAGATACTCGTGGTCAGTGGCAGACCTAATGGAGTGATAAATCACACAATCATCCGCATACAGACGCACTTTGCATGACACAACCTGAGCAATGTCATTAATGTAGACCAAAAACAGCAATGGCCCTAAAACAGATCCCTCAGGAACTCCCGATGTAACATCAACATAATCAGATTGTGAGCCATTAACTACAACACGTTGCTTGCGTTCTTGTAGATAACATTTAATCCAATCAAGCAATGAAGGAGAGATACCGAGGGATGATAGCTTATACAACAGTAAAACATGGGGAACAGAATCAAATGCCTTTCTAAAATCTAGAAATATACAGTCAGTCTGTACACCGAGATCGAATGAATGAAAAAGATCGTGGCTGAATTCTAGGAGCTGGGTCGAACAAGAACGACCAGACCTAAAACCATGCTGATATTTGCTAAAAAAATTATTGTTTTCTAGATGTTTTATTAGGGAACTGTATACAATGTGCTCCAGTGTTTTACTACACACACTAGTTAGAGAAATTGGCCTGTAGTTGGAGACAATATTTTTTGGACCACTTTTATGGATTGGTACCACGTTTGCAACTTTCCACTCCTTAGGTAAACAAGAAGTACTTAGTGATTTCTCAAAAATAATAACCAGATAGTGGGCAATTGTGTGAGAACAAGCCTTTAACACATGAGAAGGTATACCATCAGGACCACTTGCAGAAGAAACATTTATATTGTCAAGCAACTTAAGTATACCACCACGTGTCACGACCAGTTCTGGCATAGGTTCAAACACATTGTCGGGAATAGGCGGTAATTCATTCTGGCAGGGAGTTGAGAAAGATGATTGGAAATAAAGATTGAAGCAGGAAGCTTTATCGACATCATTAGTAAGAAGTACACTACCGTTTTTTAAGTTCGGGATGCCAATTGATTCTTTGCTAATCGTTTTTAAATACTTCCACATTTCTTTAGGGTTATTTTGTAACTTTGGGCCCAATGCTAAGAAGTATTTTTCCTTAGCAACCTTGTTTTTTACTTTTATATCTTTTCCAAGGGTTTTTAGCATTACAAATACAGATGGGTTACGCTGCTTTCTATAAGCATTCAGAAGGCGATGTCTTTTATTAATCAATTGCTTGACTTCCCGAGTTACCCAAGGCTTATCACTACGATTTTTTGGAGACAAATGTTTCCATGGAACATGTGTGTCAACCAGATGCTTTAGTGTGGAGCAAAATGTATCCCATAGGGTATTGCAATCTGCGGACTGCGCTAAATGACTGAATTCCTGCAGGAATATAGCAAGATCATTAGACAATGAAACATAATTGCCTTTCTCAAAAAAGTATACCTTCCTTGGGTGATCATGTGCACATGAGAAGGGGACAATCTGCACATGCGCCACAATGCAGTCATGGTCACTAATACCGGGAATTACGGCGTTATCAGACACAAGCAATGGCTGGTTTGAAAAAAGCAGATCTAAGATAGAAGAGCTATACGGACCATACCTAGTAGGTTCAGTAACAAACTGATAAATGTCATTGGTAACTATTGCCTCCCGGAATGCTATAGACAGAGCGGAAGAATTGGCAAGGACAGGCTTATAGTGAACCCACTTCACGTCAGGCATGTTGAAATCACCGCCAATAATATAGTCATTATTTATTGTAGAAAGAAACTCGGATAGGGTTGTGAAGGTCTCAGGCGATGTGGAAGCGGGGGAACGGTAAAAGGAGCCAACTGTCAGTAATTGTCCAGTTTCAAATCGAAACTGGGCAAATTCAGCCGATCCGTAAGACCATTCGTCTGCGGATGGTAGGCCGTTGTCCTCCTGTGCCTTGTTTGACTGTATTTCAGTATGGCTTGGGTGAGCTCCGCTGTAAAGGCCGTTCCTCTGTCGGTGATGAGGACTTCTGGGGCGCCATGTCGAAGCAGGATGTTTTCGACAAAAAATTTCGCCACTTCGGCTGCGCTACCTTTCGGCAGTGCTTTAGTTTCAGCGAAGTGGGTGAGGTAGTCCGTCGCCACGACGATCCAATTATTTCCGGTTGTTGACGTCGGAAAGGGTCCCAGCAAGTCCATCCCGATCTGCTGGAATGGTCGGCAAGGAGGCTCGATTGGCTGTAGTAATCCGGCTGGCCTTGTCAGCGGTGTCTTGCGTCGCTGACAGTCTCGGCATATTCTGACATAACGGGTGACGTCGGCGGTCAGGCGTGGCCAATAATACTTTTCTTGTATCCTCGATAGTGTCCGGGAAAATCCGAGGTGTCCAGCGGTCGGATCGTCATGTAGGGCGTGCAATACTTCTGGACGAAGTCCTGACGGGACAACAAGAACGTAGTTGGCGCGGACTGGTGAGAAGTTCTTCATGAGTAGATTGTTTTGAAGCGTCAAGGAAGATAATCCGCGCTTAAATGCCCTGGGGACAACGTCGGTGTGCCCTTCCAAATATTCCACGTGGCCTTTTAGCTCCGGGTCTGCCCGTTGCTGTTCAGCGAAGTCTTCCGCGCTTATCATTCCAAGGAAGGCGTCGTCATCTTCGTCATCTTGCGGCGGCGGGTCAATGGGGGCGCGTGATAGGCAATCGGCATCGGAGTGTTTTCGTCCGGACTTGTAGGTTACAGTGATGTCGTATTCTTGTAGTCTGAGGCTCCACCGCGCCAGTCGTCCTGAAGGATCCGTTATACTCGCTAGCCAACACAACGCGTGATGGTCACTGACAACTTTGAATGGCCTGCCATAAAGATAAGGGCGAGATTTATCTGTAGCCCAAACGATGGCGAGGCATTCCTTTTCGATCGTAGAATAGTTGCCTTCCGCTTTTGACAGCGACCGGCTAGCGTAAGATATCACCTGTTCGACTCCATTTTTCCTCTGGACTAGAACGGCACCGAGGCCTAGGTTACTGGCGTCAGTATGGATTTCTGTATCGGCGTACTCGTCGAAGTGCGCAAGTACCGGCGGCGACTGCATGCGTCGTTTGAGTTCTTCAAATGCGTCGGCCTGCGGCGTTTCCCACTTGAACTCAACATCACATTTAGTTAGACGTGTCAACGGCTCGGCGATGCGTGAAAAGTCATTGACAAAGCGCCTGTAGTAGGCACACATGCCAAGGAATCTACGAACTGCCTTCTTGTCGGTGGGCTGCGGGAACTTTGCGATGGCAGCTGTTTTCTGGGGGTCGGGGCGTACACCGGATTTACTGATGACGTGGCCTAGGAACAGAAGCTCATCGTAAGCGAAGCGGCATTTTTCTGGCTTCAGAGTAAGCCCTGATGACTTGATGGCCTCTAGTACTGTGGCAAGCCGCCTAAGGTGATCGTCGAAATTTCCGGCGAATACAACGACGTCATCCAAGTAAACGAGACAGGTCTGCCACTTCAATCCCACTAAAACCGTGTCCATCACGCGCTGCAACGTTGCAGGCGCCGAGCACAGTCCAAATGGCATAACCTTGAACTCGTAGAGGCCGTCCGGGGTGATGAAGGCGGTCTTTTCGCGATCTCTTTCGTCGACTTCTATTTGCCAATAGCTAGACTTGAGGTCCATCGAGGAGAAGTACTTAGCGTTGCAGAGCCGATCCAATGCGTCGTCTATCCGTGGAAGGGGGTATACGTCGTTCTTCGTGATCTTGTTCAGACGACGATAATCGACGCAGAAACGTAGGGTTCCGTCCTTTTTTTTCACCACGACAACAGGGGATGCCCACGGGCTTTTCGACGACTGGATGATGTCGTCGCGCAGCATTTCGTCGACTTGTTCTCTTATAGCTTCGCGTTCTCGCGGCGAAACTCGGTAAGGGCTTTGGCGGAGTGGCCGAGCGTACTCCTCGGTGATTATTCGATGCTTGGCGACTGGTGTTTGTCGAATCCTCGATGACGTCGAAAAGCAGCCTTTGTATCGTCGGAGCAGACTTCTGAGCTGCTGGTGCTTAATCACCGGGAGACTTGGATTAATGTCGTAGTCTGGTTCGGGAACCATGGTCGTCGGGGTAGATGCGGCGGAATCCGAGAGGACAAACGCATTACTAGTTTGCAGAATTTCCTCGATGTACGCGATCATCGTGCCCTTGTTGATGTGCTTGAACTCCTGGATGAAGTTTGTCAGCAACACTTCACTTTTCCCTCCATGCAGTCGAGCGATCCCTCTTGCGACGCAAATTTTACGGTCTAGCAGTAGACGTTGGTCGCCTTCGATGACACCTTCTACGTCAGCTGGTATTTCGGTGCCGACCTAAATAATGCTGGAGCGAGGCGGGAGGCTCACTTGATCTTCGAGCACACTCAAGGCGTGGTGACTACGAGTGCTCTCCGGCGGTATTGCTTTATCTTCCGACAGCGTTATTGACTTCGACTTCAGGTCGATGATTGCGCCGTGTTGGTTTAGGAAGTCCATACCGAGAGTGACGTCTCGTGAACACTGTTGGAGGATAACGAAGGTGGCAGGGTAAGTCCGGTCATGAATAGTTATTCTTGCCGTGCAGATTCCAGTCGGCGTAATCAGGTGTCCTCCAGCGGTGCGAATTTGAGGGCCTTCCCATGCAGTCTTAACCTTCTTCAACTGGGCGGCGATGTGTCCACTCATGACGGGGTAATCAGCCCCTGTGTCCACTAAGGCGGTAACAGCGTGGCCGTCGAGAAGCCCGTCGAGGTCGGTGGTTCTTTGTCTGGCGTTACAGTTAGGTCTCGGCGGCGGATCACGGCTGCGTCGTGTTGAACTGAAGCTGGAATGTCGCGTCGTCAAGTCGTCTTTCGTCGGTGTAGTCTTGGCTTCCTGACTTCGTCGGGACGGCGGCCTCTTCGTCGTCTTCGTCGGCGGCGGAGGATCTTCGTCAGTTCGACGAACAGCAACCGCACCTCCATCGGTTGCTGCTTTTAGTTTTCCGGATATGGGCTCGCAGAGCGGCCCCGGGCTGGGCCGGTGTATGGTCGGCGCTGCGGCGACAGGTAGCGGCCTGGTGACGGCGAACGGGACGGCCGTCGAGGGCTCCACTGAGTAGCGGCGAGGTAATTGGCGATGTTACGTGGGCGCTCGCCAAGCTGTGGACGCGGCGCATTCACGGCGAACCCTCTCAGTCCCAAGTCGCGGCATGGGCATCGGCGGTACACATGGCCGGCTTCTCCGCAGTGATAGCAGAGCGGGCGGTGGTCGGGGGCTCGCCAAATGTCCGTCTTCCTCGCGTAGGTGCGCTGGGCGGCGGGTGGGCGTGCTGGCGGCGGCGGCGGCGGACGACGGAATTGCGGCGTCACCGGGCCCTGGCGCGGTCGCGGAGGGGGCCTTGACGGCATGCGACGGCGGCGTATGTCATCGCTTCCGGCTGGGGCTGTGGTAATTCTGGTTGCACCTGAGGAACTCCAAGCGATCGGTGCACCTCTTCTTTCACGATGTCGGCGATCGAGGCCACTTCAGGCTGCGACGAAGGCAAGACCTTGCGCAGTTCTTCGCGCACTATGGCCCTGATGGTCTCGCGCAGATCGTCCGTGGCCAGTGATTGAATTCCTGCGTAGTGGGTAGAGCTTGTACGGCGGTTGAATTGCCGGTTCCCCATTTCGAGTGTATTCTCGATGCTGGTGGCCTCGCGAAGGAACTCTTCTACGGTCTTCGGTGGGCTTCGTATCATTGCGCCGAAAAGTTCTTCCTTCACACCACGCATGAGAAGGCGGACTTTCTTCTCCTCGGGCAGATCCGGGTCGGCATGGCGGAAGAGACGGTTCATTTCTTCCGTGAAGATGGCAACGTTCTCATTAGGTAGCTGCACTCGGGCGTCCAGCATGGCTTCGGCCCTTTCCTTGCGCACGACGCTCGTAAAGGTGCGCAGGAAGCCGGTACGGAAGAGGTCCCATGTCGTCAAGGTCGACTCCCGGTTCTCAAACCATGTTCTGGCGGCATCTTCTAAGGCAAAGTATACATGCCGCAGCTTGTAGGAGTCCCAGTTGTTAAATGTCGCGATTCGTTCGTAGGTCTCCAGCCAGGATTCCGGGTCTTCAGTCGCTGCTCCATGGAAGGTCGGTGGGTCCCGAGGTTGTTGTAGGACAACGGGGGACGCTGGGGCAGCCATTGGGGTTGCTTTGACCACGATCTTCTTTGTCGACTGAGGTAGAAGTCCTTGCTCTGGGGGTAGTCCTTGCAGTCTGCGGCTAGCACGCTGGTCTTGGGCGATGTTAGTTTTGTCCTCGGGCTTCGGGCTTGGATTGCGGCTTTGCGGGGGCGTTCGGTACATGAACGCACTAGCACCTCCACCAGATGTCACGTGGTAGTGACGATAAAGAACACAGTAGCAGTACTGTGAAAGACAAAACTAGCTTTTATTGGGCGAACCTGTGCCCACAAAACAGGCTACACTTAAAGCGCAACGACAGCGGCGAACACAGTCGGCGATCGTCGAAAAACTGATCAGCGGGTCAAGCGCGTCGGCTTTTATAGAGCAGTCGTCGACCGTTCCAGACTAATCGTTCGGACCCGCGTGCCTTCCACAAAGTTCTACACCATTCGCGTCACGCGATGAAATCAGATAATACAAGGTTCGGCGACAACAGACAGCGGATAGAAGCATCGATAACTTTCCAGAAACTTCGGATACATGCAGGCGCGTCCCGCGCTGTGCGATAACATTTGTTCGGCGGCGAAACGTGGTCGCCCGATAGAGATAAGTACACGTGTCAATATCGTTCCAATCTTTCTCTAGAATTATCCCCGGGAACGAAAAGGGAGCCACCCGGCGACCTAACAGCCTGTCACTATGAGTGGGTCATAGTAGGTCATGAGGCGGTCGATGCTGGCAATGTGTCGTCCACGACGGCGCATATCCGAAGGCGGTTCAACGCGCTCGATCACGTAGTTGACCGGAGGTGTGCGCTCGACGACGCGGCAGGGGCCTTCATTCTTGGGCAGTAGTTTCGACGAGAGCCCAGCTGCAGTGACCGAGGGAGGGACCTCGGTCATTGAAGGGACCGAGAGCCACATAAGCATTCCGGGGAGGGGCGTGGGCGCAGAAGTGGTGTCACCGCGAACGCTCGTTTGGCCCTCTGGTCATTTAAAGTAAAGGCCCGCGCGAGATCACGACACTCTCCGGCATGTCTGACTGTGGCAGAAATAGGCGCGCATTCACATGCATCCGGCTTGTACGGAAGGATTGTGCCGATTGTGTGCAAAGGGTGCCGGCCCTTCAATAAGAAAAATGGGGAAAAGCCAGTGGTGCTCTGAGTGGCGGTATTGTAAGTGTAGGTTGCGAAGGGCAGAACGGCATCCCAATTTGTGTAGTCGGAAGCTACGTACATTGCGAGCATGTCACCAAGGGTACGGTTAAAGCGTTCTGTGAGGCCATTGGTCTGCGGACGGTGAGCAGCAGTGGTGCGGTGTGCAGCGTGGCACTCTTTGAGGATGGCTTCGAGGACTTCTGACAAGAAGACACGTCCGCGATCGCTGAGCAACTCCTGTGGTAGACCATAACGCAGGATGATCGACGATGCAGGAAGGAGGCAACATCGCGCGCTGTAGCCGCTGGGAGAACGGCAGTTTCGGCGTGTCGCGTGAGGTGAACAGCCATCGTGGCCCAGCGGTTACCAGAAGACGTCAGGGGAAGTGGCCCATACAGATTGATGTCGATGCGCCCGAACCGCCGGGTAGGGCAAGGTTGCAGACTAGTCGCAGAAATAATTGCAGAATAGCTAGCGAGAGGCGCGGGGAAGATTTCCGGCTCTGACAATCGGGCCACGAGCGAACGAACTTTGAACTTCTGAAATAAATAAATCAGATTTGCACATCTACAGCTCGAGTTGAACGACATTCTGACGGCAGAAACAAGGCACATCTAACGGTGCCGGTGGTTATTGCTTGGTTAAGGAACTGTTACTTATCTATTATCTAAGACTCGCTAGCCCAAGCTTAAGCTTTAGCACTCAATAGCTACAAGCAATCAACACAACAAACACAACGACAATTTCAGAAATACGAGCACGGGCGTGCGTGCGTAGGCAGAGACACAACCTTTATATAATCATACAAATACAGAGCAAGAAATAATAACGCTTCCAGACGATAAAGGAGAGAGTGTCGTTAAAATAAACAACGTTTTAATGTACCTAAGCAGTAACCGTTTCCAGGAGACGAAACCCGGGAGATACATGTAGTCTGAGTCGTCGACGAACCTAAGGGGTGACCGTATCGGATCTTTCCTCATAAATCTTTATCCGCGAGGACTTTACTCTGAAGGGTGCATCCCGCAGGCACCGTGTATGGTTTGGACGCACCAGCCGCTGCAGGGTGTCCGGCGTGTGACGTTCGTTCACGCATGTTCCTCGAACTATCTTTGTTGAGTGAGGGAGGTGGATACCCCGGAATGTGGATGTGAAAACGTCGCCGTAGAGCATCGCACGCGTAATGCGAAGACGTAGGATCATTCCCCACCGGCGGCCAGTTGTTTTTTCATCCAGTTTCATTCCCGTTAATTTATGATTTCTCTAATTCAATTTTTAAGTACAAGTAATTTCCACTATGTTGTCCCTGTTGCCTTCGTTTGGTCATTGTTGTGGCGGTACTAGAGTCGCTTATTGCAGCTCTTTACACGCTGTAAAGCTTGCTTGGCGCCTGTGCTTCTCACACAGGAGAGGCTCACACACCAGCTCCGTCTTATCGCCTTTATGTGAAGGTTCATTTGAACTACTGACTACAGACAAGATGTGTAAGCCGGCAGTGGCTTCATGGATGACGTTTCTGAATGTTTGTAATCTGAAAGTTGAACTTGTTTTCACTGTTGCGCATCCCTCTTTGTATGTCATCATCATCCCTCACCACGCCTTTATGTCCCCTTTCCCCTGCCCCCTGTGCAGAGTAGCATGCAGGCTAGAGCACGCTAGCTCAGGCCGACCTCTGTGCCTTCCTTCAAATAAATTGCCTCTCTCGTTTGTGGGCTCCTTATGATAAGATTAATAGAAATCGGGCCCATCAATTCAATTTCTTCTCGTTCATTCCAAGACAAGTGACATGGTATGATGCTAATGATGATGATTTATTGGCATCCCATTTGAAATCGGGCGGTCGCATATTCACCTAGCCAGATTGATTTAATCAAGTATACAATACACGTTCTTTTTTATTTCTAGCATTTTTGTATTCATCTCTGTAACCTTCTTTTTCTTGCTCAAACCTTCTCTATCTACCGTGCACCACTACCTATGCAACTGCTAGATGGCGTTCCACCTGGTGTAATAATATCCTACTGCAATGTAAAGTGAGCTCGTATCGTCGGGACGCTATGCGGCGAGCATGTCACATCGCGCGTTTGTTCGAGTGCTATAGGACGCGTTTATAGGACATGTTTCCACTGCAAGCCAGCAAGCGCTGGCGTGGCTCAGGGGTAGAGTAGCCTGTTCTCGCGCAGCGGGCCGGAGTTTGTTCCCGGAGGGAAGTGGGGAGTTTGTTTCTCATTCTCGGCGATAGCTGCTACGGACACCAGCAACGGTGGTGGCGGCGGCGGCGGACGACATCACCAACCTAAACGGCTATTGGAATGAGCCCATTACAGCTTACGTTGTTGTAATACGTTGTAAAAGACAAATTTACACAAGGAGATATAGGAAGGGATGAGAAAGAACTGTCTGGCAAAATACCAATGGAAGGGGTATAGCGCTTGCCAAGATTTCAGAAAAGAGGAGATGCAAGCGTAAGTGGCAGAATGGAAGCAAAGAGGAAATAAAGAACAAGATGACCCACTACACGCACAAGAAAATAAAACATACAGTGACGTTTCCCTTCGTGAACGCTGGTGACGCGCAAGAGTGTGGGTGCTATAGTGCGCACAGAGCTATCGGCGCATGCTGCGCCCAGACGCCTGCACTTGTCCGCATCGCAGATCGTATTCAAGACAGGGCTCGCGCGGCCGTGCCATACGCAGCAGCCGCCCGAGTAGAATGCGCCGTTGTAAACATTCGCTTACTATCTAAATTACCTAGCATGGTCCCAGCATGCACAGGTAAACATGAACACTTGAGAATCGATGACCGCGAACATTCGCTGTCATATTTGAAGTAGTAGCTTAGCGCAAATAAAACCACAGACGCTTGTCCTTGTCGGTCTTCCTTGTGTCTGTGGTTTTATTTGCGCTAAGCTACTACTTCAAATATGGACGACCAACTAGCCCAACAGTCAACTCTTCTAGAATTCGCTGTCAAAACGCTGGCGTGAGGAATCGCGGAAGCAGCAGCGAGCGAAAGGACCTTCGTGCTGTCTATCGCTTCAACGCAAACTGAGCGGCGAGAGCACAGCACCTACAAAGCTATGAGCCGTCGGCGCACCTGACACTGCCCCCCCGTCGCAGATCGCTTTCAAGATAAAGCCCGCATTCTTCCCTCGTGACAGCTAGCGCTTTGAGACGCTGTCGTTGAGACGTTGCGCCTCTGATCGCCGACGCTGCGACCAGAGGCGGTGGCAGGCGCTGCACGGGGTTCCGAACTAATGCCCATAAATTTATTCCTAATGCGTTGCTTCGGGAAGTGACGCTCGAAGTACCGGTTTACTTCCGCGTACGGATAAGGCACGGTGGTGAGGGGGAATACCTCCCATAACAGAGTGCAATATAGTGTCGCAAGTAACCACTTCCCAACGCATGCTCAACTCATTCTCGAATAGTAAGCGGGGTTGGTTCTTCGTAAGATTTTTTTCGTCATTCATCAACAGGAAACATTTCAGCAGCGCTATTTCAGGCATATGCGTGTCAAACTTTGTGTTCCAAGTGTTAATTTCAAGAGTATGAAGGACGCTTAACGATCTTTATCTTCAAATTTCCGCGTTGTCGTTGCCCATAGTGCTAACTAAATGCGCAAACGAAATTAGCAGGCAAACCGGAGCCAGCACAGATGCCCAGGCGCCTTCCTCGTTCGGGTGCCTCGCTGTTTCAAACACCGCCGATTTCACTAGCTGGTCAGTTACGCTTGCTCGTAAAAATAGGCTACAAGTGAGAAGCCAGGTCAGTTGTGCAAATAAATAAATAAGTGAAAAGTGAAAGGTTTGGTTTTGTAGCAGGCCGTCTCTCCGATGACTTTTTCTCGAGGCGCGATAGACAACGCAAGTACCACTTAGATCGAACCAGATCCACTGAGGCAACCCTTCTGCGGGATCACGTGTTACGTCATAGCTGACAGAGTGGTTGGCGAGCCGACAAACTACGCAGACAATGTAATGTACTGGCTTGACTATAGTTCATGACTATAGTCGCCATGGCTGAAATGTAATACTACTCGAAGGATTTGTAGAAGACGGCAACGAGACGTCGGTTCTGTTCTCCACTGCGCAAAAAAGCAACATAATCGTTACCGTTGCCAATCACACCGGCGTGAATATCACATGGTTCTCGTCTTAATGATAACTACGACGATGAGCCTTTAAAGCATGACACGTGCTCCCAATGGGTGATTAGTCAATAATCGAGTGGTTATGCGTATAGATAAGAGCATGAATTAATTGAAGAACTAGAAAAGGTGGAACTGGGAGCAAATATTAATGCATAAATAAATATTCAGACCAGGTGAAAGGATAATTACGAGGGGCATTGGAATATTTGAAATGATGAGTACGAATTGAATAGTCCTTGCTGTTGGATTTGTACGCGATTCAAGACTTCACTGCGCGAAATTTTTGAATAGTTCATGTTCAAGCACGAGGGATAAAAAATCTCTTTGAAATCTCGGAGGAGAAACACGTACCGATGAAAGTGGCGACTGTTTCGAATGATTGTGTGCTGCACAACTTCTGCTCAACATTTTCTAGTCATTCGATGATAACGCCTGCTTTCAGGCTGCCTATGTGCGAATATGTTGTCTTGAGTTAGGCGAAAACATTTACTATCCATATCAAAGAAAAAGCCACAGCTTCATCTGACGGGCGAATCATTGATCGTGATAGAGAACTATTGGACAGCTACACGAAGTAGGGTTAGTCACTTTATAAGCTCCATAAGCTGATCTAAAATTAGTTTACTAACTAAATTAACAAGCACGTTGTCACACGCGCACGATCAAACACAAACACATCTCACTCATGAAGTGGCACTCGCTGTCAGAACGTCGGCGTGATGAAGAGCAGCAGCAGTGGCGAGCGATTCCCCCCCCCCCCCCCCCATTCGTGCTGCCTCACGCTTCACAGCGAACCAGGCACGCGAGAACACAGTGCACCCGAAACCATCAGCTATCTGAGGTCGCCTAGCCTTCGAACCCAGCGCAGGCTGCCTTCAAGATAAGACGCGCGCGGGCGCATTCAGCGGCCGCAGCTGGAGTGAGGAGGAGATGCGGACTAATTGCACCCCCCCCCCCCACTTGCGCGCTTGGGAAGACAGCGCCGTAAGAAGCCACCATGCTTCTGGACTCACCGTCGCAAATTTGTGCTCGCACCTACAGCACAGGGCGCGCGGCCGCGATTCACACACCGAGCATTTATTTGACAAGCCTAAAATTATCACAGTGCACGAAATTTATGGGCGTCGACTTTTGCAGATGTTTTACCACATGAACAGGAAAAGCGATCTATCCCTTGTTAAGTTATCATGTTTAGAAGAACGTGTCCCCTCACGTTTCACAAGAAACACAGAACCCTGGAGTGTGCACCGTTTTAGAACTGATTACAGCTCACAAATGCTAAAAAACAAATTACCAAGGCTTTTAAATGTTTACAACAAATCTGGAATTGATATATGTGCCCCTACCCCCTCAGAATTTTCTCGATTTAATCAGCGGGACTAATATTCATGTTTATAATAATAATAATATTTGGGGTTTTACGTGCCAAAACCACTTTCTGATTATGAGGCATGCCGTAGTGGAGGACTCCGGAAATTTTGACCACCTGGGGTTCTTTAACGTGCACCTAAATCTAAGCACACGGGTGTTTTCGCATTTCGCCCCCATCGAAATGCGGCCGCCGTGGCCGGGATTCGATCCCGCGACCTCGTGCTCAGCAGCCCAACACCATAGCCACTGAGCAACCACGGCGGGTTCATGTTTATACGGTCAGCTATTTCAGAAGTGCAGATTAGTAGAGTTTACAGCTTTTTGTTGACATCTATATTACGTATATATGTGTATATATATGTGTTTTTCATCTGTCATGTGGGAAACGTTTTTGTAACTTCACTACACGCAACTACTCACTTTTAACTTAGTGCTTTTCATGCATTCCTGCAAAACTGTGTATCTTTGTATTGTAAAAAAACACGCGGCAGCTCCGCGCTGCCCATGTTTTGTAGTCATAGGGGTCAGGGTGTTTTTTCAAGCTGCACTTGCAGCTTTTCTTCCCTGTCTCCCCCAATCTATTGGAAATAAAGATATATATTCAAATATTCAAATGTTGTCGTATATATACTTGGACTTTACATGGAGCATCACGGCGTTGACGACGGCGGAAAGTCGCCTTGAGTGTCCCTATAATTCCTATAACAATAAAATAAAAAGGAGAGACCAACCTACTACCGATGTACAGGGCGTGCATCCTCACATTCGGGGGGCAAACCGGATGTGCGCGCCTTGCTATGCTAATTACTGGTCGACGGCACGCACTGTACTTTCAATTAGGCTTCGGGCACGCGCTCGGCTGTTCGCATTTCAATGATTTCTGATAGCGCAACAATAGTCGTGCTGACCGCGTAATCTGATTAGGCAAGACTCTTACACTATACAATCGGCGATAACATTAACAGAAATTTAGTTTGCAGAAAGCGCGCTTCTGCCGAGTGGTAACTTCCTATTACTAGCCGAAGGAAGCGATCACGGCGAAAGGCAAAACAATGAATGAGCGACATTCTTCTTGTTTTTAATGACAGCGATAATACTAACAATAATAATAATTTAAATATAGGGTAGACAAGTAAAAGGATATCTCCCTCTTAATCTCTGTGAAGTTCTAGTTTGCCTCATACACAAAGGCCTTTATTTAATTACCAAAAATAACCTTGCAAAACAATTTCGCCTTCACTGTTGACGCACTTACCTCCAAGCGTCGCTTGTAAGTGGTATCAGCTAGGTTTCGCTTTTGAACAGCCTGGCGATGGCAAATGCATTTCTCTCGTTCGTAATAATAATTAATACGCGATGTCTGCGTAGGCGAGTCTGGAAAAACGCTCGAAATGCAAATGTCGGAGCGTTTCCGTTCATCGCATATAAAGCACCTAGTCTACTATCTCGCTAAAGGGTGGCATGCAGAAAACGCGGACAGTCGCAAGGCGTGGATGAGGACGACGGTGAAATGAGATTTGTGCGCGCGATATTGAAGAGCGAACTGAAGATAACAGCGAAAGTGCAATTAAGTGCCTTTTTTTATGCGGTAGGCGCACAGCAGGCCAAATAACAACGCAAAAGAGCGGCAAGAGGTATGTAATAAAATAGGGCTGTTCAAAAGTACTGCATAGCATAGAAGCAAGCACCTGAAGAACTAAAGAAAAGAAATGCGTCACAATTTGATTATGGGGTCCGACGTCCTTTAGAGATATACGCGGGCTATACAAGGGACATCATATACGGGGTGATCATTTTATTGCGATAGCAATATATAGACACTTCAGGCGCAATTCTGCCGTCGCTGTTGGCGTTGCCATGAGGTTTCGTATAAAGTCCCAGAGCGATAAAATCGTCACCGCGCGCCGTGTGCTGTATGTGCGAGCGAAAGTGTGCGAGGGTGAGCCGGAAAACGCGGCCTAATGTCACCCACGCAAGGGAGGAAAGCGGGCAGGAAGCGCGCCGCCTTCCGTCGCGCTCAAGACTCCGGGGGCAAGATAGGCAGCGGGGGCGCATTCTACACCGGGCGGCCCGGACTGCCGCACGCGTCTGCCCGGGTCGCTGTATTTTGAAAGTATTCTGCGACGGGGACAGCGTTCGGGGCGAACGGTTTCCGGCGCTTAGTTGACGTTCGTGCGAGACGCAGCTCGAAGGTCAATTCCCTCGTTGCTGCTGCTGCACTTCCTCACCATTGTGACAGCGAGTTTCCGCGGTCATCGAGGGAAATGTGTTCATGTTTGCATGTGCGCGCGTGATACCATGCCTGTCAATTTAGTTAGTATGCCTATATTTACAAGTGTGCAAGGCCGATAAAACTAGTATCCTTATTTCGTATAGCTAGCTGTCCACTAATTCGCTTTCACAAACGATGCTTCGCCTTTCGGTTTAAACTACGACTTTCTTAAAGTTTATGGAACCTTTATATATCACCTGTGACAGACAGCATTGTTCTTGTCGTTGAGCTGGATTATTCGAAGAGGCCGACATTACGAGGAATCGAAACACATATTCAAGTAATTCACAAAAACTGACGAATTAACCTATTATGTGATTACTTACGGCACAAATTGCAATTTAGGAATGGCAGCCGGTGAGTTTGCAACAGTGATCCACTTGAAATGAACTTGCAGGTTGACACCAGTTCCGAAATAATATTTCCCAAAGTGTGGGGCAATTGGGCGTTCCAGTTCCTTTTGTCCTTCGATGCATAAAGTAGCATTTTGTTTAAAAAATAAGTTGAACAAAAGTGCATCTTTACGGCGAGTTTGGTGGCACATATCTCTAAACTGGTGTCACTCTTGAAATTAATTCCAAGTGGGATTCGCCTCGAAAGCTAACCGGCTACAATTCTGTAGCCGTGTAAGAGTACGCTGAAAAGCGTCTGCTCTACTGAATAATATTAAAGTGTTTGGATGGGATGTGGCCGATGTGCCGTAGTGTAGACGGGTGAGTGACAACAAGGGTCGTTTAGTTTGGGCGCGGCTTTGAGCTCGACTAAACTTCACTTCTGTGTCGGCTTATAGCCCCATCAACAACTTTCCGGGTAGCCCTTCGCCACCAGGGCCGTTTTGAAGTTCTTTGCGTGACTTGCGAAATCTGTCGCGGTGGTATCGGCGGGCTTGTCCATACGGGATCGCTGTCTGGTAATGTCGTTGATGGCTACTTGTGAAACGAAGGTATTGTTGGCGGTTAGTTGGCTTTTTATGCAAGATTGTGAGTACTCGACTGCCTTTAATTTGTACAATGACATCAAGAAAGCTTGCAGCTGACTCAGAACAACTGTGTGTGACAGAAATTGATGGATCAGTTGGACTAAATCTGCTACAAATTTCAAAAGACTTTTTTCGCTGTGGTGCAAAATGAAGAATATGTTTATTTATTTATTTATTTACAATGACCTTACAGGCCCCCGTAGGAGCATGACGTAAGGGGGGGGGGGGTATAAACAGAAACAGTACTATATGAGCTAGTGAACATATTATGTAGCAAGTGGCACTTATACATTTCTACTATAAAGCATTCAAACACAAGAGATCTCAGAACCTTTTCATCTAAGAACCTTTTATACATGAATGGCTTCAAAGATCTGACCGCAAGAAAGGGTCTTCTAGCGATGCCATAAAAATGTTCGCATAATTAGAGCCACCTTGTTGCCCAGTGCCGCTTCGCTTATCCGGAGAAAGTGTTTCTTGTCAAACTCGAAGTTATTGTGCCCTAGTGCTAAGCGCAGTAGTGCGGACACCTTGTGCAAACTTACGGCCGTGTTTGCCTTCATGTAAGCGTCGACTGCCGCGTCAATGCCATATGCTTGTGGTAAGTTTGCGTATAGGGGCACTAAGTCCATTGTAACGAGGAAGCTGTCTTTGGGGACTTCGAGTACAGTTGTTATGCGGTGAAAGTTGTTGGTATCCTCAATATAAGATGGAATGGTCAACTGACTTTGATCTGTCCCGGACCACCATCAGTTGCACTTCGTTCCTCGAAAAGGCAGCACGGGTGTGGAGTGAGCTTCTGAGCAACACCTTGCAATGTCGTGTATTTGGTTGAAATCATGGATCCGGGACCGCAAAGAGGTGCGACGTAATGCAAACGCATTACTCTCGCATTTACCGCTAAATCGGCGCTGACTAGCTCTTTTCTTCGAGCCCTTTTCTTTCTTTTTATTTGTGTGCTCTTGTTTCCTTCTGTCATCTTTGATTCCCTTCACCCCCTTCACATTCACACGCCACTTTCACACGCCACTCACACCCATTCCATTCACACGCCACTTTCATAGAACGATTCATCTACCATACCTGACCTTAAGCTTGATTTTTGAACCAGCTAGCTCAATGCGACAATTTAGCTTCCGTGTGGAAGCCGAAATGTCTAACCTCTTCGACAGCACCATTTTGGTCGGCATTCTGTTGACTGTCCTTCTAATATGAATTACATGCCGACCAGGCAAGATGTCACCCAATCATTGATTCACCATAGAAGAAAGAGTAGTGAAATTTTAACGTCAAAATAACAACGGAAATGTAGAAATAAAGGAAAGAAAAACATTCGGGGCCTCACCCAGAGAAAGAATACAAAACAGCGCAAACATTAAATAAAGAAGTAATGACCTACAGAAGCTATGTCATAAGAAAGGTCAGGTGTTATTAATGCGTATAAGTTCTTGAAGTTTAGTTTGATTAGTTTCCATGGTGGTTTCTGATGGAAGGTTATTCCAATATTTTTCTTTTGCGCGTGCTATAAATGATTTCGCGTAAAAAGATGCGCGCCATATCTTAAGTTATTTTGTTTGTATTGCTTCGGCACTGAAAGAGAGCTGCCGGTTGAGCGAAGAAATCGTCATCACGTGATGCCTTGTGATAAAGCTTGCGAAAGAGTGATAAGCACGAAATATTGCGCCGTATTGTTAAAGCTTCAATGTCGGCACGTTTTTTTTAAACGCTGTAATACTTTTGTGGCGTGAATATTTGGAAAAAAGAAAAAAAAAGAAAACGAACAGCATGGTTCTGCAAGGATTCTACATAGTCAATGAATTCGTGTTCTGGGTTTCACATATGGCGGATGCGTAGTCAGGTTCTGGCCGAGTTACTGTTGTAGAGGCGAGCTTTCGAATATTTAGTGGAGCTTGTTAGAGGTTTCGTCTGAGAAGGCAAAGTGAACGGGGAGCTGCGGCAAGGTTGAGGTTGATATGGTAGTTTCATGTTAAATCAGGTTGCGAATAAACACCAAGGTATTCATAGGTCTCAGTAAGTTCTACGGTCTTCTTGTTTAGCGTGCAGGGCGTAAGAATCATGTGAGTGCGATGTGTAACGGACATGACTTTTGTTTTAGAAGGATTTAGTGTGATTAGCCAAGAGGAGCACCACGTCGTTACTGCATCCAGGCGAGACTGGAGGACCAGCTGGTCAATGTCAGAAACAAGTGACGTGATATACTATGCTGTCGTCTGCAAAAAAACAGTATTCAGAAAGCAACACAGTTGGGTAATTCGTTAACATGAACTAAAGAAGTGGATGCTGTTTACGAACCACGACAATGGAACACTTCAAGAATATATAGAAGACATAATAAAAAAAATTATAAGTCGTCTAAGAGGTTTATGTTACTTAATGTTAAGGCCATTGCCTCTAATTTTATTATTTATATACTTATGGTACACTGTTGCGAGATTTCGGGCACTGAGTGTTTATTGTGTGTTTTGTAATTTTATTACTAGTTTCTTTTAGCTCTGTGATGTCCTGTTCTTTTTAGCAGGCTTTTATGTTTCTCGTGCGAAAAGGAGCCACCGGCGCCGATACCTATTTAATTCAGTCATTCGAAGAAAAAACGTTAGCGCCTAGCTCACAAAACCTGTGGCTTTAATGAATTGAGCGCGATCTCCTTCTCAATTCTTACGAATTCCCTTAGGTGTTCGTCGAAGGTTGAGTGTCTACAGCCGAGTCGTAACGGTCAGCGTGACCTCTGCACGTCCACACTACTGAGCCCCGTGCTAGTGGCATTTCGCATTAGCGCCAAGGACACACGCGCCCGAACTGTCCTTATTTATATGCAGCGTGCCTACTTACATGGTACAACGACGGTGCAAACCACCTTGACGACTCATGCACTATCCTCACGGGCAAGGCGCGGGCTCTTGTAAAAGGCTGCTACGTTTCCCGACAGCTGTGTCACGATCGCGACGCAAGAGACTGGAGGGTGGGTGACGGTGACGTCAGTGTGTTTGTGTACACGCATGATCCCGCACGGGATTCAATGGCCTAGGGTAAGGCGCCCGCGCCTACATGAGTCCGGACACGCAGTCCCGTTATAATTGCAGACTCGCCGTTCCAGGCTCGTTCTCCTCATCACACACAAGATAATCGAGCCTCCAGGGGGTGTACGCTGTTTTATGTGTGCGTGCGTGGGCGCGCGCGAGTGCTTGTGTCTTGGCAGTGACGACGAGCCACACGCAAGCGCATTTTGCTGCGCCACACAGAGCCAATGACTAAAACACGTGCCTATACGCCGGCAATTTCGTAATAGGGGGGGGGGGGCGTTGTAAGGGCTGTAATTCTGGACATGTGCGTGGCAGTATCCATCAAGACGGGTGGCAGGCTTTTTCTCTATTTATTTTATTTATTCAATTACACTCACAGCGCCTAGGCCGTAAGAGAGGGGTGTAGGCAGAATGTTCTATAGAAAGGATTGGATAAGTAGTGAAATGGATGGCCACCATCCCTCCCCCTGCCCCATCAGCAGCAATCGCCAGGCTCTTTCTCCCCTCCATTTGATTACTGGGTTGCGGTGAAGATCGCGCTCTGCAAGATTTCAGCGTTTCGCTCCTTCAGTTGTGCACGTGCGATGGCTACCCATGCGAGGGCGACCCTTCGACAGGAAGACCTTGGCGACGCCATCAGGGCCACGTTGTACACCTGTATTACTCCGCACGTACGCTTTGCGTATTAGAAAAAAAAAACAACTAGATTTGTTGCGCGCGTTCGTCAGCACGCGCACGTGTTTGCATGTCGGTGATGAAAGGCACTGATACACTTGCTATGACATGGCGAATAGTAACAAGCGCTCTGTTCGCATAGCGTAGCATTATGTTGGGGGAAAAAATAAGCAAAGAATGGGCGCAGTCAGGGCATATTGTCATAATCAATCCTTGACCCGTTCACAGAGTTTAACCTCTCGAAACATCACTATGCCAGACGCGATGATGACCACCTATAGGGTTATTTAACGTGCGCCGAAATCTCAAGACAAGAGTGGCTTCGCATGCACACACCGCAATGCGGACGCCGCGGCTGTTCAGCAGAAGAACGCCACAGGCAGTGCGCCGCCGCGGCGGGTACGCATTGGAGACCGAAGCAGGGACGCGGTCGAGGGGGCACTCGTGCCGGTCGCTTATCGGTGTCCGGCTCGATGTAGTGGAGCCGACCCGCTGCCGAGACATTTACGGACATAGTTGACGTGGGTGGGACCAGAGTTTGTCTGCTCTATGTTGGTTTCGTGTACGAAGCTATCAAAAGCTGTACGTGTGTCGAGGAGAAGAAGCCGGCTTATTAAGAGAAAGAGAGAGAGAGAGAGAAACGCCGGAAAGGCAGGGAAGTTAAACCAGAAAAAGTCCGTTTTGCTACCCTGCACGGGGCAAAGCGAAATGGGACTTAAATAGATAAGAACAGAGGAAGACGAGTATATAAAGGGGCGGGAATCAGCGCATGAAATTGAAGCGGTGCTAGTCACTATACCACATAGATAAACGTACCCTCGCATTGGCTCCAGAGGCTGACTGTCAATAGAGAAGCCTGTTCTCTCGGTTAATAATAATAATATTTGGGGTTTTATGCGCCAAAACCACTTTCTGATTATGAGTCACGCCGTAGTGGAGTACTCCGGAAATTTTGACCATCTGGGGTTCTTTAACGTGCACCTAAATCTAAGCACACGGGTGTTTTCGCATTTCGCCCCCATCGAAATGCGGCCGCCGTGGCCGGGATTCGATCCCGCGACCTCGTGCTCAGCAGCCCAACACCATAGCCACTGAGCAACCACGGCGGGTCCTGTTCCTTCGGTTGATGGAGTCAAGTATTGTGCTGATACTATTGGAGGGTACCTTGGTGAATATTTTATAAAATAATGAGAGTATATCGCCCCCCCCCCTCCCCGCTCAATGGGCATACAATTTTCCAATCCTTTTGGCGCTGAGCCATGCTCCCTCAAGGGCTGGAGAAGACAGTGCCAACCTTTCTTGCCCTTTTTCATAAAGAACCCCATTTTCTGATTATTTCCCATGAATTAGTATAATGTGGGTATTTTTCCAACTTTCGAGTACACTTCAAATCTTGAGGCGTTATGTACAAAGGGTTGGAAGCTTTCCAAGTGTGATATTCACTGCTTCTTTGATTAGGTCGACTCTTATTCTATCTGCCCCTTCCGCTTTTTTCCAATCCATGTTTTCTAGGTCAGTTACTCACAGGTAGCCCTGATCACGGGAAAGCCATTTATAGACTAAAAATGCTCCTGAGTGGATGCAGCAGGTATTGTCAAATCGTGACTGCTAGCTTACTACTTTCCTAGAAAATAAAAGTGTATAATCATTGCAATATACTTGCATTAACATACAGGTCAGAAAATTGGAGGCTAACAAGGAAGCTCCAGAACAAGTTAGGGACCGTGCAAAGAGCGATAATACGAAAAATGTTAGGGGTAGAATTACGAGACAGAAAGAGAGCGATGTTGATCATAGTGTAAACGCGCGTTGCCGATACTCCTAGTTAACATTAGGAGCAAAGAGTGGGTCTGGCCATGCGTATATAGGGCCGATAACCGGTGGTCCACGAGCGTTAAAGCATGATTGTCAAGGAAAAGAAACGAGAAGAAAGGGGGTTAACCGAGGGGCCCGATTTTTATTAAGCATATCATAAGCCAACAAACATTGGCACCAAGGACAACACAGGGGAGATTATTTGTACTTACTAAGTCAATTAAAGAAATGATAAATTAATGGAAATGAAAGTGGATGAAAAAACAACTTGCCGCAGGTGGGGAACAGTCCCACGTCCTTATTACGCGTGCGATGCTCTGGCAATATAGAATTGGAAAAGAAACGCATTCGAGGACGGAAGAAAACTAGGAGGGTTGATGAAATTAGGAAGTTTGCAGGCACAACTTGCAATCCGCTAGCGCAAGACAGGGGTAACTGGAGATCGATGGGAGAAGCCTTCATCCTGCAGTGGACGCAAATATAGGGTAATGTCGATAACGTTACCATCCCAGTCTACGTCGCAGGCCCGCAGTACGGCAGGAAGCGAAGTTAGTGCTCCAGCTGCCTTTAGCGCTCACACACGTGACCGCTGTCCAGGTACGTTATGCTCCGAGAGGGGCCAGTTGTCCAGTTTCTCGATATGCTAATACACAGGAGGTGCTGCAGTATCCACCGGAGCAGCACATATTCTACGCATCGCCCCGACCTGCTGTCCAGCGAAGAAGCCCGGGTATACGAGCGGTGAAGCTTCGATTGAGACTGGATATTCTGAGAGTTCGACTTGAGGAGGAGGAGGAAACAAAGAGAGAAGGCAGGGATGTTAACCAGAAATGCGTCTGGTTGGCTACCTTACTCTGTGGGACGGGAGAGAGGGAATAGAAAGATGAGAGAGAAGGAGGAGTGGGTAGGAAAGCTGGCGGTGAGCTCGCGCACGACTTGAGATCGCATGCGTGGCGTATTGGCTTATGCAAATGTTGGCTGTTCTGTAAACTACTGAAGTGGCTGTAAACGCTTTCGTAACTTGTGAGCAAGCTAACAGCATTGTTTCGACGTCACTGCGGCCTGCGTGTCCGAGCTCGCTGAGTGACGCTTATCGCCGATGCACGCTTCCGTGCTACGTAGGTAAAATCACCTTGCAGCGGCGTTGTTACGACACCCAACCGGTGCCACCAGTGTTACGACACCCAACCGGTGCCGCCAGTGTTACGAACTTGCACCGCTGCACCACGATTACGGCTTTGTGGTCCCGTAGCGCTCGTCACCCGTTTCGTGACAGAGCGTTGGTAGCGAAGACTCCGAGCCTGGCGTCGATGAGAATAACAAAAGGGACTTTATACATTATATACAGGTTATCATACAGGACATGAACGGGTCGGCACTGGGGCCGAGTGCTCACACAAACGCGACTGTTCTCGCACGACGACGTCCGGCGAAAACGCGTGACACATCTCACCCCAGTCGGGAGCGACACTCTCTCCCGGTGGGTCGGCGGATTCTGTTTTCGAGGTGGCGCGTCGCTTCTTTTATAATCCCCGAGGAACCATTGTCACGCAAACGGCCCAATACAAAGTCAGCACACGACGGTCGTCCGAGGAGTCCAACCAGCGACCGCGCTGGCCACCCGTTTCAAAGTTCGCGCGCGCGGTGACCTCCAGGCAAAGGGAGGTGCGGCGCCGGGCTGTCTGGCACACGCTGGCACGTCCAAACATGCGGCTCGTCGAGGCTTCTCCCGCAGGACCCCGCTGCCTCACGGCTCAGCATCTTGACTGGTGAAGGGAGAATTAGGGCGCTCGCAGGATAGATTCTGCATCTTGCAGATTCGGAATCCGGGCTTGTGGTGATGGCACAACAGCATCCCCGCCCTCAGATAAGGCGCCGGGAAGACGAGCTGCCTCCACGTGGCTCGGATGCCAGGCGCGCACGTTCGTCAGGCTCGTCCAAGTTCACGTCCAGTGTCGGGACGCCAGGTAACTTCACGTGCACAGGTCCGACTCGCCAGGACAGGAGCTCTGCTCACCGCGTCGTCGCCAAGGCACCTTGACCAGCTCCGCTCGGGTCGTTCCTAAGACCTTGCTTCTCGCCACTGGTCCCGCTTGGTCGTTCTGCAGCTTGCAAAACCGACCGGCAAAAGGCAACACCCAACACGAACAAGTGCCCTCTGTCTCCCGTCAAACACCAGACAAGGCCATAATTCAAATCAAGCTAACTAAATTGCTATCCCTCTTTTTGCTCCCGCTGCAACAAGAGGCAGGTGTACGATCTAGCACACAAGGCTCAAACAATCAGTTTTCAAATCAACAACACAACAAAATAGAAACAATTAATAATCAGCAATAATAATGACAAATAGAATGGTCCCCTTGAAATCACTTGGACCGAAAACATACTTCTGAGGAAGCAAATGAGGTCATTCATTTTTCCCGGCGATATTTTCGCGGAATCCGAAGCTGCTTATATTTGCGACCCTGCTTATCCGTGTAGCGGCGGTACAATAAGCCAGATTCCTTGCCAAATGAAACCCCCTTTTTTTTCACTCCCCGTTTGACGCTCTTCCTCAGATCGCCTAGTGAACAATCTTCCTGTTGTTCGCGAATCCGAGTTTCCCTTTCAACTGCAGCCTGCTCCTGCCAGCTGGCGGAAACCGGAGCGAGTGTGGAGCCCGCGTCGCCTAATTGCGGCGTCGCGTCTCTATCGCGGCTAGCACTGCACGCGTCACTTTCACTCACCTCCAGGACCCGCTCGCCTAGGCCAGCCTCCGAGCTCTGCCTCTCCCGTGACTGCTCGCCACTCAAGTTACCCTGATCGGTCCCTGTACCGCACCGCTGTTCGCTCACCGACGCTAAGTCAAGTTCCCTCGACAGCGGGCGCGCTTTGGATCGCGTGGGGGCCATGTACGCCACGTCGGCAAAGAATGATTTGCCCTGATCCCTCAGCAGCTGCTCCGAGCTATTTGAGAAGAGGTAGGAAAATTGCTCCGGGAGGGCGGCTGACACAGCGGCTTCGGTGTTAAGTTTCCCAAACTCTCCTTCAATGATAACCGTTGCGATCGGTAAACAGACACTCTCCTTCTCGGCCACTTGCCGTATCCTAACGCACTCTCCCGTAAAATCACTCGAGGAGACGAAAGACGGGTGAACAACGTCCATAGTTGCTGCAGAGTCCCGCAGTGCTCGGCACTTCTTGCCGTTTACCTTAATTTCCTGCACATAGGGCTCCAATAGACGTATGTTCTTGTGAGTTTCCTGTATCGTTGCAAAAGCAATTCTCTCTGGGCAGCTTGCAGCGATGTGCCCTTGCTTTTTGCAATTGTAGCAGGTTAACGGTTTCCGTTTTTCAAAAGAACGCGTCATTTCGTTTCGATGTTTCGGACCATCGTCATCATTCTGAGATGCATTCTGTCCTTCCCTTACAGTTTCTTTGGTAAGGGATTCGTCGTCCCGAAACTCGCGACGCGTGATTTGCTTCCGTTCATCGGGCTTCCCGGAAAACCAATCTCTCCTATCAGCTTTTTCTACGCGCACTGCCTTGCTGTGCAAGCTGCGGCGTGTGTAATACTCTTCCGCTAACTCTGCTGCCTTGTTTAGCTTAACCTCCTTTAGCCTATCTTGCAGCCAGAGCCGGACATCCTCATCAATGCAACGGTAGAACTGCTCCAACGCGATGCATTCGACAATTTTGTCGCGGTCGTCGTAAACCTCTTCGCCCTTCAGCCATTCCACTAGGTCGGCTTTTAGACGAAACGCGAAGTCAACATTCGACTCCTTACCCTTTTTTGCATACCGGAACCTCTGCCGGAAAGCTTCGGGCGACAATTTGTACTTCCGCAGTAGCAGGGGCGTAGCCAGGGGGGGGGCTTATGGGGCTTCAGCCCCCCCCGAAATTTTTTCGTGCTGTCCATGAACCGCCGACCAAAGTGACCTCCGGCGCCGGAAATAACTCTGGATTTTGTCTAGAATGTCTTTTTGACGCTCGAAAAGACATTTAACCGCGAAGATTGCAAACTCGGGCTGAATTTCGTGGCAACGCCCATACACCGGAAGTCACATAACGCCAAGCAGTCCCATCTGAGCACAAAGTTTCGAGGGCGCTTTGATGGTGAGCGGGCTCGCCGTGGCATCTCACTGAGGCCACGGAATCTGTGGAGCGCATGGATATCAATTGCGAAACTTTATGGGTATAAATCTCATAAGCTCTTGATGTGAAAGGTGCACTGACATTTCCAAAGTTGTGCTTTAGATTTTCAATTGCGGAACTTTGTGGGTTTAATGTTGTTATAAACATTGGACGCCAAATGTCTATTGACTTTTCTAAAGTCTTACATCATAACATACAACGAGACAAGCCAAATCAACACACTAGCAGACGAGTTGACAAACAGGCAGCGAGGTCCAATGAGACGAAGCGCTGGGGTGGTTCATTTGTGCCGTCATGTCACATAAAAAAATATAAACATTTTTTTTAACCTACGCCAGAACATCCATGTCAAGACACTCAAGCCAGCCAAAGTAAATACGTTCTTATTTATTTTTTCTACTTTGACTTTTATTCGCGAGGACACAATGAGCCTCTTCGATTTTTTTTTGTTCTCACTACCCTAACCGCGGGCTGCCAGAGCCAACCAGAGCGCATACGTTTTTCTCGTATGGCCCCGACCACCGTGCGGTACACTTTGGTGCGCGTTCGGTTTGCTCTGGCCGAGTGGATTTTCACCGGACAAAGTTTTGGACGTTTTCTGGCTAGCAGACGAGAAAAAAAAAACAATGGTCGCTCGCCGCCGTCACTGTGGGGAGTCGAAGGATTGCACCGCATTCCTTGAGCGGAACCTTTCCGGAAAGTCTTCTTTCGCCCCTGTAGGATACTGAGCAGTATGCGTATGGTTCTCAGTGGACCAAGCGTCTCATGTTTTCTTCGGTATTCCTTCCGTTGCCCCAATAGGTGCCCGAAGTAGGCATTAGATTCTGGCCAAGATACTTTCCTATGCGTTTCTTTTTCCTTTCGGGGCCTCCGCCTCACAAAAAAAAAAATACATTGTTGCGGCGCAGCGAATTGTCGCATGGTGAAAGTTCGATTTTGATACTTCTTTTGCAGAAAGTAATGGGCGACGGGACGCTTCAGTTGCCGGATACGTTTATTATATTATTGCGAAAGCAATTACATGGACACTCCAGGCGCATTCCTGCCATCTCCCTCATGTTTCGTATAAAGTCCAAGCGTGATAACATCGTGACCACGCGCTGCATGCTGTATGTGCGAGTGAAAGCGTAGGAGGGGAGGTGGAATGGGTGAGCCGACGATGGTGGCTCAGTCTTGTGTGCGCAAAGGAGAAAAGCGGGGAGCAAGCGCGCCGCCTTCCGTCGCGCGCAATACATCGGGGGAAGTGGATGGAATGGGGGCGGAATCTAGGATTCTGTGAATCTATGATTGTGCAACATGTTTATTTGCCTTGTTTGACACATTATATACAGTTACTTCTTTATTACAGTATTATGTACGCATTATACAGTTATTACAGTTATACAGTTATTAGACGCATTATATACAGTTAACTTATACAGTTACATACATAGACTCATTGGAGACTTATACGTATACTTAAATATATTGTTGCGAGGTTTTGTGTATACATGCAGTGAACTTTGTTTCCAGTGACACTTTTTTGTCCTTTATCAAGCAGTATTTTCGCATTTGCATATCCCATTGTATCTTTGCATTTCTAATGTACGAGGGCGAGTCAAATGAAAGTGAGCCTACCCTAACCGCGCAATAATGGTTCGGTTCATTATCTGCGAGGCATGCGCGTAGGAGACCGGCATGTCTCATTTACAAAAGTGACACGCAGGTGTGAAGATAAATGTTCTTTAATGCTCTCATACACTGGGTTGAATATGGTTGCGTCACATAATGGACACTTCAAAAGTTGAACAACTCGGTGTCGCGAAGTTTTTGACAGCTGAAGGTGTTTCCAAAACAGAAATTAATCACCATATGACCGCCGTGTACGTTGAACACTGCATTTCATTGACCACTGTGAACCGTTGGAGCAAACGGTTCAAAGGACGTTGCAAAGACATTCCAAGACCGGGCCAAAACCATCGTGCAATCACCCCCCACACAATTTCAAAGGTTCATGAGCTGCTGAAACAAGAACGGAGGATAAGCATCGATGAACTGGCAGACCATCCGAACATCAGTCACGGTTCGGTTCACGCCATAATTCATGAGCTTCTCGGCTATCGGCTCTTTGGTGCGCAATGGATCCCCAAGATTTTTATCCATCGCGAGAAGACGAAGAAGTTTCGCGCTGCCTTGACTCATCTGATCGGGTATCACAATGAGCATGGTGACTTCTTGTTTGCAACTGTGATCGGGTACGAACCTTGGTGCCACTACTACGAGCCTGAAACACGACGGCAAAGCTTACAGCGGAAACATTCGAATTTACCACGCCCAAAGAACGTAAAGGCCATCAGTTCCGCTGGAAAGGTGTTGTTGACTTTTTTTTTTCGATCGACAGGGTCCATTACTGATAGAATTTGCTAAATCTTGAGAGGCTATCAATTGTTTCCGTAATTGGGAAACGCCAAAACGGCAGCGTGTTGCAATCAAGAACGAACAACGTGGAAAATTGACGAATGGGGTCATCTTGCTCCACGACAATGCCTGTCCCCACGTCGCTTATGTGGTTAATACAAAACTGGCAAAGTTCAAGTGGGAAACGCTGCAACATCCGCCATACAGCTCAGACCTGTCACCTTGCGACTTCTACATTTTGGGGCAACCGAAAAAACAGCTCAAGGGAACCAGATACAGACTTTTTGAAGCAGCAACCCAAGGAGTTTTGTAAGACGGGAATCACGAAACTCGTCAGTCAATAGGACAAATGTCTAAATTCTCATGAAGACTACTTTTAAATAAAGTACCCCATTGTTGGCTCATTCATTTGACTTGCCTTCATACATCTTGCAGAACTCCTGCTTTTTATACGTGCTCTCTGTCGCGGCTATAACTTCGGTTCAATTACTCACGATACACGACAAGGGACAGCTACTCCTGCGTAATACAATGGAACAAACGACAGCGTCATTGAGATTTTTCACTGGCCATTGCATATATACAAGAATGTAAGCACGGTTCTTGAATGACAAAGTTTCATTAAGATATTTGTCCTCAACTTCTTCAGTTCATTGCCTTTTAATTTTTCATATCAGCGGCATGCACTGCTTTCCTGGTCTCGAACTGATATAGTTCTAAAGTTCGTGTGATATTTTCTTTACTTAATAAATAGACAAAAAACATGGAAGCATTGACGTCAGTTATGTTGGGCACAATTTTTGGCACATACGAGTATAATATTTTATGAAAAAAAATACATATTTTACTTGTATTTACAGAGCGTAGCTTTCAAGAATTCGTTTGCAGCATCTTTGGCAATGACAATGCAGTTATTATTCATGTATTTGATCCCTCGATAAATTGTTTAAGAGGAAGATTTAGCTCGGGCCCAATCCGACGCGGCCTATTCAAATACTTGTAAAACGCAGAAACGCTTTTCTGATATAATCCTGCTAATCGCTTTTATTGAAATTGGTTGCATTTGAGAGAGAAAGTTAAATCCTAGTGTCTGTTGGAAACAGAACTTCGATTTAGGGCCTGAATTTTGTTTAAAATATTTTGGAAAATTCGAAAGTTTGAAAAAATAGAAGCACGGCGTTTACAAACTAATAGCTATGCATGAAGAACAGATATTGTGGTTCTGTAAACGGCATTTATTATAACAGTCAAAGCGGACAAGTTTGCAGTGTCAATTTGTATCTTACGTTAATTGGTTACGTTGTGTACAAGGGTTCTGCAAAAGCCGTATTTCCACAATACTAAATTTTTTTGAGATTCATGTGTAACATATTTATTTTGTCCGCTGTAGATGTACTATTACATGCAATTCACAGCATTGTGATATCATTTTTCATTGTTGAGTCACGGAGTTTTAAACTTGATAGTTTCGTTTGCCGAAAATTTTCAATTTTGGCCAATTTTTAATAAATAATTGACCTCCTAAATTAAAAATTCGAAGCCAGTAGTGAATAGAATTAAACGTTTTCTTTTAAATGCCACAAACCTCAAATTTGCTGCAGGGAAAAACGTGCAGCTACATATATATATATATATATATATATATATATATATATATATATATATATATATATATATATATATATATATATATATATATATATATATATATATATATATATATATATATATATATTTTGGGCCAGTGGCGTAGCCCCCCCCGAACGAAATTTCTGGCTACGCCACTGCGCAGTAGCGCTTCCTTCACATCACTGTAGCTCTCAAACGCCTCTTTCGATAAGCAAGTTATTACGTCTGATGCCTCCCCAGGAAGCAAGGCTAACAGATTCTGTGCCCAGAGGGATCGCTCAATGCTATTCCGTTCGCACACGTGCTCAAATTTCACGAGGTATTTGGCCATATCCTCTCCGACGACAAAGGGTGGAAGTTGATCGCGTATTCTTGGAACATTAGAAGTGAGACTAGGCGCCGGCGAGTTATTTCGGATCTCCAACTCTTTCATTTTAAGCTCGTGCTCACGTCGTTCCCTCTCTCTCCTTTCCTCCTTTTCCTCCTCGCGGCGTTCCTTTTCTCTCCTTTCCTCCTTTTCCTCCTCGCGGCGTTCCTTTTCTCTCCTTTCCTCCCTTTCCCGACGTTCATTGATTTCCGCCTAGGCCTCTGCGGCTTCCTCAGCCGTTACGTCCCCAGTCCTCATGACCTCAAGGATCGCATTCTTTCTTTTGGTTGAGCCCAACTCAATGCCCAACTCCTCACAAATTTCCAGAAGTTCCTTCACCTTGTACTTCTCCATCGTTCACACTGTCCTCCTGCTGTTTACCCTTTTTGAATATACCTGCCGTACGCTACTATAACACTACTAGTAAGACATATGCAAGTATTTCACACACTGCCCTGTTTACCCCCTCAGCATCCCCTGGTTTTCAAAACACTCTTACTAGGCTTGAAACACCCAAGGTTATCACAATGCAACACCAAATCCTTCCCTAAGCTACTATAACCTGTGTCAGAGAAAGTCTGGTGTTTGAGGTAAACTTCAGGCACTCACCGCGCCGAGGTAGCTGATGCCGGTCAATCCCGTAGCTGCCATCCAGTGTTACGACACCCAACCGGTGCCACCAGTGTTACGACACCCAACCGGTGCCGCCAGTGTTACGAACTTGCACCGCTGCACCACGATTACGGCTTTGTGGTCCCGTAGCGCTCGTCACCCGTTTCGTGACAGAGCGTTGGTAGCGAAGACTCCGAGCCTGGCGTCGATGAGAATAACAAAAGGGACTTTATACATTATATACAGGTTATCATACAGGACATGAACGGGTCGGCACTGGGGCCGAGTGCTCACACAAACGCGACTGTTCTCGCACGACGACGTCCGGCGAAAACGCGTGACACATCTCACCCCAGTCGGGAGCGACACTCTCTCCCGGTGGGTCGGCGGATTCTGTTTTCGAGGTGGCGCGTCGCTTCTTTTATAATCCCCGAGGACGCTGGCACGTCCAAACATGCTGGCACGTCCAAACATGCGGCTCGTCGAGGCTTCTCCCGCAGGACCCCGCTGCCTGACGGCTCAGCATCTTGACTGGTGAAGGGAGAATTAGGGCGCTCGCAGGATAGATTCTGCATCTTGCAGATTCGGAATCCGGGCTTGTGGTGATGGCACAACAGCGTCCATACTGCCTTGGCCCTTATTGCATTGGGCGGCGTTGGGCGGCTACGTGGTTTCTGACCAAATTGACTCGGAACACGTTTTGGCCCCGTGCCACGCTAGTTACATTCCCCGACGCCGATCGACGTCACGCCGGAAATAACGTCGTAAAACACGTTCAACGAGGTTCGCGCATTATACCTACGTGTTACGCAAGGTCAGTACACAACGAGGCCTACCTACGCGAGGTGTGCGCTCGTTACGTCAGTCACACGCGATCTCGTTTTATTTTTCTTAGATCCCATGTGTTTAGCATAATCTATGCAAATCTTTCGCAAACGCTATGCGTTGGCAGCGAGACCGGTACCGATATTCCGGACAATCAACGCCGCGCCGCGGCCGCTTTTTATTTCTTTGCCGGCGCCGCGGGAACAGACCGTGGCACGACGGCTCGCAGAAGCGGCCCGTCCTTCCGGCGAGGCCCACGCGGCGTGCGGGGAGAACGTTGCGGAATCGTCGTCCTGCTTTCGTTGTTGCGCCGACGGCGGCGTTTGTGTTTCCGCCGGTGTCCTTGGCCCCCGCGAGAGCGCTGGCCTGCTTCGGCGGAGTGGCCGCCTTCTTCCTGGCGCATTGCGCGGCCAGGTTCGTTGGCCGGTCGCCGGCGACGGCCAGCCTCGAGCGCGCCGCCGGCCGTTGTTGATGCTGCTGCTTGCTGTGCGCTGCGGCCGCGCCATGCGTCGGCCCGACGCGCACTTTCGCCCCGCTATCGCGGCCGGCGAGCGTGGGGACGGGAAGGGGGCCGAGCCTGCTGGTCACGGCAACGATCAACAGCGCGTTCTAACGCTGCAAGCGAAACGCGGAGGTATACGTTTTTTTTTTTGGTGGGCTATATAGATGACGAAACGTTGCTACGCGGACAACAGGCGCGAACGGACACGCATACAAGCATCTTGCCTGCTTATTTCCGCTTGTGCGTTTTTTTACGTCCCCTTCTTGTTAGATGAAGACTTGCCGTAAGACATAATGTGTGGTGTGTATTTCATGTGTGCGTTCAGGCCTGCGTTGCGTATGGATTCAAGCAGTGCTCTGTGGTATCTGTAATAGTTCGCCCAGCGATCATAGCTGGTCGTAGCACTGTAGCGAAGGCCAGATTGCAATAGGAGACGGGAGCGTTTCGCCTGCGAGCCAAAAACGAGTTATTAGGCATCACATTGCGTCGCGGGAACATGTAGTAAGAGAAACGCATTCGCGGCATCACATAGCCAGCTGGGCTTACGAGGGAACAGAGCCTCTCGTTAGTAAAAAAGAAGTATTGGTTTGTGCTAGTTGTTCACTAATCGCAACAGGTTAACAGCGTGAGCGGATGACTAGGCCAAACGAAGGAAACGGAAGGACGAGCAGTCCTCCTGTCCTTTTCTCTGTGCTCGTCTTTTGCTCACTCTATTAATCTGTTAGAAGGAAATGGTGCCACCATCTGCGCTACTTTCTTGAACTTCTTTTGGTTGGTGTTGCCTGAATGCACTGGGTCCTGGGGCGAGAAGGCTTGGGGGGGGGGGTGAAGAGGTATCTCCTGGCATGCACGTCATGATGTGCTCGTCATAAGGGTCATCATCATCATTATCATGATGAGGGAGGTATTGGCCGAATACTGCACCAGGGAGGCCAATTCCTGTTCTGGTGAGGGAGTGCCTTTGTTGAAGCTTAGTGGGCCTTCCTGATTTGGTTGTACCTGGATTAGTATAGCCCCATTCGCTCTCGACATCTTTTGCCGGTGTCAGGTGCCACTTCAAGTCTGGAGATGTAGTGCACTGGAGGAGGTAAAAGTAAAGCTCACCATCCTAAAAAAAAAGCGTCAATAGGTTGCCGCATTGCAAAGAATCGAGAGCAGCGCGCGGATAACGCGACGTCCATTGTGTTTTCAAAGCATTACGCTAGTGCGTGCCGCGAAAATCGGCGAATATTCTTCAAAAGAAAAGGCCGCGAGCCATCCTCCTCAAAAGAGGCAACCTCCTCGCCAGCGGAAACGACGTCACAGCAAGCGCCTCCACGCCACACACGACAGCTGGAGGGCGAACAGTGCAAGGATTTCCGTGAAAGGCGATACAGCGCGCTCAACGGCCACTGCAGTGGCGCCGCAACCAGCCGTGGTGGCCACTGGCTTTGGCGTTGCGCTGCTAAAGGCCGATCCACACGACGGACCAAATTTTACACGCGGGCCGATCGGTCACGCGATGCGACGTCACGGCCCGCCGCGGTCCGGTCCGGCGCAGAGCGCATCCACAAGGCGGACCGCCATAGCAGACGGCAGAGCAGACCAACCAGCTACACTCTCGACCAGAGTGTTATCGTTGTTATCATTCCGGCTCGAGTCCCACAAAGCCGGGATCTGCTCAACGAGGTATACAAAATGAAAAAAACCTCCTCGTCACTCCAAGAGGACACGTTGTTTAAAAAATATATCTGCTGCACGCACGTGTAGGCGGAACGGCGGACATGAAACGACTGGCTTGACTGGCTTTTGCTGAGCCGAAAACTAGATTGGATTTGGCTGAAGGCACTCTGTTGCCGGACAACATTCGTTGGCTAAGCCAAAATCGCTGCGGTTCGCATGCGGTCCGCCGCCAAAACGTAAGCGGGAAAAGCCTCGGCGATTTGTTGGACCGCGAGGGCCGCGGTCTTGCGCGGGCCAACGGCGGTACGCACGAACTGGTGACGTCCTGTCACGTGATGCGCGGACCGCGGTCCAAAAGAGCCATTTGGTCCGTCGTGTGAATCGGCTTTTAGCGAGCGGGCGCGGGATCGAATCCTGGCCGCTTTTCGATGGGGGCGAAATGCAAGAACGCGCGTGGGGGGCCGTGCGTTGGGTGGACGTGCTAGGGAACCCCGAGTGGTCAAAATTAATGCAATACGGTGTGTCTCATAATAATATCGCGCTTTTCGCACGTAAAATGCCAGAATTTATTTTTCGTTTGTTGGCGCGGCGCCACCAAAGAAAAACAAAAAAAACAAGGTGGGGATGGCGTAAACGTCGCGTGGGCGCTCGCTTCGATAAGACAAAAGGGTGCGCAGGAACGTGAGCACAATGTTGTTTATTTGCCTTTAGTCGCACGTTTAGTTTCTTAGTTTGCACTGCGAGCTTGAGCAATTTATATGTAATTCGTATTATCGCACGACATTCTGCCGAAATCTTAATTGTGCCTAAATTATTTACTAATGGAAGGCTTGTCGCGTTCATGCTTACTTTTACTTGATCCTGGATTAGCGGTTACAGCTGCGGTCCAACGGACTATTCTGCATTATCTCACTAGGGTGCGTACAAATATATAAATGAAGTAAATGGTATGAATGTTAAACGAATCCGCCAACCAGACACGGCTCCAAATCCGTTAGGATAGTGACTCATCATGCCGGGGAGTGTATTTCGCGTGGTAAATAGGAATACAGCGGGTCATTTTAATACGAAAGTTATCACTGCTTCGGTTAGACGCAGCGTCACATCCATGGTGTCGGCACCGTTGCAACTGCGTCAAAGTCAGTTTTATGAACGGCCTCGGAATACCAGTGCCAGTGAACAAGTACCAGTAAACCAGTACATTTTCCTTCTCCGTCGTCTTCATGCGGCTGCTTAAGTATAGGGAAACGAGCCCCCGACCTCGGCTCCAGGTCGACCTGCATTGCGGTTACGTGGACGAGTCGTTTTGTACGAGACAAATAATGGTAGTTCGCTCGTGGCGTGCGATCCCTCCCACAGTGGGTCGAGCATATAGGGCAGCTTTCTCGTGAAGCTAGCTCGTTGGCCATGACCGAAGTAATTGTGCGCTTTTCCTTTTTGCATTGAGCGAACGCTAGCCTTAATTGTGCGCTCAGATTTCAACACGTCTTGTGCTCTGGCGCTGCCGGATCACTGATGCAGAACGCGAGAAACTGTTTCCTCGTAGCGTGGGAATGCACCGGAGAAGAGGTAGCTGGTGCCGCATCTTTGAATCGAATTGTGGGTGTTTTTACATACCCAAACCATGAGTTGATCACGAGGCACGCCGTATTGGAGGACTCCGGATCAATTCTGACCACCAAGAATTCTTTCACGGGCCCCCACTGCATGGGACAAGGACGTTTTTGCATTTCACCCACTTCGAAATGCCGCGGCCGGGATATCATGCCGCGACCTCGTGCTTAGCAGCGCAACACCATAGCCACCAAGCCACCACGGCGAGTGGACGCCTCTTTAACAGGAAGTTATTTGTGTTTTATGTCTGATCTACCACCTCTTCAGGTGCCGTTGTAGTTCCGGCTACGAAAACTACAATGAATTCAAACTGTCACACATGACAATATCAACGGCGACAGAACTTGCTGCTCCTGCGTGCTGCTGTATAATACCTCCTGCAAGAGACACCTTAGAAATGGGCCATATCTTACGAGGCTCGGGCAGCAGTTCAGGATCTGCATTTTGCCCTATAACACAGGACTCAAGAGCAGCTGGTATATGAGGTAGGAGAGGACCACTATCAAGCTATCGCTAAATGACAGGAAATTATATTTCAGTGGCTGCCTGGACCTGCCAGCATTGCTAGTAATCACTTCGCCGACGAAGTCACCCGGTCTGCCTATTTAGAAGCCCGACCAGCTCGGACCCCTTATTCAGAACCGACGCTGCAAGAAAGGTTCGTTTCATGGCTAAAACTATGACCCACAAACATTGGTCTTCTCTCAACCCCCAAAGTGTCATCTTCATACACTTGATCCCTCCCTAAAGGCGCAAGTACCATCAAAAGATTCCTGCTGTGAGGCGACAATGTTGCGCCACATCTGGCTCGGGGTGACATCTACAAAGGCCTACTTGATGCGCATTAGAATGGGGGATACACCCATGTGCGACTGTAGTGGAACTACAGAAACGATTGACCACATTTTATGTTTCTGTCCATGGTACGACGTCGAGCGTGAACCTCTCCAGACAGCACTGAACCAGCGGTACCCTATATCATTTTCGGAAGTAAAGATCCTTGGACCATGACACTATGCATCGATGACGCAGAAAGCCACGAAAGCGTTATTGCAGTACCTCAATGTTTACCCATTTTGTTGAGCGCTTGTGGACTCATAGCGTGCCTTCAATTGTGCAGGAGTCGACCACAGCCACCCGAAGTGAGCGGACGTGCCGTCGGCGCTCTCCGGACCCCGAAATCTGCCCGAAGAGAGCGTACGTGCCGTCGGCGCGCACTCCGAACCGATCCGACGTGAGCTTTGGCCGTCGCCCCCTGCCCGGGCCTCCCGAGGCGCGAGCTTTGCCCGTCGCCCCCCGCCCGGGCCTCCCGAGGTGCCGTGCGCTGTGTGTGCCAGTCACCACGGAATACGCACGAATCCCCTCCGTTTGCGCCGCTGCCGACCGCTAAACCTACATCCGAACTTTTTTGGACCACATCGATGTCGGAAAGTCTGCTCCTGGCCAGCCGCCGCACTTGGTTTTGCCTCGCTAATCACTGGTAGCGCACCCACCCCCAACAGCCATGGAGGTGCAGGGCGAAGACCTCGACCCGACAACGTTCAGACCCAGTGAGTGGACCACGATACTCCGCGCGTACAAGGGAGGCAAACCAAGCCCGGAAGCGCTGGTTGTGCCCCCTCATGCAGCCCCTGTTCGAGACAAGCCTGCCGCGCCCGCCGTCGGTGCTCCGGCCGACACTGCCCCTGCGACCTTCAAGCCGACATACCGTGCTCAACAACAACAGCTGCGCGTGACGCACGCAATCGCATTGCGAAGTAAGCAACTTGCTTCACTCCCTCCCGGCACTATAAGGGTAGTCTTCCGACCAAGAGGAGGCCTCGCTTTGAACGGAGCCATGGCGCAGCCACTCATGAAAGCTCTGCGAGTCACCGCCGCTGACCGGGACCTAGGAGAGTTTCACCTCCGGATTCACCCGACGAATAACACCTTCACGGTCGCTACACCTCACGAGTCAACGGCCCTTCACCTCGTCCAACTCAAGGAAGTGGTCCTTCAAGAAACCAGTTACCCCATCGCCGCCTACATCGCACCGCCGCCCGCTGCTGCGCGCGGAGTCATCTCGCAAGCCTACTGGGCGGAAACACCCGAAGAGATGCTATAAGACCTCCAGACTCGCAACCCGGAAGCTGATATCATCGCAGCCCGCAGAATGGGTAGGACCCTCTCCATATTGATCACATTTGCGCATGGCCCAGTCCCTCACACCATACGCTACATGAGTGTAGTGCATAGATGCACGACGTACAAGGGAAGTCCAGACGCGTGCACAAACTGTCGTCGACCGGGCCACAGACACGACGTGTGCCCCCACCCCAAGAGTGGTCTCTGCCCGCGGTGCGGGGACAAGCATGAGCCGCAAGATGTTCCCTCCTGCATCCCGATCTGCATTCTCTGTGGGGGGCAGCACCTCACGGGCACCGGCTCGTGCAAGGCAAGAAATTCCGCCACCAAACGACATAGCCCACCGCCCCAGAAGTCGAAGTTCCCTACCAAGAAGGACTTTCCCCCGCTTAACACGACCCTCCCGTCTACCTCTACATGGGCTTCCAAGGTTGCCAAGACGAATATCATGACCTCCCAGGACTCGGGCGTGAAGGCTCTGCGGGATGAGGTAAGGCAGCTCAAGGCAGCCCTCTCTACCTCCACCCCTGCTCTACCCCCCAGTCCACCATCCCCATCTTCCTCATCCAACCCGTCCGACCAACCTCCTCAGAAAAAGAGGAGGCCTGATGAGAGCCCAGTCCAACCTATAGACCTGGAAGCCAAATTTCAGGACCTCGCCCAAAACCTAGAATCCAAGTTCACAGAGCGCATTACTGCGCAGGTCACTGCACAGTGCCAGACTATGATTGAAACTACCATTACCGGTATAATAGATAGGGTCATATCTAGCATCATGGCCAAGGTTGAGGAGCGTTTAGCTAACCTTATATCTGGACTCTCAGCGGCCTCTCCTCCCGCAGTCCCACCTTCTGCACTCCTCCTTCGCCCCGCCACCCTTCAACATGGCTCCTCCGAGGCGCCATAATTCCTTACAAATTATTCAATGGAATTGCAGGGGCTTTCGGCGAAAGCGCGACCCTCTGCAGCAGATTATCGCCAACTCTTTGTCCCCACCAGACATTATCGCTATCCAGGATGCCAATGTTTGCAGGCAACTGCCAGGATACGCTGTTATCCCCTCTGACTCCACTGATCTTCCTCTGGTGGTTACATACGTCTGTAACACCTTGCATTACGCGGAGCACGACGTTAGCTCCCCTATTGCTCACACCTTCATCGAAATTTTACCCCCCACCCCTGCACAATCTCCCCTGTTCATGCTTAACTGCTATCTTCTCCCACGACAGCCGATTCACCTACTTGTTCCACTCCTCAAATCCGTAACCCAAATGGCCGGATCAAACCCCCTACTGATTGCCGGTGACTTTAACTGCGCTCACGTGGACTGGGGCTATCGACGCACCAACCACAGAGGCACAGTTTTATACAATAATACGCTATTACTTCACCTGACCATCTTTAATGATTTTAGCCTACCTAGGCGGGTTGGTAACAGTGTTACTGCCGATACTAGCCCAGACCTCACGCTTGGTAGAAACTTGGCTCACCTACAGTGGGAAAGAACGCAAGCCACACTAGGCAGCGACCACCACCTGATTCGCATAGCGGTGAACTATCGCCGACCTCAGCGCAAATTTACCGCTAGGTACACTAATTGGGATCAGCTCCGTAAATTTAGGCAAGCGCAGCCAGCACAGGGCCCCTTCGACCTAGACACCTGGACTACTCAGTTACAGAAAGACATTCGCCAACATACCCAAACGCTCGATACTACCCCAGACACCCCCGTTATCGACAGTAAGCTCGCCCACCTTCTTGAAGCTCAAGAGAACATAACGCGAAGGTGGAGAACTCAAAAGCACAACAGGAAACTAAAACTCAAACTCACCCAGCTTCAATCCCAAATAGAACACCATAGTGCCACTCTTTGCAAAGCTAACTGGGCTCAGGTTTGTGACGGCCTCCGAGGCAATCTCTCCACAACCCGCGCTTGGCACCTGTTACGCCATATGCTCGATCCCACGCAATCTAAAACACAGACGCGTCTTAGCATTCGCCGCCTCACTCATAATCATCGGCAGGACACCGACGCCTTCCTCGCGCAGGTGAAACGCACCTATACCACCCCAGGTCCTCCTTGCAAACATCCCGAGTACACGGGCTCACCCCAACCACAGCTTGACGCTCCTATTACAGAATCTGAATTTCGTGCAGCCCTATTGAAATTGCGCAATACCACACCCGGGGAAGATCAAATTACGAATGCTGCCATCCGAAATCTTGATGATGCCTCCATATCTCACCTCGTTACCTACTTTAACGAGTTCTGGGAGGCAGGTACCCTCCCTGCCTCCTGGAAGCATGGAAAAATTATATTTATCCCAAAACCCCACAAGCCCATCACCCTCGAGAACATCCGCCCCATTTCTCTTACATCTTGTCTCGGCAAGACCTTTGAGCACATAATCCTCGCCCGACTGACAACGTACATGGAAGAAAATCACTTTTTCCCCCACAGTATGGTCGGCTTTCGCGCACATCTATCTGCGCAGGATGCCCTCCTTCAAATTATGCACGATGTGCTTGATGATACCATCCCCCATCTTACTAAAGCCATCCTGGCGGTTGACCTCATTAAGGCATTTGACAGAATTCGACACGCCGCCATCTTACGGGAACTGCAAGAACTACAGGTAGGCCCTAAGACCTACAACTACGTTCGCGCCTTCCTCTCTGGCCGCACTGCCTCCTTGCACATTGATCAGCTCAGCACACCCTCTTATACGCTCGGTGAATTTGGAACCCCGCAAGGCGCGGTCCTCTCCCCCCTTTTATTTAACATTGCTCTCATCCCTTTAGCCCAGAAGCTCAATCTCATCCCACACCTAAAACATACTCTGTACGCTGATGATATTACCGCATGGACCACTCATGGCTCAGACGGGGAAATTGAGGAAACTCTACAATTAGCAGTCGACACGACCTCCGCTCACGTATCATCTATCGGACTCGAATGTTCCCCCTCTAAGTCCGCGCTCCTCCTAATTAGACCAAAATCTGCCGCCAACTCACCCATCCAAATCACTTTACAAGGATCCCCTATCCCCATCACTCCCACCCTGCGCATCCTTGGTCTCTACCTGCAGGATTCCGGACGCAATGACCATACCCTTAAAACACTCAAGGCCTCCACGCAATCAGTGTTGCAGCTTCTACGCCGCGTATCTTCCCTGCACAAGGGTTTAGACGAAGCAGACAACATGAAAGTTGTTCATGCTTTTACGCTTAGCCGCATTCTGTACGCCACTCCATATCTCAAGCTGAACTGCACGGAAACCGAGCGCGTGAACGCCATGATCCGCCTTGCAACTAAGGCAGCCCTCAACCTGCCTCGCAGTACTAGCACAGCCAAACTCCTTGCACTAGGCATGCATAACACGTTTCCTGAACTAGTTGAGGCACACCTTCAGACGCAGTATTTAAGACTTGCCGCGAGCGCCACTGGCCGCCATATCCTCACCTCCCTTCGCATCAACATACCCGCTAATCAGTCAACCCTTATGGCCATTCCTCGACACATTCATACACCCCTTGTAGTGAAACCCCTTCCTCGAAACGTCCATCCCCAATATCACATCTCTCGCCGCATAGCTCGCGCAAATGCCCTCCACAAGTATTACGGTCAGGTCGAGAAAGCCATCTGGGTGGACGCCGCATGTACAACGCATGAAGCTGTAGCAGTTGCTTACAACCCAACCTTGCCCCGACCCCTAACTCACCATCTTCCCTCGGGCTCTACATCTGAGGAAGCATGAGGAGACCGCCATCGCCTTAGCCCTTGCCCTTTCGGATGCTGAATACATCTTTAGCGATTCAAAGACTGCTTTGTCCAACTTTGCCAGAGGCAGAATTCACAACCCTGCCTGGAACTTGTTGAACATCCCCACCCAGAATTTACCACGTAGGGTTGAGCTCCGGTGGGTGCCGGCTCACTCTGGGAACCCCGGAAACGAGGCTGCCGATAAATTGGCCCGAGGTTTAATTTGCCGGGCTCAGGACAGCCTCGATCCGGGTTTCTCGAGGGAGCGGGTACACAGCTTTGCGGAGCTCACGCAAATACCCCGTTTGGACCGTCGGTCTTACCCTCCTCCCCACTCCTCCCTGACGCACTCCCAACAGATCCTCTGGAGACGCCTCCAGACCCGCTCTCTCCCATCCCCTCAGCTGCTATCCCACTACTGTGGCACCTCCCCTACATGCTCCCTATGCGGAGACCCTCACGCCACACTCTCCCACATCCTTTTTGGCTGCCCTGCCGATCCTCCCCCGCAGGGACAGCCCGCCATCTCAAGCTGGGAGGACTGGGAGGTCCTGCTCTCGTCTACGGACCCGACATCGCAGGTTACTGCGGTGGCTCGGGCTGCCGACGTCATGAGCAAAAGGAGCATGAACGTTTCGACGTAGTGCGGGACCGTGCGGTGGTCCAGGGACCCAGAAGAGTCCAAACTCAAATGCTATGAATAAAGTTTTTCTGTCTGTCTGTCAATTGTGCACGAAATTACTCTCTCTCTCTCTTTTCATCCCTATATCTCCTTCCCCCAGTGCAGAGTAGCAAATAGGATGTGTGTATGGTTAACCTCCGTCGCGTTCCTCTTTTCTATTTGCATATTTCTTTCCTCTATTTGTTTTTTATTGAAGTGAACAGAACCATTTATCGCAGCGTTCTGGGAACGACTGTTCGTTTCAATCTAGTTTTAAATAAATAATGTTGCAGTAGAACACGTTGTGGGGCTAGTTGATTCATAGATTTCAAAATATGAAGCGCCTACAGAAACAGCACACTAAGAAAGAACAAAGACAGCACAAGGCGCTTCCTGTCTTTGTTCTATCTTAGTGTGCTGTTTCTGTTGGCGTTTCATCTTTCGAAAAAAAAAATGTTGAGCGACACTTAAAGGCATCGTTCGACTAGAGTGATCTGCGTGGGAAACTATGTTTACATGCATACACTCCTGTGCCGCAATGGTGCGTACTCGAACTGAACGTAAAGTGACAGTGGCTGTGCTTAGGTTTTAGCTCGCATGTGCTTCTGCGTCAGCAGGCGTGGTGTGTGCTGCCAGAAACCATCGAGGCTGGTTACGTTAATATCCGAGTAAGGCCGTACATTCCTAACCCTTTCTGTTGCTTGAAATACCTCAGATTAGGCCACAGTTTACGGAACTGCCGGGGCCAAATGACCTGTGCTGATTCCAGTGCACCCAACCACTCAGCTGATTGCTGCGAAAACGCTCCACACTGTGTAAATTGCGATCGAGAGCACGCCGCACACTCCTGGCCTTGCCCATCCTGGGTAGTACTGCGAGAAATCGTGGCAGTTAAGGTAAGAGAGAAACTATCGTTCAAGGAAGCACGGAGGCGAGTGTCGTACTTGCCAAAGAACAGATCTGCCGAAGCGGCGCGTCAGGCGGCAGCGTCACAACGGCTTCCGGCCGCTGCCCGGCCCGCGCGCCGTGATCCGGCAGCCACGCCTTCAGCCCTCTTGGTGGCTGCAGTCAGTGCTATGCCGCCGCCCCAGAAGGGCCCGTCGACCTCCGAGCTGGTGGCCTTCAGGGTGTCGTCTCTTGATGCGAGGCCCTCAAGGCGAACACACCGCTCGCAAGGGCGGGTGCCCAGTGCCCCGGAAGAGACGATGGACGCAACTTCCAACCCAGAGGTGGATCGAGCGATTAAAGAGCGGCGGAAGTCTCTCAACTGCTCCGAAATAGACGAACCGGGCATTACGGGGCCAGAGAAGGACTCTGTAATCTAATAGTTGTTCCCTAAACACACAACACAAATCTAAATCTTCTTTTCAGTATGGGAACGCAAATATAGTTCAATGGAGGGTCAGGGGTCTTCACAATCTCGAGGACGATGAAGAACTCATTCGCAAAATTAATCCAAGGGTGCTGTGTGTTCAGGAAACATACTTCAAACACAGGCAAGCTTTTTTCGGTAATATGCCACATTTCGTAAAGACCGGGATGATGCACTCTCACTATGTGGCGGTGGTGCTTTTATAGTTTATAGAGCTGTAGCCTGCCGTTAATTAAAAACTTCGCATGCCCCTAGAGGCATTTGCTGTTTAAGCGGTGTTGTTTAATAAACTGGTTACTATCAGCTCTATATACATCCCTCTTAATTATCAACATAAAAAATGACATTTCAAAACTACATTGATGAACTTTCTGAGCCATACACAGTTTTACACAAACGCGCATAACATTTTATGGAGAAGCTCCCGTTGCTATAGAAGAGCGCCTTTAATAGAAAATTTTCTCTTTTCATCTAGTGCATGCCTATCGAATAAGAAGAATCAGACGTCATATAACGTTACACACGAAACATACTCCTCAATTGACTTACGCATAGTATCCAGTACTCTCGTACCCTATTTCGAGTGGAACACTATTAAGAACCCTTACGGAAGGGACCACTTGTCCATAGTTCTGCATTTTACAACACACGAAGAATGCTCATCCCAACAACTTCTTCATGGAAGGTTGAATTGTCGAATTGGGCACTGTTATGTGAACTTACGCTATTAGACAGGGAAGCTTTTATTAATATAGGCAAGAGTGAGTCTCACTCAACAGACTTTGTAATAGATGCTGCCACAAAACACATCCAACAAACGAATGAACTGTCTAATAAACGGCGCATCCCGTGGTGCAATGACGAATGTGAAAAGGCAAGGAAAAAAGAAGACAAAGCTTAGGGGCAGCTTCGTGAGTGCCCAACTGCTGAAAACCTAATTACTTTTAAACAAGCAAAGTGGCAGGGCAGGAGAATACGTCGACATGCTAAGAGAGATATTTCAGGTAAGTGGATATCCAGTTTTAATTCATACCCTGATGAGAGAAAGATCTGTAACCAGGTAAACAAATTAAAAGGCCGACAGTCTCATCCTCTACCCCTAGTAAATACCCAAAGAGACAACCTGGAAAATCAGGCAGATTTTCTAGGGGAATACTGAACAAATCTCGAGTGAATCACACTACACGCACACTTTCCTGCCTTTCAAGGAACGCGCAAAGCGATAGCACCTCGAGCGCAAATGTGGAAGAAATTTGTGGACTTCTTGTACAGGACACGTCCTGCGCAATGCCTCAATGTGGAATCGAATCAGTGGTCACTTAACTTGCGAAGGTCCTATTCTAGCTTTACATATTCTGAAGGTACATGAAATCCGTGAACATCCTTGTCAAGCTATCTGCAAATGATATGACATGAATCACACTGTTTCGTAAGCGATCCACAGCTAAGAAGCCCTTCTCACTTCGTGTAAGGAAACTCAGTGATGAAATTTAGATGATTTAGAACCTCGTTTAAAGGCCCCAGCAAAGTTGTTACCACCGTGACAATGGCAGTTCAATAAATGTAAGACGTCGTTTGTTCATGTTAGAAAGCATGCTCTAGAGGCACCCATCTGAAGACCTGTCAGTCCCATCGCGGGATTGCCTGGGTGCGCGTTTTATCGCGTTTTTCTCGACCCAATAAATTTTTTTTTTCACTTGCTCACTCACTCACCCATCCGAATGCGTTTCCTAGAACTTCAGTTAAAGTACTCATGCCCGGAATTTTATACTGAGGCATCAAAGCTGCATGCTCGCGTGTCTTATGCACTGGCTGGTCCATCATTCTCAGAAGCTGATGTTTTGCTCCGGGAAAGGTGTGTCTTTTCCGCAGAGGCATATGCAATAATGTCGCCTGCTAAATGTATCAGGAAATTCAACATGCTCAAGGCCATCATATTCACCGACTATTTGAGCGTAGTAAGGCCCCTAATGTCACTCTGTAAACATAAATATCCCGTAGTCAATTAGCTTTATTTCGTTTGGTGCACTGCGTACATACCAACTTTCTGTGATCTGCTGCGTGCCAGTACCCAGAGGCATCGAAGGGAACACGCTGGCAGACCAGATGGCCACGTCTATTGCAGCGAAAGCGCGCAAGCAACGCTTTCATGTATGTCCCTGTGACGGACTTGAAGTCTTTGCTGCACAGAAAAATTAAGACATACTGGCAGCGAATGTGGGGCACTGAAACGTCGAATTAGCTTCATTTAATTAAGATTCAATTGGGTAATTGAGAAGACGACGAAGTGATTCTCTAGTTGAACGCTGGCACTGGCTCCGTCTTCGATGACCGATTTGACAGTGTCTTTTGACTCAAATCGCAGTTTCGTTGTTACCAGTGTATTTGTGAAGGCGCTAGGAATCGCCCGATACCCAACTTTCAACGTAAGGCAAGTTTTTCGCCGTTTTCTGGAACTTGTTCGCCGTCGTCGGTGCGGTGGTGTGCTAAGCCGAGGCTTGCTTCGTGGCCGCCGGGATTGGGCCTGACCCCGGCGTGGAACCATACGACATGGCGTCCGAGATGGAGACGGCCACGTCTCCGACGACATCGAGCCCTGGCTCCGGCCAGATGTCCGTCGAGGTGCAAGGGCAAGAGATTTCTCCTGAGGAGTTCCACACTGGCATCGGCTGGTGGCAAGTGGGCCAGCGCATAACAGCCCCGGCGAGCGAGGGCTCCGCCGCTCGCCAGTCGAGGCCTAAAACAAGAGACCACGTCAACAGAAAAGTGATCGCAACGACAACAAGGGCAGCGAGAATGCCAGACGTGCTGCCGAGAGAGGACACCAAAGTGATCGTGAGGCCGCGGGGAGGCCTAAACATCGCAAGAACGCAGACTGGGATCGTTGCCTCGGCCATCATGGCTGCGGCAAGGGTTTCGAGAGAAGACGGTGCGGCGGATACCTTCTGCCCCAACCTACACCAGAATATCATGGTGGTGAGTACCCCCGATAAGGGGCGTGCTTTGACCTATGCCAAGATTCAGGCCATCCGAATCGGGGACAAGATACACGAGGTAGGCGCGTACCAAACCACACCATATGGCACGGTCAAGGGGATCATTCGAGGCATTCCCATTGAAGATACTCCGGCGGATATTGACCGGAACGTTGTTAACTCAAGAAATCCATTAGCAAGAGGGGCGCAAAGAATTGGCAATACGACTACCGTAATTGTAGCTTTTGAAGGCCAAAAGGTTCCAAATTATGTATGTTATGGCCCTGTGTTAACGAGGTGCAGTCTGTACCGCAAGCATTTCGATGTCTGCAAACAGTGCGGCAAAATAGGCCACAGAAGAGACGTTTGTCCTAACCCCCATATGAAAGTGTGCTTCGATTGTGGGGCCAATAACCCTGTCGATGGCCACGAGTGTACGCCTAAATGCAAACTATGTGGGGGACAACACCCAACGGCCGATAGAGAATGCAAGAACAAATACAAAACTCCCTACGTAGTAACGAAAAGGCAGTGGGAGCGCAAGATGGCGGAAGAGCGCGTACAGCAACAACTAGCATCCGGAGAGTTTCCACCGTTGATGACGTCAGCAGGAGTGAGCGGCACAGCTGGTCGCCACGAGTCACGCTCGCGCGGGAACAACAGCGAAAGTCAAAACCGAAGCATGAGCCGCCACCGCCGATCCCAATCCAAAGACAGAGAAGCCTGGGCAGACGTAGTAAAGTCGGGGGTAGCCAAGAAAGAGCAGCAGCAACAGCAGCAGCAGCAGCGACAGCAGCAGCAGTCACCGCCATTTCGAGGTGGTGGAGGGAAATTTAAAGACGAAAGTGAGGCAATGAAGGCGCTAAGAGAAGCAAACGAGGCGTTGCGGAAGAAGAACACTGAACTAGAGGCGACAGTCAATAAGCTCAGCAAGGAAATGGCAGAGATCAAGAGAATGATGACGGTCCAGCTACAACAACAGCACGCACAGCCTTTATCGCCACAACCACAGCAGATGGCAATGACCGAGGATGAACCCGAAGTAGCGGTGAACCCGAGGACAGAGAACGCGGCCTCGGCGGGTCCGGCACCCAAGAGAAGAGCAATTGAAAATCTTAAAGAGCGGAGACTCAGCGATAGGGTAGACAACCTTGAAGATAGGCTCACCCACTTTGAAGAGTATATTCGCACGACATTCACCAAGACAATTACCGACCGTTTCATAGCAATTGAACAGACGTGCCAGCAATTAACGACGACAGTACAGAATTTGGCAACGCAAATGGCTAACTTTCAGCAAACATGGATAGGACATCAACCACCGCAATCACAACAGCAGTGAAAGGCCTCCTGGTCTGGCATTGGAATTGCAACGGTTTTGCTGGGAAAAAGGCTGCACTTCAGCAACACTTAGAACAAGTATCAAGAAAGCCAGATATTATCATGTTGCAAGAGACCCTCATTGAGGAAGTAAATCTCTCAGGTTACCGGTCCCACGCCAGCCCACCAAGCTTCCGGACCGCGGCCGGCAGTAGCGGCAGGGGAGTTTGCACCTTGGTGAGGAAAGGCATCACGTACGTCGAGCACGAGATATTGAGCAAAAGCCCAATCGAGCACACCATGGTAGAGGTGGTTACCGGGAAAAAGCAGAAGGAAAGCTCTTTTCTGGTAAACGTGTACAGTAGCCCCTCACACGGAAAGCAGAAATTCAAAGCACTGTTACACAAAGCGTGCAACGTCGCGGGGCCCGACAACACGCTGGTAATCTGCGGGGACTTCAACGCGCCGAATCAAGCCTGGGGTTACCCCAAAACATTGGCAAAGGGCAGGGACCTAATGCAAGATGCTACCGACTTGGGACTAAATCTAATTACCGACCCAGCATACCCTACAAGAATCGGCAACTCGATCACCCGAGACACAACGCCCGATCTCACTTTCGTCAGGAGTAATGGCGGTGGTATGGCGGACTTCGAATGGCGCAACACGGGCCACGAATTGGGAAGTGACCATTACATTGTGGAGGTCGCTGTCCCGCTCGGTGGTACCGACGAAGTTGGCAGAAGCCTTCGGAAACATAGAATTACTGACTGGGACGTGTTTCGAGGATTGTTACCCGAGGAGAAAACCGAAATTACGGACATTGAGAAGTGGTCCACCGAGATTGTAAACAAGGTAGAAAAGGCCACCAAGGAAGTCGAGACGGACGAGCGTGTCCACAGGGTCGACAGCCGCCTCGCCCACCTCATCGAAGCCAAGCAGTCCATCCTGTCAAGGTGGAAGACGCAGAGGACAAACAGAAAGCTACGCAAGAAGGTCGCCGAACTCAACCGCGAGATCGAGTCCCACAGCCGAGTGCTATGCACACAGCAATGGAATGAGGTTTGTAACGCAGCGGACGGCCAGATGCACTGCGGCAAGACGTGGAGTATGCTGAGGCATCTTTTGGATGCGACCACGACCAAGTCTCACCAGCACCACAACTTCGCCAAGATCATCCACAGGGCGCTGACCGAGCACGGGGAAGACGAAGTGAAGAAACGCCTCGACGACAAGTACCTCCCGGTCACTCCCACAGACACGCACCCGGACTACCTAGGCGAAGCAAACGAGTGGCTAGATCGAGACATTGAAGTATGGGAAGTACGGGTTGCCCTGCACGATCTCAACAGCAACTCCGCCGCTGGTCCCGACCGCGTTACGAACAGAGCGCTGAAAAATCTTAACGAAGCGGCGATAGAGAACCTCACGGCATACTTCAACACTTGCTGGCGAGCCGGATCATTACCTCGGCAGTGGAAAGCAGCCAAGACCATCTTGATTCCCAAGCCGGGCAAGCCACCCAGCATTGAGAACCTCCGGCCGATCTCGCTTACGTCCTGTGTGGGCAAAGCGTTGGAGCATGTACTCATGAACAGGTGGCAGAGGTACCTGGAAGATTCGGGGCTCTACCCAAACACCATCATCGGGTTCCGAAACAAGCTCGGAACTCAGGACGCCATGATACAACTGAAAAATGACATCCTCGATGACACTACCAACACGAAAGACAAGCGAGCCATCTTGGGTTTGGACCTGCAGAGCGCTTTTGACAAAGTAAGACACTCTGCGATTCTGGCCCAGGTGTCACGGCTAAACATGGGCAAGAGAACTTATGCGTACATCAAGGATTTTTTGACGGAGCGGACTACTGAAATCATCGCCGGTGACCTGCAGCTCCAAAAGAAGAAGCTCGGCAGTGTCGGGACCCCCCAGGGCTCAGTCATCTCGCCATTGCTTTTCAACCTTGTAATGATAGGGGTGGCCGAGCGCCTCTCACGAGTCGCGCGGGTCCGACACACCATCTATGCCGACGACATAACGCTCTGGGTCCCAGGAGGAAGCGACGGACACATCGAGAATACATTACAAGAGGCGGTTGACGCTATCGAGGAGCAGCTGGACGGGTCTGGGCTCGTCTGCTCCCCAAGCAAGTCTGAGCTGTTGGTGGTTCCTCCGAAAAGGACAGCTAGGAAGACGAAAGGCAACGAGCCTGCGAGAGAGCAAGACACAATAAAGATCAAGACGAGCGGTGGTCACATGATCCCGGCTGTCGAGAAGATCCGAGTGCTGGGGATGCTGATTGAGCGCAAACGAGTCAACGGCGAGACGGTCAACCGTCTGGCGGCCAAAGTCACCACGGCCATCCGCCTCATTAAGAGGGTGTCGCACAGAACAGCAGGCATGAAGGAAGAAAGCCTCACCCGGCTAGTGGAATCCTTCGCTATAAGCCACATTAGATACGTTGCTGCTTTCCACAACTGGAGGCAGTGCGAACGCAATAAGATCAATGCGCTCATACGCAAAGCGTACAAGGCTGCACTCGGACTTCTCGACTGCACAAGCACCGACAAGTTCCTGGCCTTGGGAGTGCATAACACCCTGGAGGAAATCGCCGAGGCGCAGAGGACCGCTCAGCTCGCGCGGCTATCAGAAACAAGAACGGGCAGACAAGTGCTGCGTGACCTAGGCCTGGGACCAAAGGAAATGGGACCCGAAAATACAGAGGTGCCTGTACCGGACGCAATTAGTAGACGGCTACGGGTATGTCCGGTGCCAAGAAATATGAACCCTGAGTTCCACAAAGAGCGGCGGGCGGCGAGGGCCAAGGCGCTCATCGATCTCCATGCCAAAGACAGGGGTGCCGTGTTTGTGGACGCGGCAGAGTATCCCCATGACAGAAAGGCATTCGCCGCTGCAGTCGTCGGGGCATCGACCGGTGCAACTAGAACAGCGGCGAGTGTGCGGACTCGAGGGGCGCATCAAGCCGAGGAGGTGGCCATTGCTTTGGCCATCGCCGACTCCGAGTGCACGACTGTGCTCTGTGATTCTAGGACGGCAGTGAAAAATTACGCCAGAGCAAGGGTGTGTGGTGAAGCCGCGCGTGTGCTGCGTGTGGTCGATCTCGCCAGTGAAAGTCGGTGTGTGGTGATAAAGTGGTTTCCGGCCCACATGGGTAGTGATGTGTCGGATCGCGGCAACGCTAACCACAACGAGACGGCGAACGCGGCGGCGCGAGGACTAACCAACCGTGCCGCTGCTACTACAGCCGACCCGTCGTGGTGGTGGGAAACCAAGGACAAAATGACTTCGTACAATGAAATTGTGAAATGGTACCGACTAGAGCGAAGGACTATGCCGCCACCTCATCCGGGCTTGACCCGTAAGGAGGCGGTTTTATACCGACAACTTCAAACGGGGTCGTTATTCACCCCGGTGCTGATGAGGCACGTGTGTCCAAGTGTTTATGAAAGTGATCTGTGTTGTGTGTGCCGAAAGGAAAGAGCCACTGCAGCTCACATCCTTTGGGACTGCGCTAAGAATCCGCATGAAGCTGCAACACTAACAACGATCCCGCCGCGGCTCGAGGCCGCAACGAGATGCTATGACCAAGATGTTCAAACCCAGGCCGTCCAGCAGATCTCGGCGGCCCTCGAAAGGCAACGACCGAGCGAAACCGGAGGGAGGCTGCCACCCCAAAGGAGGGGCAGGCGCGGTCGACCAAAGGGAATAGTGCGGCCGCGGCCGAAGTAGAGGCGCCACACGCCGCGAAGACGTCATGGCCGCGTCACGGTAACGCCTCCCTAACAGGGGAAGGCTAACCGTTCTGCAGGTGTTCAGAACAAAGTTTGGTCACTCACTCACTCATTGGGTAATTTCGCACCACCAACAAAAATACGCCGAATAATGCCTGACACTCTGTCAGGCATCAATCGCCTTTATGTCTGCCTCCTAGGCAACCGTTTTCTGATGCCTAAATAAAATACTTTGACTTAGGATAGGCCATCCCTACGGCACCCATGCACTCTTACTTGCTGTCCGGTGGTGAACTTCCCATTAGCGCTAAATGTGGAGAGACGCTCACCATCCTCCATGTTCTGATGGAGTGCCGTGAATCGGAAGCTGAAATAATAAAAAAAAAATCAATTTCCTCTAGTTTACCGACAGAATGTTCCTCTCCACCCGGCAATATTCCTTCATGTGAACTCATTTTTCAATAGTAAATTGCTTTCAGACTATCTACATGATGTTAATTCATTGCAAGTTATAAGCCCGATGAATTCGTAGCATGATCTCTCAACATCTCAACAGAGGCTATTGCTGCGATATTAGCGCTTGTATGGCACGTGCCTCCATAGCCTTGCATCCAACGTTTCTGATGAGGCAGCAGTACTACTGGCACTAACACGTCTTAGTTACCATCCTTTCGAAGCAAATGTTTTGCGTTCACAGGACACTTTACATGTCCTTGTTCTAATCCCAATAGATTTATATTTTACGCACTATACAGTGACTCTATTTTTAAGCCTGTATACAGTCGCGTTCAATCAATGCTTTGCACTTGATTGCTCCATTGAAAACTCATATTCACTTGCATGGCGCTCTTTGACCAGACATGGGGCTTGTACCATTAAAAGGCCATATCTGATCAACGACTTCGATTTTAGTTTTATTTCGCTTGTGTTGTTTTAAGCTGCCAATACCTGGTGTGCTATTTGTGTGTGTCGTACGTATATGGCGCACGGCATAGCTTGCTGGTTAGGGTGTTGCGCGGTTCAGCTCGAGGTCGTGGGTTTGGTCTCGGCCATTATAATGACCACAATTCGATGGAAGCGATAGACAAAACAAAAAGAAAAAAGAAATAGAACGCCCGTCTACTTAAATTTAGGAGCACGTTAAACTACTCGAGGTGGTCCAAATGAATTATTATCACGCCGTGTTTTAGGCACGTAAAACACCAAATATTTTTTATACAAATCCAATGTGCCATGATTATTTGCTGGGGACAACGCGTGAGCATTTTCTGCAGCCCAGTTTTATTTATGTATTATTTTATTATTCCTTGTTTTGTTTGTTTGTTTGGAGCGGCCTAACTTCAGTATATGTCCCATTTGACTCAGAGAGAAGTATCCGGCGTTATCGATGATACTAAACTCTCCTACGCACACGCACATAACAAGAATGAAAATAAAATAAAATAAAACCAACCCGTGTCGGTGTTTCTCGCAGCTGCGCGGTTATGTTTCATGCATGCTGGACCCACCAATGAGGTTCTATAAGTGCAGACGGTGCTGGCCAGCCGATTCGCATCAAGCATAGAACTTCTTGTAACGCGATAGCGTTAGGGGCTTCGTGCCGCAGAAAATTCGGTGTCGGTGGCGGCGGCGGCATCTACGGGCGGCAAAATAATCTCGAAACACGGGTCACGATCCACGCAGGTGCTCCGCGTGGCACAGAGGCATATACTGATCTATCTGAATTTCTCAAAGTGAAATGCGTCAGAAAATTCGTAGAGTACTGCTTACGCACAACCTACAGCCATGATAGCGTCGGAGTGTAATTTGAATGTACGATAAAAGATAATTCTGTTGCGCGGAAACTAAGACAGAAAGCCCCTTTAATGTTTTCCACCTGTCGTTTGACAACAACAACAACAACAACAACAACAACAACAAAGCTCGTCTTCGCGCATAGCGTTCGCCGCCAGCGTTTCCAGGAAAACATACGCTTAGGTAAGCTACAGTTGTCGGGAAGCATGAGAAGCAATCAGGGATCTTTCAGCAGGAGACTACATGAAGTTGTCTCTCTCTCTCAGCGGGCTTTCTTTTGTTTTATCTACACTCCCCCCCCCCCCCCCCTCCCCGCCCTGGCGCCGCGCTGCCACGGATGGTAGAAACGCGGAACGGCGCGCTGTGGTTCGTAACCGCATTTTCCCTCACGGTCAACTCACGCTCAACGTTGCGAACGGCGTACTCGCTGCGCAACTGCGCCTTTAAAGGGACACTAAAGGCAGGCACAACGTCGGCGTGGACTGTTAAAACACCATTCGAGAAAGCTCGCAGCGTTTGTTTTGTGCCAAGAAAAGACCTAGTTTGAGAGAAAATTGCGTCTGGAGGGTCAGCATACCTTTAGCGCAATTCAGATCGCCCGCCCCCCGAGTGGGGAGTGTTGAAATTCCATGCGTCATCACAACCCTTGACTCCCGCCGTTGAGTAAAACGGCGCCCGACAGACGGCGCTGTGGTTTTGTACACAGAAATGGAGAAATGGGAAAACCGAGCCCAGGAGGAGCGTTGGATTCGCCGCTGTAGTTGGTCTTTGTCAGAGGGCGTAGACCGTTCGGGAATGTCACAACATTACGTGGAGGAGGAATTCTCTGCTAATCGCAGTTTGTGCGAGTTTCGTGAGCCAGCAAAGCTAGCACAGCACTACGCAATAGCGAAACCGCTGAAACACGAAAGCGCGGACAGCGCAAAGTGAAGAAAACGAACCCTTTCGATCGCTCGCGTCGTTGTCAAGGGTCAATATCAAATAGGGTCAAAACCAAAGTCAATATCAAGGGTTAATATCAAATATCGACATCAAAATCAAATAGAACAGGAGAAGTAGCATTTTCTTTCGTCTTGTAATGCAATACGATGATCTTTTTAATAAGAATGGTTGAACACTAGTGACGGAATGATAATGAATTCTGCATTCGTCATCGTGTTAGTACTTCAATGTCCTGGAGGAGCGTCTAATTGTGTCCTACATTTAACCTAATTTCTCGATTACTAAAGCTCGGTTCACGATAATATTGACGCCTTATGCATTCTCGAGCACCACTCCATTACTTTAGCTTTACTTAATATTGGCTTTTGGTGTCCCTTTAACGCTATCGCTTTAAACGCACTAGCAACGCTGGTATGAAGTTATTCGCTTGAAGGTGTGGCTTATCAAAACCAACGTAACCATGAAACGTTTGGAGTGGTATATTCGCTCGAGTGCATGCTGCTGTCGCAGCTAGGGCAACGTTGCATGCTATGAAACGCACTATAGCCAATCCGCGGCAATGCAGGCGTCACGTTCGCGCTTTCGCTCTTGGCAGCCCATCGAAAATGCCACCGCGGAACGCCCCAGCCGAGCCGGAAAGCACCCTCGCACTTAATCGCGAATGTCCTCGCTACTGCAATGAGCGCCTGCGCATTGTAACTTTATGAGCACTCTATATCTTACCATGCATGCGCCTTTATCAATCTGATTATTGGGCCAATAGCGGAAGCCAGTGCACATTAATTAACTGACCTTCATTAAGCAACACGCAAAAGAGCATGGGTATACATCGAACGCTGCTGACTACGTTTTATGCTTCCACGCGCACATGCAAATAGAATACGACTGCCCGCATGCCTTGTCGGTACAGTATACAGCAAGGAGTTTTGAAACAGCGTATATACGTTAAATGCTTTGCATGCTTCAGTGATTTCTTCCAAGTTATTACGTTGTAACGGCGCTGTAAATATATTAAAAAAAAACAGCACGTAATACAGATAACAAAGCCGTAACAGTTCTTGAGTTAGTTTATAAAAAAGTTAAGCATTTTATCGAAAACAAAGTCCCCGGCCGTCTCCACTTGGAGGGGTATGAGATATTCCGAGTTTTCAGGTCAGAAACATGAGTCACTCCTTCATATGCTCAACATGCTTACTTGACACCAGGTGCGCCCTTTCTCTACGAAAGCTTTAGCTCGAAAACTTCAATCTAAATACGCCAGAAAGGAAAAGTTGTGTTTCTCGGCAAACAGTGCGCTGATATTGATGTGATGTCTGCTAATTTATAAGAACGTTCAAGTCAAGTAAATGTAAGAAACAAAGTTTCGGATCACGTGATAATTTTTAAGGGAGTATAATTGAAAATTGATAAATTTCGAAAAAAGCGAGAGTACCAATGCCACAGCGTTGTTACTCAACAATAGAAAAATAAGTTTTTCCAATCTGCACCTAATAATACATCGAAAGGCGGGAAAATTTGTGTATTATGCACCGATTTAAAATGCATACCTAATTTGTGAGCAGGACTTTTACGAAACCCTTGTAAACTTAAAAAATATGTTAGCTTTAAATTCATACACCAACTTTGTCCGCTTGTGAAGCTCTAGCAGCTGCCATTTATAATACTGCCATATCTGTTTTTGGTGCAGAAATACGGATTTGTAAACTCCATGCTTCTAGTTTTCTCTGACTTGCCGGTTTTTGGCAATTCTTGTAAATATCCACCATTTTAAATCACAGTTCTGCCAGTCACAATTGCTAAAATGTCACTTAATTGTCTCTCAAATGCAACAAAGTTGACTCAAATCAGCCCCGTGGTTCTCTAATTGCAACATTTCTGCCTATTACGTGTGTTTGATGAGGGAAATTAGAGTTTGCCTAAAGCTAAAGCTTGCTGCGAAGGTATGAAAAAGAGAGAGAAACAGAGAAATGCGCAGTGAACTGCCCGGTCTATTTGCCCAGATGTACACCCGTCAGCAAAAGTATAAGGACTATGGGGTCGCCGAAGAAGCAGAATTTCTTCGTAATTAACATGCATAGACGGAAGCTGATGAGTGCACCAATGCAAAGTTCGGTCTGTAGGCTGTAATTGCAAGTTGCGTTCGCGGACAGAGGAGAGAATGAGTTTTATCACTCAACCCCTGGTCCATATGCTTCAGCTCACGGGTGTGTGTGACCGCTGAAAAACCAAGCGAAGGCTCCGGATAAAAAAGTATCCGACGATTACGATGCTCCCTAATGCCAAATTTGAGTGCAGTTCGATACATGTTTTCATTTAGCGATATATTGAGGCAAATAATTTGAGTTTAAGAACACCGCATCGACTAGCAGTGAGCCAGGGCCGTCAGCGCCTTCGCAGAGGGAGGTGCCGGGTGGAAACGCTGGCATAATGAGCGGCATCGGAGCCAGCTGTGGAAGAAGACGACGACGAACGCGTTCGCGGGGTTACACCGAGGGACAGCGACACTAAACCCGGGCACGGGCGCCTATGAGCTGCGCTCTGAAATGGGTAGCAGAGTTATAAAACGCAGGGCGGCTGATATCGAGGCGCCTTCGATTGATAGTCTCAGACAACTGCGGTAGTGGCTGCAGAAGTCGGCAAAGGCAACTGCTGAGCTTTGATGTTGGAGATGAAGCCGGCTAGAACACGTATAAAACTAGTCTCTTAGTAATTACTGAACCATAGTTTCATTCGATTAAAATATTTAGAAGGAACAAGAACACATGCGTCCTATAACTTTGGAAACCTATTATATTAACAAAACAGGTAGTGCCTGCGTGAGTGACATGACTGTATGATTGTTTAGAGCGGAAACGTTCCTTTACGCGATATGTGCTCAATGAACAGTGTAGAAGATGGTGATCGCTTCCAGGAAATTACAACTTTTTGTTCAACATCGACCCAAAGCTCCAATCAAGGCTAGCACAATCTCTGCGACGGCATCTGGAGACCCTCTATGGCCGGCTTCGACTGAACGTTGCATACAGCACGAACGATCTTCTTTTCCGCAATGGCCAGGCCGCAAATCCATGTTGTGGCAATTTGTGGCAACTATGGCGTGATGGAATATCTAGAGCATATCTTGCTCGAGTGTCCAGCTAACAGAGACGACTGAAATCGATGTAGAGAGAACATGGATGAGGTCGACCAAGGCCACTTCACATTGACACGGATGCTGGGTCCCTGGCCTTACCCATCAACACAGCGCAAAGCCCTGGACTTCTTTTTTTTTTTACACATCGAGTCACTTGGTTTGCTGTCTAAACTACGACTCACGCACGTCGTCTTAGGACTGTGATTTTATTTTATTTGTATTTACCATCTACATTCGTCGCATCGGACACTTACACTACTGCTGATAACATCATACGACCCGTATTTCCCCCCTTTTTTCTGCCATAGCCAAGTGGGATGATATTGGAGTACGTTGTATACAGCGCGAGCAACGAAAGTCTCAAAATTACCACTACACGTGCTGAATAAACGTGCCTTCAGGAATATGATTTGTCGCTACATTTATCGATTTCTATTCGCGTTACCATCCACAGTTATGGGGAGATGAGTTCTGCCGTAATATTTTTAAATGATAATATGCTTCCTAGACAAAACATGTGTTGTCTAGGAACATCTGCTGAGGAAGCAACTTTATATTTTGGTGTTGTTCGCAATTATGCAATAGATTCTTGCCCCGTTATACAGGTCTTGCGATCATTTCTAAGCCTTACGGAATTTTAAGAACTCGCTGGGGGCAGACAGCTCAATGCTTGTCGTTGAGCTGAATTATTCAAAGAGGCGGGCACTACTAGCGCGAGGAATCGAAACACATATTCAACCAATTGACAAGAATGACTAATTAGCTTGGTAATTAATTATATTAAGACATACATACCCATTTACGAATTGTATCCGGTGAGCCTGCAAGACGCATCCACTTGAAATGAATTTACAGGATGACACAAGTTCTGAAATATTATTTCACGAAGTGTGGGGTAAAATACACGGGTGTTCCAGTTACCTCTGTGCTTCAATGCGTAAAAGAGCGTTTTGTTAAAAATTTAGGGTTCATTTCTTTCATAGGAGTCCGCAGCACACGAAAGTGAAATGTGTCTTCCCAGAAGATGTTGTATGTTTGCTTCGTGAACTCACAGTCCGCTGCATCGAAAGGTGCCCGATTTGCGGGTTGCCTACCCTGTTTCAGGTCTGTTTGGCGTGCGGCGTCCTGTTGGCGAGCGGCGTCCAGCTACCGAGCCGCTTCGGCGACGGTAAGATCATTTTGATCCGGTCATGTGGTGTCTTGGGTTGAGTTGCGACGCGCTCAGCTTCAGGAATGCGAGTGGCAGAGTTCGCAGCTGATGCCGCGAACGCGCGAAGGCGTTGGGCTTCACGCTGGCGTGCCTCTCGCCGGACCGAAGCGAAATTTGCCTGTCGATGCCGTTGCCTTTCTGCGCCACTTAGCGCAGCAGTTATCGCAAGCAAAGCAGTAGGTGGTGTGAAAGCACTGCTGATGCATGTCGACGCTGCAGTCCGTAGGCGATCAGGCGCCGCAGATTAATCCGACGCGAAAGACAAACCATGTGTTGCAAGTGTCAACACCAAGCTATACCGTGTTGGAGCCTCCGTTGCGCTGTGACTACTGCGAAGCGCTCCCTGTCGGCCCTCGTTAGTGTCACGATACAGTACTTCGCTTCACCACTGCTATATTCATCTCACAGGCTAGTTGCAGCACTACCGAAGGCCCAGAGGTACAGGTACACAGGTAATATGCGCGCGCAGCGGTGTATAGTTCCAGGTGAAACTGACTGATTTTGATCGTAACATGATACGTTAGAGTGATACGTGGCATGCTAAGACTTTTGTGCGTGCACGTCGTATACCGAGAATTAGAGAGGCAGTTACCGCGGGTAACCGTAATAGCCACCCTATAACCGTGATGAGCTATAGAAACATTGCAGCACGCATACAGCGCAGACCAGCCACTTCGATCCGAATTCGCGCTTGTTACAGGCTCTCCGCCCTGTAAGCAAGAAACAAGTGACGAAATCCGTCATCGCTGTCTCATCTCAAGCTGACGTCAAAGCATCCGGTATGTTTTGCCGTAATTATTAAGATCGGCTGTTTGTTTGCACGCTGCTAGGGCTGACATTGCGCCGAGCTGTAAAACTGGCTTGATATCTAGTTAGCAGATGGCGCCACACCATAAACACTGTTGATGCGTCGATGACGCGGAAAGCTGTGGGCAACAGCGCTGGAGGGTTGCAATATGGGCTTGTTGGTAATACATCTTCAAGGGGTGTACGGTAGCGCGATTAAAAGACGGGACAAAAGGCGACACACAGGCACACACATAATCATAGCGCTGTGTGTGTCCCTGTGTGTCTTTTTTTGTCCCGTCTTTTAATCGCGCTACCGTACACCCCTTGAACAGGGCTGGAGCTTCGCCTGCCAACAGCAGCGCCGTAACACACAGCCTAGCGAGCGGTGAACACAGTTTTCAGTAGCACATGCTGTGAGTTTGTGTCAGTAAATTCGCCGATCATCTCGAGACATTTTCCACGGCTGCTCCCATGACAGGAAACCGATGAGCTAGGATGTAGCAGCGCATGCGCTCGGCGCAACGTGCATGGCTGGGCGCATCAAGGTAAGCAAACGTTGACACAGCTGCGCGTCTGTTATCGTTTAATATGTCGTGCCATCTTCGTGGACTCCCTACTGGACGTTGTCAGTATCTTTTAGTTGCACACTAAAGCTGTCGTAGCGCTTCCTGGCCAGCGCTGGTTCCGCATAGAGGCCTAATTGTTCACTGCCTCATTAATTTACTACCCTTCTCTATAGCATGGTATGAAATGACGGTAGCGAGCAAGCGCGAAGTAGACGCCGAACAGACGCTGTGGCGCATGTGAACATTGATGAGGGCATTCGCCCGTACTACTTGCTAAAGAGGCTTCAATGTAACCACAGGAAAACGCAGCGGTAAATCGAAGCCCTGCTGTCGCATGCTTGTAAACGCAGCTTATGATTACGGCAACGCTAGGTCAGTCCCTGGTAAGCGGGAATTGCATCACGAGCGCCAATTTCTCACCTGAAGTTTGGTAAGCCAACCTCTCAGAGGGGAAAAAAAAGACAAAGAATGAAGCCTGCTTCCATGGCAATGGTTTTGTTTATGAGCGAGGGAGAAAGACCATTCCGCTTGTCGTCTGCTACGCGCTCGACGAGCACACGATTTTCTCTGCAGGCGCGAACGGAAACCAACACCGCTTGCAATAATTTCTGTCAGATCGTTTCGTCTTTCAGATTTTCTTTTCAACACCCTTCTGCTTCTAATTTTCTTTTCTTAAAAGATATGTGCAACGCATCTGTGTGAAAAACTTTTCTTTTTCTGCTCAAGATGGGCGAGCCAGCATGCCATGCGGCTATTTTACACCTAAGATGATCCACAAGAAGAAAGACACGACACACACTGGCGCTGACTAACAACTTCTTTTCCTTTCGTCGTCGATGGATATATATATACCCAGGCCACACTACCGCGCAGGCGCAGAGAATACGTTACTGACATCTGCCAACTTATCGTATACGCAAGAAGACCGCGATCGCTGCCTTCTTGAAGGTGTCGAGCGTTTCGATAAGGTAGTACCTAAAGGACCTTCACGCTGTTCTGATGTCAGTGTTCGACGAACGTTGTCTTTCCTAAAGGATAACGAACTAAGCCTTTTGGAAGCAGATAAAGAAGGTGGGTTTGTTGTCGTCGAGAAGGGCATCTTGAAAAAATGAGTGAACATCTGCACATAATGGTTTTCAACCCTCCAAATTCGAATATCGTATCGAAATTGAGCGAAAGAAAGTGCAAATATATTTTATTTCGACGAAAAGTGCAGCAGCGGACACGCCCAGCTCGCGCGTCTCGTTTCCGCCTGTGATTGGTCGGTGCGCCTCGTGACGTCAACTCTGCCGCTGCCGACCGCTGCCGCTACACATGAAGCGCGGTGCCAGGTAGTTCGGTGCTGTTTTTCTGAGACGGTAATGGAAAATTTAGAGAGACTGCGTTTTTCTGAGGAGTTCGGCGTTACGCCCTACATGTACGAGCCGATTGCGAAGAGCCGGCCTCTCGAAGAAGCAAACGATGCTGGTGCGAGCAGTGCTTTTGACGCGAACGAAAGCAAAGTCTTGGGATCTCCTCGTGTTGGAAATGCTCTTTGGTGAGTATGTTTTTTGCAAAGCGATCTAGTGATCTCGCCGATCTTTCGCCGATCTAGTGAGCTCGTTTCCGGTCAAACAACTGTAGTGTTGTGTTCCTGCTGCCTCCTCGTGGAACGTAAGCGGGGATGCGATCGTCGGCATTTGTGCTCTGTCCAGAGCTGTCGGCAATCTACAAAGATGGTTTAAACGCGTGAAAAGCTTCCCGGTTCATGCAGTACGTGTAGTGACCTTCATCTGTTGACTACCACTCACGTTGATTACCACTCACGTTGACTACCACGCACGTTGACTACCACTCTACATAAACGCAGACGCAGCAACAAAGGAATGCAGGGTCGATCGAAGCAGATTACGATGGCACGCACACAGAAACAAGCGCGGTCAGGCACGGTCGTGGACGCTGCGAAGGAACGAAGCAGAGTTGACGTCACAACACCGCGGTTTCCGGTCTCCGCTCCCCTCGCTCACTCAAAGGGGGCCGGAGCTACAGCGCAATTTCAACCGACGATTACGTCGCTCCTAATTGAAGAAAAAAACCCAAAATTTTACCTACATGGTTTATAAGGTTCCCGCATCCGTATATGAGCGTCTCATTGAATTCGACAGACTCTTCAGCTTCCCTTTAACGCGAAAGCGTTGCAGGCTGTGCTAAAAAACTTTGTTCCTATTAAGAAAAGTGCAGTTAGGATAAAAACAAAGTTTGTTGAGTTTTGTAAAAAATTGGAATTGATGCCGCTTGCAAAAAGCATAGAGAAGAGTAGAGGCAGGTGCCTATCGGTATTTTTTAAGGCTAAGACCCACAAGCCAGATTCACCATTCAGGACCATTATTAGTGAATCTGGTTGTTGGCAGAAGAATGTGAGCCAATTCCTGCAAAAGAACTTAAAATTACTAACAGTGAACGACCCTTTCCGAACAAAGAATTCGAATGACGTGGTGGAGTTCTTGGTTGGGAATAAGGATGTAGGTTATGGTTTTTCTGTTAATGTTGAAGATTTATTTTATTCAGTTCCACAGCGTGAACTCCTGTCTTCGGTACATGAATTTATTGAGTATAGTGGCACGATCTCGTTCCAGAATCATGCCGGACTTTCAGTGGGTAATTTTTTAAGTCTTTCAGAATATTACCTTCGAGCTACTTTTATTGTTTTTAATGACCAACCGTATTTACAACCGAATGGTATTTGTATTGGATCATGTGTTGCTCCCGTCCTTGTGGATATTTTTTTGTATAGTGTGGATCATTCCTTAGACCATGCTTTTATTGAGCGGAAAGTTTTAAAAGCTTTTAGATATGTCGATGATTTTTTTGGTATTTTATCGCTTGACTCGTCCTACCAGGATACGATCAATAAGGTATTAGAGGATTTGAAGGTACATGGACAGGGTCTTGTGCTTGCCCACGAGAGTCCATAAAACAATGTATTGCAGTTCTTGGAACTGAAGCTTGAATTCTGCGAACGCCGTGTGTGTTGGGCGTATCAACCCCGTGCGGAAAAGGAACTGTTGTCCTTCAGGTCTGCGCACTCGAAGATTGTGAAAAGAGGTATTGCGTCGACATGTATAGAATTGGCTCTTAAGAGTTCGTGTGTGCACAAGATGCAAGAAAGTTTTGATAATCAGATAAGCCGACTTTTGGCAGCTGGGTTCCCTATGTCGCTTTTGACTGCCGTGGTTGAAGCTCTGATCCAGAGAAGTAAAACCACAAAAAGGCCGGCCGCCGCACGTGAAACGCGTAGGCCTGCGGTGGTCCCGTGTATGCATAGGGTGACCCATCAACACAAGAAAGTTGCTTGCAGGCATGGTGTTCCTTTGGCAATTTCTGCGCCAAGCAAGCTTTCCAAGCTATGTTCCCGCACCTGTGGAGTGAGCAGAGGAGGATGCCAAATTCGGCATGGTGCCTCATACGTGTCGTGCGCTGTTAGGCGTGGTTTACGGCATTCCACTCTCATGTGGTGAGACATACGTTGGCCAGACAGGGCGTTGCGTCAACGAGCGACTCAGGGAACATGCGCAAAAAGTAAACAAAAATGTTGATAAAGGAGCGCACCTTGTGGCGCATATAAACTCTTGCAACAATTGTGAGGCGCGACTTTATCGGACGATAATTCTTGGAGAAAGCAAGAATGAACATGCGCGGCTTGCCTTAGGGGCCTATCACATAAAAAGACAAGGAAATAATTGCATTAGTGACACATCTCTGTCCCTGCCCCCATCAGAATTTGATTTCCTACGTTTGCGTATACGATAAGTTGGCAGATGTCAGTAACGTATTCTCTGCGCCTGCGCGGTTGTGTGGCCGAGGTATATATATGCATCGACGACGAAAGGGAAAAAAAGAAGTTGTTAGTCAGCGCCAGTGTGTGTCGTGTCTTTCTTTTCGTGGATCGTCTTAGGTGTTTGCGCTGTAACGTTAAGTTCAGAATTATGTACCAACTAGGCCCAAATGAAGTGTTACTGATCATACATACGCTAGACAGCTTCTTACAATTTCCCATAGGAAATTGCTACAGTGGTCATGTTTGTTTACCGTGCACAACACAGCTATACCAAAGCAATTTTTTGTCGGCACAGTTATTTGTGAATACTAAAAAGATTATCAAGCGCAGCAGATTTACATTTACCGCATATCAGTAACAAAAACTTCCTTTTTAATTCCATAGAACGGGTACACTTTCCAGTCCAAACAACATGCTCTGCCTTGTCAATATTCTGCCTAATCTTCCTTGTGCTAATGGGCCGATAAATACCCAGCAAATTATATTGAAAATGTCTATAGTCTTTTTTGACATGTGCCCTTGTTTCGCAATACAGCATGTAGGACCACTTGAGCTTCATTCAGATCTGTAACATTGCGAACAAGGTATCACATACAAAATTCCTCACGAACATATTGAAGGTTTCTCTCTTAAAATTTTTTAATGCACTTTGTTCTATCGTCGTCTAGGCATAAATGACGCAGTTATAAGACAATAACAACGAATAGCGCCAAGTTCATTTGTTGAGAAACAGTAAATGTTGGAGAAGCATGTTTCAATCGGCAGTTGATCGTCAGTTGAGGTTGGACAAGGTGAGAGTGATGCATAAAGGTATTATTGAACGCGGAGCTTCGGGACATAGATAAATATTTACTAAAAGCACTGCAAATCAGCTGCTTTCAATGCATCAAGGCAAACTGCTCAGAAAAATTTTCTTTTGAATGGTTTTAAAGACTTTCCTCTATGACGCTGAATGTACATTATGCACTTTCTTTAACAGAGATCATACGCTCATTTCCGTGCGACTTGTTTGAAGCGTAGGACAGGTGTTAAAGCTATGTTACGAATTTCATCGTTGGCTGGAGGTCGCCGTCATGAGAATGTCGGTGTCGATACAATAAGGAGGCGAAAACATTTGAACTTTTCTGAGAACACTCGTTTCTGGCACAGCATGCTTTCTTTGCTTAAGATTATTCGTGACTTTGCCGAAAGGAGCACCCACCTCAAACTTTCGCCACATTAATGAAACCCCTGAAGTCAAGAGTGCTGAGCAACATTAGTACTTGTACAACTTTACTTAAGTAAGCATACGAAGATTATAGCATCCCAAGATCCATGTATGGTAGCTATGCAACAATCTTTGAAGAGGAGGGTGCAAGTGAGGGAGCAACGACTGTCTGCACAAAATATACGTTGCGCGATGTTTGTGCAAACACTGAAATATGCAGAAATATTTTCTAATAATAGGCTCATCAGGAGACCGCCCTAGGAGCTACCGGAATTACAAAAATAAAATATCAGCAACAAAATTTGTCTTAATTTTCAAGCTTTTGGAGCTTTCCTTCTCTAGCAAGTTTTCTCTCACGCTGTTTTTTGACATCCAGATTGGTGTCATTTATGTGCAGCATAAGCCACGAATAGCAGAACTACTGCAGCAGGTCTATGCGACATTTATTACAGCAAATGATTTCTCGTAGTACACGGCGGTTTAACTCATCTTTCAGTACAGTCGACACACCGCACAACGGCGCGACCACTCCAGCGTGCTCCGGAAAGAATTTCTCATTGTCCTTCTCTTATTCTTGCGGCACTGAAATAGTTGGTAGAGCTCTGGGCTTACATGATACATCAACTTCTCTAGCACTTTCCTCTTGGTAACTTCGCTGACTTGCGATTCCTTTATGTATTATCGCTCAGCCAGTTGGTAGCGCATGTGGTCTCTGGTGAGTATATTTTCCACTTATGGCCTCGCTGTGGTGGTGTAGAACCTGTAAAGACAGACACATCATCAGAACATCTTTTCAGGATAGTTGGCAAGTTTTCGGCGACGTTGCTCGTTGTGTCAGGAAACAGTACACACACAGGCACACAGGGAAGGCGCAGCGCCTTGTCCATGCTTGAGTGTCATCTGCAACTGTAAAGAGAATTCCATCAGCAACACGTGCGTGCCATATGACATCGCTTCAAGTTTATGGAACCACGACGTGAAAATCCGTACATCATCAAATTTCTACTGCACGTGACAAAAAAAAAGTATCTGTTTTCGTAAAATAGTACTACATGCAGGTTAGTTCTTATTATTTTTGGTTGCAGGATTTCGAGTACAAATACGCCCTCAAAATTTAATAAGCAATGTTCCAAGTTTCAGTGCCGCTATAGATTCATGTAACACGTTAAGCATTTCTGGTGTCTGAATAGCTGGCTGAGAATACTAGGCATCAGTTTTTAGAGCTGGATTTCTTGATCGATGAAAGTTTTGATTAATCTTGGTAATGATTAGGTAATTGAGCGTTTTATTCACTTTGGCTTGATTCTGTCGCAAAATACCCATAAGAGCCAAACTGACTTCTAATAGTTTAAAGCTGCTGTGCAACTGAGCACTGAAATTCTTTCTCTTGAACAATTTTTGCTATAAAGCGGCAAACCAAGTTCAGGAAGAAGAGGGCAGCGCGCGGCAAGAACTGGCCTTCGACGCTTGTCGTATGCTGTAGCGCCAAACGAGGCGCTACATTTTACGAACGGGAATTCGCTCATTGTCAGCGAAAAAACTGTTAGGCCTTTAGCCTATAATCTGGAACATCGCGCACCGCAGACTAGCGAGCGATAGCGAGAAGCTGGCAAGCACGTGGTTCCTTGGCGCACGCGGAGCAAATTTAGCTGCGTGACGTCACATGGCACCCGGCGCCGTATAAGACGACGTGGCAAGGACAGCACTCTGCGTGCTCGTGGCATTTGCGCCGTGCCCTGTCAAGTGGTTTCTGATCGAAAATGATGAATTACACGCGCACAAATTGTCAACCACAAATAACTTGTTTTCCTTACCATCATCGATCAGGGAGCGCTCTTCCACTCCCACAGTCGGCACAGCCGACCACAGCAAGGTCCGAGTAGTCCCTTCCCACCTGTGGCCTTCCTGCGAAGTGGCCCAAGCAGAGTCAGTAGCCGTTATACATCTGCTCCCATGTTAGCCCCGCCAGGAATCCCAATTTACCATAATTTCGGCATATATAACATCTGAAAAATGAGCGAAATACTACGTGGTCATGACTAAAGAACACTTAAACGCAAAACCAAAGTTGAGAGTACCAAGAAGCGACTAAAAATTTCTGCCCTTCTAGGCACAAGTTGAAAAGTGGAGCGAACCTAAGTCGTCCCACAGGTAACTCGAACTTCGTCTTGTAGTTCGAAACGCAAACAGGGACTGCTACGTAATTGATTCTTTTTTACTTCTACCGTGTTCATGACCACTGACAGGTGGTGATGTAATAACAAAAAAACTGGTCGCAGGAATGCTCTCCAGCGCAACCAGTTCACCCAGCGAGCATTCAAATGGCTTCGGCAGATGTAAATTCCAAGTTTTCTACTCCTGAGAAATATGAAGAGCAGCCGCTAACATATACCGAAGTGAAATTTCCGTCTGCGCACCAGCTATACAACAGTCGGCCGAGTAGTTTCAGTTTCTTACAACACCGCGTAAAAATGCGCCGCGCCAACCTAAAAAAGATTTCTCTTGAAAACAAGCATGGGGGAGCTTTCGCCTCGTCCTATAGCTATTTAATAAGCACAGCACTTGTTTCTTCATAACGTCTGCAGAAATAGCGTGCTTACCTTTGGTCTCATGGGTAACGGAAAAATTTTGCCCTGGTGTTGCTCCCCGAGTTGCCGCACCACGTAGCCGCACAGCAAGCCTTGTATCCTTTCCTCGGTAATTCCGACATTGACAGAATATTCGCAGGCATATAAGGATAATTTTCAACTGCAGAGCACGCGAAAAAATGTGCACGTGCATAGAAAGCGGCAAGAGCAGATGAATAGGGTGGCAGCCGAAACGATTAGAACGAAAGTGCCGCCCGTCGGGGCAAGAAATGAAGTTAGAAAATGAAGATGTACGATACCGAAAAAAGGAATAGCCACAAGTTCATTTTATTTCTACGCATAATTTATCACTTTATTGTCATGTTGGCTGAAGAGATACAGCCACATATGCAAAAGTTATTGAATTTTCCTTTGGCTACCAGTGTCATGGCGACGCTGTATTGCCAATACCGAAACTAGCTGCGCTGTTCACCTACTGGTTACGGCGTCCAAACATTTTTTGCACCGATCCGCCAACCGTGGAGCATGTAACAGGATGGCAAGCAGACGCTCAGCAGACGACGCGGTGCGAATGAGCACATCTCGAGGGGCATTTGGCCTCCCTATTGGCTAAGAATTCATGTCGCTTCCAGTGTTGCAACCAGGCAGTTATTTTGCTCCTTGGAGCCGACGTCGCATCCGCTACATCCGTTACAGGAAGTCAAGCTTGGGCCCCGGCATAAGACACTTTCGTGTTGAAAAGTGGAAAAGTGCAATTTTACATCGTGTTTGATGGCGTATATCTTTAAACGTGTGTCACTATCGAAGTTCGATCATTCTAAGTCGAATGCGCCACGTAAATTAACCAGCTACAGTTCGTGAACTGCAATGTGTGCCGTAAAGTGAATAATTAATAAGTGAATTAGTAAATTTTGTTAATTATTTTCATATATATTCGGATTTTTCGTGCAAGTAATGTCCGCCTCTCGGAACAATCGAGCTCAATCACTGCAGCAGACAATTTTCAAACATTCTATAACACTTAAAGACGACCTCGTATATTGTAAAGCCTATGATTCAATAAATCAGTTGGTGCTTTGCGCTCAAGCTTTCATGTTCGTTCTCTTTGTGTGGTCTGTTCCGCGTCTCGCGGATTACATATCAGTCCGTAATGCAAGCTAATATTTTCTTCTGGCTCTCGCTTCTCTTATACGTGCCTTGAGTATAGCTAATACGAGATCTTGAGGTAACCAGCTTTCACTAAGCTTACCCTAGCATTTCTCTGTATCTAAAACAAAAACAGAAATTAAAAAAAAAGCATGTAAACACTGTCATTGTGGGCGCCATTAGCGGAACCACGATGATTTATTTGTCACCAGCCACGACGAGTGCAGCTGCTAAAGAGAATTTTCCAGCAAAAGGTAACTTTTACTTCGGACGCATAAGATTACATAAACAACCTTGGCCAGCGCAGCAGAGTGGGCCAAATCGTTATCGAGAGTGGACCTGTTGCATCAATTTATATATAAAAGAAGCAAGGTTTAATACTAGATGCCCCTTTCACTGGCAAGGCCAGGGATCCAACATCCGGTATATGAGCAGCATTAGAGGTGCCACTATAGACGTGTTTCTGAACCCAACTCAGCAGCAGCACTCACGCAGCAGCACACGCACTCACACGCACACGCAGCAGCACACGCAGGAGCACACGCACACGCAGCAGCACACGCACTCAGCAGCAGCAGCGGAGCAGACAGTTGAACGGCGGCTAAAGACGCTTTTGACGAACGTTACAGGTTGGAATCGTGGCCTCAAACCAGTACCTGAGACGACGAAAGCTGGAGTGGACGAGCAGGATCGATTAGATCAACCGGAGGCCACGCGGACCATCACGTGGGGTACACCAACCGCTGCTGCCTACAAAAGGACATCGCCCCCCTTGGACTATCGCACACGCACTCAGCAGCAGCAGCGGAGCAGACAGTTGTACGGCGGCTAAAGACGCTTTTGACGAACGTTACAGGTTGGAATCGTGGCCTCAAACCAGTACCTGAGACGACGAAAGCTGGAGTGGACGAGCAGGATCGATTAGATCAACCGGAGGCCACGCGGACCATCACGTGGGGTACACCAACCGCTGCTGCCTACAAAAGGACATCGCCCCCCTTGGACTATCGCACACGCACTCAGCAGCAGCAGCGGAGCAGACAGTTGTACGGCGGCTAAAGACGCTTTTGACGAACGTTACAGGTTGGTCTGTTCTCTTCGCCTATCGACGGCACTTTTGTTCTGTTACGTTTCCTGCTGCTGCTGGGTGCACTCTGTGAGCGAACTTTACTAGTGTGCTGGGTGCTATGAATGACATATGTCCAGCATGCGATGGCAGGATTCACGAATCGGAGTCGTGGTTGCTGTGCTCAGAATGCAAGTATAGTTACCATATCGGCTCATGCTCTGCGGTAACTGACAATGCTTACAAAAAGAAGTCTGTTGCTGCTAAAAAATCTTGGATCTGCGTGACGTGTAAAGCGTCGACTCGAGGCGCCAATTCTGCGGAAATGCAGAATGAGACGTTAGAAAAGAAGTTCACCTCAGAGCTTGCGGCAATTCATCTCAAGCTTACTGAGCTACTGGACATCAAATCAAAGGTTGACGATTTGTCCCAAATTAAAACAACTGTTGATAGCATTGAGGAATCTATGAAAGTTATGTCCAGTAAATACGATGATGTTCTTACTCAGATGACACGGCAGTCCGCAGACATCTCAGACCTCAGAAAGCGGGTTGTGAAGCTTGAGGCCCACGCTAAAGAAACAGACGTGGAAAAACTTCAGCATGAGTTGAACGAGCTAGATCAGTACAGCAGGCGCCTAAATCTTGAAGTGAACGGTTTGGCCTATCACGAAAATGAGAACCTTCTGGTAAAGCTCAACCAACTGGCAACTGAACTTGGGCTTCCACAGCTTTCCGAGTCTGACATTGAAGCCGCCCACAGACTAGCTTCTAGAAACGAGAGGAAGGGAGACAAGCCCAATACTGTGATGGTGAGGTTTTCATCTCGTCAAACTAAAGAAAAATGGCTTGCAAAGAAAGGACAATTGAAGAAAACAAAGTCAGCTATATTCTTCAGTGAAAACCTCACGGCTTGCAATAAGAAGCTTTTCTGGGAAATGAAAAATAGGGCTCTTGAAAATAAGTACGATTTCGCATGGCACAAGAATGGCAAACTTTTCGTGCGCCGCAGCCCGAGTGATAGGGTGATTAGAATTGCAACAGTGCATGACCTAGACAAAATACGATAACATGAATAGATAGCTGATCGCAAGAAGTGCTTACGTTCTATTCACAAACATAACAAACTACTATGATACTGAGGCCTTCCAGAAAATTGCTTCACGCCAGAAAAAACAGTTATCACTGATTCACCTTAATGCGCAAAGTCTTCAAAACAAAAAAGATAGTGTCGACTACTTTTTGAACAGCCTAAATCACCAGTTTGATTTCTTAGCTTTCACTGAAACATGGTCTACTGATAACCATGATACCGTGCCATTTACGAACTACAGTTGTGCATCAATCTGCAGGGAAAACCAAAGGGGTGGTGGTGCATCGATTTATGTTCATGACAGCGTTAAATACAATATTGTCAAAGAATATACTGTAATATCCTCTCACTTTGAATCTGTCATGATAGAATGTCAAAGCCTTTTAGTAGTTACTATATATAGGCCCCCTTCTGGAAATGTGTCTGATTTCCTTAATTTCATGGATGAAATGCTTGAGTATTGTGAACAGAATGGCGCACGCGTGATTGTTACAGGCGATTTCAACATAGATATGCTATCACCAAGCAACAACAAACAAAATTTTCTTGACAGAATGCTCTCTTTTGGCTATGAAAACACAATTTATGTACCTACAAGGATAACACAGTTGACTGAAACTGCCTTGGATTTATGTTTCACAAACTACAAAAATGAAATATGCACAGGGGTTCTAACACCTGGAGTCAGCGATCACCTGCCGATTTTTGCATTTTTGCCGTGGTGCGTAAAAAAACGAAATCCAGCAAATCCTACACAGCGTAGACAGATTAACCAAGAAACAATTAAGCATTTTCAGAATGTTGTCGCTGACACTGATTGGAGCTGTATTTTCAATAATACTGACCCTGTGAATGCCTACGACATATTCATAACAAAGTTAACAGACCTTTATAATTTAGCTTTTCCGATTGTGGTGCATAAGATAAACAAGAGGGCGAGAAAACCATGGATAGACGCTTCACTTTTGAAAAGAATGAAAGCAAGAGATAAGTTGTTCACCGAATTCATAAAAACAAAGCGCTTAGACTATTTGGTTGAATTTAAGCAGGTCAGAAATAAGATAGGATCTGACATTAAAAAGGCGCGATTTAGCTACTATGAAAAAAAGTTCGCAAACATACTCAATGATCAGAAAGCAATTTGGAACGCTGTGAACGATCTTTTGCAAAGGAAAAATACGAAGACTATCTCTCAGCTTCAAATAGAGGGCAGATCTTGTTCAGGTACTTTACTTGCCGATATGTTCAATGAGCATTTTTTGAGTTCAGGAGCTTCTGATATTTCAAATGGTTCTGTCCAGTCTTACAAATCGTATATTAAAACACACGTCTCGGAATCTATTTTCCTAACTCCCACGAATGAATCGGAAGTAGCCTCGCTGATACAGAATTTAAGTAACAAATGTGCTGTGGGTTTTGACAATATAAAAGCAGAACCTCTAAAAGCTGTTTCAGAACACATAAGCGCACCATTTGCACATATTTGCAACCTTATTTTGAGCACTGGAACATTCCCGGAGAAACTGAAAATTGCTAGAGTATCCGTTGTTCACAAAGGGGGTAATGAAAATGACATGAATAACTACAGGCCCATTTCCGTTTTGCCCATTTTTTCAAAAATTATAGAACGTGTCATATATGTGCGAATTGCAAACTTTTGTAGCTTAAACAAAATTATAACCGAACATCAATACGGATTTCAGAAGAACAAATGTACTGAAAAGGCCTTATTATCTATTAAAGATCAAATTATTGAACATTTTGAGCTAAAACATCACACAATTGGTATATTTCTCGACTTTAAGAAAGCTTTTGATTCGATTAAGCATGAAATTCTTTTGCAAAAGCTGTATGAATATGGAATAAGAGGTACGCTCCTCGATTTAATAAGAAGTTACCTTACTAATCGGTATCAGTATACAGATATGCAGCACTCGAAGTCACAAATGGGCAAGATCAAGTACGGCGTCCCACAGGGTTCTATACTTGGGCCACTTTTATTCTTATTTTATATAAATGACATCGTAAACGTACCTCTAACACCAGATATAATATTATATGCCGATGACACTAACGTCTTTTTCTCGGGTCAGGATATGTCTACTCTAGTACAAGAAGCGAACCTTTGGCTTAGCAATTTGTCGCTATGGCTGAGAACAAATAAGCTCGAATTAAACATTAAGAAAACAAAGTACATCATTTTTAAACCTCGGAACCATTGTATTCTCCACAATACGCAGCTCACATTCCAAGGAGCTTTAATTGAGCGCGTCCAAACTCAAAAATTTCTAGGCGTTATCTTTCACGAAACATTGAGTTGGTCCAATCACATAGATAATCTTCGCACCCACATATCGCGATCCATTGGCATAATTGGCAAAATCAGATGTTTACTACCCCTCTGGGTGACAAAGCAGCTTTATTACACTTTAGTTTACTCGCGCATACATTACTGCCTATTAATCTGGGGCACAACAACACAAACAAATAAAGATAGTATTCACAGGCTCCAAAAAAGAATCTTGCGTATTATCGAAAATGTTCCGCGCCGAACGCCTTCTGCTACACTTTTCCATAAGCACAGCATATTAAAATTAGAAAACATATTCCTTAAAAAACTAGCGACAGTCATCTACAATCAAATTAAATCGGACGCAGGTATATTTCAGGATACCTACTCGCGGGAAACACACACGTATAATCTTAGGAAAACCACCTATTACAGTGAAAGGATTCGAACCAACTACGGCAAGCAAAAACTAACGCACCTTATACCTTCATTTCTAAACTCTAGCATGACGGCCACAAGCATAGTGAATGAAAGCCGATCAGTAGCAATTTTCAAAAAAAAGATGCATGCTTATCTAATGGCGCTTCAAACATGACATTTTTTTTCTTTCTCTTCCGTGTAAGACTTCCTTATATTGTATAAGCTTTCTTCCAGAACTGCATTGTGCCTCAAAATTCAGCCATGAAAATTTTTTGTCAACAAGCTGTTCATATCAATTATGTTCTAGTTCACTTATTAAAACCATGGCTTAGTTCTTTTTTTCTCTTCTGCATTTATGTATTCCATGATGTATTAGTGTTACATTATGTGTCATTATGTAGTGTTATATTTATGTATTATGTATTACAGACTGAGTGTACTGCAACAATTGTTTTTCTTTTTTTTTTTCGTTTGTTACTACATTTATGTATTATCTAGTGACTCGCTGAGTGTTGTGCAATGTCGTGGTCTGGGCGGGGATTGGCGCGTTGTCAGGCATTCAGTTGCCTTTTCGCCACCCCTTCCCGCTGTACCACTGGATATGTATGCTGAACTGATGATAAAATAAACCATTCAAACCATTCAAACTCAAAATGCAAAAGAAAAATAGGCAGAAGTAGCAAAAGAGGACGAGAAATTCAACGGTGACAGAGTCGACAGCATGCGGATGTGAACGAGTAATTGAAAGGGGCTTCGAAGCATGGAGCGAACCATTATGTAACGGCCGATTTATGCGTTGTTTTTGCCAGCAGGGGGAGGCCGATGCATGGCCTTCTTGCACTGAGTTTCGAAGCTGGTTTACTTGGCATCTGGCCGGCCCTGCTCACTGTTGCTTTCATTTTGTGTACACGTGTGTTTTGTATCGTCGTGATCTTGGAGTCACTGTTGCGTTTTCTCTACGATTCGAGGGAGATTTGGCGACCCTTGCTCGGGGGGCCGCGCCGACGCAGCAATTGGCCGTCTGCTGGCACCACTGGCCCGTTTCTTTTTCTGGTCGCTTACTTCCTTCCGGGGCGCCATTTGGAACGGTTCCTGCTGGGATCCGTATTTGCTTATCTTTATACGCTTTTCTTTCCCTCTCTCTGTGTTTTTTTTTATTTCAGTGCACATACCGCCAGTTTCACCACCGTCCACCTTTGCCGCAGGCTGTCCCGGTATTCAAATCGTTGCCGTTCCTGACAAGATTTCTCGTCCGTCTTCCTCCTTGGCTTCTCAGCACTTCGGTGTCGATGCGCAGGGCGTGCTTGGAATTCCATCTTCACTTGGGTGTCGCCTCCTCTCTGAGTCACTCGTTTTTCTTTTATTTATTTAGTAATTGACGGGGACGTAATTCATTTATACCACCCGAACTGACTTGAATTCTGTGTTTTACATGATTGTGAGGCGCGCCGCAGTGGGGGACTCCGGATTAATTCCGACCAGCTGGAAATCTTTAACGCGCCCCCAATGCATAGCAAGCGGGCGTTTTCCCATTTCCTCCCCTTGGAAATGCGGCCGCCGCGGCCGGGATTCGATTCCGCGACCTCGTGCCGCAATACCATAACCGTTAAGCAGCCGCGGCGGGTCGATCTGCCCGAAGCCCATCGTGAATGGCGTCGTCAAATTGCGCAGAGAATTACTCGAGGCAGTACTATGGAGGGGCACGCATAGGTGTGAGCGCAGACCACCTGGTTGCCATTTACGAGGTCTCGTTGGTTTGTATCTATAGTTTGTATTGTATTGTCTCTGTAGTTTGTACTGATCCCTTGGTAGCACGGGGTTGCTTGTCTTCTCTGTGCGAGTTTCCTGTGTTTGCCGGTTCTGTCGCGGTCCTAAGCGGTGTTGTGACAACGTCCTGCCAGATGACCTCGTTTGGCATCACTGTGGTGAAGCGTGTCAAGGTTAAGCAGTATAGATGCGCGCATGAATACCCATCTCTTGTGTGGGAAAAATGAGGTCAACCGTGTTACGTGCGACAAGACGCCTATGCACTGCGTATGCGTCCAATGTGTATCTTTTTTGTAATCGTACTGACAAGAGCGTTCTGTCACTGCATTTCTTAACCATGCGCTGGCGGAAGCGGAAATGACGTTAGGACGTTAGAAAGGACGCTAGGAAACAGGACGTTAGGATTGTTAAAACGCCATTTACATCATGCTCCTCAACATGTAAAATTATTAGCCTACAAATCATTTGTCTGGTCAAAACTAGAATTTGCATCACCTGTTTGGGATACTCATCAAGCATACCTAATTAATTATCTCGAATCTGCACAATATCAAGCCACTCGTTTTATTCGCTCGTCATATTCCTTTGATATCAGCGCTTCCTCCCTTTAAAAGTGCGTCCACATTGTCCCCCTCATCACTCCGTCGTCGCATTACTAGCCTATCTTTATTTCACAAGTTCTTTCATAGCCCTATGCGCATCGCACCATATATTCTTCCCCCAACACGCATATCTTACCGCCCCAACCATCAGCTACAGGTTGCCTGTCCACGCTCACGCACTGTCACGTTTTCAAATTCTTTTTTTTTCCCTCGCAAAGCTGTAGACTGGAACGGCCTTCCTAACGACGTTGCTGTTATCATGAACCCATCGAAGTTCGTGGAAAATGCAAAAAAAGGTTCCTGTTATTATGACTTTGTACTTTTATTCTTGTCACCCCTTATGTAACGCCCCATTTATTGGGGCCTTTAAGGTAATAAAATGAAATGAAGTGAAATTCCAATTTTCCAGGGCTCATTCTGTGTGTGTTCACGAGAGGCAGATAGGAAGGAGGAAAAGTTGGGGGCTTAACCAGATGCACGTCAGGTTTGCTATCCTGCACTGGGGGAAGAGAGGATAAAGGGGGCGAAGGAACTCTTGCACAAACTTTGAACCTCGCCTGATAGGGACCGGTTTATTGGCCACCTACCAGAATAAGTGTTTAATAATTTTCCCATCCTTCTAGCAAAATATATTTAAAGTAGCAGTGTTCCCTTTACAACGCCGTAACTTCATTGTAGGAAACGACTGGAGCAAAGGAGAATATTCTCGGGGAGGAAAGAAGCTCGAAGAAGAAAATTCTAGCATCGGAAAAAAAGAAGACAAGAATCCGTAACAGCACAAGAAAAATCAGAGCCCATGTAAATATAACGTCGGTATAGAATAAGGCCAACATGAAGTCTCGTTTGCAGCGAGGCTTGGAACCACCCAGATCTACGCACGTGTGAGCGCTTACAAAGTCAATGGCAATTAATAGCTGCAGAGGCTAGTCCAAAGAATAATTTCATTAAAAAAAAAGAAAGACGCTCGGGAACACAACCTTTCAGCGTTCACTCTAAGGACGCTGCGTTGACTAATCAGGCAGATTGAGTGATGCGAACTAAAACGCTACACGCTGGCAGGCCAGCTTCCTTTATCGACATTTAATGTTTACTCTTCGCGTGTGCCGTATAATCACGCGCATTCATTAAGCATGATACAGGTTGCGCATGGTCATTAAGCGTGTACCACAGTATATAGCGACGTCGGAGTGGCTGATGAATAACGAAGCCCATGCAGCGCGTACGTGAAGACAAGTTGACCCCCGGCAGTGGTTATTCTCCCATAAGCAACGTACTGGACGTTTCCTTTTTTGTTTGTTTTTACTTTCCTTAGAGCTGCCGCTGTTGTTATCATTTTTAAATGATCTACCGCACACGCTTACCGCTTAAAGCGCCTGTCATATGGAGATGAAACAACCCTTTATTCACCGCACAAATTGCTTACCACAATTAAAGGAACACTCCACAATGACCTTAACGATGTCTGCTTATGCTGGACAGATATCCAGCTTGATATTGACACTAGGAAAACAACTTTCGTGAAGTTTCTTGAGCCAGCAACTGTGATTGGTTCTTTCATAGTGGTTTCACGAAATAATTATATAGTAGATGCATCAGATACTATTAAAATAATCTGAAGCATTCTAGGCAAATATTTCAACTCCAGCAGTCATACTAATACGAAAATTAAAAAAGGCAGCGATTGGTTCCTTTATTATCAAGAAAACGCGCGGGTATTTTCAGCCTAGTATCGTTGCCCCGCTGTGTCATGTTTACATTACTAATTGTTTATCGTGCTATATATTCTCATGCTGCAACACATACATGCGAACCTAAAACACCCCGAAGGATCTAAATCATTCAACCAAACTGATGACTTTTTATTTCATTTGGTTAACATTCCTTACCCCTCTACCGACAGATTTGTATCTTACCAATTCGACACCTGTTTTATCGCAAGCCGTCACTCATTACATCGCTTATGTTTCATCCCTCGTTGTCTTTAGACAGCCTTCCTTTTGACCGAAGTGCAGAAGAAAATAACAAAGTTATCCGTGCGCAATACTTTTCGATGACCTAAATTCCGGTCTAATTAGGCAACATATATGTACACTTTTCTACTTGCCGCGGTGGCTTACGGCCGTGGGGTGGCGCTGGTAAGCACGAGGTCACGGGATCAAATCCCACTCGCGGCGGCAGCATTTCGATGGGTACGGAATGCAAGAACACCCGTGTCCCGGGAATAGACCTCAGACTCTGCCCAGGCGGCGCTGCGGAAAAACCCGTCACCAGCGCTCCTATCGCAGCCTTGGTGCGAACTGAGTAGTGCAAGGAGAGCTGTCCGCAAGCGATGGTGCATAGGTCACAATGGACCCTTCTCCTTCGTTTGTGTTGAGGCACGGTTTCCTAAAAATCAAGGACCTGGAAAGCTTTTTCCGCCCATCCACGCTTCGGAAAGGAAGCTCAGCAGGGCGAAGTACGTGTGCAATATAAAATAAAGTCTCAAGTGTTATTTCGGCGGCCTGCAACTCGCAAGTACAGAGAGCATCAGGTTTGTCTATAGGCATATCAGCATAAAAATCTAAGCATTTCAAATTGTTTCATATTGAATATGTCATGAACACAAGACTTATTAAGTATCTCCAATATTTTAATGTATTTTATCGTAATGTTTTGTCTCGCAATTGTTTACAGAGAGTAAATCCTCTCACAGCCTTTTCCAGGGAAGAAAACAGAAAACGTTTTCCAAGGCAGCAAACAGCGTGTGATCATAACGAAAGTAAGCTTCCTACGGTGCCTACGCACTGCATCTTTCTTTCTCGCAGGAGCTACAGCATTGCTCAGTACCTTAATTTGAACTTTTTGCAGACGCTTCGAGCAACAAGCGCGCGAAAATAAATGTAAATAAATGCGACATTTTTTTCTTTACACATGTGCGTTATTTCGCAATTACTAATCCAGTGCTCCTACAGCAACTTTATTGCTCACATTTGAAAAACGCAGTCGAGCAGGCTCAGCACATTGTGAAGCGTGCTTGTTGTATCGGCGCAGGACATGCAAAATACCGAAAGTAGAAATGAGCTCGCGATGCAACGATGCTCTAGAACAGGATTTTTAATTGATAAACGAACCAAAATACTTGGTTCGACTGACCAGACAAATCTCTCCGTTCCACTTGTTGAGTCAAGCGGAGACGGATGTCTGTTAAAAGGCGGAGATATCGATGGCACATAAGCAAGATGGTTCGCAATGTTGTTTTTTCTGTTACCAACGAAGTGGCGGCTGCAGATTCTTGAGTTTTTGCTTAGTTACCACGGTCCTCCGTCAGGGCTACGCAACACAATTACGGAAGAACAAAATTGTCGCAGTTTCTCATGCGAGCCGCTGTGTTGTGGGGAATGCAAGTAATCCGATTACCCAACATGTTGAACGGCCCGTATCCAGCGCTCTCACATTTCCCCTTCATATGATCGCGATGGAAATCGATAAAAATGAATGTTATTCCGTCCTTCACGTTCGTGGCAATTTACAACACAACAGTAAAGTCGATTGCGGCGTTTCTTTGTAGCGCGTGGAGCTATCGCGGTTGCCGTCGTTTCCGCCATAAGTCTGACGAATGAGCCAGTAAGCGCTTTAAGGCAGTTCGGAGGCGCGTCCGACTAGCGCAGAAATTCATAGCTCTCTGTCTGGGTGTTGAATGCGCAAAACGCTTGCAATATGGTCCAAAATCCAGTTAAATTGCAGTTTCGCAGTCGCTAGCTGCATAGGCAACTTAGCAAGGGAGTCTGGCTTCGCACTACTCAATTACTGCCTCTTCGCACCAGCAGGTGGCGCTACCCGCCTTGCAAAACTCCAGAGTCTGACGTCCATTGGGGGCACGTCAGATATCGCCTAGTGGTCAAAATTAATCCAGAGTCCCAGGGTACGGCGTGCCTCATGATCAAATTGTCTTTTTTTTTTGGCACGTAAAGCCCACGAATTCGTCTATTCACACTTTACTTCGGTGGATACAGGGTGTCCCAGCTAACTAGGGCCAGAGCTTAAAGATATGCCTATGCCGCGTAGCTGGACAGAACAAAGGTAATGTTGTTTGCCGTCGCTTGGAGATAGCGTATTCTTTAATTCTGGATGATTCGATAATTAGTCATAATTAATTAAACAACTTTTCAGATATTATAATTAGATGAAAAGTGTCAATGCTAAAATTGTAGAGCGACATGAAGAACTCCCGATGCAGCTTTCTATTTTCTTTAAATGGGGTTTTGCTTGCCAAAACCCCTTTCTGATTATGAGGCACGCCGTAGTGGAGAACTCCGGAAATTTACACCACCTGGGGTTCTTTAACGTGCACCTAAATCTAAGTACGCGGGTGTTTTCGCATTTCGCCCCCATCGAAGTGCGGCCGCAGTGGCCGGGATTCGATCCCGTGACCTGCTTTCTGTTCCTCAATGCGTGCTGCATAAAAGTGCTTTTCCGAGCGTGAAAGAAGCCCGCAAATGCACGCAAAGTGCCTCGAGCTGCTAGTCGCGCTGCAATTTTGCCGCCATTTGCGGGGGCTTCTTTCACGCTTGTAAAAGCACTCTTATGCAGCACGCACTGAGGAACAGAAATCTGTATCCGGAGTTTTCTATGTCACCCTACAATTTTCGCATTGACACTTTTCATCTAATTATAATATTTGAGAAGTTGAATAATCAATGAGGACTAATTATCGAGTTATACAGAATTAAAGAATATGCTGTGTATTTCCAAGCGACGGAAAACAACATTACCTTTGGTCTGTCCAGATACGTGGCATACGAATATTTCGAAGCTCTGGCCTGAGTTAGCTGGGACACCCTGCAGAATTATGACATGAAATCTCTGGCAATATTACGTCACCAGCTTCCCTATATTAACTTAAACACAACATGAAGAAAGAATAGAAGAGCCATCATTTCAAAACTTCCATAATTACTTCTGTGGTCCCGTCTACCCTAGTTTAGTACTCATTTTTTTGTGATTATTCGATTCTGCTGTTACGATTTCATTAAAAAAGATGAATGCTTTTTTTAGGATGTATGATAGGTACTTTTTACTGTGCATTCAAGTTTCCATGCATATAAGCATTTTCTGTATGTCATATCATACTGTTCATATATTTTGGTGAAATCTAGCACACAGCAATTTCTTTTAGTTACAAGGTGCTTCCGTCATGTTAGTATTAATTCTTATGTTACTCGCATAACCATACTTAATTAATAATTAACGCTATCTTCTACTAGCGCTCACTGCATTGCTTTAATTTTCTTCATTGTTTTTCTTTTCTATGCTGTATTTCCAGCGTTTCATTTTCGTATCACTACCGCTTGCTGGACAAACAGCTTTTTTTGTATGCCCTAATAATAGAAGGTCCTGATGACAGTTTACACTTTTGGGGCTTCATGACGTTCCACAAATGCTCAGTTTATCTATACACTCGAGAGCAAGACTTCGAAGACCAATGGTGCCCCTGATTTTTTTTTTCATCGCAGCTTGTGCATGCATGCCGGCTGAAATCACCTGCTATGGTCTACGCGCACGTGTTCGACCGTTGCTATGTATTTAAAAGCTAAATTACGAGCTTTTACGGGTGCCACGAAGCAAGACCTGATTATGAGGCACATCGCACTAATTTTAAGCACCTAACGTGCGCCTAACGCGTGGTAAATGAGCGTTTCTTTATTTATTTTTGTTTTGTCTTTTTGCATTCCGATCCCATCGAAATGCAACGTGCAATAACTCGAGCTCAGCAGAGAAACGCCATTGACACTGGTTATACCGCATCGGGTTGCGATGTATTGAAGAATGAGGCGTTGCGAAGCTAAGCTAGAAGAAATTAAAAAAAAATATTTTTTTCCACCGATGCCGGAGTTTTAGAGCTTTTTTGCTCGGGTGTCTACGTGCCACGAATTATAAGAAAGCCCGAACTTCAATCAATCCTTTAGAGCTTTGGTAAGCAACGCCTGAACATGTTGGAAAGATTGTTTCCGACTGCGCTGCATCCAACGAACGTACAAAGTTCCGGAGAGAACATTGATAGACAGTGAGACGGAAATTAACCCAGAACGTCAATCGCACTAGACGCAATTGTTTGCCTTTATCCAGGAGATACGAACCAAGGCTACATCGACAAAGCAGCAGCGGTGATCGATAAGTGCACCTATTGTTCACTGTACACTGGTTCTTCCCTTCTGCCCGATCTTCCTCAACTCTAACAGCATCTATATACACTTTCTTTCCTGTGGCATAACACCCGTTTTCCTGCCTCTCTGCGCATCGCAGGAGAGTCCAACGTCCATGCACTAGCAGTCGTCCAGGTCGGGAACCTTCGACGATTACACAAATACGACTTCGTATAGCGGTACCGCTATAGCGGTACACAGACGTTACTGTGCACACAGTGACATTGATTTAGAGACGATAGGCTTATTGGCGCTAAAAGAGGGACAATGTCTTAACAAGTCGACACTGCGGAGTATGCACGCCGGGTCGCCTGCAGCGTTAGAAAAAAAAAGTGGGCTGCTGTCGAAATGCCGCGCACCGAACCGAACGAAGCACTTTCGCGGCTCTGTCAACCATGTCCAACGCGTCTTTCTTCAGTTGTTGATGCTTCAGCTTTCGACTGCTTATCGCGCGGAGTAAAACGACCTCGTACAGCAAAGTGTGTCGCGGGAGACGTGTGGCTTCCTTCAATGGTAACAGCAGAGTTTTCACAGAGGAAATCTATCGTGTACCTGCAACTCTTTGGTATATACTGTGCTTTCTGCTAGAAATCCTCAACGTTGGTCTGCACCACATTTCTGTACCTGCAGTGGACGTTACAATCACTAAAGCGTAAACTGACTGTTTTATTAAACAAGCACTAGGATACGTTAAGACTCTCGAAAAAACAGTTAAGCAAATATTGGTGACACTTAATAGGCCTTGCATAATTAGTATTTATTAAATATTTATATACATGTATTGTCGTCATTGACATTCAATTTGAATATAAATGATAAAAAATTATGCATTTATTACGGTGCGTGCGTTGTCGTATATAGGGTAATTCGTTTTTGTATTTGACTGATAAGATAGGATAGGATGGGATAAACTTTATTTGTCCAACAGTTTTTGACTGATGACATTTGAATAATGTCGATAACTTGACAGTAGATGCACAGGAGACCAAAGTAGATATGTTGAGAAAATAAAACAGATTTCATATGATTCGAGTTTAAAAAGATCAAACGCCACAGGAAGAAGCCCAAAATAACACGCCGCACGCTGGACTTCACTTGGTTGCAAGTTGGCTCTTCGTTGCACATACATACCCGGTGCTCATGCGCGAATACTGCATTAAAGCGTCAGTGAAAGAACGCTGTTCGTTCTTTCGTCCACCCTCCTGATCGCGAAGGGACAGTGACTTCAACGACGGCGCGAGATCGTGCCACGAGCAGTGCATGTGTGCTGGCGCAAACCCGTGAACTGCGGGTGAACGACCTGACCTAGCCACGAACTTTGCACATAGAACGGGAATCACCTTTTACGGTCTCCTTTATCATCTCCCCCTGTACCGTAATCTCGTAAGCACCTTCCTCGTGCTGACTGAGTCCAGGTTCAAGCTATGCAGTTACAGTGCAGCCATCGGCAGCTTCATATTCGTGCATCGTTTCATGAACAGTCAGCCGCACCTGTCGCGCTGTCCCAGTAGCTGCGGCGTCCTGTCGTTGATCACAAGATCGAGAGTTGGATGGCCTGCCGTGGTGGCCGCATTTTGAGGGAGGCCAAATGAAAAAAAAAAAAAAAACGCTCGTGAGCGTAGATCTGGGTGAACGTGAAAGAACCCTAATGTGGTCAAAATTCTTAGGGTACTTCGAGCACTTTCGAGGGTCTGTATATGTGTCTGTCTGTTTATCTGTGCCCATTTCTAACCGTTTTCCCACCAACTTTGGTCACGGGGTAGGCCCTGATCTAATGCTTTGAGCATCGTGATGTTGCGGGAACCGGGATCGAAACCAATCGTTGGGGCAACTTGAGTTGCGCACACGCGAGGTTGGGTATCCGCCGCTGATCGGTTAACCCGCTTCGAGTAACACCAACTTGTGTTATTGGGTACGTGCCAGTGCTTATGTGCCGCTCTTCAATTAACCGGTTTCACCCCATCTTGGATCACATGGTATGTGAAACTAGGTAGGCGTCACACTTCAATCAACCTCTCTGATGTGAATTTGGGTCTCCAGGTATGTGCCACTGGGCGCATACCTGGTGACCACTCTTCGACGAACACCTTTAACACCAACTTGGATTGCTTGGGTCACCGCTCTACGCTTCTGTGCGTCAGGGAGAACTCTTCGCTGTTCGACGGGCTCTGGGAAGTCTAACGCGTTATGTTTCACGCTCTTTTTTATTTTCGAGGTAAAACGCCTTTCGTACAGGTTGTGCACCTGGCGAAAACGAAAGTGCGAGCTGTAATTTTAAACGCGCGTTGTTTCTGCATTTCAGTACCGCCGAAATGGGGAAAAAACAACGCACCGATGAAAGGGCCTGGGCTGAAGAGGCTGCTTGCACGAGAACTGATGAAAAGAACTGATGAAAGAAATTAAGTCACTGAAGACTAGCAACCAAGCTCTTCAGGAGGAAAACCGCAGGTTAACTGACCGAATCGAAGACCTCGAACGCTATTCTCGAACAAACAACATTGAAATTAAAGGCGTCCCTGCAGACTATGAGCCATTTGAAGCCGTTGTGAAGTTGGCTGAGTTTATCGGTGACGCTGTGACCGAAAGTGACATTGATGTTTGTCATCAGGTACCAACCGCAAAGGGAAATGAAAAAAACATTGTCGTGCGGTTCTTCTGGCGAGAAAAGCGTAATGCAGTCCTTGCGAAAGCAAAGAAACTGCGGATCACGACTGCTGTACTAGGGCAAGGGAAAGCGAGTGCCGTGTACGTAAACGAGCATCTCACCCGAAAAAGTAAGCAGATACTTGGCGCTGCAACAGCAAAAAAGAGGCAGGTGGGGTGGAAGCACGTATGGACCAAAGACGGGAAAGTCTTCGCACGTCGAGAAGATGGCTCCCCTGTGCTTCGGCTCATCAGCCTCGATGCCGTACAGCTCATGACAAACAATGCTGAAGAGCCGTGATAAGCCTATCAGAGCAATCTCTTTCAATCCCAAGCTTACATCTTATTTTCTTGTTGCACCAAGATGGCTGTTGCGCCGAAAAACCTAAAAACACTGCGAAACAAGAACTCCCCAGCCTTCCTTCATCTTAATGCACGATCATTAGAAAATAAGCATGATGATATAGATTTGCTCATTGATTCTACTGATGTTCACTTTGACGCCATAATGGTCTCTGAAACTTGGTATTCACGACAGAACGTTCCGTTTACGCGTACTGGTTATGAAACCTTTGTACTAAACCGTCCGCAACGCCGGGGTGGTGGCGTGTTGCTGTTGGTTAGTCGCGCTCACGACGTGCAAGTTCTGAAGGAATTCTCTGTCTCAAATGATAATTTTGAAATATTAACTGTGCAAAACGGCTCTAGGATTATATCAGTGGTCTACCGGCCTCCTAACGCTCGGTGTTAAGTTTTTCTTGATTTTTTTGAGGAAATGTTAGAATTCGTGTCCCAAAACAAATATGTACTATTTCTCAGCGGTGACCTGAACATAGATTTGCTATCTGTTTCCAGCATTAGTAGTGATTTTCAGTCAATTCTCACATCTAGTGGATTTAAAAATGTTATAAATGAACCAACCCGCATCACATATAGAACATCTAGTCTACTTGATCTGTTTATCACAAATGCAGACTGTGAAATTGTGTCAAGTGGAACACTTATGTGCGATATTAGCGATCATTTTCCTGTCTTTGCTTTTATTTCTGATGGAAATGAAGAAAAGCGTGAACGTAGCATGCTTGTGCATACGCAGCTTATTACCGATCGTTCCGTTCATGCTTTTCGATGGGAAGTTCAAATTCATGATTGGAGTCATGTTCTATCGTGTACCGACGCAGATAGCATGTACGAAGCCTTCATTGTGGATTTTAACACCATATATAAGAAACATTTTCCAGATATCGTAATCAGAAAATGTAAGAACTCTCGAAAACCTTGGATAAACACTTCCCTTTACAAGCAGATAAATTTGAAAAACCGCATGTACTGGGAATTTGTGAAAACCAAAGACGTTGACAAGTTTAAGGCCTTCAAGGTGTTTAGAAATAAGCTAAACGCTAAACTAAACGCCGCGAAAAAAGAGTATTACCAAGCCTATTTTAACGATGTGGTGAGCAACTCGGCTCTGCTCTGGAAGCGACTAAACAGTCTTATAAAACAGACCAATGATTCTAATGTTAACAGCATGCTTGTGAACGACCGCGTTGTCCGCGGAGCAGATCTTTCAAATGTTTTGAACGATCATTTCATAGCTGTTGGAAAGCCTACAAGTTGCAACAGAACAGGCATACCCTCGATTCATAAAACAGCACAATTTTCTGGTAGTATGGTGTTTTTTCCCACAAGTGAAAATGAAGTTAAAAATGTGTTTTATGGCTTAAAAATTTCAAATCACGTGATGTAAATGACATGCAAATTAGGCCAGTCAAATTTGTTATAGACATAATTGCGCCCATTTTAGTTGAAATCTACAACTTATGCTTAGAAAAGAGCTGCTTTCCGAAGGAAATGCAGATTGCAAAAGTGGTAGCAATCCACAAAGGTGGAAATAAAAATGACCCAAATAATTTTAGGCCGATTTCCATTTTGCCTGTCTTTTCGAAGGGCTTAGAAAAAATCCTGCACAAGCAATTGTATGGTTTCTTAGACAAACACTCGCTCATCTCGACATCTCAGTATGGTTTTCTCAAAGTCAAATCAACGGAATTGGCTTTACTAACACAAAAAGAATTCATAACTACAGCGTTTGATGCAAAAGAACTAGTCTTAGGTATATATTTAGATTTCACGAAAGCATTCGATACTGTTCATCATATTACACTTTTAGCTAAGCTTGAACAACACGGAGTACGTGGTCACGCAAACGAGCTTTTGTCTTCGTATCTACAACATCGGTGTCAGTACGTTTGCCATAATCATTTAAACTCAAAAATAAAGGCCATCCCACATGGTGTGCCACAAGGGAGCATTCTCGGACCACTTCTTTTCATTGTTTACATGAATGATCTTTTTTCGACCGCTGAAAGCATCAAATGGATAGGCTATGCAGACGATACCACCATTTTTTTCAGGGGCACAAATCAGGACACTCTCGTCAATTATGCAAACATTGTGCTCCGGGATATCGCAAATTGGTGTGATAGAAACTATTTAAGAATTAATGCTAAAAAAACGCAAGCGATCATGTTTCGCCCAAAGCACAAGGCCCTAAATCTTGAAGACAGGCTGTATTTAAAAAGTGAGGAAATTAAAATTTTAAACGAGGTTAAAACACTAGGAGTTATATTTTCAGAAAATCTGATTTGGAACAAACATGTGGAATCTCTTTGCGGAAAGCTAAACAGAATAACGGGACTGTTGCATAGACACCGACATGTCTTGCCTACCACTGTGAAACGAACTGTATATAACTCACTTTTTCTTTCTACATTAAATTACTGTCACCTGGTCTGGGCAACGACATCAAAACAAAACATCGCTAAAGTAAAATTATGTCAAAAACGAGCAATTCGTGCTGTAGCTAATCTTTCCTCCAAAGAACACACGTCTAAATATTTTAACGAATACAAAATAATGCCGGTTGAATTCATTTATTCATTTCGTCTAGCATGCCTGTACAGAACAACGTTGAGAAGGGGAAATGTTGATTATGTAAACTTGTTTAAGCTGAATCGTCGCGAAATTCCCTATAACACGAGACATACCGACATTTGGTTAACAAGCTTTTGTCGTACTAATTATGGACATCAATCTATGTCCTACCGCATAGCTGATCTACTAAATACCCTAACTACAAGTGGATTAAACCCGGATACTATGTCTCCTCGTTCTTTTTTCACTTACTTCCTCTCGCAAAATCCCGCTGTGTGATTTCTGTACTTGTATTTGATTATTGTATACATATTAGTACGTACATTTGTATTGGTATACATTAGTATCAGTGTATGTATATGTGTATGTATGCACATATGCTTATGTTGTCTATTTATATCGAGTTTGATACATCTGATGTATTCAATCTTTGTTCATTTTTTAGCTGTATTCACAGCTTATTTTTCTGAAATTATTTCGTATGTAATTCTATTTTCTTCAATTTCTTTTGTTGTTGTTCTGCAGAAGAAAAAAAAAATACTGCCTGCACGTCCATGTTACCTTTTTTTTTCACATTGCCTGTTAAGTGCCTTGACTTATGTACCTATACTACTGCTGCACACTGTAGAATTGTACCACAGGGGGCCGGGCTTAGTCAAGCTGCAGTAATGCAGCTTTTTCCCGCCACCCCCTTTCTCTTTGTTGAGAGATGAAATAAAACTTTGAAACTTTGAAAATTTTGAAATAAATTTGATTCCCCTGTCCAATAACTTTGGCCTTAAAGTAAAGTGAAATGTCGTGTCTTGAAGGAAGGCCAACGGCAGTGGCCTAGTGAAGCCGGATATGACAGAAAACTAATGCGCACAGGAGGTGCGTAATCCACTTTCCATTTTCAAGTGATGCCAAAACGAACGAGCACGTCCGTTTTGGCTTCGGAGCTCGGAGTTAATCTCAGCCATAATATCTGCACTCGCAACGCTAGGATTGTCATCTGATGGCCAATGCTAAAAGACGTTTAATGTTACAAGGAAGTACGCCTCCTAATCGGAAATGCTGGTGCAAGTGCACCGGAAACAAGGCGAGCCAAGTGATCGTCATCAGTGAAGCATTTCGGTTTCTTATTTTTTTCCTTACAGAACGTGCACGAAGTTTTTTGGTGAATTCAGTTAGATGAACATAATTTCCCTTTTATATTCTTGAACATCCGACTGTGGAATTCGCTGTTAGCGCGAAAATTTGCAACCTCTGGCTGTTTTAGCAACTGGTGCCTTTGTCACCCAGTTGTTGTTAAGTGAAACATAGTTTATTTTTTATTGGTGAATTATACGGAGGCTTCCTATAGGCGCAATACTTAATTAATCCGTGAAGGTATCAAAGATGCTCACAAAGCTAGTGCAATGAGCGGCAGACACCCAAGAGAAGTAGTTATACTGAAGTAACAATGATTTCTTCTTTTGCAAGTGGCACATGCTTGTATTTATATATTTATTTGTTACATACTGCAGACACTAGGCGGGTTCAAGCAGGCTAGGGAAATAGAGAAAACAGAAAATATTGGTCACGTGGCAGAATGTGAAGTGGTAACACATCTTTATAGCCATTTCTGTTAGTTATCGTTCTTGGTGGAAATAATGCGTATCGATTCTTTGGAAGCATGGTGACGGGAAGTGTGGCTTAGCGGGTATTGCGTCCCTCTTTGCTAGAGGTGACAAGTATTTCCCTACGGTTGAAAGCAAGATTGTTAGGCAAGGAAAGAGACAGAAATAGAATCCACCAAATCCGCCGATATTTTTTGTATAGATAGAGTGACTCAATAGAGCTAGCTTTTATTGGTTGGTTGGGGTGGCCTTGTCAGGAATACCTCGAGTGAATCAGTATGAGGGCTTCTCCCTGAATGTGTTCAGTTTTCTGTATGTGCAATGATCACTATGCGTTCAGAAGGCAACCACGTGCTCCCGCGTGCTCTAAGTTTCTGGAACAGTTGAACTATGCAGCATTCTGTAATATTAAAACAATTACACTTGATCTTGTCATCCTAAAATTTCCTCGTAGCTCGTCGAAATATTTTTCAGAAATGGAGTCGTCTGCTCTTCCTTCTTGTGACTAACCTCATTAGACGACAAAGGGGCGTTTAGCTGACTTCACATTTATTCCGAATTGAATTGAATTCTGGGGTTTTGCGTACCCAAACCACGATTTGATTATGAAGCAGGTCGTAGTGGGGAACTCCGGATTAATTTTGACCAGTCGGAAATCTTTAACGTGCCCCCAATGCACTGGACACGGGCGTTCTTGCATTTCGCCCCCATCGAAATGCGGCCGCTGCGGTCGGGATTTGATCCCGCGACCTCGTGCTTAGCCGCTCAACACCATAGCCGCTAAGCTTTATTCCGAGAAAAACAAGACATCGAGACATAAGTAGTGGCGGCACAAGGCAGATAAAGTAATAATTTGCGATGACTCTAGTGCGAAACAAAGCGTTGTGTTAACGCATTATGTATCTGCCATGCTCGTTTATGTGTAGTTACCATGACAAAGACAAGTCCCCTTGTCGAAAGATTGGCTCCGGCAACCTGCCTTGTTCGACTACTCTCGGTCATGTGCATGTATTTGGGTGACGTAGGTGGGTATTTTTGCGTAGTTTTGCGTAGCTGTGTTGGTTCATCTCGATCGACCGCAACACTGTGCATGTCTGCTCATGCTCTTGAACTCTCTTCTATGCCTTCCTTTCATTCGTGCGCGAAAATCGAATGTATGTTTGGCTTCTTATACAATGTTTGGGGCTGTACAGTGCTATCAGACTTTTTTTTCTTGCTTTGGCCCCGACGAGAAGTTGCCAGCACCGAGATAAAGACACCCGTTTATCCTTTACGTTCATATTATTAAAAGGCGACACGTTCATAGCGATTCTGGCAGAAGGAAAAAGAAACGATAGGTGATGTAATAATAATGACAACCCCAGCAACAAACACCACCCACAATCATACCCCACGATAATAATAGGCTTCGACATCACGAGAGAAAATATTCTCCTTTGTCTTCGCAAAAAAAGCAACACGAAAGATACCCCCGTTAGCTTGTGTAGTACCGTATTTCGGGACCGTATCTGCTTGGACCCTTCATATCGCGTTGTTCACGTCGTGACCAAGAGCTGGACACAGCGGCAAAGGTTGCCATAAGTAAATAGGCGATTGCCTTCAAGCCTGCCGAAGCTGCTGGGCCTACTGTCAATGTGTCACGTCGCTGCTCCCAAGAGCAGAAATAGTCAGTTTTCGTGTGTTTGTAAACGGACTCAGCGGAACACCCTTGTTTCTGTTTACTACGTTCGTCAAACATCTTGAACTGTGCTGGTATGCTGATCGACATATGCGCTCCCTTGACACTTCCGCGCTGCATCTAGGCTCCCATTAAAGTGTCTCCGTCGAGTACAACTTGCACGAATAATTAGTCTTTTTCCAAAAGCCAAGTTCTCCTCCTCATTTCTCACTCATTAAGCGGTTGTATAGCTATTTTACAGCTGGCAAACAGATGTTCGCGTGATGCCTTTGGTAGGTAATCACAACATTGTCGATGATGATATGTGGTGTATTGTGGTGCAAGAGCCAGGTATGACCAAAGAACACCAGGCTAATGTTAAATGAGTTCGAAATGTAGCGTTGAATTACGAGTTAGATGTGACGGGGCTGTAAAGGGGCCCTAAAAACAGTCGCTTTAAAGTGCGTAAAATGTATTTGTAATAATATAGTGGCAATGACTAATGAAGTCTATGAGCACAGAAAGGACATTGAGGAAGGGTGACATGATCTGCTAAAGTATGTCAGAGAAGTACTACTGCCTTAACAGAACCCTTGAAACAAAAGAGAATGGATGCATGTGCTATACAAAATACTTATCATCGCAGGAGCATCCTCTGGCGAGAGGATGTGCTACGTATTTCGTCGACTAATAACATACAAGACGACATTATTCAAAAATCGTAGAACTGCTTTGGTGTAAAAAAAAATGGTTCTGCACCATGAGACATTACAGGAAGGAGAGGGATTTGCTGCCGTTATTATAGAGGAAATGTTTCTTTCTTTCAGCTTTGCTTCCCGACACTCCAGGCGGACGTGGAGGACGGTCAGCCTCTCGCCACATCTACCACAGGCTGGAAGCTCATTTTCACTTAGTAAAAGATTACGGGTGCCATCGGTGTGTCCTATCCTGAGCCGAGAGAATAGGACCTCAGTTCATCGTGTTTTCATTTTGGAGGGCCGGAAACCTAACTGTGGCTTATTCACGTGAAACTTATCGTTTGTATCAGCGTCCCACAGGCGTTGCCAGTGGCTTCGTAGTTTCTTTTATAAGAAATGTTTCAGATCTGTTGCAAGGAAAGCATCTGTAGGATTACCAGCCTGCGATGTAATTGATGTGGGCATTTGGTCTTCTATTACATTATCCTAGATGCCCCTATGGCCAGGTACCCAACATCATAATAGCATGCTGGCTAAATGCATATGCTTTTCTCAGAATGGAATAGAGCTCAATGAGTACAGGATTTTTGTGTTTACAGTGACATCTATGCTTTTACGACACTTAGGGAATCTGGAAAAATAATTGCTTTTTGAAATGTTAATTTTCTTATATATGCTTCACAGTGGACAATAGTGCATGGGCCTCATCTGTAAGGATACTTGTTTCCGGGAGCAGCACGCCGGCGTCCTAGGAGGATGGACCAACGGTTGCATAAGACACCTCCGCATGTGACTTAGAAGCGTCTGTGTAAAACTCTGTGCACCAGTACTTGTACCGGAGTTCTAGGAATTGCACTCTAATATCTGCCCTCTGGCGCGTGTTTAGTGACCATCTACAAAGGATATGTCACACTCTATCAGCTGTCACTGCCACGGCGGTAACAGTTTGTCTGGAGCCGTAGTACAATATTCAAGTACTGGAACACCCATTTCATCACTAAGGTTCCTCACACGTAAAGAGAACGGCCTTCTCGCTGCAGGTCGGTTGTAGAAGAGTATGGGAGTGACCAACTCGGACTAAAACGGATGTTCACGGTTTGAATTTATTTTCAGGAAATATGTAAAACTGGTATATGGTCTCTGAAGATGGAGCGACTCCACGTTTGCTTCATCATACATGCTTTGTACTGGGCTTGAACGTCTTAACGCTCCGGTCGCGAGGCAGATTCCTAAATGGTGGACCGGATCTAACATATTTAAAGCACCTGGGCCAGCAGACTGATATACTATCGCGTCGTAGTCAAGACGTGAGCCGACAAGACACCTATATAAGTTAAAAAGGAACCTGCTGTCACTGCCACATGTTGTGCTTGATAGAAGCTTTAATAAGTTCATGGCATTTCAGGCATTTCAGGTTTTCAGGCATTTAGCCTTGAAGTATTTGACAGGTGGGATTAATATGAATTTCAAGTCCAATATGATGCCGAGAAACTTGCGCTAGGCACTTACAGGTAATGTGTCACCAGAGAGCTCAATAGCAGGGTGTGATATTATTCCTATCTTATACGTGAAAAGAACGCAGGTAATTTTCAGTGGGCTTAACCTAACACCGTTTTCATCATTCCAATCAGCCACTTTGTTTAAGCCATGCTGGGCATGCCGTTGGCAGATAGAAATGTTGCACGATTTAAGACCGATCTGCACATATGCCGAGTAGAACATTGCTCGTGGGATAGTTATGCGCAAAGAATTCATTTCCACGATAAAGCGTATACAGATAAGCACACCGCCTTGCAGGACACTAGTTTCCTGAGTGAAAGACCTCGACAAGGCATGGCCCATGTGGTTAGAGGGGTAATTTTCAATAGTACTCAACATATTGTCGTTGACACCCATAGTGCAAAGGTAATACCGAGGTGGTATGCGGTGTCATACGCTTTCTTCGAATCAAGAAACACGGAGAGAAAAAAACTGATTCTGTATAAAGGTATCTCTTATTTGCCTCATTGCGCGCAAAGTGGTCTCTGGTCGACCTACCTTCTCGGAAGCCACACTGGTAAGGATCTATTATTCCGCTGATTTCTAGGAGATAGACTAGGCGCCGGTTTATCATCTGTGATGATAAACCTGATGAACATTGATGATGAACATTGAGTGATGAACATTATATTAGTTATCTGGCAAAACTTGAGAAAAACACGCATATCCTGCAGACTAGACATAAAGAAATTTGGTTAGTGCCGACGCCTAGGGCATATTATACCGAGCAGTCTCTTTCTTATACTGTTCCAGTATTATTAAATAAATTAAACAAAGAATTGTTTGACCCCTTTCAGCATTCAAGTGATGTTATTAAGCGATTTTTTCTTAGCAAGATTACGTAATGTTGCACTCAGTTTAAGCCTATACCTGTTAATATTTTTTTTCGTTTCCCCATGACCAGTTATTTGTTTTTCTAATACCTATGTTTGTGCTGCAATGCATAGCGCTGCTTTTTACAAAGTGTTTTGTTATTTTGTTTCAGTCTTTATTTGGAAAATTGAATATCTCTACCTGTGTACTGTACTGCCAAGTTGATAAAGGGGGCAGGACCTCTGTCAAGCTTACGAGCTTTTAGTCCTGTCTGCTTCTCTGTCCAAGAGGAAAATAAAGACTGAATTGAATTGAAATCTTTACAAAGAGCTTGCACATAAACCTTGTCAAAGCAATAGGTCTGTAGCTACTAGGTAAAGACGGGTCCTTGCATTGTTTGAGTATGAGGATTACTATAGCTTCTTTCCAAGAAGATGGGATATACCCAGCAGCCCACATGTCATTAAAAAGAGTGTTGTCTTTATGTCATGGTGTAGGAGGTTGATCATTTCATATATTATACGGTCACCATCTGGTTCGCATTTGTTGCAACAAGCGAGAGAATATTTAAGTTCAGCTAAACTGAACGGGTAGTTGTAATCTTCATGTTGGGCACATTTCCGATCAAGGGGTTGTCGCTCTGCGCGTTCTTTGAACCTCAGGAATGATTGTCTGTAATGAGATGCACTGGAGATATATACAAAGTGTTCGCCCAGACAATCTGCCTGGTCTTCCAGGCCATTTCCTTGGGTACTTACTAAGGGCAGGCGGTTGCACTCCCGGCATTTCAATTTATTCACCCTATTTTACACCTGTCTCGTCTCTGTAAGAATTCATACCAGATATGTACATCTCCCAACTCGCTATTTTACACGTCCACGTGTCCTTTAGCCTTGTGATTTAACCTGTTTGAAATTAATAATATTTTCGGTGGTAGGGGAATCGTGAAGCAATCCTCAAGCTTCTTTATGATTTTTGCGCACTTTGCGACATTTTTCATTCAACCATGGGATGCGACGTTTATTCGTCAGGCTGTTAGTTTGTTTAATACGTTTCGGAGCAGCGTCAGCAATAAAACCTGTTAGATCTGTAACAGCGTCGTCTACATTAATAGCAGCGATGTCATCTCAGCCTAAATGTGTCAGCTCACGGAACAGTTCCCAGCTGGCCGAGTTCACGTTCCATCGAGGCAAATGTTCACGTTCTGTCGAGCATAAACCTTGTTTCGTTGAGTTTAACATAATTGGGAAGTGGTCGCTCTCAAAGGGGCTTTTGAGAACGGGCCACTCCAGGTACGGCATTAATGTGCTTGACACTATGCTTAATTAAGTCTATGGACGAGTATGTGTTAGGTGTAACACTGTAGTAGGTTGGTTCTTTTTTGTTAAGCAAACATGCATCAGAAGAAAACAGAAAATTTTCTATAAGCCGCCTTCGCGCATCGCCACGATAGTCGACCCATAGGGGGCTATGAGCGTTTACATCATCAATGACTATGCATGGCGGAGGAAGTTCATCGATGAAGCTCTCAAAAAGTTATGGAAAACTGATAGCAAGGGGGGATGTAGGCGGTACTAATTGTGACTAGCTTAGCAAATAACACTAGTCGGACTGCAACTGCGTCGAAGGAAGTTCGAAATTTTAATTGCTGACATGCAACACCCTTATCGACTATTACGGCCACACCTCCCGAAGGGACGAGTGCATCGTCGCCGAAAGTGGCATATTGCCTTAGAAAGTAAGTGAGTGTTAATTTTAGGTGTATTTCATAGACACACACCACCTTTGGACTGATTTCGCGGAGGCCTTAAGCATTGTCAAGATTGTGGAGAAGTCCTCTTATGTTCCATTCTAATATCTGGGTATCCATCATGAGAAAGAAGAAGCTAGAGCTCTGTGTCTAGCAAAGCAAAGTTAGCTTACAGGGCCCTTTGCCGGCGCAGTAATGCGATGTTTCTCTTTCTTTTTTTGAGCGGTTGTGAGATTCTTGCCGCTCCTTAGGCGCAGGCGGCACCATCTGGCTGGAAGATGTCTCCATCGCCTCTTCCGGGGTGTTAAACATCCGCTCTTTGGTACAGTTTGTTCGCCTTGAAGACCCACCTCGGGAGACGAGACCTGAAAGCCGCCAACCTCGCCGTTGACGGCCCCTTCTGGGACAGCGGAGCAGCGCTAGCTGCAACCGCCAAATGGGCGGATGGCGTCACCACCGCCTCACTGTGTGTGGATCGGACAGCGGCCGGAGGTAATTGTGCAGCCCCCTGACGTGCCACTTCGGCAATGCTGTGCTTTGGCAGGTATGACACCCGCCGTCGTGCCTACTTGAATGAAACATTTTCTTTGAATTCGATGGTTATAATTTCTTTCTCCTTTTCTCATGATGGCACGACCACAAGTATGCGGCGTGCTCACCATCAGAGTTGACACAGTGCGAAGGGTTATTGCATGTTTCGGAGGTATGTACGTTGTTACTGCACTTGGTGCAAGTCAGGCGGCCTCGATAGTTCTGGGAACTGTGGCCGAACGATTGGCACTTAAAGCATCTGAAAGGATTTGGCACGTAGGGCCTAACACGAAGTTTGATGTACCCAGCCTCAATGACTGAGGCAGGACGCACGAGTGGAAGGTAAGTGTCAGGTGCTTGGTCTGGATTCCTTTGCCGTCACGCCTAATCTTAATTCGTTTAACACTTATCACATTCTGTTTACTGAATCCCTCCAAGAGTTCAGTCACAGTCAGCTGCAGCAAATCGTCATCCGAGACACCGCCGCATGCAGGTGGTGTTCGCAGTATGCTGCGGCGTTACTGTTACTTTGGCGTCGCCAAATGACACTTGTTTGGGCATTTTTTCATATTGTTTTTCATCGCTGCGCTCAAGAGGGGATCACCGCTTGTCATCCTCGTCTCCTTATAACCTGGACCAAAAACTGCCATCCTCTCTTTCTTCAGTGAGAGATTTCGAGACAAGGAAAGGTGAAAATTTTGGCGCTGCTTTGTCTGATTTTTCAGAGTGATTTCAAAGTGACTGGGGTTGACGTCCAAGAAATTGGAAGACATCTTCGGTGCGCCCTCGTTTCTGAGGGGGATCAGGAGGTTTAGGGAAAGCATTCTACATAAGTATAGATGGGGTTTTTGGCAGTGATGCCAGCCACCCACCAAGGAGCTCAACGCGGGGACATGACAAGAGTTCCTGCCAGGAAAGCCCTGCCAACACCGTGTAGATCGCTGCTATAACGAAATACACTATACCTAAGACTGGCTAAGCGCACAAGGTTTACCCTTTCCGCCAGGAAACTCAGAGGCTAGAAGAAGTGAATAGAAGAAAGGAAAGAAGATAGAGTGAAAAAGAAAGAAAAGGGATAGAGAGGGGGACAGGAAAAGTCGACTGCCGATTTCCACAAGGTGGGTCAGCCTGGAGGTGCCGTCCACGTGAAGCTGAGGCCAAAGAGGTGTGTGGCCTCTACCGAGAGGCCATAAAGGTCCAAACAACCAGCTTTGGCTCAACCCCTCGGACTTCCTTTTCCCCGGACACGGCTAAGTCGCGCATGGTTAGACGCGGAATGGTTCGACCCCCGTGTACTCGGGTCCCTGGTGTGGGAACACACTAAATGCCTGCTGACGCAGACGTCCCTGCGGGGATGACAAACTTTATCGCAACAGGAAAACAGGTAATGACTATTACCGGGTGGGATTCGCATTCATGCCTTTTCATCTACAAGGCAGCAGTTCTAGCCAGAGCATAAACACACAAAAATTTGCTTTAAAGCAAAACTTTTAATATTTACTCTCTCTGGTTTGGCGTTGCTGCTGCTGCTGCTGTCGGGTAAATGTTTTTTTTTGTTGATTTTTGTTGACGGTAGCATGGCATAGCTTGTCTGTGATGTTATTTTGGGCGCATTCAAGTATTTGTGTTTGCCAACCCCCTACCATTGTGCCTTCGGGCAAAATTAGAATTGTGAATAAAGAAGACCGGTATCTCGGCAGATATATTTGTGAATATATGTCCCAAAGTTATATCCGCATAGAAAGCAAGTAAATTGTGGGCAAGCGGGCTGATGTAACACCTGTACGATTATTGAGAAGTAGCGGCGCGAGTGCACGTTTGTTCGGCATAATAAAAAAATGAATTCTTACCGGAACATATATTGTCGGCGCATATGTAGGTTTACTGCCGCGCCAACCTGTTAATGTAATTGGGCAGTATATTGAACGAATATATCTATTTACTTAATTTTTCTATTTTGCCATTGAGTATGTGCTCCTGATTGTGTGCCCTTTCTTGGACAACCCTCCACAATGGATTTGTGTCACTTTGAGAGAAAAGGTGTGCAATCCTTAAATTTAGCTAGATACGTGTTATACTCCTCTGTGGATGCACTTGTCATCGCCGTTCTTGCCTCACTTGCATTTCGGCATAGCTTGAGAGCGTTCTAGTGCATCAAGGTAAGTATTGCATGAGACAAAAGTTGTCACCGTTGTGGTGATTGACATAAAAATGACGAGAGGCTGCGCGCTACGTAGTATGAAAAGAAGTATAAACTGTACGTATCGTTATAAGTTGTACAGGATTTAACCCACATCGTTTGACTAAAGCTTTGCTTCACACAGATTCCAACATGGGCGTCGGATCTGCATAATTTTTTTCGTTATTATCTTATTTGCGTCACATAACACTGCAGGCTAGAAAAAAAGACACACAGCACAAATCAAAACTGCAACACAGCGAAATAACACCACTTCCCTACAAGCCGATGTGCTGGCTATAAAGGTTTTCTGGTTGTATAAATAGGTGGTTCTGTTCTCTGGAGCCAGTAATGGGCTGGGCTACCTTAACTGCTAACTCCAATGAACTTGATAATCAGTTCATGGAAGTACTCATACACAGGGAATATGCTGACGTCGGCATGGTAAACTGCCGCGCTTTTTTCGTATACTGCATGTGTATTCAGCAACATTACAGCATCGAAAGCTAAGTCACCGTTATTATGCACTGCCAGAAATATAATTTCGCAAGCATCTGATGACACTTTTTCCCTGTTCGCTGCGCAAAGTACCAAAAGCAAACGGCTTCCCGGGGGTGTACGAAGACGTGCTTTACTGACTGCAGCCTTTGACATATGTTGCACTGAAACAAGTGTATACCTCTCGCGAGGCTCCGCGTTTTAACTTCTATTGTGGTCGCATGCAATTGAAGAAAAATGACGTGGTGCATGGTCGCATGTTAACTTGCTCTACTCTTTTGTAACTATCCTCTCCTGACCAAACAGGGCGATTCATAACTATAGAACAATGCAGGGGACGCTTACAGAGAAAAGAAACAACCGAATGGGGCGCTGACTCTCAACTGCAGTTTATAATAGAAACGCGGAATATAAAGATTTCCACAAATATGTTACCACACCAACTCGCCCAGCTGTCCCCACTTTTTCAGGGTAATTCACTATAATGGTACTGAGAGGAAGGTATTTGGGCATATTTCTCAAGGCAGTGCCCCATTGAGTCGTCACTCAAGAATCTGTCTTGATATCGATTGAAAGGAGCGGCAACTTCCCTCACATACCCGAGCATACTGCGCGGCATGTAATCAGACACTACCACGATAGTTGGTGGAGAGTTTCAAAGCAATAGCTTGTCTTACGTTGTTGCTCAGTTTTGCGCCGTTGGCGCCGTCCGCCGTAGTGGGCCGATCCCGGTTATAGTCAAGTTAGTATAGTGCCGATAGGACAGTTCTCAATGGCATGTGTATGTCGTCATGCGACTGGGTATGCGTCATCATCATCGCGTCGTCGTCGTCGTACACTCATCATCACACCGCCTTCGTCGTTCCATCCACGTGCTTCCTTCTTCGATCGTCATTTCATTGTAATCCCACTGTCGTCATTAAATCGTGATTATGCCTTCGTCGTCATTCCAGATTTTTGTTATCCCATTCTCGCCACACCGTCGTCGTCACGCTGTCGTCGTTATACTGTCTTCGCCATATCTGAATCGTCATCCCATTGTCATCATGCAGTCATCGTCAAAGTGCCATCGGATGCGCCAGTATATGCTTAAAAGCCGGTGAGTGCTCGAGCATCGGAGAAGAGCAGTAGTTTGAACGAGAGCGCAATAAAACATCATCCTTTACTCTGAAATGTCACGTAACAAGCCAAACCTTCAGATCTCCAAGCGATAAGGCGATCTCGAGATCTGTAACAAAAACGCCTAGCTTACACCACAGCTGACACTTGAACATTAGCGTTACACAGTCCTATACGTCCTTCGAATTTTTGAACTGTATCTGCGTGCCCACAAAAGGTTTCTTTCTGCACCATGAAAGTTTCAATGAACTGACTGAATAGTCGTATGTTAGACACCTTGACGCAGGTGCCGGCGGCGCAAAGATACGTTATACTTCGCGCGGGCTTCCCTGAAGTGCATCATGGCACCTCGGCGTGCTAGCGTAGCAATCATTGGAAATTTCTGCGCGGAACCGGTGAGACGCGGCTGCCGTTGCAAGGCTGTGGAACACCGTGCGCGAAAGCGAGAAGAATGCAGATTTCTTGCTCTGCGCGGCAATATTCTTTCTACGATGAATATTAAACCCTGAAACACTTGCGAGAGTGAACGTGAGTAAATGAGCAGCCAGTACGCATCGTAGTGTGATGTGAACGCGTTGTAAATGACATAAAGACGCTGTGAAGTGCACGCATAAATACATTTGGCTATCAGACGCTTGCGAGCTGCTCAGTGCGATTCGCCAGCGCAAATCTTTCTAAACGCACAACAGCTGGAGATTATACTCGCAGACATATTTTCCTGACAATGACGGGAAAGCTACAGGGGCGGAGCTTCTGCAGTGGTGTTACTGCGCCAAGTAGTTCGGCAGTGTTTGACAAAGCGTTTGGTCTCTTGGAGCACTTACGGAATGAATCAGCGTATCTTCCACATGTGAGAATTCCTCATCTGCTCGAACGCAAAAAAAAGGAGAGAGAATTCACCGACGACTACAATACTTCCTAATGCGAAATTTCAGCGCAACTGTATAGGTGTTTTCGTTTCGCGATGCATTGGCTGGCGTGGACAATCTGTCTCGTGCGGCACGTTTCAAACGGAGCGAAGTGTGGCGCGACTGTCTCACTGATCGGGAAATCGCAAGAGGCAGCGCGTGTCTGACGTGTGAGCCCGATTCACAGCAGCAGCCGCACACAGGCCACCGCTCACGCAGCGCTTTAGTGAACGGACGACGCGTAGAGTGCCTCGATGCGCGCACCTCCGCGAACGGAGCGTAGCCGAGCGAGCGCATCGAGGCACCCTAACGACGCGCACTATTCTGGCGCCATCTCGTAGCCATAGTCGTCATAGTCTGTCTTGCGCTGCACTACGCTTTTGTTCTCACGCTTTCGCCGTACACTTCTCCGCTTTGCGTCTCGTGGTTCCGCTGCACCCTCCTATTATGCTTTCCTTCTCGCGCTCTCTTCGCTCTCGCCGCCTTCCATCGCCCGACGCTCTCCGCGTTCACTCTCATCCTTCGTGGTGCTCGTTCATCGCTTACTAGGTACGACGCCGACGCTCGCCGCAGGAACATGCGCCTAAGAGCTGCTCTCTAAACCAAGTCAAATATATCTCTCAGCGTTGTATTTTGTCTTATTTTTGTATTGTAGTAGACATACCACTGCCACAGCTTCGACTAACCAGGATGAAAACGTGAGGCATTCTTCAGAAGCATCCCTCTACTTCCTCACACTTTGCCTTCTTAGTACTTTTTCACTGTGGTTATCATCATTCGTCATCATGCTATCATTGAAGGCTGATTCCAGTTAGCTAACCCTTCCCTTTTGCACTCCAATCGCCAGCTAATCATTGTTTCACGAAGAATATCACCATTGTCTCATTCTGAAAGCTTAAATGTTTCCCCCAGTTTTTTAAATTATGGGGTTTTACGTGTAAAAATCATGGTTTGATTGTGACGGATGCCGTAGCGGGGGAGTCCGGAATAATTTTTGACCACCTGGGGTTTCTTAACGTGCACCTGCATCTAAGTACAGGGGTTCTTGCATTTCGCCGCCATCAAAATGCTGCCGCCGGGGCCAGAATTTGATCCGGTGACCTCGTGCTTAGCAGCGTAACGCAAAAGGCATTAAGCAACAACGGCGGGTCTTTCCTTCCGGTTCTTATGTCACTTCGTACAAGTCATCCTCCAAGTGTTACTCGCCCTGTAAGGTCACACTGCCACCTTTTCGTCTTCATTTTACCACTCAGAGCTGTATACATTGGAATGACGTTACCTACAAAACTGCGGCGCTCAACGATTCGCAAGCCTTCATTGAATGTCTAAGAGCTCATTTACCGCCATAACATGGCCAATCTGGCATCTTTTTGTTCACCCACCCCTTATCTAATACTCCCTCAGGGAGAGTCTCCGAGGAAATAAAGTGAATGTGGTTCGGCCATGGAGCGCACCCTCTCGTCTTATCGCAGCGGTGAACGCATGCCGAGGGCTACGCTGCTGATCGGCGGCGCCCACGTGAGTACGCAGCGTTGAGCAACGAGACAGTCAACAGCAACAACAATAAAATACTAACTCTATTTGCCATCGAGGTTGACGAGGAGGTAGAGAGTAAAAGCTAGTGAATCCTTGACTAGCTCTCTCCTCTCCGAAGCAAAATACATTTTGTTCCTTTGATTTTGAGTCCGTTGTGCTTCGGCAGATACGTCGACCGCAATCGCCCCCGGCGACGGTGATGCGCACGATCCCGTATGCATGTGCCACGCGCGGGTGGGTTATGCAAAAGTCTCCTCTGACGTAGCTATAGAATGGTGCTGAAGAGGTTGCGCCCGTCTTGCTCCTCAAGGGTGGCGTAACGGTGAGAGGAGGAGGCTAGATAATTCGGCGGGGTTTCTAGTGCGCAGGCAAGCGAGGTCGTCTTGCGGCAAGTACGTACGATGAACAAAATCCGTGTTTGGGAAGTGCAACTGTTGTGGCTAGAAGTAAGCCAGAAGGGAAAAAGTCACTCAGACGCGAATGGTGGCACGCCGACGCCTTTCTATATGCGGGGCATTTTTATTTCACACTATGCGTATTCTTTTATGAAAAATCTATGAGCGTAGCAAACATGGCGCTTTCTCAGAGGAATTCCTAGGTGAGCCGGACATATACAGGGTGTTTCACGTAACTCGAACCAAGGATTTTAAGAAAGTGGTTAACCGCCGAACATGTGGCGTTCCTTAGAGTATTCTTATATTCCGCTTAATTAGTTACTAAACCAAGAAGAATTCTGTAAAATATTTAAAAGTCGCTTTAGGGCCAAGCGGGTCTCGTTGCATCGTAAAGGGGTTTCAGAAAAGACCGATGTAATTTTTGGGGCAACATACGTGCTGCGTGGCGAGTCTTTTTCGGCGTTTAATGAAAGCCCGCGAAATACGAAATAAAGAGCGCGCTCGTGCGCCATCGTATTGCAGCGCTCTGAACCGTGCACGTTGGCCTATCGCTTGTCAGGTATGACGGCGCTTCCTTTCCGTGTGCCACCGCCAAAGATGCTGACGCACTGTGAAGCCTATCGCACCGCGGTCGCTCACTTCGCCACGGTCGGCGCGCGCGGTTCTTTCGCAGGAAGCATATCTGTTTAAAAGTTGCCACTATCAAGTGCTTGCAGCTTCAGAAATCGCATTTGGCGCCTACAGTACACGAAAGCGTGGCCTCTGAGACTGGATTCCGTTACTCTGAGAGAGAAAAAAAGATGGCCACAAATAGAGGCAGGCAATTTGTTTCAACTATCCCTGATTTTAAACTGTGCTTGAGGAGCATAGCGTTATATAAAGAAGACGTTTCTCCGCTTACAGTTTATAGAACTGTGACGTACATTTTTGTGCAGAGATCATCATCATCATTATCATCACAACTTAAGGACACTGCAGGACGAACGCACATTCCCAGCCCTCCCCAAATGTCCATGCCTTTGGTCATCCGTCTCCACTCTATGCTTGCATATTTCGAAAAAGGCACGCAGTTCTCTGTCGTCCCCGACTGCTTCTTCCTTCCATTGGAACCCGTTATGTGACCCTAAAAAGCCACCGGCTATCTGCTCTGCGCCCATTACAATGCCTGCCCAAAGCCATGTCTACCTCTTCGTCGCAACTAGAATATAGGCTGTCCCTGGACAACCTGAGAACTTTCACTGAGGAGGAGTCACTAAGGTGTAATGACCGTGCTTCATTTATTAATGTTTAGCAGCCTCCGAAAATTTTGTAACGAATATCTAACGCATAAACAAAACTTTTGCTTCCAGCCGTTGAAAGCGCCTAGCTTTCTTTTTCGAAAGTTAAAAAAATTTATCCAATTCAGTTGGACGTCAGTCTATAGAGCGCTCATCCATTTCTCATCAAATTTATTAGAAAAATAAAAGTCGCTGCGAGCTAAACAATACTCTTAGGCTGAACACATTCACTGCTGTAGGGATAAAGCAGATAAAAAAAAAACTATTCTATCGCGTTTTCTCTGTGACAATAAATGCATTAAAAGTAATTTTGTAGAGCTGAGCTTAATCGAAGCAGAGCGATATTAAATAGAAATACGGAAAGCATGCACACACTGCAGCAAACCATTGCGAGCTTTCGAGAATCACAGCCCAATTTCAAGTTAGTGTGTTGCTTTCGAGCACATTTGTCAGTGAATTTAGAAAGGTCCGCAATGGACTAAATTAAACGTCAATCATAACTACCCCCCTCTCCTCTCCATCTTCTGCTATCATTCCCTTCAATTTTAACGTTGCCGTCACATTTAGCTCACTCAGGACATCGAGGGCAAACATTTTGTGCTCTTCGTGAAAAGAGAGTATAACGCTTTCGGGGGCTTCACTGTATTGCTAATTTTCGGCGACGCCCATAATTAACCCACAGAGCCACAGCTTTGCAAGGACATCCGCCATAGCATGCCGCCAGCTTACTATAGACTTTGACTCAGAGGCAGAGTTACTTATTCCAGACCGCAAAGGTAAACAAGCGTGTGCGCTGCTTTAAAAGTTTCGAGTGCTTGTATTATTATTATTTTTTTTTGCCAACGCTTGTAATGAAACAACACATATAAAGTTTTACCAATACATCAGTTGTGACGTGGCTTACGTACATAACTTCAGAGAAGAGGTGGCATCGTGGCTACGTGTCGTCGGATCGGGTACGAAATTAAAGCACAAGAAGCACAGGAAAACGCTGAAAGCAGGCAAACAGCGTGAACACCTTCATACTCATGCACCTGCACACCAGTACAGGAAGCCACAACAAATATTGAAAGAAAGCGCATGAACTCGTAAAAACACGTATAAGCAAGCATCGTTCCACGAATAAATGAAGGCATATTTAAAGTATTTCGAGAACACGTGTAGAAGTTCACAGTTTTGCAGACGAGCACATAAAAACAATGACAATGGCCGCATAACTACACACAACAACCTAAAGTTGCGTGACACATATACTATGAGTCAGGTGATAGAGAAATGTGCGGAATATAACTAACCCTTATATATAGCTTTCATTGATTACGAGAAAGCGCTTGATTCAGTCGAAACCATAGCAGTCATGGAGGCATTACGGAATCAAGGGCACTATAACGTAGAACTATTCCAAACTGTTCTGTTCCAATTCTGCAATCAGCCCTCCGCGATTGGTGAAAAACTTTTTTGGACCACCCCCACTTCACCTGTTTGTCACATGACGTCACGAAAACCGCGATAGCTCCCCATCTGATATGACGTGTACACACTGTTTATGCATAACTTGACCGAACAAAAGAAAAATAGTTATTTCTGATTCGACGCCTTTTCGCCATTAGCCTTCGGCCATTGCTCAAAAGTTTTCGGGCTGCAACCACTTCACTTCCCTGCCACGCGACATCACAAAACCGCAAAAGCTTACCGCGTCAAAGTGACGTGTACGCGATAAAGATGTATTAATATGCCGAACAAAACTGAATTTTCTTCTGAATAGCCGCAGGCTGCCCCGTTCCGAAAGGAATAAAATATGGCTGCCGCCGACCTCTTCGGCACTGGCTACTCGCCCCTGCCAGAGAGCACGGGCTTATTTGCATCTAATAAAACATTTTGCGTGGTCGTGTAAAGTTTTCGAGAACTTTAGGCACGTTTACGACCTCGTTCTGCCAACTCTTGTTTCCTGAGCGTCCGTTTTAGCGTAATTCTTAAGCTTCCGTTGCATGCCGCCGCGATTGTCGACGAGCCACTGCAAGATAAGTAAAAGAAAGCGGACCAATCGCAGACGCCGGCACCCCCCTCTTATCATATTATCCGGTTATCAATATTCAGTGCAGGGGCTCGGCCCCATCGAATCTCTCTCCACTTGAGCATGCTCCTCGCCTCTTGTGAGCCAATTATATAAGACAAGCCGCTCAGTGCCGGTAATGTTATTCGTTTTTCAAACAAACGTGACCTCCTATGAACGAGGAGAGCGTTTGATTGGCTTGTTCAGACAACCCTGCAGGTGACTGCCCGATGCTGCGTCAGCGGCTACGCAAATTTGACGTCACGAGAGTGGAATAAAAACATATTGGAATAGTTTTAAGTTATACGACCCAGGATGTAGACGAGCCGTAGGTAAAAATACTGAAAGATATCTATAGCGGCTCCACAGCAACCGTAGTCCTCCATAAAGAAAGCAACAAAATCCCAATAAAGAAAGGCGTTAGGCAGGGAGATACGATCTCTCCAATGCTGTTCACAGCGTGTTTACAGGAGGTATTCAGAGACCTCGATTGGGAAGAATTGGAAGAGTTAATGGAAAGTACCTTAGTAACTTGCGATTCGCTGATGATATTGCCTTGCTTAGTAACTCAGGGGACTCAGGGCAGCTTAGTAACTCAATGCATGCTCACTGACCTGGAGAGCCAAAGGAGAAGGGTAGGTCTAAAAATGAATCTGCAGAAAACTAAAGTAATGTTTAACAGTCTCGGAAGAGAACAGCAGTTTACGATAGGTAGTGAGGCACTGGAAGTAGTAAAGGAAAACATCTGCTTAGGACAGGTAGTGACCGCGGATACGGATCATGAGACTGAAATAATCAGAAGAATAAGAATGGGCTGGGGTGTGTTTGGCAGGCATTCTCAGACAATGAACAGCAGGCTGACATTAACCATCAAGAGAAAACTGTATAACAGCTGGGTCTTACTGGTACTTACGTACGGGGCAGAAGCTTGCAGGCTTACGAAAAGGGTTCTACTTAAACTGAGGACGATGCAACAAGCTATGGAAAGAAGAATGATGGGTGTAACGTTAAGGGATAAGAAAAGAGCAGATTGGGTGAGGGAACAAACGCGAGTTAGTCACATCTTAGTTGAAATCAAGAAAAAGAAATGGGGCATGGGCAGGACATGTAATGAGGAGGGAAGAAAAGCGATGGTGATTAAGGGTTACGGACTGGATTCCAAGGGAAGGGAAGCGTAGCAGGGGGCGGCAGAAAGCTAGGTGGGCGGATGAGATTAGGAAGTTTGCAGGGACAGCATGGGCACAATTAGCACATGACTGGGGTAGTTGGAAAAGTATGGGAGAGGCCTTTGCCCTGCAGTGGGCGTAACCAGGCTGATGGTGATGATGATGATGATACTATGCGTATAGAGTTTCTTTTGTATTAGCGAAGTTATTGTATTGCGGTGTGAGAGAGAGAGAGAGAGAAAATAATGCAGAGAAAGGCAGGGAGGTTAACCAGAGGTAGTTCCGGCTGGCTACCCTGCGCAGGGGGAAGGGTTAAGAGGGATAAAAAGAGAAACAGAGTAGAAGGGGGAGATAGAAAGGGAGACAAGCACAAACAAAGCGCGTACACTACAGAGCGGTAGGAGGCGGCATTCTTAGAGTCTGTCGTGAAGCCCCGTAGACCGCAAGAACCTTACTAGCGCGTGTAAGGCCTTCAACGCGGATGTCCTATCGGAGCATTGGCCTAAAGCTTTTAGTTCTGAAAGTGGACGATTGTCCAACTGGTCCAGTACACTGCACATCACTTGTCTCTCAGCACTGTATCGCGGGCAGACACAGATAATGTGTGCGAGCGTCTCGTCGATGTTACATGTGTCGCACGTGGGGCTGTTGGCCATTCCTATGAGGAAAGCATAGGCGTTTGTAAAGGCAACGCCTAGCCACAGACGGTAGAGCATGGTCTGTTCACGTCGTGGTAATCCAGGCGGGAGGTGCATCCGTATGTCCGGAGACAATGAACGCAACCGACACATGGTGAAAACATTCGAGTCCCACAGGGGCAAGGTACACTCACGGGACATCAATCGCAACTCAGCCGCAGCGTCTGTTCGCGAAAACGGAATGACGACTCGCTGACCACTTTCATGTGCAGATCGGGCGGCTTCGTCCGCGTGGTCATTCCCGCTGATGTTACTATGTCCTGGAAGCCACTGAAATATTATGTCGTGTCCCTTGTCATAGCTTTGATGATATATGTGCCGAATTTCTGAGGCCAGTTGTTCATTCGGTCCGTGGCGCATTGGGCTTCGTATGCACTGAAAGGCTGCCTTGGAGTCACTAAAGACTGTCCATTGTTGCGGAGGCTTCTGCTTAATGAAATCAAGTGCAGCACGGAGCGCCGCGAGTTCTGCACCCGTCGATGTGGTCACACATGAAGTTCTTAATTTGATTTCCTCAAATTGTGCCGGGATGATGACTGCAGCAGCAGAGCTGTTGAGTTTCACCGAACCATCTGTGTAGACATGTTGCCGGAATCTGTGCACGTTGTGAATGTGCTTCAATGTTGCTTGTTTCAAAGCTTGCAATGGCGCTCCAGCTTTTTTTCCGATTCCTGGAATTGTCAGTTGAACTTGGGGCTGGTGCAGACACCACAGTGGATCTGACAATCGTGTAGCGGGCGTAAAGTCTGATGGCAAGTACGATTGATGTCTTGCAATAGTTTTAGCAAAAGTTGAAAGTGGCCTTTTTGCTGGCAAGCAAGCAAGATGGTGTGAGGGGATCCGAGTCAGGTGTCGGATGTGCGCTCTCAGGACATCTGTATCAATGTATACTGTCAAAGGAGCGTCTCTGGCTATAGCCACTGTCGCAATCGATGACGTTGTTTTGGGGAGACCGAGACAAGTCCTGAGTGCTTGGGCTTGCACGCTCTGGAGTTTGCGAATATTCGTAGTGCAAGTATTTCCTATTACAGGTAAGCTGTACCGCAGGAAGCCCAAAAACAGTGCTTTGTATAGCTGCAACATTGACGGTACTGTCGCGCCCCAGGACTTCCCGCCGAGAAACGCAAGAAGGTCCACAATGGCGGCCAAACGCTTTGTCATGTACGAGATGTGAGGGCTCCAAGACAAGCCTCTATCAATGATGACGCCAAGAAATCGGTGCGTTCGGCTATATCGTATAATTTGGTCATTAATCCGCAAAGCATATGGGGCCATCGATTTGTGAGTAAAAGCAACGAGTGCACATTTCTCAGCGGAAAGCTCCAGGCCTTGTTTTCTTAGGTATCTTGACACAGCCGTTGAGGCTTTTTGAAGTCGTGCGCGGACTTGTACACGTGTCACGCCTGAAGCCCATATGCAAATGTCGTCTGCATATACGGAGAGCTGAACGGTTTGCGGTAACGAATCAGCGAGACCAACGAGCACCAGGTTGAAAAGGGTAGGGCTGAGTACTCCGCCTTGCGGTACACCACGACTGGTATAGCTAGGCTGCGTTGGTCCATCTTCAGTCAAAATAAAAAGAGATCTCCCATTCAAATAGTTGCATATCCAGCGAAAGGTGCGTCCACCAATCCCGACAGCTTCTAAGGCGTCCAGTATTGCATGATGACCTACATTGTCGTACGCACCTTTAACGTCAAGGAATAGGGCCGCAGTGATACGTTTCAGATGTTTCTGGTGTTATACGTATGTTACCAGGTCGATAACGCTATCTATTGACGAGCGGCCACGTCGAAAACCAGCCATTACCTCTGGATAGACGTTGTAAAATTCCAAGTACCATTCTAACCGTGCGAGGATCATTCTCTCCATTACCTTGCCGACACAGCTGGCCAGTGCTATTGGACGTTAAGGTAATAATTCCAGCGGGGATTTGCCAGCCTTGAGGAGTGGAACAAGCCGACTGGATTTCCACGTTGTGGTATGAAAGCGGGAGCACAAGAATGGGAAAAAAATTCTATTACCCCTAGGATGGCACTCATCCAGCGGAAAACATCAATGAAACCACACGCCCTTCATATAGAGAATTACAACGAATTTATTATAAGTATGTTTTTCGAACCCAAATATCCACCCGCGCCCTTCAAACTTTGCTCCAACATCACCCGAAACATGCACTTTATTCCCAAAGTTTTTGAAGTCGGTACGGCAATTAATCCACCCCACTGGGAAAACGGGTATAGAGCTTTCTAGTGCCTATAGTTACGCTAAAATTTAAATTAAAAAATCACGAACCATTCCACTCTGTGAAGGTGGAAGCTGTATAGCACACGACCCGGAGGAGACACGTAATTTTGAACAAAGGTAGAAACTCGTTTACTGCCTTGATGCGTAGTCATCGTGACAAGAGGTACGCACACTCATTGAATGTCTTGATCGGTGGTCATTATGTAACTCGAAACTGCAGTCACATTCGTTGCTAATGTCAAATCGATGCACATTCGCCGCTGGGTGGTCGGTTGGGCCGGATCGGTGTGTCATCGCAAGGGATATGTTTGCAACACGGAACGCGTAAACCGCTCCTTTCGCTACCGACACATCCACGTTGTAATCACCGACAAAGATAACAGGGCAGCTAATCCACGCAAAAGAAGTAGCGATGAACCTGACGGGACTATGAATTATTGCATATTTTGCTTGCTTACGGGGGTATGAGCTATTGCTCATGGGGGTATGAGCCATTGATAATGACAGTTTTGGACATGCTGTTCTGTATGTATAAGCGCGATTAGAAAGAATTTAAGCACTGTTCGCTTCACTTTGCTGAGGGCTTGTAGCCTCTGCCTTACGTGGCTATGCGCCATTGCATGTTTTGCTTGCTTACGGGAGCATGACTACTTACGGGGGTACGAGCTATTGATAATGATAGTTTTTGTTCACGGAGGACATGAATGAATAGAATTTATTGATAGGAAAGACAGAGAGGTCGACCTGAGCTAGTGCGCTTTAGTCTGCTACTCTGTACTGGGGAAGACGGAGGGGGAGTGAAAGTATTGGGATGGATGATCATGATAAGAGAAGTGGTGAGTGCTTATGTACATGAGACAGTTGCCTCGCTAGAGCCGCTCGTCGAGCTTGGTGTCCTGCAGGAACTTCAACAATGCTTTTGTGGCACGCATTGAAATTGCAGTGTCAGGCCATGGACCGAGAATAGCTTCCTCCGACAGTAGTTGTCTGCCAACGCTGGCTAGGAAACTCTCTAACGTCCTTCGCTCCAGCATATATGCTGGGCAGTCGCACAGTATGTGTTGCAGTGTTTCGGGCATCTGGCAGTGTACACAATCAGGGCTGTTCGATTGGCCGATGAGGTGTGAGTAGCGACGGGTGAAAGCAACGCCGAGCCGAATCCTGTGTAGCAATGATGTTTTGCTCCGTGTAAGCTTCGGGGGCAAACAGAATTTACCGTCTGGGTCAATCATACGTAAACGTCTGTGAATGTTATCAGAGTGGGCTCTGTAAGCCTTTGTAAGGTCCTGCATGAGTGCCTTGATCATGGAGTTGGTGTCAGGTCGCGAGTAGGCAATCCGTACTTCATCACATGAAGGGGAGGCCGATCTTGCCTCACTGTCAGCGAGTTCATTACCAAAAACACCACAATGGCTAGGCACCCATTGAAAGGTGACCACGTGGCCACTTAACTCGGCACTGTGATAAAGTTCGACGATTTCCAGCACGAGCAGATAGTATGGTCCTTTGTTTAAAAAGTATTTTAGCGCCTGTAGCGCTGATTTGGCATCGCACAATATTGTCCATTTATGGGGTGTCTGCGTTCTCATAAAACGGACAGCCTCCCGTATTCCCGCAAGTTCCGCTGCCGTAGATGTCGATTTGTGGTCTAATCGAAATCGTTGAGTAATTCCAAATTGTGGGATGACAAATGCGGCCGTTGTGGCAGATGGCGTGACCGAACCATCGGTATATACTTCTACAGTCCCACTATATAAAGTAAATATATGGGACAGGGTGAGCTGCTTCAAGCCAATGGAGGAAACGTGAGATTTCTTCCTAATTCCGGGTATCTGAAGCCTCACTAGTGGTCTTGGCAATGTCCATGGAGGTGTCGCGGGGATGTTGGTTACCTGGAATCTTGCAGGCACAATGCTTGCGTGACATGCAATAGCTTTAGAAAAAGCACAGTCAAGGTTGATGCTTGGAAGCGTTGACAGTGGATGGCGTGAGTGTCTGGTTAGCAGGCGAAGATAGGTTCGCACGGGTTCACAAGACCTGTATATGTCGATAGGACAAGCCCGTGCTTCCGCTATTGTGCCCTTAGTTGACGTGCAGCGTGGCAAGCCAAGACATATCCGTAGTGCTTGAGCCTGAAGGCTCTCCAGCGTGCGTATACAAGATGACCCCATGTTAGATAACACAGGCATGCTGTAGCGTATGTAGCCCACAAAAAGTGCCTGGTACACTTGGAGCAAACTTCGCTCAGATGGCCCCCATCTCAGTCCTGATATTACACGAAGAACGTGTATGAAGTTGGACAGTTTAGCCCTAAGCGCAGTAACATGTTTGGTCCAAGAAAGATTGCGGTCTATTATCACGCCAAGAAATCTGTGGTGGGTGACTAAAGGGAGCGCCGTTCCGTCGACAACGATTGGATAATTTGACATCGATTTGCGCGTAAATGCCATGACTGCACACTTAGTAGCTGAGAGTTGCAGGCCTCTACGGCGCAAGTACGTCGCCGTTATGGTAACCGCACGTTGAAGCCTTGCACGCAGTTGCGGACGTGTGACCCCAGATGACCAAATATAGATATCATCCGCGTACGTACTGATACGCGCTGTTTCAGGTAGCTCGTCTGCAAGGCCCACCAGTATCATATTGAACAATACTGGGCTAAGGACACCACCCTGCGGAACACCCCTGCGAACTTCATGTCTATCAGTCTCGCCATCCGAAGTGGACATGAAAATGGTGCGGCCACTGAGGTAACTCTGCAGCCACGCATACATCCGGCCACCAACACCTATATCCTCAAGCGCCTGAAGAATCGAATGGTGGAAGACGCTGTCGTAGGCACTTTTGATGTCCAGAAATATTGCGCATACCAGACGACGGCGTCTCTTTTCCTGTTGAACAGAAGATACTAGGTCGATCACACCGTCAATGGATGATCGGCCTCTTCTGAATCCATTGATGAAATCAGGAAGTCCACCACTTTTCTCGAGTAGCCATTCCAGTCTGCTCAGTACCATTCGCTCCATCACTTTACCGACACAGCTTGCCAAGGCTATTGGTCGATAATGTGAGAGATCCTGCGGGCATTTCCCAGGTTTTAGCAAAGCCACAAGACGACTGTACTTCCAGTGATTAGGCACAGTTGCTGTGTCCCACGTAGAGTTGTAGAGCGCCAGGAGAATTTCTCGAGCTTCTACTCCAAGATGACAAATCGCGGAGTATGTAATTCCGTCTGGTCCTGGACAAGTTGATCGGCGGGAAGAAGATATTGCAGCGTCGAGCTCGTGCATGGTAAAAGGCGCGTCCAGACGGTGATCACTAGATGACGGGAAAGTCAATCGTGAGTGGGTTGGTATATCGTTCGAGGAGCTCACGAGTAATTTGCAAAAGTCATCGGCGACGTCAACCTCACGCCGGCCTTGCCGTAAGGACACAGCACTGAACGGGTGAAGCTGTTGTGGAGGCGAGCGAAGGCTTCGTACAATTTGCCAAATTCTAGATAGAGGTTTTCTCGGATCCAGAGAGCCACAGAATGATCTCCAGCGTTGTTTGTCAAGCTTGTCAAGGTGGCGCAGGACATGACGCTGAGCCCGGCGTGATGCAGTGACGTCTAATGGTGATTTGGTCCTTCTGTATTTTCGTTCTGCTCGACGCCGTATCGCGCGAAGTCGCTCGTACTGGTCATCAATAGATGATCTAGGTGAAGGTGCACTGAGGTGTTTTGTTGTGTCACGTAAAGTTGCCGCGATGACATCTTCAATATTGGATGGTGCTTGGATGGCTTGACATGCGGTGGTCACAGATTCTCGAAATGCCGGCCAATCGATAGAACGCACAGTGTGCGGAGCTGGGGGATGTAACCATTTCAACTGAACATATGTTGGTAGATGGTCACTTCCATGGGTGTCGAGATCAGTACACCATCGTGTAGCAGACAGCAGGCTTTTTGAAACGAACGCAATGTCAAGACAACTGCTGTAGTAAGAGCCTCGAAGGTATGTTGGCGAGCCATCATTGATCACCATGAAGCCTTGACTAAGCATGAAGTCAGCCAAGTCTCTACCGCGGGCGTTCGTCGAAGCAGAGCCCCACATGGGATGGTGGGCATTGAAGTCACCGATGACTATGTGCGGACCCGGACAAGCTTTCAGTATGGACAGCAAATATGAACAGTCTATGCTCGATCTTGGGGGTATATACCCGCCAATTACTGAGAGTGTGCGCCGCTTGTACTTCAGCGTTATGCAAACGTACTCGTTGGAAGCGTGTGCAGGAATGTCTTTACGAAGGCATGTTAAATTCCGACGGACAAAAGTGAGCACTTTGCTTAAATTGTGATCATTTCTTGACCACAGAGGCACATATCCAGATACGCGTAGTAAAGATGTCATGTTTGGTTCACATATTACAGCCACGGGAAACTGGTATTTGAACATCCACTGCCGAAAGTCTGCGAGGCGGCCTCGTAGGCCTCTGGCATTCCACTGCATTATTGCAGATCTTCGTAATTGGTTTTCAAAAGAGAGCGCCATGATGCCTTATTGTAGAGCCGCAAGGAGCGGTTCCAAAGCATCTAGAACATGTAGCGCGGTCTTAGCAACCGGCGTCTGAAGTCCGCAGAGAAGTGAACGCATCGTAGTTATCAGCTGTTTCAGCATACTTTGTACATTTTCATTTTCTGACTTATCGTTCTCAACCACCCTTGCAGACACATCACCCGGCGCATTTAAGCCTATTTGTTTGGGTGGGAGCGACGGCCAGTCAATGTCAGAGTCGGTCGGCGGAAGCGTCGTTTTATGCAGCGCATGTGTTCCACGTGCTGCTGCCGAAGAAGGCACGTCGGGCCCGCATCCTGATCGCAGAAGCAAACTTGGCAAGCGAGGAGTTTGCCATGCGGTCGATGGTCCATCGGTATGAGAAGTACTCTTGTCTTGCTGTCGTCTGTGTCGCGATCGACGTCTGCGGTGGCGTATCGATGTAGCAGCCTGTCTGTGAGTGGAGTTGTCCCGCACCAGCTTTCGAAGCACTGACATTTCGTCCTTGATTTTTTGGCAGTCCTTCGATGTCGCTTCATGTGGACCGGCGCAGTTAGGACATTTTAGGGCAGTAGCATCGCAGCTATCATTTTGATGGGCCCCTCCACACCGTTGGCATGTTACTCCGCCCTTGCAAGCTGCGCTTACGTGTCCTATTTTGAAACACTTCCGACACTGCACCAGTTTTGGCACGTAAGGGCGCACACGGTGTCTTACGTATCCTACTTTTACGTAGTCAGGTAATGCTTCAGAGTCAAAAACTATTTTAATACACCGGGATTGACCGAAGCGGTGAATCTGCACTATTGGTGCGGTGGAATTCAGAAGCCGCTGGAGGTCAGTGTCTGCGATTTCTTTGTCCACGTCAGAAATAACGCCAGTCGAGGTTCCTTTTCCATACGCAAAGAAGGAGCGCACTGGGATGTTTCCTAGTAGTGTGGCAGCCTTTAGCGTATCCAGAATTGTCTTGTTGTTCACGTCCACCGAAAGGATGTTCCTCCGTGCGTTAATTCTGATCTCGCTGACTTGGCCTGGCGCAATTCGCTCAAAGTACTCTGTTAAACTCTGCCTGTTCAAGGTATTCAGATCGTCGGTAGCTGTGGTAGGGACGTAAGCAATAGTGAATAATTGCTTACCGCTGTCCTGCCTGGGCAACGATTCACTGTCTGTTGATGTCCTCCTGAGTTTTCTCTTCAAACGGCGACCCATGGCAAGTGTGAAATCGTTGTCCGAGTCCATTTCTTCAACCGTTGAGCTGTCGGAAGATTCAAGGGCGACAGTGGAAGGGCCAGTACGGTCCCTTGTCTTCGATGCAGCCAGTGGTGGACGACCAGGGTCAAACGCTTGGTTGGGATTCCTATCCCCCATCCTGGAGGATGACGTTGTGCCCTTTGCACAGTCTCTGATGTTGAAAAACGTCCGAGACACAGGAAAATGAAGAGACCACAGCTATAGGCGTTCTTCTTCCGAGGCACTTCTTCCTCACGGAGGACAAAAATCCACTGAACCCTAGCCATATACAGCTTCGCTCTAATTATGGCGCTTTACGTGCCAAAACCACGATCTCATTATGAGGCACACCAAAACAAGACAAGACAAAAATCCACTGAACCCTAGCCATATACAGCTTCGCTCTAATTATGGCGCTTTACGTGCCAAAACCACGATCTCATTATGAGGCACACCGTAGCGGGTACTCCGTAAACTTGAACCACCTGGGGTTCTTTAACGTGCACCTAAATCTAAGTACACGGGCGTTTTCGCATTTCCTCCCCATCAAAATGCGGCCACCGTGACCGGGATTCGATACCGTGACCTCGTGCTTAGCAGCCCAACACCATAGCGACTAAGCAACCGCGGCGGGTAGTTGCGCTAACAGCTTCGCTGTGAAAAAACAACAGCAAAACAAGAAATATGGCACGCGACCACAGGCGTTTTCATGCCGCCGATGTCAGCGCCCTCGCACCTTCTTAGATAGAGCGACTGCTTATGCGCTCAGGCCCGACGTGTGAACGGGACGCAAGCGTTGGTGACGAAACGGAGACGGTGACAGGACCTCGTGGTCATGGCCTCCCATTGAGCGAAGGTAACCTCGCTGCTGATTGCGATGTCGCCATACGAGATTGGAGATGAAGAGCTTGCATGGCAACGCTGAAAAATGTGTCAGCATTCTGCTGCTTACTTCGCAAAAAGAGTGGGAATGGGGCTCCAGATGGAGATGTGGCCGACACAGCGGTCTGATTCGAACGACGACGGCGGAACATGAATAAATACTGATACGTCGCTAGGTTATTGATATACTCGCAACAACAAAATGCTCACTCAGAGTTGAGATACAACAACAACAACAACAACAACATAAGGAAAACTAACAAATATTTGGCTAATGGAAGAAAACGCAGGATAGCTTGAGAGAGAAAAACTTATTTAATTTCGGTCCCCTGTCCGAGGTTACAGGGTGTGCAGGTGATGGCGAGAGACGCCGGAAAACGGGGGTGAAGCTATGACGTTAAGAAAATGGTGTCAAATGTAAGGTCAGACATCAAGAAACAATACATGGTATAAGTATAATGAAGAGGAAGCCAGCTGTGGAGCATTATCGGATAGCAAGAGGTGAAATCAGAAGGTTGCATGGCTATTCAGTGGGCAGTGCCCTGCATTGCTTTGAAGTCAGGTGGGGGTGTCTGGCGTAGTTTCATATATTTCCAACATTATCAGATGAATACGGGACTTCGACATCGGGCTGATATATTGCAGAAACCGCTGCCCATATTCTGTTGGAATGTCGGGATACCAATTCAGCGATAAGTGTGCAAACGGCAGATTTGATTGAAGCGTTACGTTTTAAGAAGAGCCCAGGGGCGCCTATTTGAATATATGGGAAAGGATAAACCGTTTTTCTCGGCATCCACTGCGCGGCATTTGGTGAGGTTGTTTCTTTTCCTTTGTGTACTCCAAAGGACTTTCCCGGGCCTTAATTACACGGAGGGAAAACGCACAATCTGATTAAACACTAATTAATATTAAAAGGTTACAAGGAGCACTAGTAACAAAAAAGTCAGTGCAACCTGGCATATGCAGACAAGTTACAAACAACTTAGTCAATGGTGAACGCGCCAAATAAAATGAAGAAAAAAATTATTTTTGCGTTGAAAGTCAAGAAGTTAAAATAATTACTGAACGAAGTAAAATTTTCATTTACGCCGTAGTTCTTTTTTAACAAGAATTGCAGAAAATAGTGAATGAAAAAAAAAGCACACGCCCAACTACCAAGTTTACAACTCTGTCACTCAACAATAATAAACAATATATTTATAAAGTTCACTTAAAGATTATCTAAAGTAGAAAAAGTTGATGCACTATAGACCGCTTTAAAGTATGCCGCACATTTGTGAGTGGGGCATTTGCGGAACCATAGTTAACATGGTAAGAATGTCGCGTAAGCTGTAAATTCATCTGTCAGATTTGTCCGCTTTAATTTCCCTAAACATATGTACTTTGCAGCATTTTAATATCTGTAGTTTGTGCACATTTACTGATTTGTAAAATTCGTACTTCAATTTTCTCAAACCTTACCAATCTTGAGGAACGTTTCTAAAGACTTGAAGGTCGAAATAAGAGTTCTGCCTTTCCAGTGAGGAGAATTTGGCTTTCTCTTTAAAATGAAAGAAATGTTATTCAGGTTAGTCGAGTGCTTTTTTTTATAAGAGCAGTTCTACGTTTTACAAGTATTTGAAGAAGGGGCATTTGAGTTGGCTCCGAGATATAGCTTGCTCTTAAGGACAGCGGTGGAAACTTACATGAAACTGATGTGCTTACTATAGCAAAAGACGAATGGACAATTCGCGGCACAAAAAAGAAGAATAACACACGGTAAAATGAACTTTCTCTTCTGAATAATGTACTGAGTGTACCAAAATATTTAAACAGATAAGAGCGCCAGAAGGCTCCAAAGGACGAGCTCGGCGCCATGTTTTATGCCTCGGTTCAAAGGGGATCATCGACCGTCGTCTAGCAAATTTCGCCTTAGCTTACAGCTGGTGCATAGGTTCAATCCCCACGCGATGAAGCTTTTCCTGCCCTCGAAGCTTGATTGAGAACACTACTTTCGCTTCGCACAGCGCTGCAGTCATATGCATTAGTTTGCCCAACACGGTACTAGGCTTATAGAAGAATCATCCGGATTGGTCAAAAGGACTGCATCTGTGGCGGCAGCTTTCTTTCTTTCTTTCTTTCTTTCTTTCTTTCTTTCTTTCTTTCTTTCTTTCTTTCTTTCTTTCTTTCTTTCTTTCTTTCTTTCTTTCTTTCTTTCTTTCTTTCTTTCTTTCTTTCTTTCTTTCTTTCTTTCTTTCTTTCTTTCTTTCTTTCTTTCTTTCTTTCTTTCTTTCTTTCTTTCTTTCTTTTTTCTTTCTTTCTTTCTTCCTTTCTTTCTTTGCGACATTGCACAGGCTTGATGAAACAGCCTCCATTTAACATTCAAACCAAAGAATGCTGAACTTACAAGCAAATGAGAAAATAATCGCTACACAGAGACAGCAATAAAAGAATTTTAACGAGACTTTTATGATCGTAGAATGTTGGATAGGAATGTTTTCCACAAGTAGTAGGAAATAAAAGAAATGTTTAGACAAGATTCGCAACTATTGCGCCATCGGGTTCTCCACGATCAGTACATTGTTGATTAAAAAGTGTCAAAATAAGGCGATGCCATAGCGTTCCGGCAATAAAAAGCGTTTTCAAGCAGTGCTAATGTAACCAATAAAAACACACACACAGACGGAGTCAATCGAAAACTGCAAAATAACACAGAAACGAAAATGCATGCTGCGTGTTTAAGCATAGTTATAGATCTACAGATTTAATATCAGTTTCCCGAAAGAGTTATTGAGTAATTTAGAGTAGGTCTCGGTAACGACGTATACTGCTTCACCCAAGGAACATTTATACATTAAAAAAAATAATAGTCGAGGTGATTCATTGCTGACCTCAAAACACACCTTAGCTGCTCAAATGCTCAGACTTAAAAACTGTGTCCGCCACTTGCAACCTATATGATGCATGAGTGTCTATGTGGCGTAACAGAGACCGTAAACTACAGATAGATGTTCACTGCCGGCAGGGTCCACAGACTGTTCACAGAGTTGACATTGCAGTGAAACTTTTGATTTATACACCTCGTAATTGCTTCGTTGTAACTTCACCATACGAACACCCGAACTGAACTTGTTCGACAGTGGCGGAATCGTGTGATTTGCAAGGCAGTTGGTCGGCTTCAGTGATTCTAGCGATACCAACACGTCCGAAAACACATAAGAGCTCCGTTTGCTGCCCTGATGATACAGCTACAGCAATTTTTAGTGAAATCTGATAAATCTCCATTGCGCTTGAATTCCGCAGGCAGCTCCCGTAAGCATTGAAGCGTTCACATCGAGTCAGTTTTAAGTACACCATGCAGCAAGCGCCACCTGTGCTGGAGTGAAGTCGGCGGCCACATTTATTGCACGAAGCGTTGCTGTCGTTAACGGTGTCCCATGCGAAAGAAGGCTTCTCTGAACTATATCTGTTCATCGAACTGACGGTAGGGATACTGATCCGGGCAACGTTGTTGATTCGTCAGCCTAGATGTGTACACTCTTAGTGCGTTAATTCCGCAGGTGACCCCGAGTTAACATCTCCGTGAAAACGCTGCAAACAGGAAATTCTCGTCCAACCCGCCGATATCGGCCTTATATCGAGATTCATATGCCGATATTGTATCGTCTGCTGAGATTTCGCATCAGAATTGTATGTTTCTGAATAAGTAAACAACTAAATAAACAAATAAATAAATACCACTGAAAACATTCCACAAAGGGGACCTTGCTTTTCTCTTCCCCTGTTATATATTATCGGCGGCGGCGACGCGCTAACGCGTGAAAAGCAATAGAGACCCCAAAATCGATGGGCTTGCTTCCATCTCTAAAGCATCCCTCCCGGCGTGTGTTTGTGTTCGCGCGTGTGAAACCACTGACGTCAAAACCGTCTTCTATCTGAAAGCCGCGCCGGCAGTCGCCGCACTTCGTGCGATTATTCCGCTGCAGTGAGAATAAAACTCGCTTCGGCTGGAAGATCCGTTTTATGTGGGCACGTATTGCTGCGTGCCTTAGCTCGCTGGCTGTGCGATCCCTCGAGATGTGGACTGAGTCACGACGGCTTCGGGGCAAGCGCGCAGGATCATCGGCGACAACGCTGAAGCAACTGCTCGAGGAAACTACACCCCCGATCGGAATTTAGCTTCACGATACCCGAAGACAGTTCAGGGACATAACAGCTTTTCGAGTAGGTTTTTATTACGCACATGTGCGGACGTGCCCCGATTTTTTCGTTGATTGGCTCGATCTCTTGCTGTTAGAATGTCCAGCTTTCCAGAGTTGTCGCTGTGTGCCACTGAACAAGTTCCAGCAACTTAATTTTGCTCGAACAGCAGTTATAGATTTCCCGTTTCCAAAAGATCGTGCTTCAGCATGAAACGATGCTCCCGAAGCTGTGAATTCTTGTCATTCGTATGACTAGGCGCTCGTCTGTCATCCTCGTACTCTGCGCGTGGTGCGATGTCTTGAGGCGTTCACTTTTCTTCTTCATTTATCTCTTCTTCGTGACCTTCGTGTTTCTCTTCGTTGCGAATCCTCAATCACTTTCCTGACCGTGGCTGCTGGATGCCGCTGTCCTGACGAATCGCTTAAATTAAAAGGAAACAATGCCACACGTGCTCGATGGTTGGATCGAACTTGAGTCGCTCAGCACAGCAGCCCAACGCTCGAAGCATTGGGCCAACTAGCTTTCTGAGATCATCGCCGCGTTTGTCGCATTGCGCAGCACAGGTGCTCGAGAGCACGTGCACAAGCGTCAGTTTTCTTTACGCCAAAGAAACAGTAGTGAAATGGGAAAATTTATAGCATTTGAATAATCGCTTCACGAAAGTGTCGCTTCATAAAAATTCTAATGTGTGCATTGTACCTGCACAATTCCTTTTATTGCGATAGCAATTCTATGGACACTCCAGGTGCATTTTGCCATCGCCGTCGCCTCGCCGTGATGTTCTGTATAACGTCCAAGCGCGATAACATCGTCGCCGCGCGCCCTATGCTTTATGTGCGAGTGAAAGCGCACGAAGCGCGCTTTCATTGGCGGCGCGCTTTCAATTTGGTGCGTGCAAGGGAGGAAAGCTGAGAGGAAACGCGCCGTCTTCCGCCACGCGGAACGCCGTGCGGGGATCGAAGGGAGGGAGGGGGGCTGCAACATCGCGTGATAGGTTGGCATCTTGATGATACATCCGGAGTATTCATGTGAGTTCGTGGCATTTGAGGCAAATATCACGGTCTCTTTTTGTTGTCGACGATGACAGCCATTTACATCAAAGTGGCGCCGATTTTCTTAGAATCTGGCTCATAGAATACGGGTGAACGACTTCCACGTAGTTTCACATGCATCTGACTTCATATCCGCGATGAATATTTTAAGTAATCACTTTCGAGTAGGTTTGTAAAAAGATTTAAGGCAATGTGTTATATAATGTGCGAAGGGTCTGAGGACGTGTAGAAAGGCGATAGGCGTTTGTGCTTTTCTGCACTCATTATGGTGCAAACTTTCATGCTACCATTGTCGAAAGGAATGGACCCCATTTACCTGTAATGTGACGCGGGCAATTTCTTGGTTGGCTATTTTCATGTTTTATAATTTGTTTTAGCTAATTCTGCTTACGATCACCCTGATCACTTTGATCAATTTTGAATACGAAAATTGGCGCTGTGGTTTTAAATACATTTTCTAAAGCGCGTTTGTCATAATGTCCAAGGGCATAGTTAACAGCTGTACGGAGTACGGAAAAATGTGGTTTCCATACGGAAAATCACTCTTTGTGGATATGTTTAAGAAAAGTTTGATGGGCCACTTCTTGCGGCATTCAGTTTTTTGCACTGATTGGTTCTGATATGTGGCACAATTTGGAACGGTGACGGCATTTCCTGGCAGAATCCGCGACATCTGAGCAATAATAAAGGCAGAGATGCTTTCAACGGCGTTCCCCGAACTACAGTTACCACGATCTCTTGAAGTGTACTTTAAAAATTTATCAGAAATTTTCCTCTTTTAGAAAGCTTTAGACAAAGTTCGCTTCGTGATACATAGAAGCCTGAATTTTTCGGCATCGACTCACCCGGAAATACTATTATCATTATGAAACAGCACTATACGCGAACACACGAACACAGCATGAAGAAACCACGAGATAACGCACTGACTCGGAACTAAAGCCCATCAGAAAAAAAAATAGAAAGCGGATGTACGTGCATAAATCCCTCCATTTGCGCCAGAGTGTGGTGAAAGACATGAACATGACAGTAGGGCTAAGAAAACAAACAAACAAACAAACAAACAAACAAACAAACAAACAAACAAACAAACAAACAAAAACAGTGCAAACTTAAAGCAGACGCAAGCGTAAAACAAAAATAGGCGTTCACGCGCTCAAATGCCTTCACGATCGGGAGGTGCGCATGAATGCCAAAATATATTTTGTGTCTTCATATGTTAGCCCAATGGGCCGTTTATCAGGTGAACCAGAACGGTTTTCTTTTTCGTTTGCCGCTATCCCTATGCGATCTTTCAATGCTCTTACCCCTGTCTATGCATAGCAGCACCACAGCGACCATTTGCCTGCAGGCAAAAATCTGCGCCTTTTCAATATCAAGCTATCTCTGTACGGTTTCCTTCCTGACCTTGTGTTTCGCATCGTGCGTCGTCAACCGACGAGGACGACGCACCATTATATTCTGCACACGCGCGAGCCATGCAGCAGCGGAATTCGAACACCTTCAAGCTTTTGCAGTAATTTTTGTCGTTCTTTTTTCCTTTTTTTTCTTACTTTAGAAATCACTTGTCCCGTGCGGAAAACACCGGCCGAGCAGGCAGTGGGGACGGTGCTGTGTGCCCCTCCGCTCTGCCTGCCTGTCTCTTTTCCTGACTGAAGAGGAAAGAAGGTGTCATCCTAAGGGCGGCGACCTTAGGGTGACGTCTTGGAAACATGGCCGCCTACGACCTCCTCGAGGGGCCGAGAAACTGACAGAAAGGCTCGCCCGTCCGATGCGTCATGACGAGGAAGAACCTGTTGACGCAGCTCGCCTAATCTGGGAATGCCCTAAAGCGGAAGGCACTTTCCTCGACAGCACTTCTCTCCTAGTGATCCAGATGTCCTAGGAGCGTTGGTGTATACGGATCTTCACCGCGAATCGTTCATCGTCAGCATTATGGAACCTGGCCTGTACTCTACGTGGTAGCAGACGCAGCCCAATGTAGGCCCCGGTGAGCACTTTTGAACGAAGATGTTTATACCAAAACCGCTCGCTGTGCCGTGAACTGTGCCATACCCGCTAGCCCAAATACATACTTTTCAAGACCTCAGCGGCGAATGGAGATAAGATTAGGTGCACACGCGCTTAGCCAGCACATTAAAATTCATCGGTTTGGCTCTCTTTTTTCCTGTCGCAGTTGGTTGATCAAACAATCAATAATGACAGAAGCGCGCGCACGCACGCACGCACACACACACACACACACACACGCACGCACGCACACACACACACACACACACACACACATATATATATATATATATATATATATATATATATATATATATATATATATATATATATATATATATATATATATAAGAGAAGCAAGGAAACGGGGGGGGGGCTGCTCTTTTATCATTCTATAAGAAGCCACCAAACAATAACACTTAGTGCTTTTGTTTCTTGGGTTATTGCGATTTGCTTACGTGTTACATATATATAATGAAGTATCATACTTGTGCGGACTCTCTCACTCTTGTGTGATGTCTGCTGTGTTGGTAATGGACTGGGCTTTCGATGCTGGTACCCGCAGAGACACTTTTTACGTGTGAGAGAGAAAGAACGCATTTTTTTATTGGGGGGGGGGGGATATAAGGTAGGTTAACCGGAAGAGCTTCTGGCTTGCTACCCCGCACGGCGCAAAGGAGTTTTTGTGTGCCTACGAAATACACCTGTGTGCGAAGTGCTATGATGCAATAGGAGAGCTTGGCGCCTTTAGGCGGCACCGGCTACTCCTCGTCGCTTCGCAAAGAAAAATATTGTCTCAAGATTTGTAACAATACGCAGCACAAAAAAATAACAAGACCAGTCAGTCACTAATATCAAAAGGCTCTGTGCATTAGTCCAGGGACCCACAGAAGGTGAACATGTGCCCAGTTGCAAAATGTAAACACATGTGTTTGTTGTCCGAGAACGCAAAGAAGTTCGGTTTCGCAGACTAGTGCTCCTAGTGTAAGGATAACCATACATAATATACTACATAAACTTCTGACAAAGTTGCAGAAACAGACTTACATCATACATATATATTTAAGCAGGCACTAAAATTTAATGCAGATTCAAGAGATCGTTTTCTAAGAGAACTTCTGAAGCGACAATCGCTTTCCTCTGAAGCTTCGCTGTTGGCCATGGGCCAAGTACTTACTTTAAGGTGAATGGTCGTCGATCTAATGGCATTAAATCTGCTCTCAGATTTCGTCTTGCAGTTTTATGTCTTGGGCACTCGAGGAGGAGGTCGCGCACATCTTCGTCTCGGTGACGATACGTCATCTGCGGACTGGGGACATGTTTAATCCTGCAGAGAATGTGCCGCGCATGTACTGTACCGCGTCGCAGGCGGTGCAGTTATGTCTCAAATTTTTGTTTATCTCTAAGCTTTGGTGGAATTGACAATTTTGTACATGAGCCTATAAACATAACTAGGGACATTTAGACTGTGCATAAAACCACGTAGTTGTAGTGCGTGATTCTTATTATCTCCGTGCTTTTTCGTTATCGTGAGTAATGATTTTGGTATTTTCCAATCGAGAGCCATAACAAAGCGTACCTTCCAATTTTTCAGCTTGTAACCTTTAAAAACATTCAATCATCATCATCATCACCCCATCATCGTCAACAGCAGCACTAACGACTACGACGAGGACGACGATGATCGATTTAATCCGTGGTCTAATATAACCTAGATACACAAATTGAACTGTAGGGAAACGTGTGGAGAGGTTGGAAGCACGTGTTTTCTGCTGTTCCATGTCGTTTACACGCATTTGGGTTAAGGCTCTCTGAGCGATGAAAATCACAAAAAAATGCGGATTAACATAAAAACAACAACATGATAGATGACGTAGCATAAGCTTACGCACGAGGCTGAAAATAAAATGACAGAATAAATGCGCTCTATGATTTAGCCCAGTTTCACTGGCCAGATCTCTGATATGCCGATGTAAACATGCCGCCTTTGTTTATTAAATAGTGCTCACTGCGCCTTTCTCATTCTGAGAAGAAAGGGAAAGGTTTCGCGTTGCATAAAATACTTTCGTGGCTCTGGCTTCTGGCGTTGTATTATTTACTTTTTCTTCTTCTAATAGTATCCTCCGAAGAGGGTGCACGACCAGCACCCAACATATATCAGCGCTGGCGGTGCGTTCCATGCCCGCAGCACATTAGCCTTCGAACGTGATCTGCCCGTGTGGACGGCATCGGACACAATAGGGCCTGTAAAGGCCTGTAAGGTTCCATAGGGCCTGTAAGGTTCTCTTGAATAAATGAATAAATGTAGACGCGAACGTGACTCGACGGTGGCCTTGGAATCGAAGTCGCTGAGAAGCCCGTCGTTGTGCCGGGGCGAGTGGACGCCCGTTTCCTATAGCGTTGTGTCTCTGTTGACAGCCTTGTCTCTCTTCGCTGCCAAGCGTTTTTATCGTTCGTCGTGCCCCGCCCTACGTCCGTTGGTGGGAGCTACCAGCGGTCAATGAGTTCATTCGAGGAATCCCCGTGAGATACGCGGATTCAGTGAATGAATACGAGGATGTAGTACGCCGATGAGGAAAATATAAGCCTTCGCGCCGGTCGCACAGTGAACTGACGGTTCAGGTCATATTTAACGAAAGTAATAATACCAGGGTTTCAGGCGAGACCGATGGCAGCAGTTTTCCTCCTAAGCAGCAACGTAGGAATACTCGATTCACCGACAAACTGTTTCTCATTAACTTTTTTTTATTGAAATGGATACTAGGAGAGGTTGGCACCTTTATGGTGGCACCGACTACTCCTTGTCACTTGGCAAAGGAAACACATTTGCGTAAAAAGGCAGAATAGTGACTCAAAATTTGACACTCAGTAGAATACTGGATGAATAAAAATATACAGTCCAACAGTACACGAATCGCAAAGTTTTGTGCATGAGTTCAGTGTTCGTACGCATATGTAAAGTGAGATATTTTGAACAGCCAAAACACACAACACATGTAATACACTGCAAGTACAAAACAGAATTATACATATTGCGTAAACGTAGCGATCACCACATAAAGCAATTATGAACCACGAACATGTATGTTACTCATTTAGCGTAATCGGATTATCTGAAACTTAATATTTTCCCAAAATGTTAATATCCTCTAAAAACATTTTCAGAGCAAGAAGTGTTCTTTTCTGAAGGCCCGCGGTTGGCCATGGGCCAATTATTTTTTTAAGAGTGAATGGTCTTCTGTCTAATATCAACAGATTTGCTTGCAGTACCCTTCTTTCTGGATCGTATTTTGTGCACTCCAGGAGAAGATGATGCACATCTTTATCTGGATGGCCACAAGAACACTGCAGACTAGAGACACATTTTATCCTGTATAAGAAGTGTTTTGTAAAAGCAGTACCAAGACGCAGGCGGTGTACCAATGTTTCAAATTTTCTGTTGTTCCTTAGATTTTCCGGCATTGATAAGTTTATAAATGGGTGTACAGAGTATAACTCCGAGTTTTTAGTTTGCTTATCAAAGCAGGTAGTATCGCCGAGGCGACAGGAAATCTGTCTCAGGATCAGACGGACTTCACTACGCAATAGGGGAAGATTGGTTGTCTCTGCGTTATTGTGCGCCCGATTCGCAGCTGCGTCCGCATTGCTGCGTCCGCTGCAGTGTTACCAGGAATATTGCAGTGCCCAGGTACCCACTGAAATGCAATTACGTGGTTCATTGCGCTTGCCTTTGTAAGTTCTTTGAGCGTCTCATATAATAGCAAAGTGTTCAAAGAATTTTTCTTATTGCTATGTAGTAATGTGAGAGCGGCCTGCGAATCGCTAAAGATAAGCCATTTTTGCGAATGCTTTTCTGATGCTATGAAACGCAAAGCACACAGGATTGAAAACAGTTCTGCCACGGTGGAAAATGTCTCTCGAGATAATTTTAATGTTTGCTCTAACGCTAAATGTGGAACGACGAATGCTGAAGTCGAGGAATTTTTATGACACGAACCATCTGTATAAAGGTGGATGTACTGGGGATATAATGAGTAAATTCGGAATAGTGCCAGTTGTTGTGTGGCTACTATAGCCATGGGCCTCTTAGATATAGTCCTGTCAACCGATAATTCTATTTTAGGACTTGTTAACATCCAGGGAGGGTAACTAACATCCACTTTGCATAATTCAAATCTTGGTAATAATGCTTTATGTTCTCGAACAACATCGTGAATTTTGCTTCTGCTTATTTTGGTAAGCGCGAGGTTTAATGGGTGCTTTTCGTCCTGGGTTAAGATGCGATAAATATGTCGGCATGTTTCAACCATTCGCATGACTGGAAATGGTCGGTGACGAGCTTCAGCAATTGCTAAAGAACTCGAGGTAGCCTGCGTGACCCCAAGACACACTCGTAGGCCCCTTGCTAGTAAACGTTGAAGACGTTCCTCAGAAGTTTGCGGTAAACCATGGAGAATAGGTGGCGAGTAAGCAATTTTTCGTTTTATGAGTGCGTTATGAACTTGGAGTAGTGAAGAGACGGATTCCCCCCACGTTGTGCCAGCGAGTCGCCGAAGTACGTTTATTACTGCATTGGTCTGCTTTTCTATTGCGATTATGTGTGATGCCCATGTTCTAGCTGTCAAGAATAACTCCAAGAAATTTATGCTTTTCCAAAAACTTCAAAGTTTGCCCATTAAGCGTAAGTTAGAAATTATTCAGCTGTCGTCTAGTCAAAGGAAGTACGGCTGTCCTTGCATATGAAAGACTCATGGCTCTTTCTTTTAAAAAGGTGTCGATAATATCAAGACCCTCTTGCAGCTTTGTTTGAATGTCTTGTATATGAGATCCAGAGGCCCAGATGCAGATGTCATCTTCGTACAGAGAATACTGTAGACCAGACGGGAGTGTTTGTGGCAAGGCTGCCATGACAGAGTTGAATAAAAACGGACTGAGAACACTGCCTTGCGGAATGCCCTGCGTGATGCTGTGATAAGTACTCTTTCCTTCGATTGTTTCCATAAATATTTTTTTATCTTTCAAGAAATTTGATATCCATCGAAGTGTTCGACAGTGTAGACCAAGCTTCTAACGTACCAGCAAGGACGTGTATGTGACTTACAGTGTCGAACGCTATTTGAATGTCTAAGAATACTGCCACTGTCACATTTCCACAAATTCGTTCATGTTCGACACATGTGGCAATATCTAATACTGCATCCATTGTACACCGATTTTGTCGAAAACGTAGGGCAAGGCAAAATAACAGGAGACAAGATAGGGCTGCTTGATCATTGACAAATGCTACGTCTGACAGCCTGCATTTCTGCACTTTCGACGTTCATCTTCGTTCGCCTTTCTTGTAACGTGAAGCGAAAGGGGCCATCCTCTTAACTTGAGGCTATCTAAGGAGGTTGATTTCATGAGTTTGAAGCATAACCACACAACGAGAAGTGCCTGCTCAAGGAGTTTCGCGTTGATCTTGTTGCACTGGAATATAGCTTCTGGCCGAGGCATCCGCTGTCAGTTGCAAATGCCGATGTCTGCATGGCTTGCTGCACTGACTTACTGGTGTGACGTTAGCTGCGAAGTGGTAAGTGGTGACAGAAGCATGCAGTGGTCGGCGTGGTTGAATGCTCTGTAAAGCAGCTATGTTAGGTTTGTCGGTTGGCCTTCTTCGCAAGCGTCTTCAATAAATTAGAAAACTTGTGGGCTGGCTGGTACATCATGTCAAATGGCAGGATAGTGAGCTGCACGACACAGGACAGCATTTTGTCCTGTGCCTCTTCGTCTACTGTTGCGCTGTTGAAAAATTCTACTACAAAACGTGTGTCAGCCTTGAGTTTTGATTGACATGCTTAGCCAACGCGCACAGGTGAATGACGGTGCGGTAAACTTGAAAAAGCGTGCTGCGAACACGACCGAGGCAAAGAAACAAGCGTACAATGAACCTGGCACTCCGCTCTGAATCACCAGCTCACACACGTTCGCAGCCTACGAAAGGTGTGCACTGTGGCACTCCGCCACCTATCTCACTCTAGGCATGCGAATTGGCTCTTCTGTACATCTACGCGCATCTGGTGCGTATGTCATGACCTGTACTTGCGAGGTCATATTTACTTTCTTTACCCCCCCCCCCCTTCTTTCTTTATAAGCGACCCTCACGGAATTCACTGACTATGGCTGCCGCAGGATACGGCTGCTGCTGTCTTGCTAAATAGCTCACACATGGTCCAACATGAATATAGAACAAATCGGAATATATGCAGCTGTCTACATATGACCCGCGACCGGCTCGGTTTTCCATAAAATTACGGGATGAAAGTTTTTCCAGAGGCTATCTGGTTTATTGCAGCACTTTTCAGCAACCGTCTCTATGATGTAACTGTCCCATGACGCACAGTGCGCGCTCACACCATTCTCAAGAACATACACGGTGAATGAGCTTTGACGAATGGCTCGAGTTGTCACGCTGGCTCTTCGGGAGGACTCCGGAGTACTCAAGTCATCTTTTATTCATGCTTGATCCATTACTGAAGCTGCAATTATTATATCAACCCTCTCACAGTCTGACACTACACGGATCTGCTGTCTACGGCTGAATAAAGTACGTAGCCTTAATGAATTCATACTCGTTTCTAATATGAATGGCTGACTTCCTCGTATACAGTTATACAGTATATGTGGCTACTGTGACTGTGAGGAAACCATGGGGGACCGCCTGTGCCACTGCGCCCCCTTCGCCTTCCAACGCAGGCATCTTCGATGCGCGCTCAGCCAACTGGACAGGGAACCTAAGATCCTGGGTGTTTGGCCTCGACAGTCATCAGCCCAGAAATCTGCGTGCGCACTAATGACTTACATGAAATTAAGTTACCTAAAAAACACTCATAGAAACGGTGTGTACTACTGTGCACGTGAAATCTCTGTAATTTTGCCTTTGCCTTCTGCTTCTTTCTTTAAATGTCTCATCCCCTCTCCCCCGCGCAGGGTAGCCGACCGGACGTCAGACACTCTACCCTCCCTACATTTCCTTGTTTCCTTCTCTCTCACTCAGCGTAATGCAACAAGAAAATGTACCTAGAATTTCTCACTTGAACAAAACTACGCCTTCAAGCGCATAATTTCTTTATTAAATTCCTTCAAGCTCGCAATTCCGCGTTTTGCTAGGAAATCGCATTACCGCTTCGCTGCAGTACCTGGTGCAGAATTACACGTATTACACACGCGCGTTACTGCGAAATCAGGTGACATCGGAATTCTGGATGTGAGAGGAATGTGAGCGATTCCATGCGTGTATATATGTGTCAATATTTATAAAATATATTTGTCGAGTTTCATGAAAGCTTCTTTTAATGCTGATTCCAACGAGCGCGTTGTGTCAGCCGTAGATTTTTTTAGTTGGTTCCTGTTCAGAGCATGTGGCTATTCAATAACTTTCAACGTATCAATCAAAAGGCACGCGTAGAAAGCACGATTACACCAGAAATGAAAACGACAACGCGAACTCTTTTTTCGTCGTTCTTTGTCCGCCTTTAGTAAACGTGCCAACTTTAACTCCGTAAATTCCCACCAACTTGCGCTAGATGGTGCTGAGTGTTCTTACGGATTAGGGGTCGATGGGCATGACGTGTGTTCGAATATCTGACCGTCACGCGCCTTCGTACGGCGTGTGTGAGGCGTGTCTACCGATTGGAGATCTTTTTGGTTTTTCAAGGAACCGCTGAACGCGGAGGGCGGACAGACTTGCGCACATCGTGTGCGGCAGCGGGCGACTGAAAAGGAGGGATGCAGGTGGCGACGACATGAAGACGAGTCAACACTCGCCCTATACCGTCAAGGCAAAAGCAACGTTGCCGCCGTGCGCTTGTACGACAACAGCTCGGGGAGAGCGCTGCAGTTCGAGGCGAGGGCGAGAGCCCTTCGGACACTTGTGCGTATGAAAACGTACGACACTGCTGTGACTAGCGTGTTGTGCCGCGCATGCAAAAGTGCAGACGAAATGACCGAACACGCGGTGTTGAACGGCAACCAACTAGAATGCCCCGTAATGGCGAACACAGGCCTCGAAGTTCCATTGGGTTTCGCGGACACGAATTGGGCAGTCGACACCAACGCTCGAGTGTTGATGGTTGCCTACACCTCTGTGCCCCTTCGTTCCGCTCCCCCTTTGCTTGTGGGTTGTGTATGCTTGCTTTCCTTTTTATACAGCGAAGCTACTAATCGCTAGGGTTCCGTGAAATTTTCATGTGTGTGAAAAAAACTATCATCATGAGCAATGGCTCATACCTCCAAGCAAACAAAAACTGCTATGGCTCATAGCCCCGTAAGGCAGAGGCTACAAGCAAAGGGAAGTGAACAGTGCTTACATTCTTCCTAATCACGCATACAACATAGGGAACAGCATGTCGAAAGCAGTGGTCATCAATGACTCATACCACCGTAAGCAATGGCTTATACCCCCGTAAGGTTAAGTCGTTTCTAAACAGCACGTGGACTCACTAGCAGGAGGCGTTGCCGTATACGCAAAGGACACAATGTTACGTACAGTTGTCCTCTTGCCTCGCAAGAGGCAATGCCAGCAATGGTGGGAATGGATGTCTGTGCCGTAGAAGCGAAAGACGGAATTGTGGTATCCACTGTGCATATATCTCCAGGCACACGCAAGGGTGATATCGAGAGGTTCATGACCACGAACTTTATAAGGGTGATGCATGACCACACACTTTGCTAAGGTGGCACTACGCCTGCGGTCATCGTTGGCGACTTCAATGCGGACATTTCAAAACCAGACAAGAAATGCCTCTCAGATTGTGCTACAAAAGTTTGAAGTGAAACACCCATACAAGTCACTTAATACTCAACAACGGTCTTGTATAGCTTTAACTTTGACCAAAGTTCTGTATAAAGTTGTAACCGAACCAATCAGTATGTATCACAGTGATCACAAAGCTATCGTTACTGCTATTACCGAATGATGAATACAAATACATTTCCCCTTGTATAACTCTGTGATGTACTAGAGCTTCGCTGGTCATCTAGCTTCACAGAGTGGAATGGCTCGTCAATTTTTTGTATTCTTTTTTCTTCATGGCTAGGGTGTGTGATTGAGACGCTTGCAAATTGCAAAGGTTTCAGCCGCATTGCATCATCAGAAACGAGCTCCGCTGCAGCACATGCCCTATGCAGAACTGTTTTTCTCGGCGGCAATACGTACGTGTGTATTGACATTGATTCAATGCTAAACGCATTACCGTCGACAGTCATCCTGAGATGGGTTCTGCCGAATTTTCTGACACGTGGAACTTAGATGGCATCTTAGGGAGGGGCTGTATATTATCTTCGAAGCAGGGAAAACTTGGCCATTAATGGGCCGTATGTCCCAAATCACGAGCTAATAAATAAATAAGCAAAAAATGAAAATAACTGTCTACGATGCCCGAGCGTCCGTGACTATACACTGGTGTGCTCTGGGCCTTCAGTATTGACACCGGCGCGCGTTCTGCGCGACTCCTTATTTTCTTCATCGATTCCTACGCTTTCGGGTCACCGTGGCGAATGGGTAAACACCGACGAGGAAACTGCGCCCGCTACTCGAACATGCTCACCGCACAGCGTAGCCTTCGTCGCAAGTGGTGGTGTGGTGGCGCGTCGATTACGAAAGACGACAAAATCGTCCCGCGGGCGGCCTTGAACTTGGCTGGAACGGTGCCGGCCGAGTGAATACTTTACACCGGTGCCAGCGGCGTCGCCGCTCGTCGCTACGCCGGTCATCGCTCGCACTAAGCGGTCCTCTTGTAAGGACGACTTCGTGGACACGCATAGTCGCGGTAATCATCCATCCTCGTGCAATCTCGTCAAGGTGGATAGAAAGACATCTTAAAGAGGAGCGAGAAGGCTGGGCAGTGAAGTAGGCTCGCGCAGCGCGCGTGCATGTTTACATGTGCGCGTTGAACCTTATTAGCGAAACAAAAGGCCGGATACGTGACTCGCGTAAGCAATTGGAGAAAAAAAAAGAAGTTGAAAACAGAATAGATAAATCCACGCCAAACAAGCTACGCGTGGGTCACTTACACGGCAACTATTCAGTGATGACGATGTTGATGGCATTTAACTTTCGTAACTAATACAGGATGTGAGAGACGTTGTCGCCGAGGGCACTGGTTTAGTTTCCACCATCCGGAATTTTTAACGTTCTCCCAGCGCTCGGTAAACCAGCCATCTTGCACTCCGGCCCCATTGATAAGCGGCCGGCGTTGACAAGAATCAGGCTCGCGGACTCTAGCTCGGAGCAGAAGGTCACGGCAAATGAGCCATCGTGGGCGGTAAGTAAAATGACGAGAACTCTAGTTTATGTGGCAAGCGTTGATGCTCCTGTTGGTGACTGGGCGTTGCAGAATGGCCACGTTCCACACCGAACGCCAGCGCGTAGGTATATGCAGGAGCAGAGGCCAGACCTGAGCCTTTTCCACCAATTTATCCCAGGTGAGGCACGGTGACGACAACTCAAGCACGAATATTTTGTTTCGAGTCGTCAGTGAGCTTTATTAGGCAGCAAATACCTGACATCAGACCTTGCTGCCATCCCTGTTGGACCGTGAGAGTGTAGCAAGTCTATACGAGTGTGTCCTAAGGCGACACTATGGCGAACCTGCTACAGCGCCTACGCTGACACAAAACGCGGCCACACTAGCGCGGGATCGAGTCCCGGCCACGGCGGCCGCATTTCGATGGAGGCGAAATGCGAAAACACCTGCTGCGGTGTTTAGGTTTAGGTGCACCTTAAAGAACTGCAGGTGGTCAAAATTTCCGGAGTCCTCCACTATGGCGTGCCTCATAATCAGAAAATGGTTTTGGCACGTGAAACCCCATAATTTAATTTTAAATTTTTAGACACACTAGGCGCGCTAGATGTGTTTATGTGCCCTTTCCTGTGTCTGGTGTGTGTCAGCGCAAAAACAAGTTCGTTATGTATAAACAACGCGTCTTAGTGACCATCTCGAATAGACAAGGTGCTTGAAGGAAGCCCGAAAACTGCTCTGCGCTGGGTGGAAAGGTAATGAGAAAAAGAGGGCTATGAGAGAAGATGTGATTATAATTAGCTTTGTATGCGGAAAACAAAACTGACATAGATAACTAGACGATGATAACGATGATAGGTATCGGCTGTAATTAGCAGACGCAATTGTGCCTGCCAGCTCCAGAGAGGAAAAGTTACACCCATGAGCAGAGGTATACGGACCAGGGAATGCAGGATAAGGCCAGTTTTCTCCTCCGACTACCAATATAACTCAAATTGAGGACTGCAGTGCAAACTTCGCAGTGAAAACTTTCCAGGGCACTCGTGAATTTCAGTTTATGCATGTTAGTGACGAAGAAGCTCAGTTTGTTCGGTGATCCTGTCTTCTGTATACTTATGCTCACGGGTGCACATAGATAATGGAGATAATGATAGCAATAAGGAGAGAGGCAATACGGAGCGCAAAGGAGATAGAAAAAAGAAATGGCAGAGGGTCTTAAGACTACTCAGGTGTGGGAATGTGAAATAAATATCGTTCCTTTGGTAAAATGCATTCGATTGATGTTTTCGACATGCATTAAAGTTCTTTCTGCTTATTCAAAACGTGTATTTGTGAATACATGAGCCACAGACCGGCTAATTTTATACACTGATGACGTGACAGTGAGAGTGCATCGCAGCAGACACAGCACCAATGAAATCCGAATAGCAAGTGACGCGCGGGGGGCGACGCGCTCACTTCATACATCCATTACGTGGCGCCACGTCTTCCCCACTGGCTGCGCTGTCACGTGCCGTGTGACGCATGCAATATGCCACACCACTAGTCTAGTCTCTAGCCGTCGTAATCGATCCCGGGGGCCGCGGATCGATTCCCACCCAGACCGAAATGTACCAAGTTTTGTTTTCAAAACCAGTAGTTTTCTTTGCTTAGAGGAACCTTCCTGAGAAACCTGATGTGAATTGGAATTTTTTTGATGCGTTTTTACTCTTTGAGCCTGCGGCCATTTGGGTACCATCGCTCGGTCACGCTGCCGACGCCACCGAATTTTCCCGTAATCGAGCATATAATGCTTGAACATGAAAGGCCACCAGCGGAGAAGAACATTGGAATAAAACGTGCGTCTGCATCACCCATCGAACGGCGCTTAACATCTGGCAAATGGTCATTAAATGAGTACGAAAGCATTCCACATGAAAGAGTAGAATGTGCACGCAAAGCACGAAGAAATGTAGGCGCTCGACTGCGAGGCGCAAAGACACCTCGAGACAAGGCCCCACGTTGCTCGGGGATTCACCTCGATCACTCGGGAAGTCCCGGCTGCGCTCTCGAGCATGCACACGCTCACAAAAGCACTGCTTTCTGTCAGCTGCTGTGGCTCTTCTCTCGTTGCCGGATTTTGGTTCGAACGTGTTTATGCGCCCAAGCTTCCTGGTTTGACCATACTAAAGCAGGCATTTCACCAGTTTCTCAACTGTTATACGGCCCGAGGAGAGGACTACATTTTTTCCCTGTTCCTGCTACTAATACTTCAGATAAATAGAGCAGCAAGAGAACTCGCAGTAAAACGAGGAAAAAATAGCCACGAAAATTAAACTGAAGGAAAAAAATAGACGCGTAGACAAGAAAATAGAAAACCCCACTCCGACAGAACCCATCTCACGCTGACCGCCGAAGTTAATACGATTAGCATTCAAGAAATGTAGGGACACACACTATTGCTGATGAGACCTTCAAATAGAGCCTGTAGTGGTTTACCCGTCTCCGGCATCGGCCGACGGCTGTGCTTTCTTTTATTTGTTGTTTACTGACATAACTCTTTTTATTGCTCTGTGCCCCCCTCACTCAATGGTTCCTAGGAAGCCCTGTCATGTATCGTAAATAAATAAATAAATAAATAAATAAATAAATAGAATAACAGTAGTAGCGTAAAATCATTATCATCAGCCCACTGCAGGACAAAGGCTTTTCTCCCAGTGATTTCCAATTACCCCTGCTTGCGCTAGCCGATTCCAACTTGCATCTGCAAACTTTCCAATTCCGTCTATCCACCTAATCTTCTGCCGTCCTCGACTGCGCTTTCCTTCCCTTGGCACTCATTCTGTAACTATACTGGTCCACCTGTTATCTACCCTACGCATTTCATGGCCTACTCAGACCCGTTTTTTTTTTGTTTTTACAGCGCAAGCTGTTATGGGCTCACTCGAATAGCAGTTTCAATTGGCGATAGTGTCCGCCGCCGCCGGTGTCCCTCCAAGCTTTCGCCTAGTGCGCAAGAAGTCACGTGGTGTCAATTTCGTCTGCTCCCACGCGAGGCTTTGCGCAGCGAAGTTCCCGGGAGTCACTTTCAGTTAAGCTTGGACAGCTGGGCTAGTTGGTTGTGAATAGCATTATGGAACATCCTTCCAGAGCACGAATAAACACGGACGAGCAGAGAAGGACGACAAGAACGCCGATTAAGAGGAGACTACTTTGTCCAGCAGCGTGGGTGCTTCTGCATGGTAAATGTACTTGTCACATTCCCTAGCAGTTAACTAATGTCGGCGTGCGAGGCAGGTGATTCTGTGCAACGTAAATTATGTGTGGGGTCTATATGGTTGGGTAGCGCTCGAATAAACACTACCGCAGCTCGAACGTGAGCGTATCACTTGAATTTTCATTTAGTTTACATTCGAACAACTATTCTCTTTTCTTTTTGTAATCTTCCTTTCTCGTATACTAGCCTAGAATTGAAGCCAGCCTAGTTTCGGAAAAAGAGGTATCTCTTCGCTTTTAAAGTTCCCCGCAAGTGATTTAAATTATGTTTGATTAACGGAAGACGACGAATTGTTCCTCCCGAGGAGAGAGAGAGAGAGAGAGAGAGAGAGAGAGAAACTTTCTGTCTCCTGAGTTTTTATTAACATAGCTTGAAAATTGATATCACGATTAGTATTTATTTAATATCATTTTTAAATTACAAAATTCTATTTCAGTATTCTTCCCTTTTCGCCTACTGCTGCCTTTTTCATAGCCAGTCACCCGTAGTGGGTTAAGCCATATCCGTAGGCAACAAACCAAACCAAACCAAACTAAACCTGAGCTTTTGTGGCCTTTGTGTATTACGGAGATCGTCACTTTCCTGCGGGTGGCGCTGGATCCTGCCCCGTTGTACGTAGTCCCAACATGGCATTGCTTTTAACATAGGCCTGAAGGAAGCGGAACAGCCGAGACGATGACACCACCAGTGACAGAAATGAACCGTATACGGCGAGTAGCGATGACAGTGACGACGATTTTGTCCCTGCGCCGAAGCGCAAGGCGAGGAGGAGGGACCTCGGCGTGTCTTGACCGGGAAGTGCGTCAACAGTGAAGGCCTCGGGTGGTCTGCCGTGCCACACTATACTATTTGTTCCCGTTGAGGCTTCGGACAACCTGAGAAGCATGAGTCAGCGAGTCATCTCGGCACGAGTTGAAACTCTCGTGCTTAGTGAGATAAAGTAGATTAGACATAACCCATGTATGAACGTCCTGGCCATAGACGTTGACATCCGGCCACTTTGCGTACATTGCGGACTGTTACGGAGCTTGGCGACATCAGTGTCTGTGCTTACATCTAGCAGGACTGACACGCGACAACGGGTGTCATATATGATGTCGATGCCTCTATGTCGTATGGTGACCTTTCTGGCCTGGTCAAACCAGCTACTGACGCTACGGACATGCTGCAAGTTTGCCGATTAGGCAACTCCCATTGCTTCAAAGTCATCTTCAAGGGTGACTGTCTTCCATCACATCTGAAGATTGGTCTTTTTTGTCATGTCGTTTGAGCCTATATTCCGAGGCCCCTTCAATGCCACAAGTGTGTGAGAATGGGCCATGTGAGTGACGTGTGTAGCAACAGGCCAGCTTTCCCTCACTACTCCGAACCACGCACTGCAGAGTCTTCCAAGGCGACTACCTTGAAATGCAGGAAATGCAATGGAAATCATGATGCCTCATTAAAAAACTGCCAACTAATTAAGAAGGAGAAGAGAATCTTGAGTCAGATGGTGAAAGATGGCTCGTCGCGGAAGGAAGCGATAACGATGGATAAAAGACGACGTTCTCGTCGACGGTGCGCTTCCAAGAAAGAAAAAGTATTGTTTTGCCTCCAGAGTTTTCATTTACGCCGCCGCCACCACCGCCAAGCACCCTCCACCTACAAGGTCAGAAGAATACCGAGGCTTAGAAAAAAGAATCTGACGCTGATTGGCCTGCACTACCACATGCACACTTCTCCACAGAGTGATAGCATTGGCTAACGCCAAGCGCTACTTCGACAACAGATTGTCAAGCTGCGCAAGGTGTCCAGTTCGTTGCTGTGCTGAGGTCGCTGGTGAGTGTTATCCGAGCACTCCTCAATAATATGCAAACGCCATCCGCTAAATGCGCACTGAAAGTCCTGGCATCCTTTGAACCAGTACTTGCCGGTTTACAGTAACAAGATGGCTTGCCATCCACAACCATTGCGGCAATTCCGGGAGCAAGTCAAGTGCGCTTCCATAGTTCAATGGAACGCCGGAAGTCTGTAGTCATGGATGTCAGAATTTCAGCCATGTCTTTTTGAGAACAAATTCCCCATGTTCCGAGTGAAGCATGAGTTTAGATGCGATAATTATTTAAACAATTGCGGGAGCATCTTGAGGCGGATGAAAGCGATGATTAGTATGATACCTTTGCTCAGCAAATGGATCCCGAGATAATAAATTTTGGGGATCTCCAACTGCTCTGCTCTTCTAAGCATAGGAAAACCCAAGAGACTCAAACGTTTTTATGCCGTCGTCATTTTTTTACCTTAATTGGGGGTTAAAAACAGAATATTTATGCGCGCAAACATATTCGACGTTAGAAGCGTACGTGCTTCCTGAAATAAATTTGGCCCTTTTTTCTCTGTATTGATTGCATAAAGTCAAGGTTTGCCGACGTAAAAGATAGATAGAAAACATGACGATGGTGCTTTCGTAATATTGTTGCCAATTCGTATCTTTTTCTCGAAGCACTGCGCCTGATTTAGCGCCATGATTTGAACAACTCGTCGTATAATTTTTTTCCCGTCATACATACGTGATTTTTGTAGATCTTGCCCGTTTCTTGTATTACAATCGGCTATATTTTCCGGCAGTGTCTGTGGCCTATGTTCAAACCTATTGAATTTGTGTTCACGCAGAGGCTACCAGTGAAAGATACCCCTGAATTCTCACTTTGGACTGTTGGGATGTATGCGAGTACAACAACGTTTTTCCAAGCAACGCAAGCCACTATAGCCTGGAGACGTTGGTTTGATTCCTGAATGCTTGTATTAAGGAGCTTTTCTGTCAGTCTTGCCAGCTTACACGTACTCCTGTCAGAACCACGAATGGCCGGCGTTTGCTATCTTTATTATGTATATCCTGAACCTTTGATATCTTCTGAGCTGTTTGAATCTATCTATCTATCTATCTATCTATCTATCTATCTATCTATCTATCTATCTATCTATCTATCTATCTATCTATCTATCTATCTATCTATCTATCTATCTATCTATCTATCTATCTATCTATCTATCTATCTATCTATCTATCTATCTATCTATCTATCTATCTATCTATCTATCTATCTATCTATCTATCTATCTATCTATCTATCTATCTATCTATCTATCTATCTATCTATCTATCTATCTATCTATCTATCTATCTATCTATCTATCTATCTATCTATCTATCTATCTATCTATCTATCTATCTATCTATCTATCTATCTATCTATCTATCTATCTATCTATCTATCTATCTATCTATCTATCTATCTATCTATCTATCTATCTATCTATCTATCTATGTGGCAGCAAATACAGTAGTCACCGGCTCTCCCACGTTGACAGGTGAGGAGAAAGGTTTTACCACTGTGGCAGTTCGCCACGAAGCGCGGTCTGAATGAAGGAGGGTTACGGTACGCCCATCTTTCTGTTGAAATTCCTGGCCATTTGTTTGGCCTTAGACGAACATCCAATCTTCAACTAGGAGGAGGAGGAGGATGGAACTTTATTTTTGCAGAAACCGTTGCGTGGTTTATTCCTGGGTGGTTCCCTCTGACAGGGCTTCACTGGCGATCGCGGATCGCCGGGCCTGGTCGAGGGTGGCCAGTTGGCTTCCCAGATCCAGTTCGGAGAGTCTCGCCTCCCAAGACAACGTAGTGAGTGTGTGGGCTGTGACTGGTGGCGAAATTGCGTAGCCCGGATGGTCGGTGCATTCGCGGGTTACGTGTGCGAGTGTCACTGTGCTGCTACACCAGGGACATGACTGGGACGTATATCTGTCTGCGGAGATTGCGTGTAGACGAGACAAGTATGGGTACGTGTTCGTTTGCAGGCGGCGCCAGTCCCTTGCGTGGAGGTTTTTGAGAGCTTTGTGTGGGGGAGCGTATTGTGTTCTTTCGAGACGTTGGTCCTGTAGTATTTGCTGACTTGTGGTTAATAACTCGTGGGTTGCTCGTCGGTCCGTCGGGGGCTGAAGAACGGTGTGGTCTGCCGCTCGGCTAGTGAGACCTCGAGCTGCGCAGTCCGCCTCTTCACAGGGAAGGCACCTTCTTCAACGGCTAGGGTACCCACTGACACCCCAGTACTGCAAGGAAACCCAACTCCTGCCTAACCACATTAGAGAGAACATTGTAGTAGATCCTATCCCGAAGAACATGCACCCCACCCACAATCAAGACAGAATAGCAGCGCGTGCCCGCATGTTGCATAAACGCTGGTTCAGAGAAAGAACAGTGTCAACTAAGACAATCAGGAGCGGGAGAACGACACAGGACAAGCGCTTCTCCTGTCTCGTTCTCCCACTCGTGATCGTCTTAGTTGGCACTGTTCTTTCCTAGTAGAAGTATGCGCCACCTAGCGCATCAATTGTATGCATCATACCATTGAGCTTGTCTCTCAGTCTTCATGCCACACAAGAGTCGTATTCTGAGTCTATGTTTTTTGTATACCTCCGCAATTCAAATAACGTTTTTTTTATAACGGTGAATTCATTTCCCCGGTGACATCGTGTGCAATTAAGCTGCCCACTGTTTGGCAAAAGAACTTAGTGTGCGTGTAGGCATTCGTAACCTTACCTTTCAGGCTGTGGACCGAATCTGTCATCAACAAATTATCAGTCGTAACGGGGAACGCTTGCTTGCAGCAGCAAATTAGATTTAGCTTTCTGCTGTGATGTTTTTTTATGTTTCTCACGACACGGCGGGGGGTCAATGAACTTTTTTACGGTGCCAGATTTTGCACTTACACCTTTAAATGAGCAGGCGTGAGTTAGCACCCGGAGCTTAACCTTCTTAAAGCGAAAGCTTTAGTAACCTAGTTGAGCCGAGTTTCGCCGTCGCCAGCAATATGACCTTCATTTCACCGCATCTGCGACGTAGCCTTGGCAACACATCACGTGACTCGCCGCGCCAAGCTCCGCCACCACCGCGTGCGTCAGCCGCCGCTGCCATCGGCTTCGCGCATGCGCTCTCCAGAGCTGCGCCGCCGTCTGACCATGTCACTCGCTGCGCGTCTGGCCAACACCCCCTAGACTACTGAAGGCCTCTCCATTTCCTCCTTTCCACAGCCTGACGTTACCAGGGCGACGTCTGTGGCGGATTGAGGCTGCCGACTGAAATGACGAGAGAGCGGCATGCCTTGTCATGGCTTGCGGCTGTCGACTAGTATGGGGCCAATCGCATGCGAGGGCGTGACTGCAGTAGCTTTTTAAGCAATCAAGTTGACAAAAACGTACTTCTTTTGCTACATTCTTCCCCCAGAAAAGCTTTTTTCTTGTTATATGGCTTGAATACTACCGTCGTGCATTACTTATTTCACAATAGGCGCGAGCATTTCATCCTTCAAAACTTCACAGTTCTGTTTGTAGCCGAAAGCGCGTGTCGTGCAGTCGTACTCTGGGTACGTTGTGCGCAAACCACGTTTTTTTTTGTAGTCGGTTGCAAGTGAAAAAGCTGCCTCTGGCACGCAGCTCCGACTCGGTACCGATGCTACGGCATGTACCGACAACCGAAGAAGTATGCCTGGATGTTGTTGCGCCCCCGACTGTAATTACAATTATGCAGGGGACCCACAGCTCGTGTCAATCAATCAATCAATCAATCAATCAATCAATCAATCAATCAATCAATCAATCAATCAATCAATCAATCAATCAATCAATCAATCAATCAATCAATCAATCAATCAAAAATGAGCTTGCTTTAAGCAAGTCAAGGAATGTGTGCAAAAATAGTTGAACCAATAGCCTATGTGGCTAGTAGCTGGTCGAATACACAAAAGTACATATACAGGTCAACCAAATTCATATCTGCTCAATGAGTAAGAACATTATTTACATGAACAAGGAAGAGGAAGAGCTATTACGTTTAGCTAGACAAGAAGAAGCGTTTACATAAAATATCAAAATTTCTGGTTACCTTTATTTCCACAGGCACAGTGCTCCAAGTTATAGCGCCAAAGAACTCTAATAATCATTCACCGTATACATTGCTGCAATAAGGAAGGTTTAAGTTAAAGTTAGTTGCTTGCCTGGTGTTTGCACGTTGGAAGGTAAATATGGTGTTGGGTAAGGGAAAGTTGGTGTTGAGTATTTTGTGAACTAAACGAGTGATCTTATAATTTCTGTATACAGGTTTCCGGCCAACACCGCGGAAAGCACAGTGTGGGCGCGCGCAGTGCCGCGTAAGGATTTGGCGCCAACGAAGTACGCAGTGGTAAGGAAGCCAGCTTCTTCTTTCCATTCACTTTGCAATCATACGGGCTTTTGCGGTGGCATAATTGTGAGGACTGCCCGGTACTTCTGTCGTTGATTTACGCGTAACGCGCTGTCCGATTTCAGCTCTGCGAAAAGCACTTTCTTCCGAGCGACTTCGTCGCTTCGCCAAGCTACACGGACACTGGCAAAGTCATCGAAGTTTCGCTCAAGCTCAGGCGTTTAGGTTGGGGGCTACGCCAAGCGTTTTTCCTGGCTGCCGCACGTACCTTTCTCAAGACAAAACTGCGGACCGCGAAGCCCCGGAAGAAAGACGTGCTCGTATGGAGGCTCAAGCGTCGCTGGATGCATTGCAACAGTCAATCGGAGCTCAAGAAGAAAAGAACAATGCAGTGGCCTCTTTCCAAGACTTTTTGTGTGTCATGAAGAAATCAGCGGGAGAGTTCTGGAACAAAGTGGATACGAAAGAGAAAGTGCTTTCCTTGAATCTTGTGCATTAATATGCGCCGTTTGTGCACTGTGTCGGGGTTGGGAATGCAGGCTTCTCTCTGTAGGTATGCTTTAGAGAGACGCGGATTTAGAAGGTAGGCACCGTTGTGCTCCCTGTTTTAATTTCTGATGTTAGACAACTTGAAGATACACTAGAACACCTATAGAAAACTCCAAAATGTTCATAAAATAATGAGGCAGAAGTATAGCTTCTTTTGCGGCGGATATTAGCACTACTAGAACTGACGGCTTCACAATTTCTGTCAGACAGAAGTGATGGGAGGCAGAAGGGATAAAGTTTCTCAGGCAGCACGTTGAGACTCTTTTGAGTAGTGCAATGAAACATGCAGCCGAATTGCTTGTTTTCGCTAGCATTATGTTTACCATATCACCCCATGCTTACAAGTTCATGCGAAATACGTCAAAATTGAAGGTTTCCCACCCAAACACCATTAGCCGTGTTTGTGCTGCATACAGAATTAGCCCTTCATTAGAGCAACAAGATGAATTGTACTTCTCGTACGCAAAAAAAAAAACGCATTAGCACTGAAGGGCCACGAACTTCATTCATTTACAGACTTACTTTAAATATAAAGGTGGTTTTGCCACAGCTGCGCCACAAACAGCAATATTGCTGGAAATACAGCATACGTCTTCATGGTTCAGTGTCTTTTGCACCAAACGAAGCCGTTGTGCATATTCTTCCCATTGCGAAACTCGGCCCAAAGGAGTTGCATTGCTTTCTCAGACGCCTCATTAAAGAGCTGGAAGATGCTTCACTTCAGGTTGTCGCAGTCATTTCTGATAATAATTCCATAAATCGGAAAGCAATGCCATTTTTTTCTGATCCCACTAAATTTAATGTCGCCTATGCACACCCATCTGATCCTTCAAGATTATTGTTTTTTGTTTTGGGCAGTGTTCACATTCTGAAGAACATCCGTAAAAACTGACCTAATCAACGTAGTCCAAGGACCTGTATGTTTTCTCTGACATAAGTGAACTTCAGTAATCGGCGGGTGCTAACAACATCATTTGGCACTTTGAGAAAGGCGTATGAAGAGGAAAGCAATGAGCTCTTGCAATTGGTTCCCACGTTATCTTTAAAAGCATTAGACCCATCCAACATGGAGTGCCAGAATGTCAAGCTCGTCCTGAAGGTTTTCAACCTTTCCACTAATGTAGCACTGACTAGTTCCTAACTAGGTAAACTTCAACATGCCGAAGGCACAGCTTAATCTATCCGCATTGTCTTGATATGGTGGAACATCGTAAATGTGAAAACACAGCACATGGGACAGCGCCTACGTGACATCTTTCAAGAGCCTGTCAGAAGTATGTCTTCCCGTCAGATCGACTTCCTGAACATTTTACTTGATTGGCCAGATTTCAAGGAAACTCTAAAAATGATGCAGGTCACCTGACCCGTAACACACACAGTACATTCCACCACACTTCCCATGCATTTGTAGAAGTAAAACGCTACTGCACTGAAGAAGTTGGCTTCTCATATGTGTTGCTGGGAAAATTCCAAACGGACTGCTAAATGAACAGATTTGGCAAATATCGGCAATTGTCAGGAGCGCAATATCACGTGTCTATACGGCAGGTATACGAATCCGAGCCAAACTCAGACTGCAAAAAGTGCTTGAGCTCGCCGAACTCCCTCAACTAGATGTGCTCACTCATTGTGCTTCTGTTGACGACCTACAAGCTTTTAAACATTTTGATGTTGCTGAAAAAGAGCAAAATATCGCAAAGAAGCAGCCGATGCTTAGCACCATTACGTATGGCTGGTTATTGCGCACATGCAGCTACAAAAAGGTGCATGTTCATCTTGCAAGGAGAACCTGGTACTAGGAAAGCGGGAGTTTTGATCGTGACGATCTTGCACTCGTTGCCACTGCCACGAGAGGAGGCCTCCTGTTTCCCCAGCCTGTGGTTGTGCATGCAGTTGTGATAATGTACATAGTGCTTGAGCAATTTGTAAATGAAAAAAAAAAGTGCCACTAAATTTCATGATTGTACAAAGCAAAAGGAACTTCTTGTTGCCTTGATAACGTCCCTTATTGACAGCAATGAATACTCTGACATGTGGGGTCATGGACATTCACCACAGCTCGTCATGAAATAAATTTTTGGTGCGGCTACAAATGTTTTATTAAACAATCTCCGTGAGCTCCAAAATGACAAGCTTACGGCCAATAAGCAAGGAAAGAAGCGAAAACTGAAGACACTCCAAGCTTAGCCTTTTTTAGCTGCATTTGCAGTCCATGCTTATGTTGATGTGTTCTTTCATAATAGTTGTCAATAATTTGTTTGCATTTGGTAATAGATGGCACTATAATTCGTTTGAATGAGAAATGATTTCTTTGTACATATTTGCATGCATTGTTAACTTTAAGATGTCCTTGCTATAAATGACACTAGTTTGTTTGAATGAAGAATGATTTATTTGTACATATTTACATGCCATGTGAATTTTTGAATGTAATAAATGACACTACATTCGTCTGAATGAGAAAATGTCTTTCATTTGTTTGTGTAATTATATTCAAATATCACATTACAGACTGCAGTACTACCTTCAAGTTGAGAATACTTTCTTGCAACCAATCTTTATGAAAGTCACAAAGTAATATCGAGCAATACCTATATTTTCTAGTTGCCCCATTGTTAACAATTATCAGGAAAGACAACTCAGAAAAATAAATGAAAAATATGTGAGGGTCGTAGACATCAAGGTCTAAAAGAAAAAGGGGATGGTTGGTTGCAGGTGGTCAGCCAATGATCCGCGGGAGCACTTTTCATGCATATGAAAGGAAAAAAAAATCACGTTCGCTTACGTTCCCAACCTGTAGCATAAAGAGTATTTCCAGGGGTAAATTTAAATTCATGTGCTGTTTGCACGCGGACTCGACAGAGACAATCTCGCACAGTGAAGCCGACTACCAGGGTGATCTCACTACCGTGACGTCACTCCGGCGTGGAGAGACCTTCAGTAATTTAGGTGGTGTTGGCCTGGCTAAGAGGAGCGCCGCGCTCGCCTAGTCAGTGGATGAGAACGAGGCCGGGCCGTCTTTGAGCGTTGCACGGGAGCGGGAGGCTTTGAGCCGTCATCGCCAAGCGGCGTACGACCAGCCCGCGGATATCGCCCGGCGAGACTGGGGAGGGTCCGGAATGCAACAGGCGTCGCACCGTCGAGATCGATGTAGCGACCGCGTTCGCGCCCTGTCCGTTCGTGCTTCGACGCTTCGCAGGTTCGCGGCGTCTCTTTGCATGCCTAGCGATTGCGCGTTCCCTGTGGCACAATTGGCGTCGCACCATCGAACGACGCGCGTCTACCCAAGCCTAATCACAGTCATGTCTAGTCACCGACCTAGGGCACAGCTGTCATATCTGGCTTAACGATGATTGTATACCTAAGTATAATGATTACTGCTAAATCAAAGGTTAACCAAGTGGAACCAAGGCTTAACCAGGCTAAACCAAGCTTTCGCTTTGCATATCCAGGGTTAGCTGAGCGAAGCCGTAGCCATATTGCTTTATGTGTGGTCATATGTTGAGTGTTCGGAACACTTGCTTGTTTCTTCTTTTCTGTCGACGATATTAAAAAATTAAGCACTTACCTGCGACTCTTGCTTTGCTAATTTAGCCTCATCGTGTCTAGTTTCGCAATTTCACCTTTTGGGACGAACAGCTTGTGAGGTATCCGGAAGGAAGTATGAAGTTACTTGACCCGCTTGAACGGAGTTTTTCCACAATATTATTGAGCTATTTTTTATCTGCCTTGCGGTTTGGTAACGAATTGGTCAGTTCGCCTTGAAAGCGTTCTTTGCTGTTTCTATGTAGATAATACATATTGTCGCTTTGCACTGACGGTGAGCAACCGCAGTTGAACAATGCAAGTCACAAAACGAACTTTTTATAGGCCGAACCTGTCCCTGCAACACAAGCGACAACTCTCAGTCGAATGATAGCGGCGACCACACTTGTAGATCGTCGAAATGTGAAGTGCGGGTCAGGTACGCGTTGGCTCTTTACACACAACTCATTTAACGTTCCAGTGTAATCGCTGGTGTTCGCGCGAGTTCTTGAATGTACACCCTTATTCTCGTCGCGCACGCAACCTCATTACACAGGACTCGATGAAAATCCTGCAGAGAAATCATATAGGCCCTGCACCATAGCACTATTTGTTTCTGTATGATTTGCAGAGTAACAAACAGATTATTACGGTAGGGCATACATTATTTTACGATAGGGGACGAAGACAACAGATAGAACGAGCGATGGCTTTGGAGAAAATTCCAATACAGAAATGTGCTTGTTGCAATGAGCGATAACATTAAACGTATGTTAGCCGCTGAAAGGTGGTCACCGGGAAAGATATTTAAGCACATGTGGCTGGCAATATAAACTAATAAATAAATAAATAAATAAATAAATAAATAAATAAATATATTGTCACGTGGTCGTGACGTTGAATAACACAGTAGCAGTACTGTGAACGACAAAACTAACTTTTATTGGGCGAACTTGTGCCCACAAAACAGGCTACACTTATAGCACAACGATAGCGGCGAACACGCTCGGCGATCGTCGAAAATTTGATCAGCGGGTCAAGCGCGTCGGCTTTTATAGAGCAGTCGTCGAATGTTCCAGGTTAACCGATGGGGCCCACGTGTCTTCCACAAAGTTCTACACTATTCGCGTCGCGCATACATGCAATCAGATTACACAAGTTGCGGTGAAAGACAGTGGACGGAACCATCGATAACATTCCAGAAACTTCTTTTACATGCAGGCGCATCCTGCGCTGCACGATAACATTTGTTAGGCGGCCAAACGTGGTCGCCCGATAAAGATAAGTACACGTGTCAATATATAATGTGTAAAATGTTTGTCAAAACTATACAGCATGCATTGCCCTTTACCGCCATGCTACTACTGGCTGTTTAAAGGAGTTCCTGTGATATGCCAAAACGGTCAACACCGTGGAAAATGAAAAGGAGTCTCACTATTGCCATACCGGCATCTGGACTGTCAGGAATGCCACGGAAACCGCATCACCACGTCGAGTCACACATATGTCAAAGAAGCAAAGTGGCCCATCTACTTTTGACAACGGCTGCAGGTTAGTTAGCGGGATGGTGGAGTGCCGCGTTTTATCAAAGGCAAGCTCTGGTAATGTGTGCCGTTTCTATCCCACAACAGTTGCATGAACGCCTGCTACTGCCGTCGCTAGTGCTGATTCATGGTGTGCGCCAGTTTCGCAAATGTTTCTGCTCTACCCTTATCGTGCCTAATAAGATCGTAGGCACAACAGACACATATTCGTGCCTCTCAATGAGGGGCACCCTCGTTTCGAGGCACTTGTTTTCAGTTTATCGCCAAAAATTAGTATCCTTGCATTGTTAGCGCCGTAATGAGACGTTTCCGAGGGAAGGAGAGCGTTTCAACTTGTGTTACCTTCATATTGGTGCTTTTTATGTGTCACTAAAAAAAAAGCCATAAGGGGAAAGTGAAACGCAGGGTAGCTATCATCTGACAACCAGTAAAACTATTGGAAGGCTGTTTCTTTTCGCATCTTATAGATTAATCTGAGCCAACACTCGCAAAAAAGAAAAAGAAGACAGACAAACTCTTACGTAAAATAGTTTGTAAGAGCAAATTTGGGCCAATCGTAATGCTGGACATGTACGGGGTGATCATTTTTAAGTTTTGCGGAATGTTTAAATATCACTTGTTGCAGACAACGTAAGTCTAGTCCTTGAGCTGGATCATTCAGAGAGACGGGCATTTCGTGCACGAGAAAATGAAACATGCATTCAGCTAATTAAAAACATTACGCATTACCTTCCTTATTAATTGGTTTATGGCACATGTTACAATTTAGGAATTGTAGCTGGCGAGTTTGCAAGGGGTATCCACTTGAGTTGAATTTGCGGAGTGACACCACTGTGGCGATATCCGCCACAGAGCTGTCCGTAAAAATGCACTTTTGTTCCACAGACGTTTTAAAGAAAACGCTCTGTTATGCATTGTGACGACAAGGTAATTGGAACGCGCATGCATTTCGTCCCACACTTTGGGAGATATGTCAAAACTGGTGTCATCCTGGAGATGCATTTCAAGTGGATACGTCTGGTAAACTCACTGGCGGTGCAATATGTACCGTGATTGCAATAGGTGTCGCAATGCTATTCATTAAGAAGTTAATTGATGTTTTCTTATTAATTAGTTGAGTATGTGCCTTGATTTATTGTGCCAGTAATGTCTGCTTCTTCGAATTCAGCTCAGGGACAACAAATATGCTATCTGCCACAGGCCCTTTTTAAAAATTCTGGAACACTTAAAAATAATCACCCCATATTGTTAACGAAGGATGCCAGGAAATATTTAAGAGCACATACGAACAAAAAAACTTCGTGAATTTTTGCCCTGAATTCTACCGACTATAGGAAACAAGGGCCGAATTCACGAATCTTCCCGTTCGTAAAACTTCTTTGTAATTGGCCGGCTGTCATCACGAATGATATATGTCCAGCGTTCGGATTGCTTGGAATTTTGCTCTTTTCAACAATTCTAGCGTGACCCAGAACTATGGGCCCGGAAGTTCATTTTAGGGCCTCAATGTTTCCTGGAAAATTGACAAGCTTGAGCAACTGAAGCACGGAGTTTGCATATCCACGGTTCTGTACCAACAAAACAGATATCGCACTTGTGCAAAGTACACATGCTGCAGCATATCGAGCGAACAAATATGACATATGATTTCATATTCTACGTGATAATTTTACAATATTTACGAGGGGTATGCAAAAGTCGTACTAGCCATTAGTGGCATACTTCAGAGCGATGAGCGAAACGAGAACAAGGTGAAAGCAGGAGCCAACGTTTCGACGAGTGGACTTGTCTTCTTCAAGGCGACGTATGCTTGACGTTTTGCTCATCGTCTTGAATTTACATCTCCCGCATTTCCCATGTTTTCAGAGCGATATGTTATAAATGCGTTTTTCTCACTTTAGATGTCTCCACAGGTGTAGTTTACATAATCGAGATATATTTTATTATTAAAATACAGGGTTTGATGCATCAGCTCTTGATCTTGATACTTAGAACAATTTTATTTGAAAATTGATGGTGTAAATCAAACATATAACGAATACAGTCAGTAAATTTTAACCTGTTTGCTTAACGCAAGAAGCTAATCAATTTTCTAGTAGCGGATACCGAGAAAAACGATTTCTCCCTGTTATTTAGATAGAGAGGAGCACATTCCCAAACAATGCTTCCTCTTGAGCACACGTGATCGCAAGCTCTGTTGTCCTAACAACCAATCAGTGTCAAGAAAGACTCGACCGGCTCTTCGAGAAACTGGCCGTGGTCTGCCGTAAATATCGATATTAATAATTATCAGTCGCATGATTGAGTGTTAAGGTGCTAAGCCCCGGTCAAGGGGCTGTGAGCTTGTTGTTAGAAAAAACAACAAAAAAAGGTACAAAAAGATTTTCCCCAAAAGCAACAACAGCGATTCTAGCTCTGTTAATTTGAGCGAATAGAAGAAAAAACAGGGGGTCAATATTCTGTTGCGTCCAGTTTTTCAAATAAAACTTCGAGGATGGTCTGGAAACTTTCTTTTTTTAAATTTACAAAAACGAGTCACTTGTGAGTGTTTCTGGCTTATGTCCTTTCCTTTTCCCAGAACGAGTAATTTGAGAGCTTCACGATAGAAATAGAAAAATTGCGCAATCATATAAATTTCTGGGCTGAAAAAAACATTATTCTATGTCAGTAAATAAAAAATGGCTACGACACCTCAAGAATACTTATGCCCTATTGTTCTTTGTCGTACTCCTTTCACACGCCCCGAGATGCTGTACTTGTCACCTACGTATTTACAACGCGTGTACACCTACGTATTTACAACATGTGTACACCTACGTATTTACAACGTAGACTAGTGCCGCTAGAACGCTTTCGACAAGGAAAAATCGCTGCCAGACACTTCGCAACTCTTGGCCCCTCTTGAAGGTTGTGAGGAACGTGGGGCAAACAAAAAGTAAGCGATGCATTATTCAATAACGGAGGGTCGTCAAGTCAGCTCGGTTAATTATTCGGTGCCGTAGCTGCCGTAGCTGCCGTGATGAATATTTGGTTGAGTCGATTGGTTTCTTTGGAAGAAAAAAATAACAGCACAGCTTATTAACAGGAAAAAAAATAGGACCGAAGCAACGTTAAGAGGAAAACATTGCAGGAGCTGACGAGTGATGCCTTATTGTTATTCTAAGCATAAATGGCCAGCGATGTTGTTGAGCGGATGTAGACGTGGGCATGTAGGCATACAATGCCAAAAGTTTTTCACGATTGGTCATAAATTTCCGACAATCAGGAGTTTTCGATCATCGCGCAAGCTTTAGAAGAAAAAGAAAGCGAGGAAATACTCCAACAGCTACAGCGATTTACGTTTTTCATTCTAACAAGTGCAAAGTATTTTGCTACCAGTCACTGCCGGTTTGTTATCGCAGATGTTTCGCAACTGGAATCGGGTTTTTTTTTCGTGCTTTTATTTGTTCAATATAACTCTCGGCCTAGTTGCTTGCGTGCCTTGCTGATTTCTTTATTTTCGTCGCCGACATGCGGCGAACGCTATTCATGCTCGCTCTTCCTGCGGCGAAGTGCTCGTAGGACGCTGGCTTTTCATTTTTCTGAAAGAGTTATAGGCGACCAAAGATAGTGTGTTTCAACACGTTATAATGGGCTGCCCGAAGTGTGAACAACGAAGGAGCGCTTTGGAGGCAACAATGGTCACCCTTGATGATCGTCCTTCTATCACGGCAAAGTTGCTGGCCATGAGATAATGCATTTTTACAGTGAGCAGCTTTGTAAAGCCTTGATAAGCTTCTTTACTAAGATTGACATTGTATCTTCAAATAAACACTCGGTAAGTCCTTGTGTGATCATTTATATATGTTGTAATGCTCAATTGTTTATTTAGGTTTATTTAAATGAAGTTCGGAATATGCTATTTTCTTGGTGTGTTTTCTATGGTGACAACAACGGTGACCTTCGATGACCTTTCCTTTCGGCACACAAAAGTGGCTTGGGCCATGGGACAACGCATTTTCACAGCCATCAGCGGGAAGACCTTAATAACTTTCTTCACTGAAAGTGACATTGCATCTCTACATGATCACTTGGCATTCAGGATCTTAGGTTACATTTTACGCGAAGATTGCGAGCAGTTAGAAGTTTACGTAAGAGCACATGTAAACTAATTTTAAAGATCACTTGCGAACGAGAAGCTTTGTGAATTGGGCCACTAAATTATTTGCCATGCTCGTCAGCGTCAAGTCGTCGTCATGCCAGGGCATAAGGGTTGGAAGCAAGGATTGGAGACATTGTGGAAACTGAAAGAGAAATAAGAGAAGAAAAAGCATAATAAAGGAGACAAAAATTTGCGGATCCTACGCGCGGTGGGAATCGTCTTAAGCGAAGCTTTCACGGGTTTTTCTCAAAGAACGTTGTTCCTGCTTAGGGACACTATGGAAGTAGAGGGTACGCGGCCCATTTGGACACATTTTTGTTGGAAACCACCGCGCATCGTATTCATGCCACGCAGGACTACGATGGAACAACCACGACGGCATGAAGATGACTGTATCACGACGATGCGACGACGCCAATGGAATCGCGGCGCTGTAATCACTGGGACAAAATAATAAGAATGGGGCAACCCCGGCGGCATGGCGAGGACCACACTACAACGATACATTAACAATACAGACACAATAACTGCGGAATGACGATGACTACTCGACGAGGATGGCATAATAATCGTGACGACGCTGGAGTGGTGACTTCACAGCGACAGCGAAACGACTACAGTTTCAGCGTAGCAACGCTATGCCGATGCTGGAATGATGCCGATGGTATGGCGAGAAAGAAATAAGAAAAATGGGACGACCATGGCGCTGGCATGATGACGGTGAAATGATGAAGACGATATGACGATCTGGGATGACGAAGTTGGAGTGACAACGACAGTATGACAGCAACGTGGCACCGATGCTGCAATGATGCTAATTCATAACGACGAAAAAATAACAAAGATAGAATGACTCTTCCGGTACGACGACGTTACAATGATGACCGTAGCATGACGACGATGTGACGATGATGGCATGACGAGCATGGGATGACGACGTTGCAATGACGATGATGCTATGACGACAACGTGATGCCGATGCTGCAATGATGCCGACGGTATGACGACTGTGTGACGATGGGATGACGGAGCTGGAATGATGACGATGACACGACGACAACGGGATGACGATGCCAAAATGATTACAATAACATCTATATTTTTTTAAATTCTGGAGTTTAACGTCTCAAAACCCCAATATGACTATTAGGCACGGCGTGGCAGGGTAGGGGACTCCGGATTAATTTTGGTCACCTGACGTTCTTTAACGAGCACCCAATGCACGACACATGTGTTTTGCATTTCTCCCCTATTGGTATGCCGCCGCGGCCGGGAGTCGAACCTGCGCCCCGGGCTTAGCAGCGCAACACCAAAGCTATTGTGTTGCCACGGCGAGTATTACAATGGTATGTCGACAATGGTATGACGATGTTGCAATGACAACAACTGCATGGCGATGGCAGTGTGACTACGAGGGTATGACAGATAGCGGAATTCCTACAACAAAATGACGACAATGAAACGACGGAGACTCTGGGACGATGACGCAAAGAAGACAATGGCAGGGCGATGGACCGGTGACGATGGAATTAGGATGGCATTGTGAAAAGGACGACTCGGAGAATCCGGAATGAGGACAACGATAGAGCAACACAGTGACAGCGAGATAGTGAAGACGGCGGAAGTATGCCGATGACGGAGACAATGAGAGAATGATCACGATAGCCTGAAGGCGGTGCAATGACGACGACGATGGCGCGAATACGACGGCATGACTACAAATATGTGATGAAGCTAGAATGATGGCGGCTATGTCAACAACGGCACGACAACGACGGTATAAATACAACATGAAGCCGATTCTTGCTGATGCAGCTCAACCATCGCATTGTTCAGCGCCTAGATCACCTTCTCAAGGTACAAGCCATGGACTTGACGACAGTGGAATGTATATGACAGAAAAAAGATAACAGAATGACCATGATGACATTAGATCCCAGTAATGATCTCAAGTAGGGAGTACAACGATAAGAGTGTGGTACTGTGTATGAGCTACGCAGCACGACAGCAGTCAGCAGCATCACAGCCAGTAGTAGCACCAGTAGCAGCTGTAAGGGGAAAGTCAGAGGTAGGGGCAAAGAAAGCTTTGATTTAGAAATGACTGCTCATGGATTTTTGTATGCGTCAGGTTCCGCATTAAAACCCCGCTCATGAGTTTATGGGACATTGCAACAGATATAGATTGTCTGTGGGCAGACGCACGTGACATTCAGTGTAAAAGATTCGGTTTGTTTTCGCTGTGGCATAGGAAGTCAGAATCGGAGAGTGTTACGAAGTGTTTCATTTTAACTTAGCTAAGGTGGTGGTGGTGATGTTGAAGCAGGTGGGGTTAGCCTGGCATACAAAGCCGGCAATTGTTCCGCCTGATCCTCCTTCCAGTTGAGATCAGTGGTGTGTCACCAGATGTCGATGAGCCCCGTGTCTCGCAGGAAGGCTATCAGCAGTCGTTGCGCTCTCTTCCTGAATGCCGCAGGCCCTCCGGGGAAAACAACGTCTTCAAAGGTCCTGTGCGTGAGACCGCTTTTTGCAAGTTGTCGACCATCGCTTTTATTTCTGTGTCAAACTGCGGGCATAGCCAAATGAAATGTTCGATGTCGCCAATGTCACCACAGAAAACACAGAGTGGGGAAGCGCGAAGCCCAGTCTTGAATAACCAAGCTGGGGTATACGCGGAGTCGGTCCTGATGCGGTAGAAAAGCGTCGCTTGTTCGCGTGTAAATCCATGAGTCACACAGGATTCGTGTGGGTTCTTGTACATCTCTCTAAAGTGAAGACGGATTGCACCCTTAGGATTTCGAAAAGCTTTTGGAGCTTTCACTTTTGGGACAGATGTCAGCGCTAGGCGTGCAAGGGCGTCAGCTTCCTCGTTTCCATCAATTCCTCCGTGTGATGGAATCCACTGAAAACTTATCTTAAATCCTTTGCTCGTTAGGTCATCGATCAGTGCCAGAGACTGCCTTGTAAACTTCTCTAGTGGTAGGCCCCGATGTAATCTTTGTAATGCTGACTTGGAATCCGTCAGCACCACGACATCTCGTGCAGGAAACGCCCGTAGTTTCCGCCAAGCCGCAGTGATTGCGGCGCTTTCTACTGTTGTAGAGGAAACTACGCGATCCAGTCGGTCAGACCATGACACATCAAGGGATGGTATGCAGAATGCCGCTGCACAGCTATCTGTTTGTGCGCACACCGAACCGTCTGTGTACACTTGTAGATGGCTTTGAAACACAGTGCTCAAGTGGTCCAGCATAATGAACTTGGCTTCGGCAGTTGAAATGGTGCGTTTCGTCGGTAGGTGGGGTACATTGAGGCTACAGGTAACGTCCGGAAAAGACCATGGCGGGTCAAGGCGACTTCGTTTAGGCCATTCCAATCCTAAAAATCGAAAGGTGTTCAGCACCGCATGGAAATGTGAGCGAGTTCTTGCTCTCAGCCGCCGAAGAAGCGCCGTGCCTGCACGGCGCTTCTTCCCAAATCCAAATCCCCGGAGAAGTAGGGGTAAAGCCAGTCGTCACCCCGTTGCCCCGCAATGTTCATCCTGTGCACAACGCAGGTCGTCGTAAGGCAAGAGCGTCGACGATACTAAAGCAAATCTACGAGGACACGATATAAGCAAGCTTCTTAGACGCTGCCGCGTACCGAGACGGCAAAACTTTTGCGGCTTCCGTCGTAGACACGCTGGGCCAAGCCATCGCGTGTGCCTTGGTCCGGACGACGGACACCGAGGTGGCCGAGCAAGGGCCTCGTCATACAAAACCGTCGGCGAGGCAGAGTGCATAGCGATTCGAAGGCGGCCGTCAGGACTTTCCAGAAAGGCCGGGTAGCCCGGCAGGTAGTTCAAATTCTGAAAGGCGCCAAACGTGGCGACAGCTCCACACACTCCATCCTTAGCCTCCCTGCTCACGTGGGGCGATCGAGGGGATTCCTCTGAACCTCAACGAGTCAGCCCACGAGGCGGTGCGTCACTTTACCGAGCGCGCTACCCTCGGATCGGGCGACTCTTCCGGGGGACGTAGGGACACTCCTATCACGCACGATGAAATTACTAAATTCTTTTATTTAGAGAGAAGAGTTTTCCCGCATTTTCATTGCAAGCTAAGCAGGCCTCAGGCGATCAAACTCCTGCAAACTAACTCGTACCCAAATCCGGCGTCCATTAACAGCACATATCCTGACATTTACTCGCATTGTTCTTGCGGAGCCTGTTGTGAGGCTGCTACTTTGTCTTTTCCCGAAGTTCACCAAGGAAGAGTGGGATACGCTCCTGCGAAGTTTCGTGTTTGAAGACCAAATGCTGGCCGTCCAGCTCGCCCGCGATCGGGCTGGCAGGCTAGACCTGTCGGTCCCATCGTGGGATTAGCCGGGTGCGCGTTTTATCGCGTTTTGGACTCACCAAAGTTTACTCACTCACTCACTCACTCACTCACTCACTCACTCACTCACTCACTCACTCACTCACTCACTCACTCACTCACTCACTCACTCACTCACTCACTCACTCACTCACTCACTCACTCACTCACTCACTGATTTATGTGTTTTCCTTGCTTTTTGTCGCTACTGATGCATATATGCATGGTATTTTCTATCTATCTATCTATCTATCTATCTATCTATCTATCTATCTATCTATCTATCTATCTATCTATCTATCTATCTATCTATCTATCTATCTATCTATCTATCTATCTATCTATCTATCTATCTATCTATCTATCTATCTATCTATCTATCTATCTATCTATCTATCTATCTATCTATCTATCTATCTATCTATCTATCTATCTATCTATCTATCTATCTATCTATCTATCTATCTATCTATCTATCTATCTATCTATCTATCTATCTATCTATCTATCTATCTATCTATCTATCTATCTATCTATCTATCTATCTATCTATCTATCTATCTATCTATCTATCTATCTATCTATCTATCTATCTATCTATCTATCTATCTATCTATCTATCTATCTATCTATCTATCTATCTATCTATCTATCTATCTATCCAACCTTTTACGCCAGCCCAGTGGTCCAAGTTCTTTACGTCTTCGGGCTTCTAGGTATGTCCTCTTGGTCATGATGCCTTCGTTGTTTCGTTGTCGTTGTTGCAGCTTCGTGACCTTACTCTCGTCATGCCGTCGTTGTCACACCTTCTAGGTCAAGATAGTGGCCAAAGTTGTCTAATAGCTCGGGCCACTATGAACGGGCTCGTGGTCGTGATGCCGTCGTGGTCGTTGCAGCGCCGCCATTCCAGCTTCGTCATGCGACACTCGTCATTCCGTCGTCGTCGCACCAGCGTCATCGAGCAGTTCGAATGCGTTCGCTGTCACACCGACACAGTGACGCCACGGTGGTCGTTCAGTCGACGTCACTGCAGCTTCGTGATCTGACTCTCGAAATGCTTCGAAGTTGTGTAATAGCTTGGGCCACTATAGGTACATGTTCGGGGTCGTGATGCCATCGTGGTCGCGTGCACCGTCGTCATTGCACTTTTATCGTCCTAGTCTCGTCATGCTGTTGTCATCAAACTATCGTTTTCACAGAGGTCGTCACGCCATCGTCATTGCGCTATCGTTTTATCATTGTCATCACTTCAGTAACGGCACCTCACTGTCGTCATGCCATCATCGTCATACCGCCTTCATCGCTTCATCTACGCCAGTCGTTCGTGATTCTACTGTAATCATGCTGTCGTCAAGCAATTGTGATCATGCCGCACTTGTGACGCCGCCGTCGCCCGACAGTCGATGTCATGCCTCCACTGTGAGACCATTGTCGTAATGCCGTCGTGATCGTGCCATAATTTTTATTTACACATACTTATACATACAACATATTGTCACTCTAGCGTCGTCGTCCGACTCTTACCATGCCCTCATCATCACGCCATCGTCTTCATTCTGGTTTTATGATGGAATCATCGTCGCGCCATTGTCATCATACACTCATCGTCATCCCATTGTTCTCATTCCGTTGTCACACCGTCCATGTCACAGCGTTATCATCAAACAGTCGCCTTCATGCATTCGTTGTCATACTGTCGTCGGAAGGCGGTCGCTGTCGTTCCAGCGTCATCACTGTAGCTTCGACATACGACTCTCGCCACGCCGTCGTCGTCATGCGCTCGTTTCAGTGTGTTCCTCACTTGGGTATTGTTATCGTGGCATCGTCGTCATACTACGTTCTTCAATCCATCGACGTCATTCCTTGTCCGTAATTCAATTGTAATTACGCAATCGTCATTCAAACATGATTATGCCGTCGTTTTCATGCCATCTTCGTCATTGCGTAGTCGTCACATAGACGCTGCGATGCATTCTTCGTAATACCGCCGTCGTCATACCGTCTTGGTCGTCATTCCCGTTTCTTCATCCGGCTGTTGTCACACGGTCGTCATCCCGCGATCGTTGTTATACGCCTCTGTCGCTCCATCGATATCGCTCCTTGTTTGTCATTCCATCGTCACCCTGTCGGCGTCATACAGTCGTCTTACACTTTACCAGCTCCCTTAGTCAATTCTTAGTGTAGAGTCGCGAGCAAAAGTTTGAAGGCCACGATTTCTTATTTTATTTTTTTTAACTTCAAGCCTAGGTATGCCGGCTGATATCAAATGGTACAGCCTACATGCGTTTGAACAAAGACATACATTGAAACAATTACACGTTACGCCATTGTGCTAAAGGAAATCTGTTTTTTTTTGCTGATGTTATGATCTCTAAACTGCAGTGCTGACTACACATGTGCGTGTCATTCATATCATAAAGATCAAGGTGATAGGCGCTTGGTCTAGGCAAACTGATAAATATAATCGTGCCTCTCAGTTGGGGAATTTGCCTGATTCCAGGGGCACAGAGGTGATGACAATTAGAAGTGCACAGTGGGACTGATGAATAGCTTGAGCATTACTCCTGTAAGCATTTTTTCGGTGCTTTGACGGGTATTGGTTGGTCATGCCTACGGGAGCATGACACTGGAGCTCCACAGCGCAGCTGTAGACTCCACGCTGCGCAATATGTGCGATCTTTTTATCAATGTGACCATCGTGCCTTTCTTCATTACATTAGACATGTTACCTAGTGGCGTGTTAAGTCATCGACGAGGGCCCATTGATGAAAATTCTGGGCCCGCAAACGAATGCCGGAGCCTGAATGGTTTTGTGACGCCGGACGCACATGACAGTGGCGGGGATATAAAATAAAGAAAGAAAAATGAAAGAGCACATTCTACTTTGCTGAGACTCGTGAAAGTGAGAGAGATAAGAAAAACAGAGGGAGGAAAAGCAAGTTAACACGTGTGAGTACAACTTGGCTACCCTGTGTTGGGCAAAAGGGAGTGAACGAGGCATGTGAAAGACTGCACTTCTTCTGAGAATGAGCTGTCGGCTTTATTCTCAATTGCTTCGGCTTCCCGACGAGACTGAGGGACGACAGCTTGCTTTGCGCGCTGTCACAGCGCCCATTGGCTGCGTCGCTCGAGGTTGCACCTTGCGTCCAGCGCCGACGCCCGACTTGCCTCGACGGCTGCGGTGAAGGCAGAGGCGATGTGCCTGCAATAAGATAAGTTTCTATTATTTCGTTGTAATTATCTTGCGCTCATGCTTTCTATTATTGCCATAATATGCCCTGTTTGTTCTATATTTATTTCCTCCTTTTTTGTCATACCTTGTTGTGTACTCACGTGAGAACGATCGAGTAGCCGACATCATGTGTTGGGGCCGCTTTCTTTCTATTTACTAATTTTAGTAATTATCATAACATTACCAATCTGCAATGGGAGAAAGTGAGAGAGAACAACTTTATTGTTTGCCCGGGATGGGGTCCAGGGAAGGGGAAGAGGTGGGAGATCCTCTTCTGTCTTCTTCCCACTTTAGGCGGCAGCCAGGAGGCCTTGGGCCCCAGTGGCGTCTTCAGCCATCCCGACGAGTCGGACTCGCACTTCCGGATCGGAGCTGAGCAGAGTGGTCTCCCATTGCTCCACAGACCTGATTTCTAAAGAAGAGTGATCTTTCTGTTGGACGTGACTACGTTTGAGGGGGCACGACCAACCATGTGCTGAAGGTCTGCCCTGCCTTTCGGATTTTGCATTTGGCTGCATACAGTCCTGGGTAACAGCGGCTGTAGGCTACAGGGTTAGGGAAGGTGTTGGTCCGAAGCAAACGCCGTTCCACCGATTGCCACTTAGTTAAATTTCTGTGTGCCACAGGATACTTGGCCCCCGCATCTTTATAATGATCAAGGATGTCCTGACAGGACACCAGCCTGTCCTGCCCGACAGGCGAAACGAGTCAGCGTCAGCGGTGGAAAGGTCGGTGTCGACTCGTTTGGTTACACCTCGAGCCATGCCGTGCGCGTTCTCGTTCCCCCCAGAGGCCAGAGTGGGCCGGCGCCCAGACGATTTGGACCCCCCTGACTCGGTTGCCACGAAAACCGGTCAACAGGATGTTTGAGTGCTTTCGACTACACCCGTCCCCTTGCAAAATTTAGGATGGCCGACTTCGAGTCGCTCACAATGAATTCGTATTTGGAGGATGCCGTCATTGCTAGGGCAATGGACGCCTCCTCCCCATCGATCGAATAAACTTTAATGGCCAACAGAAAAGGCGATCTACCCACCCCCCGACACGCAGGTCAGGGGGCGAGTGCCGCCGCCTCAGATGCAGGCTGGGAGGTCTTGGGTCCCAGCAGCCTCTTCAGCCAGTTGGACGAGCCGGAGCTGGAGCTCAGAGTCCGAGCTGCACAGCAGGGTCTCCCAGGTGTCTCTACTATCTATTTTGTGCGTTCCCCCGGGAGAGTACGGACATTCCCATATTATGTGGTCGAGGGTCCCTCTCGCCCCACAAAGATTACATTTATCGCTCCTGGCCTCGGGGAACATGTGGTTCGCCCTAACCGGGTGCGGATATGTATAAGTTTGTAGTCGTCTCCACGCGACTGCTTGTCTGTTGTTTAATTTTGGGTCTGGCGGGGATACCAGTCTACGAGCCAATCTATAATGCTGCGTGATCTCCCCATATTTTAGCATGCGCTCTCCGCTCCCTCGGTCATCGAGGGGCCCCGTAGCGGCTCGGCGGTAGAGATCTCGAGCCAGCTCGTGGGCCGCCTCGTTGCCGGGGACGGCTTCGTGCGCCGGAGTCCAAATTATTTGAATTTTTCTATCTAGCTTTCTCTGGCCTAGGATTCTGGCCGCTAAGGGCGAGATCCTTCCCTTGCTAAAATTTTGTATGGCAGTTTTGCTGTCACTGATCACAAATTTCGCGTCCGTTCCAGCGCAAGCTATATATATAATGCGATCGCAATTTCCTCGGCAACTTCTATGTTGCGCCCGCGCAGAGTGACAGCGGTCACGGGAATACCCCGGCCGCTGACGGCCGTTGCCACCGTAAAACTGCCGCTACCTCCCGCCGCGTCTACATAGGCCACCTCATGTTCCGGGATATTACCGAATCTAATTTTTAATGCTTCGGCTCGTTTATGCCTCCTGTCTTTGCTATGTTCCGGGTGCATGTTTTTTGGCAGGGGGGGGGATAATCAGATTTTTCTAACTTCCCTATCTACTTCCACCTTTTGGGTGGGGCCTCTGTCCGGATTTATTCCAACTTTGGCCAATATTGCTCTTCCTGTCCTCGTGGTGCTAAGTCTCTCAATTTGAGAGGTTCGCACCGCTTCCGCCAGTTCTGCCCATGTGTTGTGCACTCCTAGAGCCATCAGTCTCTCTGTAGATGTACACATGGGCAGTCCCAGCGCTCGTTTTATGCATTTTCTCATTAGAGAATCAATCTTTTCTCTTTCCACCACTTTCAAATCGAGATATGGCGTTGCATAGCTCACCCGGCTGAATATGTACGCCTGTATTAGTTTAATTAAATTTTTTTCCTTTAGCCCTCGGCCTTTGCTGGCCACCCTCCTCCCCAACTTCCGGCGACGTTGTGAGGATCGTGCCGGACATGACTGAATCGCCTTGTTGAGTTACTATTGCTATGGCCATGGCGTCGCAATCGTCATAATCAGCGGCGTCCACGTAGGCCACGTCCTCACACCTCTCGAATCTTTTCTGCATTGTCTGTGCTCTTGCCCATCTCCGTGCCGCGTTATATAGCAGGTGCATGTTTTTGGTAGTGGCGGAATGTAGATGTTTGTCCTGGTCACCGCTGGAATGTCCGCTGGGATATTCAATTTGGCTCCGGATCGGGATTCGTGATTAATGTTCAGGGATTGTAAAATGTGCCGCCCTGTCCGGCTCTTGGTTAGCCTTTCCAGTTGAGCGATTCTCTGAGCTTCGATAAGCTCGCCTAGAATATTGTAAAGCCCGAGTGTTTCCAACCGTCATTCGAGGCTGTGACGAGTATGCCTAGTGCCTGTTTGAAGGCCTCTCTGATCATGGTGCCTATTTTCTTCTTTTTGTCCCTCCTGAGATTCAGGAACGGGGCGACGTAGAGACGCGGCTCAGGACGAATGCCTGAACGAGGCTAATTAAGGCGGCCGTCTCTCCTTCCGTGGTGCCTTTCGGAGGTCCGCGAGATGAGAGGGGTCGTCTGATATACGCTCTTTTCGAGTGCCCTTATGGTTTTGGTGTTGTACCCGTTAGCCTGTATTCGCAGGCTAAGGACCCTGATGCAGGGTACTGTCGGAATGAGCTGCCTCCTGCTGGTGTAGAGTTGGACTGGCGGCGTTATAGTTGCGTAATTGCACCCCCTCGGGGTAGTTGATAGAGAAGGAGCTCTGATTTTTGCGGAGAGCAACCCAAGCCTCTCGGCTTGACCTACGCCTCCATCACGTGTATACCTCTCTGCAGGACTTCTTGTATGTGTCCGTCGCTTCCCCCCGCCGCCCTGAAGGTAACGTCGTCCACACAGAGACTATAATGCAGGCCCTCTATGTTTCCTAATATTTCAGGGAGACCGAGCCTAGTGACGTTGAAGAGGAAGGGCAACAGGGCCGGGCCTTGGGGCGTGCCCCTGCTCACCAACTGCAACTCGGATGACTCAATCCCCCCGATAGTTAGAACGGCCGTCCGGTTCGTCAAAAATGCTTTCACGTAGTCGTAGGTTCGGAAAACCTTGTAAACCCAGGCGTGGGAGAAAGTGAACAATTTCTTTCGTGTTGCTGGAAGCAAAATAAAATTGCACACGTTATACAGTCTCTCTGCGTATCATTTGATATAGAAACGTTTCAACAAAGAACTTCAAACTTGTTATCGCGTTTAATTTTCTGCTCAAAGCTATCATGCGAAACTGCGGTAACTTATTTTAAGCGATTGCATTTTCTTGGCTCTTTCATCCGTTTCCTCTGTCGATGGTTGGGCTTTCACCGCTGATAACAAAGCGCCGACGCTAATGGTGCGTGCACTGGCGCTACTGAGTGGCGGGCCACGTTCATGACCGAGTAGCAACTATTAGAGTTCTGTCGAGATGCACATGTTGTCCTTCTACATACTACCGTTACAGTTGCGCTGGCTAACGGCTTTGTTCTTCGTGGAATGATGCAATGAAACAACAGACACTATACTAAATGTCCTCACCGCAAGAAATATAGGGTCGTCATGTGCACCATCTCTTTAATGAAGCGAACAGCTTTCCTGAAGAGTTGGGCTATTCTCTTGCATTGACAATTATCGCCGATGCTTTCTGCGTAATTATTTTCCACGTCATAATTACGCTCACAGAAGCTTAAAATTTGCAGTGAGGATACCGAGAAATAAATCTTTCCTGAATTAGCTGCTCTGTTAAACTTCATATTGTCCGCTCTTCGAGTCGGAAAGCGAAGGAACATCGAAGTTGTATAATACTGATAAAGTGCTTCCTCAAGACTAGAAGACGCTGCAAAATGCCGCTCCAATTGTGCGATAAACAAGCAAGCCCGTCGCCACTGAGTGTTTTCATATGTGGAAACGTCCGGTTCCCCATCTGAAGAAACCAAGGTCTGCAAGCTATTGCATTATTTTTGTTGCTGCGCTCTTGCACACTGCTTCGAGCCTGCTTGTGAGCACAGCTGAAGGAACACGTACACTGGGCAAGTTATTCGCTGGAGTGCTCACTCAAGCGGCGGAATATTTATTTATTTTATTTATTTATAGAATACTCCAGGCCTTACTAAGGGCCCTTGGAGGGGTAACAGTTATAAGTTAGAGAGAGAAATTATGCAACAAGTATACAAAACAAAACAAATACAGCAGTATAAATAAAGCAACAAAAATATCGAGTACAAAAGCCAATTACAGCAATTGTTACAGAAATTAGACGAAATAAAATCAAGTACGATGTAAACCAAGTACAGCCGCAACAGGCCAGTAAAACGTCTAGATTACAGCAAAGTTAAGAAAAAATACACTCGTTTAAAAGAAAAAAAAACATGCATAAAACGCACCGACGTAGGAGGAAATACTACAATGTCCTAGAGAACCGGGTATTCGATCGCTCCTGTGCTCAGTAGTGGCGTCAATTGGAGAAGGTCGCATTCGCTTACCGCGAGTGAAAAGAAGAAAAATTTGAAGGCGTTTGCTATTGTTTTGAACGGAGAAAGGGAGCCAGCATGACCAATACTAATTTGGGGACATTCGGGGAAATGTGGGGAAGTTAGGCCAAGAAAGTTTCGCTAAAGGTAACGAACATAATCAAGTGTTGATTAATGACGATGATGATTTTTTATTGCATTCACTTCAAACCGAAGCGCAACAAATGCTCACCATATATAGCCTGCTTGAGCTAATCATGGTTTTCTATGGTCTATAAGTTAGCCTATATCTCAACAATGTTCTTTCTCTTCTTTAAAAATAATATTCCTGTGCCCTATAACATAAAACTATACCAATCTGCCCTATTCCGATCCCCCTGGCGTCAAATTTACGTAACCACCGACGCAAGCATCGGGCGGTAACCCGCAGCGTTGTTTGAGAAGCCCAATCAAACGCGCTCCTCGTTTATAGGAGGTCACTTTCTTTTGCTTTCAAAGCAAGTAGCATTGCCTACATTGGGCAGTTTTTCTTATCTCATTGGCTGAGAGTAGGCGAGGAGCATGCTCAAATGGAGAGAGATTCGATGGGGCCGAGCCAGCACAGTGAAAATAGATAGCCGGGTCAGTAGGGTGGTGCCGGCGTCTGCGATTGGTGCGCTTCCCCTTATTTAGCTTGCGGTGCCTGGTCGAAGATGGCGGCAGAGTGCAACGGAAGGTTAACAATGCCGCTAAAACGGATCCTCAGTAAAGCAGACTTGGCAGAGCGATGTTGTATATGTGCCGAAAGGCCTCGACAACGTTATACGGCCAAGCAAAAATATATATATATATATATATATATATTATTATATGCAAATAAATCCATGCTCCCCAGTAGCTCCGAGTAGCCAGTGCCTACCTTTCTATTCCTTTTGTAACGGGGCAGTCTCCGGCTATTCAGAAAAACTTTCTGTTTTGTTCGGCCTACTAATGCGTCTTTAACGCGTACACGTCAACTTGATGCGTTGAGTTTTCATTGTTTTGTGACGTCGCGTGACAGACAGGTAAAGTGGGCGTAACCGAAAAACGTTTGACCAATAGCAATTGGTCGAACGACGCCTTTTTCGGTAATGGCTAAACAGGCGTCCAATCAGAAATTATTAGTTTTCTTTCGTTATGTCTATTCATGCATAATCAGTGTGCACATACGATACCATATGGGGTGTTCTCGCAGTTTTCGTGACATCGTGTGACAGAGAGGCGCAGTGGGTGATGACAAATTTTTTCACCCATTGTCGAGGGCTGACTGCAGAATTGGAATAGAAAAGTTTGGAATAGCTTTACGTTATAGCGCCGCCTATCATGTACCTTTACCCACGCCTGCAAGGAGCGGAGCTCCATCGATTTATTCGCTGCTTTATGTTTTTATTCGTCGATACTCTAAAACGATCCTTGCTTATCTCAAGCGCTGACCATTTCATGTTCATATCACCTGTGAGCACCAGTACATCTGGAAAGTAGGCTACACCCTTTGTTCATGCTGCCTGAATATCTATCTATTTAAAATGCGCCGAGTCGACCTCTGATTCTATCTGCATAGAAATACACAACTAGCGCCCAATGGTGACTGCGAGTGTAAACAGCCAGATTTTTCACAGAAGCTCCATTTTCAGCGAATAGCTTATTACATGAGCAATTTATTTAAATCTTTAAACGAACATAGATTTAACATGCCCTGCCCCATAGCTCAAGTGAGTGGTACATCATTTTGTGGCCTAGAATATGTTCCGAATGACGTCTCAAGTTTGAGGCATGTGAAGAAAAAATTGAAGTCAGAATTTCGAAGCAATTTTACGCACTGAAACGTGATTCCCGAAGACATTGTGACGTAGAACAGAATATTCCAAGGTTTTAATAACTTCAATGACTCGCTTGTCAGCTCGTCGAAGCTGAACGTCTCGAAATGGCCAAACATCTGTTCCGAAATTGCTATCTTCCTTACAATGTCAGGAAATAGATCTCATATGGTATAAAAATTTGGAGGACGCCTAAGCTTAGCCTTTAAGAGTAGAACATGATAGCGTTCAAAGATCCCTGGCTGTATTTCACGCTTCTCGGCAAGTGCAGCTTATTCAACCGTAATGTTTACCAGGAAACGCTCGCGGCGGATGCTATGCACGAAGCCGGGCTTTCTGGTATAAATGCATCCTCATGCGTGGGCCGCGATGCGGCGGAGGCGAGCACCATCTGGAGCTGTTTCAAGGAAACGGGCGCGTCGCTCCGTGGCCTCCGACATGGTAGCGCGCCAGCGCGCGCAAGTGGCGGACGCCGTGGCTGGTCTATGGATGGTAGATACGCTGGAAAGGAGTTTGTTTGAGTTTTCGCGTAACAGGATTACGTTTTCTCGTATATATAAATTTACAATCCGACGCTAACATATCTGTAGGTTCTGTAGGTTGTGTGTAGGTCGTACGTTGCGTTTTTCTACGTATTTTAGCTTGAGAAACTTGATTATTACAGTAGTTTCCTCGCTCCACATGGAGGGCCTGGGTATGGGTGGTCCGACAATCTTTTTGCCGAAACTATGACCGACGCTGGACGCCGATTTTCTGCGACATGGGGCCCTTAACGCTGTCGCGTTAATATAGCGGCCATTAGCGCACGCTTATTTTAGTCGTGGAGAGGACTTTCCACGAACAGATACCAAACTCGGGGGCAAAATGAACTTGAGGTCGCTGGTTGCGCTTCTGTTCGCGGTACGTACATTTTTTCTTTCACTTTTTTCAGATTATTGACTAATTAATACCAGAGACGCGTAAACTAACACACGTACACTGGCGAAGTCAGGCAAGACGAGCGCCTTCGTGCGAGTGTGCGCGTTCATTTGCGAAACTCTTCTAATGGGTGTCTCCTGCTAGCTGAAGGAGAAGTACTGCAATACGACTAATGACTGACTCTGTACATGGTGCTTTACGTCACTGTTTGCGCAATCGAGGGAATTCGGAATATCAAAGATCACCGGGCGCCGCCTGGTATTGGAGAGGCCGCTCTGTGTAACTATACTAAAGCTTCTCGACGCCCTAAAAACAGCTTAATGACTTTCAGCAATAATCCCGACTCGAGAGCAAGTGGCAGAGACGGTGATCGGAGGCAGCGTTGCAGAATGTCATCAAAAGTCTGTGCAATCCAAAATGCCCACCTGCAACGCGAACGTATCTCTGTGCTTTATAGCTCTAGAGCTCTTACCGGTGCGGGCGACAGCCGATGGACGCAGGGCCCGAACTAGCGGTCCCACCCCATGGCGGACGCCCTCGTCCAGTACCTCAGATCCGTGTCCGGTAGATGGTCACACGGGGTCAGTGGGTTCCTGCATGCATCACCATTTGTGGTCACCTATGTGGCATAGCGAGGAGGACAAATGAAGAGAGGGAGCAGGGAGCTGTCATGATATACTCTCCAAAATGTCAGTTCTCCATGTGATAATGATGAAAAATGGCTAAAGAGAGAGAACGAGAAGAACTTATTTACGCTTATATATTATGTCCTTAACACCAAACCTGCGCCGTTTGCGTCCAGGTCGAGGACTTGTAACAAAGAAATAAGAGCAGGCGTTAAAAGCACCACGAAGTCAACAAAAATATATAATATATTTACTCGTGTAAGGCCTGCACTCCCACTTTAAAGTGCGAAAGTTTGGCAAAAAGAGTTTCACTAACAGTAACGCGCAAACTCATGTGTTGATTAATTCCCGGAAGCCACTACAAGGTGTCAGCTCTTCATATGCTCAAAATTGGTCGGTGACTGTAAAAGAGGTCATAGTCGACCGCCTTTGATTGCCTTCATTTGCATAGTAGTCTGAGCGCAGTTGTAGGCTTCAGTGAGTAGCAAGAAGCGTGCCTCATGTACGGCCAGTATCCGTCAAGAATTTAGGGGAAAAGTCCGGGCTTTACACGAGTAGATACGGTAGTTTGAAAATGCTGGTAATGCGCCACAGATGTCACAAAAGCGGCAGGCACGAGTTACAGTAACTTGTGCCTGCCGTTATCGTTATCATCATCCGCAGTAAGTTGATGTTCCGGAAAGAAAGGAAGCTATGAGGAACTATATCGCCATATCACTAACTGTGGAAAAGCAAAGGAGGAAATGAAACGGGTATAATTTTACATTAGTTCAAACTGCAGTACACTCCTGTTCGAATCCCAGATCAGGGGGTCACCCTGATGTGGGATTCGAACAGGAGTGTACGAGGGGCAGAGATCTACCGATGAGGACTGTTCACGCGTAGCATGCGGAAATTGCGTTGGAACTATTCATCATGTTTTGTTGGCATGTTGCAGTGTCTATTCCGAGGTAGATGAGGACGTAGTTACAAGTCTCCGAGTACTTACTTTTTAAAGACGCTAAAAGAGGGCTGTGCCAACGTAATTACGTAAAGTTAGACAATGCACCAGAATCAAAAGTGGGCAACTACTGTGGGGCAGCGAAATGCCTCCCGGTTTGATGGTTTGCCAGCACGGAATCGCTCGTATTCAAGGCCGAGAATACACGCACGAGGAAAGCAAAAACAACCAGCCTAATGACAACAGCATCTACAGCGTTGCAAAGGGAACGCTCCAAAAGTCCGCGCATCTAGCTACCAATCATCGCCGCGCTCTAGGCAGGAACGGCCCAGACTGTATACGCCCTCGGAGAGTGAACGGTGCTTTAAATGGGGAACGTGTCGCTTACGAGATGGCGTCGGGCCTGAGCAGTGCGTCCCTCTGCACCACCATCCGGTGCGGCTCGTCCGCGTTGGCGCACAGCAGCTTGGCCAGGCTGAACTGCGACACCTGCAGCAGTTGCGCTGGAGGGGCAAAACAGACCACGTCACACCATCTCTGCCTCTCGCGCTTCTCAACAGGAAGAGCGTTCGTCCCAGTGCAAAGCATGTCGCTTCCCCGTTTCACTTATTAAAGAAGGAGGGGGGAGGGGGAGGAGACATTTATTATAATAGGAAAGCGTAGGAGTGGGCCTGAACCAAAGTTCTGGCTAACTAAGGAGACTTAGCTTAGTGTACCCAAGTGGTGGGACGCAAATCGCCAGAACTACAAAAAAAAAAAACGCAAGACCCGTTCATTGCTCACGTTATTCTATGTGAAGTGAAACTTCAGTAAAGCGTTTAATAGTATAATTTACAAATAACGGCGATCAGTACGATTTCGTTCACTTCCATGCAACGAGTTAAATTAAATTATGGGGTTTAACGCGTCAAAACCACTTTCTGGTTATGAGGCACGTCGTGGAAGGACTACGGAAATTTCGACCACCTGGAGTTCTTTAACGTGCACCTAAATCTATGTACACGGGTATTTTCGCATTTCGCCCCCATCGAAATGCGGCCGCCGTGGCCGGGATTCGATCCCGCGACTTCATGCTCAGCAACCCAACGACCATGCAACTAGTAGTCGAGCACACCCCCATGACAAGTAGTGAATGGCTAAATGCAAAATAATGTAAATAAAAGAATTATTGAAATATAATTAACCATTCTATTATGAGCTCCCTGTGCTTTAGATATATCTTGTGCCGATACTACACCATCATGCTTATTGCAGGAATCGTACGTAGTGGGACAAGCCCATTGTATACCTTACCGACACATTGCAATGGGACACTCACGTGAATTTTATACTCCAGGAACTGAGCCGCATAACAGGTATATTACATCGAAATCGATACCTTTTACCAACGCCAGCTAAATGGATCATTTATAATGCACTGTTTGCCTCACATGTAAATTATTGTCATCCTGTATGGGGCACAATCAGCTTCCAATCTTTCTAAAATACTGCTGATGCAAAAAAAAAAAAATATTACGCGCTATCGCAAATGTGCCGTACAACTCACACACTGAAGGTATTTTCACCAAGCACAACATAACAAAAAGTCATCATCTCTACAAACTCTCCTACACATCTACTACTTCCAGGTAAAAGATAGAAGCAGCTTAATTAATACCAAATATAGAAAACTTAAAAGACAATAACCCACATATGACACGCGCAGCCATGAGAAATGGCTCATACCTATTTCGAGAACAAATTACGGCCATCAAATGGTCGCGAACACCTTGCCACGTCTGCTAAATTCTTACCTAGAAGCCGGCATTGACATCCATGCCTTGACACCATCGGAGCTCATGTGTCTGGCGAAAACTACGATTTAAATCACCATGGTACAGTGAAACCACGTGTATTCACAATGAAGGAAATGTAACTACTCCGTTTAATTGATGCGACCCGCTGTTATTAGTTTTTCATTTCTGAAAGTGTTCTTTGCCACCGGTCTGCAATGTGTAAAGGAGGCCAGGGACCACTCAAGCTGTCAATAAGCAGCTTTTACCTTGGCCCCCTCCATTTGCTTGTAAATGGGCCCAAATAAGATTAAATGAAATGAAACGAAATTGTGAAGGAGTAGCTGAGATCCGAGAGGAAAATACTGAGAGGTTAGACAAAGTAGAGTAAAGTAAATCAAAGAATCCGCCAAAAAGAATTCGTCAATTCATTAACAGATCGCTGTGCTCTAGAAAGGCGTGTGAGCCGACAATATATCTGCAGGTTTTATGCAGGAAGGTGCCTTATTTTATTATTTCGCAGAACAGAGCTGGACAAGCCTGGTCGGCATACAAGGATCATATTTTATACCTTCGAGGCTTTATGTAGAAATAGCACGTAGTGGAAAAATGAATTACGAAGACATTCGGCTTTTCCAGTGAACCAGGGGTCCATATACTTTTCGTAGCTGGCGTACATAGAAAGCGTCAGGGAGAAGCCCACCAGCTGCAGGACTGTTAAAATATTTTCATTGGGTGACTGCCGGCTAGCTTCGCGATAATTTCCAAATCTTTCAGCCACCGTCATCGCCTACTCTGGTGCCCGGGACACGCGGGGGTACAAGGGAGCGAACAGGCCAACGCGTTAGCTTGAGGGTGCACCAACAGAGCGACGGCGTTCTCTTCTAACTCCAACCACTCGCATTTCCCTCTCAAAATTCCATCAAGTTAAATGCCAAAGACATCCTTGCTCATCAGCGCGGAGCACACAAAAAATACCCGCTGCCTCACCCACAAGTTAGCGGGGAAGAGGCCGCCGATTGGCACGAAATACCGACTGGGGTATTCCCCCACATAAAATTGCTAAACACCATGTATCCCACTCGCTATAGGGCCAACTGCCCTTGGTGCGGTGGCACACCCACCCTAATACATGTAACCTGGGAGTGCACTAAGCACCCTCATAGGTCTTATATCAATGCCACAATGGAGCAGTGGGAGCCACAGCTCGCCCGTTCCGACTCGACATAACAAAAGTCCTTCATTAACTAGGTCAGCCAGGCGGCAGAGACGAGTGGGGCCCTGGACTGGGGGGTTCCGCCCACCCCTGCCTAAACTATCTTCCTGTCAAATAAAGTTTCTGAAGTTTTTTTTGGGTGAGTTAGTACGATTGCATGGTTGAAACACAAGTGCAAGGAAGGCGAAAACAGACTTCTTGTCTTCTCTTGCGTCTTCGGTTTGCTTATGCTGCTGGTGCAACCAATCTTTCCGCCTTGACAACTGCTTGTCGCTGACAAGAACGGTCGTAGCCTTGCAGCTCACTGCCCCAATTAGCGGCCTCCTTTTCGGACAAACCTTGCATAAGCCAAGTTGTGGCTTTCAAGTTGCGAACTCGACACAAATGCTTCATAATAAATGAGCTGTTTAGTAAAAGGCAATTCGTGGATGTCAAGTGCTTTTTTTTCGTCGTTTTGGGAACTGTTGTAACAGAGAAGCATGCGGTCTGTCCGCTCATCATAGATCACCGGCTGTCGACTAAGAAATATGGGAAGTGGCATTTCGCATATAACGTATCTTGCAAGCTTTTAATCACCTGACATATTCGTAGTTTGGGAATGTTTTATGGGAGCATTTAGTGCTGGCAAATTACGATTTCGTGCTCTGTTTTTTTTCCGCAATCTTAATTGCAGTGTGTTTTCTCTTTACCGATGCGAGAAAGGTGAGCGATAACTGCTGTCACAGATCGCTCTGATCGGCTGTACTTCAGGTAACACACACACGACCGATGCACACGACCGATGAAAACGTTCAGAAAGGTAATTAAGAAACTTTCTATAACAAAATTTTGAGTTCTCGCTTCAGTAGAAATGCCGTAATTTAAGAATTAATGAAATTCAGGCTTTCGTAAACTCACACCTGCTTATAGGAAATTTTTAGGGAAGGGATGGTTTTGAGATGTTGTTCCTTCAAATGTTTTGTAGAATATATTGGCTTTTCAATTAATAGTTTCCCAAAAGCATTCTTCGCACGAATAGTAAAAAAAAAGAAGTCCACACATTTATTAGCAGATTTTGTAGACGATGCTACTGACGCTAAACTGATAAACGATGATAAACTGATGCTAGTCTCTGAATCTCTGCTAAGCGGATATTCTTTTATTATTACTCTGCGTCATTTATGGGGCTGCAGTGTGTGTGCCCTAAAGCAAGTAAAAGAAGCTGAACTAAGAGCGGAATTAGCGTAAATTAACTAGCTATCTGAACATTGCATTTTACGGTGTCACCAGTAATGCACCACTTCAACTATTTTACCTGAAGTGGTCGATGTGTGTTAAGTGTTTCAGAGAATCTTCAAGAAATCTGTTCGAAATACATATGTGCCATCTAACTTATTTAGAAGAATACTTGTCACGGTCTCGGTCTGACTTAGCGGTTTCGAATAAAAAAAATCCTTCTGCTCGAAAGTTTGTCAGTATCCGCTCCGAAATTCCTGCGTAGCTATAGACTGCGCACAGCAGTGTTACTCCGAAAATTCTCTCCAAAATTCTGTAGCGATACCTGCGGCCTAAATGATTGCGGAACAGCGCGACCACTTTGGTGGAATAATTCTGCGCAGAAAAAAAAAGAAGCTATTGTTATGTCTGAATGTTGGTTTGCGTACGGTACGCGCAAAACACAATAAGAGTTTCTTCCAAGTGTCGCCAAAGTCCGGGCGCAGTCGCATTCTTCGTTTTCTTCCTTCATGTCACGGACGCAATTTGCTCCCTTGACCCGATCTTACATCACTGACACCTCGCGTTGTCGCCGCCATTGTGACCAAGACAAGAGAACCGCGTTTTCGCAACACTTTAGGGCCAGCGCGAACAGGCCCTGTGTCCAAGGCCGTTCTCATAATCCACGCGACACGCTTTCTCTCGGACTGCGAAATGGCGCGTGCTGTGTCTGGCACGCTGCAGAAAAGATTTGAGGCCACGGCCAAATTTGAGAGCTCGCGCTGTCCCGACTTTTTTCGTATTGTTCCACTTGTACACGGCACGCAACTTTCCTTTGGACCGTGGGAACAAGCTTTTCTTTGAACTTAACATTATCATTATTCTTAAGGTAATATATTATTAAGTTACACCAGCGATAATCAAGGAAAGCATGGGGGACATGTTGACTACCTAATTGCTGATATGAAAACGGCAGCTTAAATACGCCGCAATGCCACTCATGCAATCCTACACACTTGTAAATACACAGTCTTTAGGGCGTGCCAGGTAACGTTAGCTGATCTGTTCAACGAAAAAAAGAAAATGATTTAAAATAAAAGCGCGGTGCAAGATACGATTTTAAGACGTATGGTGTTTCATTGTCAGAACTCCGCCGACCGAACACCACAAGCCGTGTAATTTTACCTTGCACCATGTTTTTTTTAAATATTTATTTTTTCGTTGTATAGCTTGGCTAACGTTACCTGAGACACGTGGTATAACACGATATTACGTCACGCAGGAACTCCCGTATTCATAAATAGGCCTTAACTCGGAACCCATGCATGAATTGCTCAAAACAAAATGACGCCTAATGTGAAGGCGCACAACGAAAGGCAATGAACATCTCGGGCACGTCCACAGCAGGTATCATTTTGACCAAGTCAAGCATTGGCTTTAAGTTAAGGCGAACTTCTGATTACGGGATCAATGCTGCCATCTAACGGTGCAACATCAGAAAAAAAATAAACGCAGTGTCACCTAGCTCTGAAATACTTCCCTTCGTGATATCATAAACGAATGGCAGGGTGGCTGGCACACGCGCCTCCGCATGCTAATGTTCTAAACGCAGAAACTCACGAAATGGCTTAGGCGTTCATCGAGACGCCGTAGTAGGGTGCAGCGGCCTGGTACCCACCACCTGTGATTCTCTGAAGTGCGCTTTCCAAATTTCGGTGCACCAGCACTTAATAATAATAATATTATTACGTCCACGTTGGCATGTGGTTGCCGTGGCGGGAAGTCGAACCCGCGAGCTCAGCAGCGGAACACGGCTGCCGCGAAACCGTCACAGTGGCAGTGTTAACCAGTTTTTGCTCGAGGAAACGACCAACTTCGAGCTGCAGTCGGCTGGGACTATAACTGAAATGAAATATTATCAGAGTACCAGACCCTGGTTGCACTGTTTCGCCTCCGCGAAGCCAGATACAACACGAACATACAATGCCGCGAAGTCTTCGAAACAGATACGGCAGTTATTGGCGGAAGATTTCCGCATCTAATTAATGCGCTCGCTATGACCACCACAAGCTTTCATTCATCGCAATATTGCTTCAAATTATTATTATTATTATTATTATTATTATTATTATTATTATTATTATTATTATTATTAAATATTTCTTTGGAAACGTATATGCATGTGACAGTGAATTTCAGCGAAATAAGGAACAAGCGGTACACAGTACAGCAGAATGAGCATGGCTGTATACGCACCGTCCGTGAGAGCCATGGGTCCCCCGTGGCTGTAGAAGAAGCGGTCCCCCTCCTGGAGGCCGCGGAACTGGCGTGCGATGATGCAGGCGAACGTGGGACCCACCAGGGCGTCCGGGTTCGCGGGTCGCTCCATGAGGCCGCCAACCCACAGGTCGACGTCGTCGGGGCGCCTGGAGCATTGTTGCACGTTAGTTCTTCGTTCGAGCATTTTTAGACTGCACGGGAAATCTTCCTTTCGACAAGATTCAGAGAACTTTGAAAAATTTTTCCTCCCTCATGCCTGGGTATATAGAGAACGCACATAACCTGCTTTGAACACGGCCCTTGGGCACTGACCGTCCGTGAAAACAAAATTTGGAGTCGTTAGAATTACCAACTGGCCACTGGCCAACGTGACGACCATGAGTGTTGTGTGGTTGACAGCACATTTTATTGGTGAATCAACCGGCAGCGTGTGCATGAAAAAAGGCTCGCATACTTATGTTTAAACTGCTTCCCTCATTACAGCGTTCGGCATTCAATGCAAAAATAAAAGTGAAAGTCTGTAAGGGTAAAACATAAATACACGAACCATTTATCTGCATGGGGTTATGGCACTGTTTTGTCAATCTGCAGAGCTAGAATTATACGTTAGATCAAGTGTCATTTCATTGTAAAGGACAAATAGTTGGAACATAGCTGCCAAAAGTTTTGTTTAAATTGAAAAAATTAAATTATGGGATTTTACGTGCCAAAACCACTTTCTGATTATGAGGCACGCCGTTGTGGAGGACTCCGGAAATTTCGACCATTTGAGGTTCTTTAATGTGCACCTAAATCTAAGTGCACGGGTGTTCTCGCATTTCGCCCCCATCGAAATGCGGCCGCCGTGGCCGGGATTCCATCCCACGACCTAAGTTTTATTTGCAACCAGGAAGAAGGGCGTAAACGAAACCAAACGTAGGCACTCCTTAACTACCTTGTGCGCACAAAGAATACAGACATACATGTCGAAATCCAGGACAAGGCACGTGTATAACACCTAACGCCACCTTTCGATGGACATCCGCTAGACACTGCCCAACTGAATGGGCACCGCAGTTCAAAATCGTAATCTATGAAAAACTGAGCTACCAATTAAAATTTTATTGCTGTATGAAAAAGACACACTGGGGATCGTCTTCAAAAAGGCTTTAGCTCTGTGGCCATAGAGTTACAGGTTCCTCAGAAATTTCGTTTGCTTCAACGTGCACCATTTTAAAGCAATACTGCCAAAAGAAAGAAAAAAATGTTTTTTAAAGCGCCTGAGAAACAATTCCGACGCTGTTCAGAAATGGGTTTTCGTCATATATAAGTCGCATCCTAATTAACAAATAAATTTTCGGACATTCGATTTTTTAAAAACTACTGTACATATTCAGATAGTAGAAGGGAGAGGGCGCTAGGCATCTCGGGATACAGAGTCAATAGAAAAAAAAAAAACACCGCTAAAAGTGCGTCGCGCCGAACCTCGCCCGAAATAGTGCAGGCTGACCGAGGCGAGAATAGTTCAGGATATGGCGAGGCGCGAAAAGTCATCCCCTCACGAGCGGCCGTTTCGAGACGACGGAAGTTGTTTTGCGCGAGTCTATATATAGTATAAGTTATTACCTGCATCAGAATAATGTGAATAATCAATTATTTTGAGAGGCAACCTCATTATACGTTGTTTTCATTACTTATGAAAAAAATGGCCGTTACCATCGATGAACCTAACTAGCATATCACACTAAAGAGTCAATTACACTAGTCGACAGCAACTCAGTTTTACGACGTCCTGCATCTAGCAACTGCTACGTTACACGTGATCTTCTTGTAATATCTTATTTCCGCTTCCCTTCTGTAGCAGGTGATCAAAGTACCAAAGCGCGAACATTCACTTGCCAGGCTAAATTAATTCTGCGCAGTGAGATATCCACATAATAGAAGGGCACCTCAGTAACTGCTAAGGACGACTGCGTGATGTTTGTGCCCAACCTAGGACTCGACAATCATAGATCACGTGCTTCACACGAGCAGTGACAAGTTTTATTGCAGCCCAAAGGCTGCAGCGCAAACTCAGATGAGCGTCTATATCGCAAAATAAATGCATTCCACCATTTACGATGGGGACACAACCACGGAATAAACAGGCTTTAAGGGACATGTGCGCCGTACGCAAACATGTAAGGAATTAGCGGCTAGGGGACGACGAGTCGCGCAACCAACGCTGTCCCAACTCCGTGATAGGCGGCGACTCCGCTCGATATCGCCTCCAATAGTCGGTGACCACCTAAAAATCGCAAACTAGCTCCAACCGCAAAAACGCAGTGTACCTATCCTTCCCTACTGAAAGCGAGCCGAGCCAGCACAAGTGCACTCATAATCTTACAGCCAATACAAGCAATAAGGTTCGCTTACTTCTCTGACGCTAGGTGGTATTGCGTGTTTAAAACAGGTGCTTTTTTTAAAAATGCGATGCATTTTTTTTTGCCTAGTCAGAGCCAAGGTCAAACGCGAAGCCACCCAAGATCGCAGAGCTTGTCGCCGATGCGCGCGCACCTCCCATGCGCCCGCTAACTGGCCGCTATTGGCTGGGTCCCTGCTTGCTCCACGGAGCATACGCGCGCTCTTCCACGCATGTGCTCGCACATCGCTACTGGCGTGCCACCTCGTTTCCTTGATACCCTCGCCGGCACGGGTGCGCGCGCCACAAATAGAGACACGGCTTAGTTGCGCCAGCTGCGCTAAGTTGCGCGTAGGCCTCTACTTGAACATACGACAACGAGCGCTCGAAAGTACCAAGCAGAAGAGGAGCGGAAGGGTACCAACGTTCTGCAGACACTGCAGAGATGCGAGATGCGTACCGAAGCGGCGAGACAGGGGGCGAAGCGATGGGCCGACGAGATATGCGCGGCCGTGGAACAGCGGCACACAAAACGAATGGCCGCTAAACAGGCCGCCGAGACAAAGCGGCGCCGAATGCAGGAGCGCCACTTGCGAGACGCGTACGCGTAGTTTCGAAAGTACTTCGTCCAAGGCGAATCTGCAGCGGCGTCTAGCATCTGTGACCACTTCTGGTTCCAGTTGCACGTCGTCTGGATGTCGCGGCCCGCGCATATGGCGGTCATCAAGCGATCTAACGTTCCCCTGGCTTTGCGGCGCGTTCGACGGAGGCATGCTTCGCATTGATTTAGATAACCATCAAGGATGGTTCCTGCCGTAATTTGTTTTCTTACAGATGTCTCTCTTTGTTTCACCAGTTTCAGGATGAAACAAGAATCTCTGGGGCGAATTTCATGGTTGATCCTGACCAAAAGGTAATGTGTTTGTTTGAAACAGTCAGCTCTGAATTTTTAGTAAGCCCAGCATTTACATTAGCAGAGCAAGGTCATTAGGCTGTGAGAGGACTCCAGCTGGCTCGGCTTTCTTTCATAGGTGAAGTGAAGGGCAGGTGCGCTGCGTTTTTGTGGGCGGAGTGTGCTTGTATTTGATGGGTTGCCTCCCACTATGCTCCTGGGCTGCAGCCACTGGTCGAGTAAGCTGGACAACTAGCAAAGAACACAACACCAGCGCCTGCCGGCCGGCGCTTGGATGCCCTACGGCGGCGACAAACCACGTGAATGGCGCATGCCCATGAGAGAGGACAGGCACAGCGTGGAAGACGGATACGATGCTGTGAAACTTATTTTTTATACTGATTCTACGCGCGCCCTCTTTTGCCATGGGTACATACTTGACTGGGCTACCGACTTTGTAACCGTGTAACCATAACCATAACCTGACGTCCCGTATATTTGTCCATGGCACCTGTGTACGATAGTCGACGTTCTGTACTTCCAAACGGGCAGGCTGAACAAAATAATAAGGACAGTGCAAGAGTACGTGGCCATCTTTGCTAGAGCCACCATTTTCCCACAAATTTGTTGTGGTGTTTATTTCGCATGCAATAGTGTGGTGCCTCTTTTCAATTGCAGTTAAATCTGCAGAACACCGTCACAAGTCAAAGACAGACAGAGTGAGAGTTATAAAAGTAAAGAGAGGTAGGTTAGCCAAAGTATGTCTCCGGTTGGCGAGCCTGTACCGGGGAAATGGAAAAAGGGGCGTGGTAGAAGTAAAACACGAGAGAAAAGAAAGAAATTGTAGGAGACAAGAATCAAGCTCACGGGCGCATTTCGTTAGGTAAGTAAACACGCCAGGTGGCTCGTCATCAATTAACCTTTGTATGAAGAAGGCAACAGGAAAAAAAAGAAAATGAATGCTGAAAATAAGCTATGGGGTGCACGATGAAATAGGGAAATTAAATTGATAGTATGGATGTTCAGATGTTAAAAAATAGTAGCCTAATGGGCATTAAACGCATGTATGTATGTATGTATGTATGTATGTATGTATGTATGTATGTATGTATGTATGTATGTATGTATGTATGTATGTATGTATGTATGTATGTATGTATGTATGTATGTATGTATGTATGTATGTATGTATGTATGTATGTATGTATGTATGTATGTATGTATGTATGTATGTATGTATGTATGTATGTATGTATGTATGTATGTATGTATGTATGTATGTATGTATGTATGTATGTATGTATGTATGTATGTATGTATGTATGTATGTATGTATGTATGTATGTATGTATGTATGTATGTATGTATGTATGTATGTATGTATGTATGTATGTATGTATGTATGTATGTATGTATGTATGTATGTATGTATGTATGTATGTATGTATGTATGTATGTATGTATGTATGTATGTATGTATGTATGTATGTATGTATGTATGTATGTATGTATGTATGTATGTATGTATGTATAATATACAGAGTGTCCCAGCTATCATGCATCGCGTTTTTAAAGAAGACGGGTCCTTCTATACGCTAAGATAACCGAGTGCATATTGTTCTCGATCGAGTGCAGTAGCCGCCAGTAATTTTGTTGTTGATGTCATTCAATTTATTAATTGAAATTAGCGAATTATTTATGTACCGCTCTGAATGGCCTGCCGTAAAAAGAATTTGTAGAAAATAAAGGAATTAATAGAAGGAAAATGAGACATCCACCCAATCGTAGCAATTGCTACGATCGGGAGCGTGTCTCGTTTTCCCTTCATTAATTACTTCCCTCCACCTTGCGGGCTTCCGCAGAACTAGTACGTCAAAAATAAAGCAACTGAGAACTGGCATGTTTTCAGTCACGTAGTTTTGCGCGTTTATTCTTTCCGCCTGTTAAAGAAATCCCAAGAAAAATGACACATATCACCTGACTCACCGTCCATCCGCATCAAAAAGCAGCGCCCTAAACAAGGCTTCATAGGAGTTAAACGGTGATATGTGGCGCCCGGCTGGAGCGGCCAGGGCGCGCCAGATAAAGCGACAACTCTGCCACATTTGGTTAAGTATATATAGCCAAATCATAAGACGCCATCGAGAAATGACACCGAGGACAGCACGGAGAAAATTATTCGAAATGGCTCGCGCCGGGCGGTAGCTGTTTGCGTCGCCTGCGGGAGGTCGCGGAATACTGACTCGTAGAGCTCCGCGAGAAGCTGTGCTCGGCGAGGTTCCATGAAGGCGTACAGGTCCGCGAAGTCGTGCACCCGTCGTCCGAGGCATCGGCGCAGCCAGAAGGCGTACCCGGGTATGGCGTGGTCCCGTCCCCGCTGCACGTTGAGCGAGGCCAGGTCGAGGCCCGCCTGGCTGCTCGCGTTCCGGTACAGGTGCTCGCGCACGGCGTCCGACAGCGCCGGGCTGGGCACGCGCGCACGCTGGAGGGCAAGGCCGCGGATGAGCCGGTCCACCGTGCCCTGCGAGAGGGAGGTTCTCGAGCGAAAAACTGGAGCCACGTCCACGTGAATGATAGCGACCGTTATTACCCGATATGAACACGATGGACAGAGATGAAAATAAAGGAAGTAGCAGGCCCCCGAAGAGGGCATGAAGTTCGGCTACTCTTTGGGAAAGACGTAATAGAAAAAGCAATGAAGGATAGGAAGAAGGGAAGTAAAGAGGAAAAAAGAACAGGATGACAGTTCACAAGAACTGAAGTGCCACAATGAAAAAATAATGAAGTGTGACGGTTGGAATAGAGAGAGAGAAAAGCAAAAAGGAAAGCCGGCAGGTCGCACTAATTGCAAAAGACGATACATCAAATGATACACATAGCTAGCGAAATCGACACACACACACACACACACACACACACACACACACACACACACACACACACACACACACACACACACACACACACACACACACACACACACACACACACACACACACACACACACACACACACACACACACACACACACACACACACACATGCACACACACAATTTAGGAAATTAGCCTCTTGTATGAGAGATCCCAGATGCGTTTGTAGCAACGAATGAACGAATAATCCAACAAATTAATAATTTGACTAAATCTTTAGTAATTGTAGAGGTATTCAGGCAATTACTTACCATTACTTGGTTTCCGGCACATCTCGATTCTTTGATAGATTCCCTCACCAACCTCAATAATAGAGAGCTATAATTTAAGGGACGCAAGGCGTTGGGGCCGCTAGCCCTTGGGTGCGTTTGGGTACGCAAGCAGAAACACGTTATATGTTAGCGGCCCCAAACTCAAGCCGCAGTGCGGTCGCATGTGCTCGCAGCGCCATCAACGTCTGATCGTTGCTGCGTTATGCTTTCTTAAAATATGAAATCAAGCATATGAAGCAAAGTACATTAAATTAAATCTATTAAAAGCAGTTAATATATATATATATATATATATATATATATATATATATATATATATATATATATATATATATATATATATATATATATATATATATATATATATATATATATATATATATATATATATATATGTGTGTGTGTGTGTGTGTGTGTGTGTGTGTGTGTGTCGACACTGGGCAAAATATAAGATTATCTACGCGCCTATACGTTACGGCTGAGGCCGAGCCGAAGCAATGCAAACACACGGTTGGTAAACTGTACTTAGGCGTCTCGTGCAGCATAATCCGTCGTAGTCTGTGTTTTGTTTATTTAGAGGCTCCTGCAAATTTTCACATGACATGTTTGCGGTGACAGCGTGCCGGTGTGCTCTGCGACCAGCTTCTATACCACGTCCGCCGTGAAATGCACACGTGCACAAGTCCTCGCCGGCGCAGCCGTGTTCTCCGTCTGTGCGGCGGCTTGTCTCGGCTGGTCTCGTTTCTCGTACGTTCTCGTACAAGGCGAGAGTCACGTGGGTAACGTGACCGCTTAGGGGCAGCGATGTTTCCGGCCGCCCCAATAACCAAAGGACGCAAGTAGATGTAGCGGTCTGCGCATGCACAGTACCATCGATCCAAGTTCTTGCGTACGCAAGCCACTTGCGTCTCCTAAACTAAAACTCTGATATTGCTCACTCTCGGGCGCGCGCTGTAACCCTCTGTCCCGTGGAGGACGCAGGTCTGCAAGATGGGCATGGGGAATTTAAAGACATCTTATTCACCTTTAGCCAAATCACCAGGCACTATCAAATGAGCAGGCTGTGTGCTGTACGGTTGTGAGATAGGCTATCCTTAGTTGTAGATCTGATTTAAATAAATGTATTCATTTAATAGTCAGTGTTCTTCCTTTTTTGTGCTATTGATTGTGTGACCTGCCTCAAGAATGCCATACCGAATTACCCAGCAAACCATCCTCTTAGTGTAAAAAGGCGCCGTTCTGCTAGGGAGCCCTCACTACAGGGCTATCTGGCCTAGCGGCACCTTTCAGCAGTTTTATGGACGTGGCCTAGAAGGTAGCGTCGGTTTCTCTGAGTCATGGAAAGAATAATCCAGTCCAGTGTACGGGTAGTGTAAGGCCTGAAGAAACGAGGCGCGGCATAACCGGGATGTCTGGTGCAGGTCAAGGCGGGCTTCGCATGAGGGATTTCAGGGAGGGACCTTGATTGCCTTTGAATGTGGTATTGTGCGGAGGGCCTTTCAAGTATGAGGTACTATTCTTAATATTAATGCGATTAGCATTTTTAAAACACTTTCCGCCCTTTTAAGAATGTTTCCATATTTGCATGCTTATTTCTTACCATTCTGACGCGAAACTGAGCCCCCAAATTGTCAATGGCTTAATGGGTAGGACATGGGGCTGTTGTGTGGGGGGAAATAAAGTGTTCGGCCATCTTGGGGTCACTGAGTAAGTGACGCTGGGCATGTGCCGTTATTCAGTGAACCTATTGCCTGTCAAACTAGGTCACTGGGTACGTGCTATCGGGTATTGGCACATCATTTAAGATCCTTTAAAATTTACCCGGTGCTCAGTGTCATTTAATCGGTGTCACATGTATAAAGACAATCTTGTCTTAATATATATTGACACGTGTACTGATCTGTATCGGGCAACCACGTTTCGCCGCCTAACAAATGTAATCGCACAGCGTGGGACGCGCCTGCATGTATCCGAAGTTTCTGGAAAGTTATCGATGCTTCTATTCGGTGTCTGTTGTAGCCGAACCTTACGGTATCTGATTTCATCACCTGACGCGAATGGTGTTGAACTTTGTGGAAGGCACGCGGGTCTGAACGATTAGTCTGGAGCATTCGACGACTGCTCTATAAAAGCCGACGCGCTTGACCCGCTGATCAGATTTTCGACGATCGCCGACCGTGTTCCCCGCTATCGTTGTGCTATAAGTGTAGCCTCTTTTGTGGGCACAGGTTCGCCCAATAAAAGTTAGTTTTGTGTTTCACAGTATTGCTACTGTGTTCTTTGACGTCACGACCACGTGACAATATTCATACACGTGGCATGCGCGTACTTCGCAGCGGCGCCGCTGGATGGAGCAGCATGTCACGAATGATGCGCGTGAGAGCAGCCCGGATGTATAGACGGCTTACACAAGACACGTTTCTGCGTTGGCAATACTGTGTGCCTACATTTCTTCGATATCGTGTTAACGTAAACATTCAACATGCCGCGGAATTCTGCCGGAATTTTCGTTTACCGTAGGTCTCGTCATCATCTTGATGCCGCTGTAAGAACTGTACCTGCGCACAAGAACTTTCGATCTAGATACCCATAGTTCCATAGATTCTAGTAACAGCTGAGTTAAATCTAATGCACACTTAAGAGGTGCGGTTAGTTGAGTTAAAGTGACGAATTATACCTCACGAATATCGGAAACGTCAGTTTTGCCAGGAAGAAAGACGGGTGTGCTATACTTCCCCTGCTATAACTTGCTGTGACGCCATGACATTTGAACAGCGCCTATTCGGGACTAGTTAAAGGTGTACCGATAAGCAGCAGCAAAAAGCGGCAAGACAAGCAAAAGCCAAGAACAATATCATCCTTCAATTGACTACATTGAACTTCGGCGCCGCGTTTGTCGCATTGCTGTCTTTGTCTTCGTCCCTCGCGCTGCCCGCCAAGCTATGAAAGATTCCTTGAAATTCGTGACGTCATACCAACGTTTCGACGCTGTAGTTAAGACGCGGGGAAAAAAAGAGACATTGCACCTCATTGTCTTCACTTATGGTTTACGTAGCTCGGTCAAATTATTGTAAACGCAGCCTCGAGAAAACGCTATTCCCGACAAAATAGGGTTAGTTTCATACGAATAAATTCCTTGTGGAGCTCGTCTCGATCAAGCTTAAATAGAAGCTGAGCTAGATGACGACGGCGGCAGCGTGAGCCAGACGGCAAGACGACAACTGAACGACGAAGGTGGGACGACCACGACAGGACAACGGCTGCGTACCTGCGCTTCTTTCTTTTTCTGCGCTCGTTTAACACAGCGAAGGCCAGATACTCCTCCGGCCATTCGCTTTAAGATCATGCAAATTTCTCACTCTGTGGGAGTCGGCCTAAGCGAAGATATGTATCGGCGCATCTAGATAACAGACGCGCAACGGACATCGGAGACGACCGCCACCCGAAATTCGGTAGAGCGAGAGTGCGCGCCTTTGCATTGGCGGAGAAAGCCCGGCCGCAGAGGCCACGAAAACGGGGAAAAGCGGCCTAGAAAGATATGTGCTTTAAAAGGCAAATACAAGTACACGTAGAAACGGCGTAAATAAGGGACGGCGGATAACAAATAAAGAAAAGCTTCTTGCCATGTTGGTTTTTTTTTTTTGTGTTTCGTCTGGCTCGGCGCACTTCAAGAATACTTCCCAGGAAGAATGTCATCCAACTAGCCCGTTTTTCCACCATGAAGTAAAAAAAATAATTAAAGAAATGGAGATCCCGCATTGCTATACACACTGCAGGCGTACGTACCCTGTTCTGGGAAGCATCGGATGAGTGTTCAAGCACTCACACCAGATTACGTTTTGCACGATATGTAGCACGCTGATTTCTGAATGATAAATATCTGCATCGGGCGTCGCGTAAGGCGTACTATGCCCAAGAAAAAAAGAATGCGGCGCTCGTAATGACTCGACGAGAAACGAGGTGTTTCCCCTGACAATGGGCGTAAAATCACTCGCGCGGGCGCACCTTGTCGTGCAGCTCGTCCACCAGAAAGTAGTGGTCGGCCAGCGAGTAGACGGTGCCCCTGAAGTGCTCGTCCACCAGGGAGTAGTGGTCGGCCATGCCGTGTCCGAAGCGGAACGCGGCTGTCGCGAACTCCACCAGCACCGACGGGTCACGCCGGGCGTCGTAGCGGCTGCGCAGACCCGGGATGGGCGGGAACCGCCGGCCCAGCACCACGGGCAGGTACTCGGTGTAGATGATGTGCTGGTGCTGGGCCACCAAGACGCGCCTGCGCAGCAAGAGACCGCCAACAACGTGCTGCTGCAACGGGCCGGAGGAGTAGGGTTGCCAACTCTCGAGTGGATCAAGTCGGGATGGGGAGGACGGGGGGGGGGGGGGGGGGATCTGGCTCCGTCCAAGTTTGCCAGTGCGTGGTACGTGCAATGAAGTTACACAAATATTTTCAGCCCTATTTTATCGCAATTTACAACAATCAAGGTGCAGTAATTGCCTCACTAACACAGCTGCCAATACAGATACAGGTATACCGTGAGCAGTTAGGTCCTGCATCGCAATAAGAAATACGAGAAAAAGCGAAACGGTCTTTATTTTTACGACAATGAAACAGAAGACCAAACAGATTGAGCAACTGAGATGTCAGGCATTAGTAAAAAAAAAAAATCTGATTCATTGTTATTCAGCAGAAAAAAGTCACAGTTTCTTCCGAAAGGCGAAGCATCGATTGCGATAGGAAATTAGTGGACAGCTATACCAAGTAAGGATAGTAGTGTTATTGGCCATATGAGCTTGTAAACATTCGATTACTAGCTAAATTCACAAGCATAGTGCCACAGGCGCGCAAGCAAACATCAACACATCTCGCTCGATGACCGTGAGAACTGCACCCTCGCACGCTCTCATTCGCACATGTAACATACGGCGCGCGGCGACGATTTTAACGCCGTTAGACTTTATACAGAACCTCACGGTGACGGAAACGCCGATGGCCATCGCAGAAATGCACCTGGAGCGTCCATAAAAAAAGCTCTAGTCGGGACATTTGGTCGTCTCGACCGGGTCAAGTAATGTCGGTACTTGGGACATCTACTCGAGAATCGGGACGGTCCGGCTAAGTCAGGACGGTTGGCTACCCTAGACCGGATGACGAAGTGCTAAAACCAGGGATTGATCTATAGCTCGAAAGAGGCAGAACAAAGAGGTGCCTTGACTTGAAGCTCTTGCCGGTGGTCTATAGCCTACAGTCCGAGATATCGCTCGCGTTAGGGGCGCTCAGTGTCATTCCACGCGCTTGCCGAACGCGGCGGGCGCGCGGCTGTTGCTACAGCCACGACAAGGCTTGCGACACATCACTTACGTCGAGCTGTCCCGTTGACTCTGCATCTCAGGGGGCGCTGGAGCCCCACGATGACGTGGAGAAATTCAGGTGGCGCTGCACTCGCGGTTACGACGCGCTCGAATAGCGCGGTGCCACGGCAGTTTATGTTCGATGCGAGGTCAGACTACTTCTCCCAAGCATAATAATATAAAGTACGAGTTAAAATACACTCATTTATTTACAGGTATCCATCTTGATCACTTCTTTCTCTTCTCCCCTCCTCTTCTTGTCTCTTCTGTCTTCTTCTTCTTCGCCGGAACATCACATCCTCCCGGACTTCGGTTTTCATCCCTCCTGGGATGATAGGGTATGACATTTCCCACTGTTGCTATTTCAGTTTTTCCTTCCGGTCCCAAATAGTGTAGCGATTTCAAGATTCCTTGTTGCTTGACGGTCTTTATCACTGTGTAGGGCCCAGAAAATTTGGACTTCGGTCCATCTAAACTCCTCCGGACTAAAACTGTATCTCCAGGCTCTATTACAGGCATCTTTGGGCTATGTCGCAGATCGAAGTGTCTCTTCATTGTTGATCTGTAGCGTGAAAGCTCCTCTTCTGTTTTGCGCCTTTCCTGCAGATCTACTTTCCCAACGATTCCAAGGTCGTAGTCGGCCGGTAGCCAAGTTGCTTCGCCTGATGCAGCAAAGTTAGGCGTGCATCCTAATCCCATGGTATGAGAATGATTGTGGTGCCTGACTGCTGCTTCCAAGGCACACTTCCATCCTCCATGGAAATCATGGTAAATTGCGATGAATGTTTTCAAATCCCGAATGAGCCTCTCAGCTAGGCCGTTTCCTTCTGGATGGTAGGGTGTGGCAAATCGCAGGGCAATTCCTCTATCACGGGCCCATTCTTGAAGCTTCTTACTGCGGAAAGCTGGCCCGTTGTCGGAGACCACTACCTTGGTGTTCTTGAACATATTCCGCTCCAGTAACGTCAAAACAGAATTGGCGTCTTCCTTTCCTGGCTTTGCAGCAGCCATGCGTGTGCATTCATCTATTGCGACAAGGAAAGCCTGAGTCTTACTGACTCCCTCTCCTCGCTTTTTTAGTTCGGCAAAATCTAGATGAATTACTTCAAATGGGACTTGGGAATGATGGGCGATGACCATTTGATTCCCTCTTGGACGATACTTGGCCTTGTTAATTTGGCACTGGTGACATGTTTGCACGTAGTTCTTGATATCTTACTTCATATTTTTCCAGATGAATCGACTTTTTATCTTCCAATAAGTTTTCCAGAATCCATCATGCCCTCCTGACTCTGGGCTGTCATGGTACAGCTTCAAAACCTTTTTCACCAAAGTTCCTGGCACACAAAATTTGCCATTATTGCAAGTCAGATCTTCGGTGCCTTCCCACAAGCTGCAAACATGTTCATGATCAGATGTTCTCACTTCTGTGATGTGAAGCCTGGAAAGTGCATCTGCGTCAGGAAGCTTATCACCAGGTCGATGGCTTACATCGAAAGTGAACTGTTGTATTTCACTGATCCAACGCGCCACTCTGCCCTTGGGCTGGGTTAATCCCAAGAGGTAGGTTAACGCTCGGTTGTCAGTGAAAAGCCGGAAATGACGACCCTCTATGTAGCTTCTGAAATACCGGAGTGCCATCACAACAGCCAGAGCCTCTTTTTCTGTGGTCGTGTAATGTTCTTGAGCTTTTGAGAACGTAGAAGAATAATAGCCAATCACCTTGAGCTGGCGTCCTTGCTGTTCCGTTGTGTCTCGTTGATATAGAACGGCCCCTGTACCATATTGTGAAGCGTCCGTACACAGCTCGAAAGGCTTGTTGAAGTCAGGTAGCACAAGCACAGGATCCGACGATATAGCTTCAACAAGGTACTCGTACGCTTTCTCGCACTCTTCACTCCAGATAAATGGCACATCCTTTTGCGTCAGCTTGGTGAGGCATCTTGTCTTTGCAGTGTAATCCTTAATGAACGCACGAAAATGACCGGCGAGTCCGAGGAAAACACGGAGTGAGTGTAGGTCATATGGCTTGACGAGCTTCTTCATCCTTTGTATAGACTCCTCTTGGGTTGTTTTAGTTTTGCCGTCAAAAACTCTTCCTAGAAAGACAACATTTGTCTGAAAAAATTCACTCTTGTTCTTGTTAATCTTTAACTTTGACTTGCTGAGGGCTTCTAACACGCACGAGAGGTGTTTTTCATGTTCTTCTCTTGTACGTGAGTATATGATGATGTCGTCAATGTATACGTTACAAAACTTTCCCAGAAACTCATCAAGAATGCCATTCATCATTTTCTGAAACCAAGCTCCAGAATTCTTCCAACCGAATGGTAAGCGGTTGTACTCGTACACATCGAAAGGTGTTACAAAAGCAGTGTACTGCTTGTAATCTTCTTGTAGTGGCACCTGCCAGTATCCTTTACAGAGGTCGATCCGAGAGAAAACATTTGATCCACCAGTTTCATTGATGATCTCGTCTATTCGGGGCATGGGAAAAGGAAACAAATCAGTCTGGCCGTTGATCTGCCGGTAATCTGTGCAAAGGCGAAATGAGCCATCGTCTTTCGGTACTATGGTGACTGGTGACGCGAAAGTGGATGTTGATGGCCTTATAATACCGGCATTTAGCATTTGCTGCAGTTCGGCCTTTAGCCAGGTCTTTTTCTCGAGGGAAAGACTGTACGGCTTTTTACGCACTACTGTGACGTCACGAAGCTTAAACGGTACCTCGAAGACATCTGCTGCTGGCGGGTACGTCTCAACACAAATAAGTTCGGGAAAATTTGTCAGTATCTCATCAGCATTTCTAACTCTTCGATGTGAATTTTCAATTCCACGCAAGTTAGGCTTAAATGATCCGTCAATAGTCACTTCGTCTCTCCAAGAAATATTCATCTTCAATCGCTTCATATCAGGCCGAGATAAAAGAAACAGGAAATCAACACCCTGCATGACAAGGGCATCTACTTTTAGGTGATGTCCACCAAATTCAACCTCTACTTCTGCCCAGTGTTGCAACCTTCTAGTTTTTCCATCATAGCTTTGAACACTAACTATTCTTCCTTCATAAACCTTGCTCGGTTGGATGATTTCCTGATTTACCAGGCTTACAGATGCTCCAGTATCAACCAGGGAGTCCAGACATTTTCCATTTACCATCATTTTAACAAATAGGAGATTTGACTTCAGAAGGTATACATTTTCCATCGTGTCACATTGGTCGGACTCGGTATTAAAATATTCTACCGTTTCGCCATGTGCGTCAATGCTCAGTGGTAGAGTACTATGCCTTTTGATGGGACCGTGAATCAGAAAATCACTGGACACATACTTAAGGCAAGCAAGTAAGTCATCCGTGGAGGTTGGACGGTGTACACAAACCTCTCTTTGCGATTCGTTAGTCATGCCTTGAATTATCAGGGGAAGGATTGCAGAGTCTGGTAGATTAGGGTCGGCAATGTAGAGTAAACGTCTCTTCTCGAAAAAATAATCCATGACTGTCCCTTCTCTGTGTCTGAAAGCTAATGCGTCGTCCCATCTGTCAACCGGATTTCGCTCAAAAGCAGAAAGAAAACTATCTTTCCACTTCTGCCATGAATCACGGCATTGACTTGCGATTCGCATGTCCCACCATGTTCTGGCATTGCCAGATAAAAAACGGCGCATGTTACACACTTTGTCGTCCAATGACGTCCAGTGGTTTTGCGCACATGCATATTCATAAAATCTGAGCCACAAGTTGGCGGCATTAGACACCCCATCGAAACTATCGGGCTTGAACTCTTCTTGATGTGGTTTCTGTGCTCTTAGTGAGTCGCTAACTGCTTCGAAAATCAGTCGCTGTTGCTCATACTGCGTGGTCTGCTGCTGAAACAGCGCTTGCAACAAGGCGTTATGCGAGTGCTCAGTCTCGTTCTTGGAATCTATCCTTGAATGTCCCGGAAACATAACCTCAAATTCAGACATAGAAGCATCGATTCTTACCACACCTTTCTCAACGAGGGCTGCTTCGTTCAGTTGACTCTTCTCAGCGATGATGCGAAGCAGTTCCGATGAAGTCGCTGATTCCTGAAGAAGCACTGGATCTTCGCCGTCAAGCTGGTAGGTCTTCACGGTCGTCTGCCCATCTGTTCTTCTTGCCAACGTTACTTCGAGCCACATGGTCGGCTGCGCCAAATATAAAGTACGAGTTAAAATACACTCATTTATTTACAGGTATCCATCTTGATCACTTCTTTCTCTTCTCCCCTCCTCTTCTTGTCTCTTCTGTCTTCTTCTTCTTCGCCGGAACATCACAAATAATATGTACGGCTCATATAACCACAGTGCGTTGGCTGGTTTTCATGCGAAATGATAGATCCCACTGCAAAGAATAGGCCACCAATCCTGATCTATACACTGAATGAATATCCAAATATAATGAAGAAACCACCATGCAGCAATCTATTGTATAGTGAATTTCAACAAATAAATAAAAGAGAGTAATGCTGCTGCTAACTGATAAAGGGTTCGGAAAAAAATAATAATGGTAATAAGAATAAAATTAGCATGATAGTCTCGTTGTATCAAACATAAACAGGGCGTCCCATACGTTCATATGGCCGAAGCCAAGTGCAGGCGCTTCACGGAAGAGAATCTAGGAGAAAAATGAGGCTTAAAAAGAAGATCTTCTAGAAATTCATTTGAAATGAAAATATCCCGCTTACTAGAGAGAACTGCTCCCGCAACATCCCTTCTCTTCCTCTTAGCACAACAAACGTAATTCAGCATTTACTGTTGGACCTCCGAATAAATACCACCGAATTGTCAGCAGAATCTGGGCGCACGCTGGGGCAAGCGATAACGACGAGATAAGGGCTCGTGGATAAGGTACTGTCTCCTTTTTGGATTTTGCTCCGTGTCCATATGAGTTCTATCGACAGTTCTTCTTTTGTAGGTACCTATTGTATCGTGTGTAGATATCGCCACGCAGGACATTCAAGTTACCACTATTCTAGAAACGTGCGAAAGCGAATATATTTCGATATGATTTAAGTCTCAGTAGCTCGCATTTTTGTAAACTTGGTTTTCGTCGAGGCGCTATAGTGGTAGCGGCTATTCAGGTCGGGTAATAGCAGGGACCTAGGAACGTGATGCTCTGCAGGATTGCGAGAACTATGCTTGATCGTTGAACTGTCGAAAAGCTTCAATACTTGATGCTACCAATGCTTGACCTACTATTTCCTTTACACTGGGTTATTTGGGCCCTATCATTTGTAGTGTTTCGTAGAGTGTACATTTAGCTAGTGCTCATATAGTGTGTTCACTGTGTTTACTGCTAATGACGCCATGTATCATTTTATGCTTCTCTTGCACCTATACTTAGGCTTTAAAAATACATTATTGGGTCTTACGTGCCAAAACCACGATCTGATTATGAGGAACGCCGTAATAGGGCACTTCAGAAATTTGTACCAGCTGCGGCGTTCTTTAACGTGAACCTAAATCTAAGTACACGGGTGTTTTCGCTTTTCGTCCCCATCGAAATACGGCCGCCGTGCCCGGGATTCAATCCCGCGACCTCGTGCAGTTCAACACCATAGCCACTAAGCAACCACAGCGGCTAATACTCATGCTTTGTCTGCGAGATTATTGTGTTGCGCAAAATGTCGGTGTATTTTTTGCGTTAAATGTATTCTTCCTATGCTGTATTCGCTGTCCCTGCCATTAGTATTCGGTCGTGGTCCTGGTCAAGCCCGTGTCGTGGCTTTTTGACTGAGTGCCCTGGATATTAGAACAAAGTTTAAATTTCATCTTGAATTCCAATGTTCTTGCTATATTCCAGCGTGCAAGCCCATATAATAGTGATCCTTCATGAAAGTGTTGTTTCAGGGAGCCCTCAAAACATCTCTTGAACGCAGGCTTCTTGTAGCCCTTCTCTGCGCCTCGTTCTCAGTTATTGTTTTCTGTGCCACTGTTGCAGGCTGCGGCGATTCCAAATGCAATGCTTCTTACAGCGAAGCTTTCTCTGCCTCTTCCTTCGACTTTCCCACTGCTGCTGGTGCTGTGGCTGCTGCTATCTGGCACATCGCGTCGGGGGTGGTTCCGAGGGTGTGTATACATGAGAGAAGCGAGTCAGAGAGGAAAGGTGACGCGAGGAACTCGTTAGGACCGCACCACGTGGCATGTGCACAATGCCCTCTCAAGAGGCTAATATGGCGACCACTTTAGTTTCTTGACAGCTGTAATTATCTGAGACTCCCCTCAAGAGCATTGCAGAAACAGCAGCAGAAACTGCAGCGCTTCCCTTTCTACCAACGTGCGAGTCCAGAGGGAACGTCGATAGAACAGTGAGAGGAGGAAAGAGCAGAGGCAGTTCCCATACAGGGGGGGGGGGGGGTTGACGTGAGAAGGCAAGGGAACCCTACTACTACACGACAGCGGTTGCGACGAAAATGGATAAGCTTAAGTTCAAGTTACAGTACAGTATGTTCCTACTATTTTCGAAAAATAAACCCCATGCAGATATGTTAAGCGGACAAATTATGCAGGGCGTGCAGAAGCAGAGCCGCATTAATTAAAGCGTACGATACAATCCAGGCGACACTACGGAAGCAGTCAACCATCAAATCAACACTTCTGTGCCCACTGCGGTAGCTTTGCGGCAGGCACGTACCCAGGGGGGGGGGCCCGGGGGGGCCCGGCCCCCCCCCCCCCCGAAATTAAGTGGCATACCCTCCCCCCCCTCCTCACCCACGCCACCACTCCTCACACATTCCTAAAGCGCCGCCAGATTAATATTGAGACTTGGCAGCTGTTCATCGGTCAGCCTTATGCTGCCTTTTTCACTCCTTTTAGATGGCGGTAGTTATCGGCATTTCTTGTAATGTGAAGGACAGTTTTCTCATAGATTCCGCACCCGCGCGACTAATTCGAGATGCGCTCAGTTGTCACCATCTATTCAACCGTCACGCGCATAGCTGTTGCTTTTGTTAGTTCAACCTTCTTTGTTTAGGCTGATCCTGGGACCAGGAGAGGGATGCGGCTGTTACTGAGCTGGTCTGTACTCTCATGGAACGGGTTGCGGCCGGAGAAAACACCAATTGCGTTTAACTTTTCCCTTTGCTTCATTATTTTCTTGAGTTACAGCTCGCCGCGACGCTGGCAGATCCCCGGAACCATATACACGTGATATGGGTTAAATAAGGTGGGAAATAAAATGATGTGAAAGAGCGTCCATCATGAAACCCTGCAATAACCCTTAAACCAATAAGCAAAATGACTGTCGCCAGTTACCTCGTCTGTTTTTCCTTAATTGTATGGCCTTTCCGTGCAAAATTGGAAACCGGAAACAAAAATCGCAAGGAGTTCAGAAATTAAGCGATCTACTAAGGGAGAGAGCCAACGCAACAACCAAACCGCAAGCAAAAGCGAATAATAAAAATGTTAACCGTTGTTTATGAGAATATTTATGGATCAACATCTTTTTATTTAAAAGGAAGTAGAGAAAACGCCGCCGGAAGTGGAGAATAATTACTTGCTTTGAATGACGCTTCTACAGTTATCGGTCGAACCGCCTCACGTAGCCACTTCTCTGCTGTGCTTATGTGGGTGTTTTTCTAACCTTTCTCGGTCAGCTCAGTACGTCTAGAATCGCAGAGTCCTGCGCTCTACGCGGTTGTATGGGACTGGCGGCCGCACAGCGTTACGCAATTCGCGGAACTGTCAAAACTGATCCACAAGTCGAAAATAACTGATATTCGAAACTATAACATGTGAAAGACTGAAGAAGCCGTAAAAAAATGAACGCAGCCTGAAATCAGTGAAAAAGAAACCTGGCATAGGACAAACCATGATGTATGCACTAAAAGATAAGAGGGATAATATCGTAAGCAATCTCGAAGATACAGTAAAGGCAGCGGAAAAATTCTAAGCTGACCTGTATACAGTACCCAGAGGAGCCACGATACCTCATTTAGAAACAGTAATGAACAGGATACAGAAACTCTCCTATAACTAGCGATGAGGTCAGAAGGGCGCTGCAAGACAAGAAACGATGAAGAGCGTGAGGAGAAGGTGGAATAACAGTCCATTTAATCAAAGATGGAGGAGACATAATGCTTAGAAAACTGGCGGCTCTTTATACGAAGTGTATATCGACTGCAAGGGTCCCAGAAAACTGGAAGAATGCAGACATTATACTAATCCACAAAAAAGGAGACGTTAAAGAATTAAAAAAATTATAGGACCATTAGCTTGCTCCCAGTATTATATAAGATAGTTACCAAAATAATCTCCAATAGAATAAGGGCAACACTGGATTTTGTCAACCAAGGGAACAGGCTGGCTTCAGGAAGAGATACCTTACAATGGATCACATCCATGTCATCAATCAGGTTATCGCGAAATCTGCAGAGTACAATAAGCCTCTCTATGTGGCTTATATAGATTACGAAAACGGATTTGATTCAGTAGAGATACCAGCAGTCTAAAGGCACTACGTAATCAAGGACTACAGAACGCTTACGTAAAAAGCTTGAAAAATATTGCTGCATGCGTGTGGTATTTGTTTGTTTGAACGAGGTGCGCGGGCGCCATCACTCCAGAAAAGAGGAGGAAGAACGAACTGGGCTCGCGCTGTGAATCTAACCGGTCAGCGCTGCAACCGTTGTGTATATATAGTCTGTAAATAGTTTCTGTAAATCTTTGATTAAATGGACTGTTATTCCACCTTCTCCTCACGCTCTTCATCGTTTCTTGTCTTGCAGCGCCCTTCTGACCTCATCGCTAGTTATAGGAGAGTTTCTGTATCCTGTTCATTACTGTTTCTAAGTGAGCTATCGTGGCTCCTCTGGGTACTGTATACAGGTCAGCTTAGAATTTTTCCGCTGCCTTTACTGTATCTTCGAGATTGCTTACGATATTATCCCTCTTATCTTTTAGTGCATACATCATGGTTTGTCCTATGCCAGGTTCCTTTTTCACTGATTTCAGGCTGCGTTCATTTTTTTACGGCTTCTTCAGTCTTTCACATGTTATAGTTTCGAATATCAGTTATTTTCGACTTGTGGATCAGTTTTGACAGTTCCGCGAATTGCGTAACGCTGTGCGGCCGCCAGTCCCGTACAACCGCGTAGAGCGCAGGACTCTGCGATTCTAGACGTACTGAGCTGACCGAGAAAGGTTAGAAAAACACCCACATAAGCACCGCAGAGAAGTGGCTACGTGAGGCGGTTCGACCGATAACTGTAGAAGCGTCATTCAAAGCAAGTAATTATTCTCCACTTCCGGCGGCGTTTTCTCTACTTCCTTTTAAATAAAAAGATGTTGATCCATAAATATTCTCATAAACAACGGTTAACATTTTTATTATTCGCTTTTGCTTGCGGTTTGGTTGTTGCGTTGGCTCTCTCCCTTAGTAGATCGCTTAATTTCTCAACTCCTTGCGATTTTTGTTTCCGGTTTCCAATTTTGCACGGAAAGGCCACACAATTAAGGAAAAACAGACGAGGTAACTGGCGACAGTCATTTTGCTTATGGGTTTAAGGGTTATTGCAGGGTTTCATGATGGACGCTCTTTCACATCATTTTATTTCCCACCTTATTTAACCCATATCACGTGTATATGGTTCCGGGGATCTGCCAGCGTCGCGGCGAGCTGTAACTCAAGAAAATAATGAAGCAAAGGGAAAAGTTAAACGCAATTGGTGTTTTCTCCGGCCGCAACCCGTTCCATGAGAGTACAGACCAGCTCAGTAACAGCCGCATCCCTCTCCTGGTCCCAGGATCAGCCTAAACAAAGAAGGTTGAACTAACAAAAGCAACAGCTATGCGCGTGACGGTTGAGTAGATGGTGACAACTGAGCGCATCTCGAATTAGTCGCGCGGGTGCGGAATCTATGAGAAAACTGTCCTTCACATTACAAGAAATGCCGATAACTACCGCCATCTAAAAGGAGTGAAAAAGGCAGCATAAGGCTGACCGATGAACAGCTGCCAAGTCTCAACATTAATCTGGCGGCGCTTTAGGAATGTGTGAGGAGTGGTGGCGTGGGTGAGGAGGGGGGGGAGGGTATGTCACTTAATTTCGGGGGGGGGGGGGGGCGGGCCCCCCCGGGCCCCCCCCTGGGTACGTGCCTGCAGGGAGATACCTATAGGGAAATGGGTAAGACAGTGAGACACAATTTCTCTAAAGCTATTCACTGCGTGCTTAGAAGAAGTCAAGCTATTAAACTGGGAAGGCTTAGGAGTAAATATCGACGGCAAATATCTCAGCAACCTTCGGTTTGCCGATGACATTGTTCTATTCAACAACAATGCAGACGAGTTACAACAAATGATTGGAGACCTTAACAGAGAGAGTGTGAGAGTGGGGTTGAATATTAATATGTAGAAGATGACGATAATGATAAATAGCCTGTCAAAGGAACAACAGATCAGGATCGCCAGTCGGCCACTAGAGACTGTGAAGGAGTACGTTCACCTAGGTCAATTAATCATAGGGAACCCTGATCATGAGAAGGAAATTCACAGAAAAATAAAAATAGGTTGGATCGCATACGGCAGACATTGCGAGCTCCTGACTGGAAGCTTACCATTATTATTGAAAAGTAAGGTGTGCAATCAGTGCATTTTGCCAGTGCTTACATATGGGGCAGAGACTTGAAAATGAGTGAAGGACCGCGCAAAGAGCGATCGAACGAAGATTGCTAGGCATAACGTTAAGAGAAAGAAAGAGAGCGGTTTGGATCAGAGAGCGAACGGGTATAGATGATAATCTAATTGACAGCAAGAGGACAAAATGTAGCTTGGCAGGTCATGTAATGCGCCGGTTAGATAACCGTTGGACCATTAGGGTTACAGAATGGGTACCACGAGAAGGAAAACGCAATCGAGGACGACAAAACACTAAGTGGAGCGATGAAATTAGGGAATTTGCGGGTGCTAGTTGGAATCGGTTGGCGCAGGACAGGGGTAAATGGAGATCGCAGGGAGAGGCCTTCGTCCTGCCGTGGACATAAAACAGGATGATGATGATGATGATGATGACGACGACGACGACGACGATGATGATGATGATGGAGGTGGTGGCCCCCCCCCCCCCCCCCCCCTCCCGAAAAAAAATCCTGGGTACGTGCCTGCTTTGCGGCTATGGCATTGCTAGTGGTAGAGTTCGTGGATGTGATCCCGACCGCGGCAGCCGCATTTCGATGGGGGTCGGCGAAATAGAAAACGCACGTGCACTTAGATTTTGGGACACGTTAGAGAACAGCATGGTGTCAAAATTAATCCGGAGTCTGCCATTACTGCGTGCCTCGTGTTTCGATTGTGGTTTTGGCACATACCATCCCATGTTTCAATTAAAGTTTAATACTCCTGTCACGATGTGATGTACCATGTGAGGCAACGAATATGCTAAACCCTCTCGACGTTATCAAGTATGGCGCACAACAACGATTCAAGCAAACACCTCTCCTTGTGTGTTGTGTGAGCTACGCAGACAAACAGCAATGGTGCACGCAAAGTAACGTTTAACATCAACTCACCACTCTCGTGTGAGACAAAACGTTGAAGAAATTAAGCTTTCGCCGTGAACATCACCACTAATTATCGTCAATCAAAGCAACCAGCACAGAAAGCTTCGCTTACACCGATTCCCACAGTGCGTGGGATCTGCATAATCTTTTCTTTCTCAATATGTCATCGCGCGCAGTAGCGAGAAAGTCAGAGCGAAGAGTGCCTACCTGGCCTCCTGGTACACAGTCTCGGCGTCCCAGCCGGGGTTCAGCTTCTTCAGTTCCCGGGCGATGCGGTTGTGCTGGCGAGCATACGCTATCTGCAGCAATTCATCGGACAGGGCACAAACGCTCTATTCAGCAATTTGGCACAAGTGCATAGAGTTTTTGGGCTACTCAGTTTTCGTTTTCCGGTGGCAGCTGTCGAGCTTTTATTCCGGGCCATTTCGTACAACTGCGCGAAAGGTGCCATCATGTGCAGTGTTTGTAAGGTGAGTATGAGGGGAGAGAAATGAAGAAGGAAAACTAGGGAGGTTAACCAAGGACGAGCCCGGTTGGCTACCCTACAGTTGGGGAAGGAGACATGCGTGAGGATGACTAGAAGAAAATCTTAAAAGAAATCGGTGTTAAAGCCGTCTAGGATTTAGCGAAATTATGCATACACCATTACGAAAGTCATTAATATTTCATGCGTAGATCTTAACAGTCGTCAGAAAGGGTTATAAATGCGGCTTAAGAAGTGTCGGAAAAACTCTATGCATTGCGCAAATTATAGCTGTAACAAATATGATAGCATCGTTCGCACGATATTGTGAACGGACGCTTTTCCTGTTTTAATCATAGAAAGGTGCCATTGTGGCTTTCGAGATTGGCGAGCGAGCAGGTGATCTCGGAGGCCTAGGCACGACTCGGAAGCCTCACCACCACTGAGAAAACATACACCGTGCCGGCTGCACGTAAACCTTTCGTAGAGTTTTCGACTGATTTGTTTGCTTACCCTCAGGAAGACATACGTACAATGTTTGGCACGCGGAATTGCGGCGCAAACTTAAAGCAATGCTTATTTTTTTTTTTGCGCTTTTGACACCTTGGAGGGAGCTTCCCCAGCTCTGTGTAGTTCAGCAAACCAACTACTTATAATTTGCAATTCAAATCATTTCAGTCAATTATCATTTGATTATTATTTAGGCAATGCACTCTCCACGGAGAGTAAAAGTTGATGTGCGCAACTTGTTGTTAATTTTCCTCGATTTGGAACGGTGTTTCCGCTTTATACGGGCTCAACGGACGGCGGTCCCGGCCAGCTAGTGGACGTCGGCGTCGGCTCGCCTACCTGGAGCACGGCGATGGCCGGCTGCTGGTTGACCCGGCCGTCGCCGGCTCGGAAGCAGAAGCGTGCCGTTTCGGGGTCGCTGCACCCGTCGCGGTCGGGCCTCAGGCTGCGGGGCAGCAGGCGCCCTTCGGAGAGCAGCATCAGCTCCATGCCCTCGGGGTCCCTGAGCGTGTCGTGCTCCAACTGGTTCGTGCCGTACACGTGCGAGGCGTCCAGGTAGGCGCTCTGCTGGTTCACAAATCGACGCTCGTCTGCGGTACGGATGGCAACAGTGCGGGCTGTTCGCGGCCTTCTCTGCAAGAACAGCGCGGCCCAGTGGTGCGCCCTCGGCGCTCTTACCGGGCACTCGGCCGTGGCCGCGCGAAGCCGTGCGAGTGCAAGCTCAGATGCGTTATAGTGTCCCGGTAATGCGCGTCACAAAGTCCATAGCTGCATGTGTTGGCCCAACATGCACGGAGTACGTTTCCCGCCCAACATCTACAGTCCTGCAAATGTTGGACCAGAACGCAGGAGCCTTGACCGCATTAAGGTCCCTATAGATAAAACAAGTTGTTTTATTTAAAGACGTTAGACCGCGTGGCATGACAGCGCCTTATAGCGGCGAGAAACGACAAGATAGGCGACAGTAAGCGCACGAACGCAGGTCGTGTGTACGCCTGAAGCGAACAGCGCAACGATGGCATTCGAACTGGAAATTAATTTTCGCCGCTTGCGTTTCTACTATCTCGCCTCTCCTCACCTTCATAAGGCACTGACATGCTATGCGGTCGGTGTTCGCGCAATCTGGTTAAAAATTTGCGAGTGTGTACGTATTCAGAAATGTACAACCAGCCTTTTCTGTGACTGTTAACGCCTCCCGCCGTTCTCGTGCAACAACAACAACAACAACAACAACAACAACAACAATGCCACGTTAATTGATCGGAACGGTGTGCTGCGCAAACGGGCATCTTTTTACAACGCCGAGTGAGACGCGATGACAATTCCGACGTGACGTAGTAAAGAGCGGTGAGGGCGAATGTCAGAAAAATAAGGGTACAATATGCCCCACCACTTGAGTCACGCGTGTTTTGTTTTCGCTCAGTTCGAGCCGATACGGAGTTTTTGTTTTTGTTTTAATTAAATGTGTGCGTAGGAGACATTGGCGTCATAGGTGATGCCTGCTTCTCCTTGCCGCTTGGGTAAACTGTACATAATGAAGATCGACTGACTGAAATAAACAGGCGCGGAAACAATAAAAAGAAATGTTGAAACCTGATAGTGCACAGTTCCCTTAATGTTCCAAGAATAAAATTATAGCGGAATCGCTTTCATTTCACTTATAGTTTAAGTAAGCACAGTCCTAAGTTGTAATAACCCATCAGGGACATTCAGTATACACTTCGCAGAACCGTTACGCTGCCTGCAGCACAGGGATATTTCCACATTACATAATTCGTGCAGCACATCTTATACCACTCTAGGAATTCGCTGCAATTCTCGATGCATCCGAAAATCACTTTAGGGTGGTGAATGAGAGCTTTTGCGATTTCGGTTGTTGTATACGGCCCAAATATATATTTCCCTTCTCCAGCGACAGCAGCCTTTAGTGCAGAAGGCGCACTCTGTCGCTTAATTTTAACCCTCACACCGCTTTAACACCTCGCGCTTTAATGTTAACGTGAGAGTGCATAGCGCAAGCAACGCACGCATGACTCCGCCGCAGTCGCTGCACCCCGAGGAGCGGACGAAGTTCATGCAGGACACGGACAGCGGCCCGTAGAAGGAGTCGTCGCCGGCCACGCTCACCGGGAAGCAGGACGGCGACCTCTCGCCCCCGTCGCCACAGCATTGCAGCAGGGACCCGTTGACTGCAGGGCGGCAGAGGGAGAGGGAGAAAGCGAGTAGTTCATTTCTGACCAGAAGAACTGAAACATATGCAGATCATCATCATCATCGTCATCATGGTCATCATCATCAACCAATTTTTTATGTCCACTGTAGTACGAAGGCCTCTCCCAGTGATTCTCCAATTACCCCTGCCTTTTGCTAGCCGGTTCCAAGTTACGCCTGCAAAGTTTCTAATTTCGTCTCGCCGCTTAATTCTCTGCCGTCGGCGACTGTGCTTCTCTTCGCACCAATTATGTGAGTCTAATGGACCCCGAGTTATGTGCCCTACGGACAATATGTTCTGCCCATCTCCATTTATTTCTCTTAATGGCGACCACAATATCGGCGAGCCCCGTTTCCACTCTAGTCAATCAACACCACCGTCTTCCTGTCTCTTAAAACGACGCATAACGATTTAGTTCCATCGCTCGTTGCGCGGCCATTAACTTATTCTCGAGGTTCCTTCTTAACATCCAAGTTTCTGCCCCATATGCTAGCACTCATAGAATGCAACGACTGTGCACTTTTGTTTTTATTGATGAATTGCTGGCTTTACTGCGTAGCCAACGACTTAAGCGAGAAGTGGTAGAAAGAAAAGGAAATGCAGGGTGTTTCCGTCTCCAACTTGTAATAACCAATTCCACAACCGCCATAAGGTCGATTGCTAATTCCAATCGTCACCGAGGGTTGAATGCATGGCGAATTTTGTATGTTTTTTTTTTTTGCGCAAGTATAGCGCCCGTATGCGAACGCTGCCAATGTACTTCACGTTCCCGGGGCCAACTCGCTGACAGCGTGGTCTCTCGAGGAGCGCTTTCTTGAGCAGGCCCACGTGTCTAATGGTCCGCGAGCGCGCATCGAATTAAACATTCAAACGGCGACCTGCGCGTTGCGCCTGCAAGACGAACGTCTGCGATTGTTGCGAAACTCAGGTACGGTCGCCGCGCGAAGCTGTTGGTGCGGCACCTGCTGTTGTTCTTCGCTGCTGGCAGGCTGCCAGCCGGTAGCGCCGTGAACGCGTGCTGTCCCAACAAGTGCGCTTCGAGGCAAGCCCGCCCGTTCTTGGAGGATTGCGCTTTTAAATCTGGCACCGGCATCGACAGCCTAAGGTGGCTCGAGCTCGACTTCTTTAAAATTTACGTTTTTAATTATTAGGCACGTGCGAATAGTAACATTTGAGACCGAATATACAAGACCAACCGAATAATGGCAGAAGCGAGTCGAATCGAATATCGAACACTATTCAAGTAGGTGTCGAATATCGAAGAGAAGTTACCACAAATAATAAAACGATGTTCCCACTGTAGTGTTCGTTACGTTTTAAAGGCACAAATACAACATGAGCAACAAATAAGCACATTCTCGGCATGCGTAAAATTCTTGGGAGAGTGTATGATAGCTGTATAACCGGCAAAGTGTGTCTCATTGAGCATGCGTGCGTGCGTACGTACGTACATACATACATACATACATACATACATACATACACACATACATACATACATACATACATACATACATACATACATACATACATACATACATACATACATACATACATACATACATACATACATACATACATACATACATACATACATACATACATACATACATACATACAAATGGGGGATATGGGAGAGTCATTTGTAATTTTCCCAGAATTTTTAAAAATCGCCTGTTCCAGATAAAATATTTGTAGCTATTGAGCTGCATTATGCAGAGACATACGTTACTTGCACGAGAAACCGGAACACATATTTACCTTATTGGAAAAAATAAATAATTCACTTCTTCATTTCTTACTCTGCGACACCTATTGCAATTTACGAATTGTAGGTGGTAAGTTGGCAAGGCGTATCCGCTTGCAAGGAATTTTCAGAATGACACCAGTTTGGAGGTATGTCCCATTAAGCTTGCCACGAAAATGCATTGACGTACCACATTTTAAAGAAAACGTTCGTTCATGCATTGAAGCAGAAGCGTAAGTGCAACGCCAAGGTAAGTGGGCCAAGAGTGCGCGAGTGGAACGAGCGCGTGTGCATCGAGAATAAAGTGGCTTGGCTCACGTATCTGAAGCGGAAACCTCTTCACCGCCTCCCCCCCCCCCCCACACACACATACATATATATTAAACGAGAGGAAGAGATTCGAGGGGCCGGGTTTTGTCATGTGTCAGAACCATATAAAGCTGGCAGACAATGACAAGTATAGCGTAATGGAAGTTAATTCTTTATTTTCATTAAATCATAGAATTTATAAATAAATGAAAATCAATGTTTACAGAAGAAAGAACTGGCCGCAGGTGGGACATGGTAGCACGTTTACAATAAAATCAGGAATAGCGCAACACAGGACGAGCGAGTAAACAGGACAGTTTCCTGTGTTGCGCTGTTCCTGTTTTTATTCTAAATATGAACCAACCAGCCCCATTGAACACCCTGCTAACGATAGCACTTCTTCGCATAACTCGTCCGAAGCTCTTACCCAACGAGCCACCGCGGCGCCGTTTTCCCGTCCACTTTTCTGGGTATTTTACGTATGCACACTAGTGTTAACCCTGGGAGTGTTAGCCAGCGCCACCACTCGCCGCCTTAGCGGCCGATGTAGAGAATCCTTTCTGCCGCGAGGCGTCACGTTGTGCGTGAACTCGTCCACTTTCGTGTACATTTACTTATGATTTCTACATTTCAAATAAATAAAGAAGTCATTTCCCTTATGGTTTCCTTGTTTTCATTGCCCCAGTGTCTTCATGCGGCGTCCGGGTGGTGGTGTGCTCCACGCGCGTGGTCGACCATAGAAAGCGGTGCGCCATGGCCAGAGCCTCGGTGTGCTCGGACTGCTGCCTTGAACAGTGCTACCGGCATTTGCAGCATGAGTTCCACGCATGCCCAATTTCGTGGCCTTGGAATTAACCGCCTTATTACATATGCTCGCGTGTGTTCTAACTGCTGGGGGGACCATTTGTCTGCGGCGCCACTAATGCCAGGCGACCGCTGCAGGACATCGTCGCTGCGCCCTGTTTCGGATTATGTAACACTTCTAGTAAGAAATGCTATCGTCTTTGTTCGAGAAAGTGTTTTTCCTTGAGGAAAATAAGTTAACGTTATCCAAGCGCACTAACGATTACTGGCATATTCCTCGATTCAGAACCAACTGCGGTGAACAAATAATACGCTCTCAACTCTCTACTCAGACTGAAAACGACAACATCCATGCAGGTAGCAGATCTAATGACATAAAATGAGTACGTAAATTTTGTCATCTGAATGATACAGTTTTATTATAGGTATAACCGTAAACCACAGATATTTTACTGTTTCACTTGCAAGTTCTTATGGTATTTTATGCATGAAATGCTTTTCGCTCCCGTTGTCGGTGACCTTCAAGTGAACTTGAGCCAAAAGCCAGAGCCGTTATCCGGGCTCTCGAATGAGAACATGCGGGGAAGTTGCTAGAACAAAACGAGATCACCCGGGCAGCCAGTCAAAACTTTAAAAAGTTGGCTCTCTGGCCCCAAAACCTTTCTACAGGACCGCGTTAAATACACTAGTTACTGACCAAACACGTTACAAAATTGTTGCGTCCAAGTTCTTCCTAATGTCTATTCACAATATCACTCAAGCTGTAGCTCCTAGTACGCTTAAGTTTTATTTGTCATTTACAGTATGGAGCGTTCAAAAGGCAGATACAGGGAACCGTATACTTCATTATCCTCTTTTGGCTCTGAGTGCTGAAAGCCAGCGGTCCGCGAGTTGCGCGGCGCGGGTTTCGCGTCGCCTCGAGAGATGGCGCCACGCTGCGTGGCGCCTCCTTCCGGCCCTTCCACCCGCCGCGGTGGCCTAACGGATGCGGTGTTCCGCTGCTAATCACGAGGTGGCGGGATCAAATCCCGGCCGCGGAGGCCGCATTTCGATGGAGTCGAAATGCAAAAACGCCCGTGTCTCGCACATTGGGGGCACGTTAAAGAACCGCTGGTGGTCAAAATTATTCTGGAGTCACCCACTACACCGTATTTCATTATCAAATCGTGGTGTTGGCACGTAAAACCCCAGAATTAATCCATTCATCTTCTAGCTGGGCAGTTTTTTCCTGTCGTGTTTCGCAGCTTGTCACGCAGCCTTCAGCGGGTTTTCTCCGTCTAGCTGGGCAGTTTCGACATGGACCAGTGCACAGTACGGCTTGGTGCGGTGTGGTGTGGTGCGCCGTGGCAGAGATGCACTACACCTATTTTAAGATTGTTGGGGTGCGAGTTGCGTTTGCTTTCTATATTTATATGATCGTGGATGCACAGGACTGTGCGCTGTGTATTTCTCACCTCGTGACGTCGTTTCTTTTCATTTGCCTACGACATATATATATATATATATATATATATATATATATATATATATGAATAGTCATCCATATTATAGGGTGGCTACATCTCTTCTTTTTATTTTCATATCAATAATAAAACAAGATTGTGGCTAGTATCATCTCGAACCAATCTAATTTGCCTGTTGCCATTTCCTGCTTCCATCTACTCTCGATTACGGGATAGCCGGTAATTTTTTGTTATGGTATGGTATTTGGAATGGTATTCCCATTCTATCTATAGGATTTGTATGGCATGGCACGATAACGTTGACAAGGTATTTGTGCTATGGTATGGCGTTTTTCTTCATTCTTTTCATCCTTTTATCGTTTTTTTTCTTCATCCAATAGTCATTTGAACCTGTCCGACATCTTATACATAAACATATGTGCACCCGTGAGCAAGAGTATGCGAACCTGTGAATGAAACTTGAAGTTAAAGACTGCAGTTCAAACTTGGCATTGTGAAATTACCAGTACACTTGTCAATTTCAATTTCCGTACGTTAATGACGAAGAAATACCGGTTTTTTCGGTGACCATGTGGTCCGTACACTTTTGGTTCCGGGTGTGCATTATGCGTGTATTCTGTATGTATCATGTGCGAAGCATGCTGAAAACGGTTATAGTTGAGCGCGATAGCAATGATACGCCGGCATTAGTGGGAGGCAGACGAAAAGTGCGGCCGTAGCTGTGGGAAGGTATTATTTTGTTTATCAAGTCGATGTTCCTGTGATTCCTGTTTTCCAAAGTGTTAAGGTATTTCTACGATAATAGCTACGTGTTTTCGTGGTTCCCTGTCCAAATGCTTTGGTATTTAGCCTGCAAAAAACAATACCAATCGGCTCGAAAACGAAACGACAGCCATGCGTGCGCTTTTGATATCCGAAGCAAGAAGAAAGCGCAAGTGTCTAATATAACAAATGCAATTTTAAGCAATAATTATGCTGTACTGAATAATAGTCGATTTCCGCACAGTATTCTCACACAATACATCCGAAGTACCAAGATTTCACCGCAAGACATCGCCACTTATTGACTGTTGTGACTTCCTTTGCCAATTTAAAAGTATGATACCTACTTAAATCACGAATGGCCTGCCGGATTACATCCCTACAAATCACGGTGACTTCATTTCCATACACCTCTCACGACGCATTCGGGTCGGTGCTCAGTCCCTTTAACACAAACATCCGATAGCTGATAGGACGAGATCCTCGCTGCCGACGGACCGCGAAATTTCAACAGCCACCCGAAGGTGAAACGACGTTACTCGCGGGAACACCGCGCGTACATAAGCTCGCCCTTCAGACAGCGGACGTGTGCCGCCAGATCTCGGCGTACGATAAGTGCTTTGTACACAGGAGCACACCGCTGCAATGCGCGCTGCCTAAGGTCGTGCACCGTTCATGCCTGTTAGGCGAACTCGATGCGATCGCTTCCGGCCCGGTCGCAAAGGCTAAGGGCGCGAGGAGGAAGGCGGTGAAAGAGAGAGAGAGAGAGTAAAAGATGAGGACGAGGGGAGAGAGTCTAGGCGAAACCGTTTAGGCGTAACTTGAAGCGCTGCCAAATCGGGCTCCACTGCCACGTGGCCCGTTGGTCTTGAATCCAGGTGGTCTTGAATCTGTGCGAAGAGTTGGGCGCAGACGAGGTCGAAGCGCGGCGCGATGCTGCACAAAGGGCGAAAGCCTGAAGGTATAGCGGCAAGGTGTTTCGAAAGCAATTATCGAGGCGCAGGCTTTGGCGCGAATGCTGCAAGCGGTCTTTCTTGAAGTCCGTCTTTAAAAATACAGAAGTACACCCATTTGAATCGACAAGAAGTGCTCAGTGCATATACACGAAAGGAAGCCGCAAGGCAGGCAGATGCACTTCTCTCTCATCAGTACCAAAAGAAAAAGGAACGATCTAAACAGCAGCCTAAAGATATCTTGTTCTCGTCATTTTTACCACTTCTTGTGAACATAGAGTAGTTCCCAGGTACGTAGGGTGTCAAGATCATTTTCACTGGCAGAGGCAAGCAATTAAGGCTTGCGCGCACGCGCGCGTGTTTGTGCGTGTACAAACGATTACGCATTTGCAAGCGCAATATTCCAATTACCATACGACACAGCCGCTTTGCGCTCGTAGTACTTGCACTGTGTGCTGTCGAAGAACGATTCCTATCGGCATCATCTCGTGCGCTCCACTTCTGCTCCGAGCTATGCGCAGTCAATTGTAGTGCCGTGATGCACTGTGGCCGCGATCAGAGCGCCGTAATCTGATTTGTTTTTGATCAGCCGCTCATTCTCTCGTTGCACCTCCTCTCCCTCGCCTTTTCTCCTATACCCTGCTCTTTTAGGCCATAGAGGTAGTTTTGTATTAACAAACGCTGCATTCATTCATTCATTCATTCATTCATTCATTCATTCATTCATTCATTCATTCATTCATTCATTCATTCATTCATTCATTCACTCATTCGTTCGTGTTGCTCTGAGTGACGCACACCCTCTATGTAGGATTGATCAAGGATCGCATGATACTCAGTCAGTCAGGTACTCACTGAGGGCTTGCGATACGAATGTGTTTCGCTTGTCGTGCTTGCAAATAGATTGCGCTAAGAACAGCGTCTGTTTGAAGTCACGCAGTGTCTATTGATTTCTATGAACTTTTCGAGCGTCTCCTAGTGAATGCTGGCTGCAGACTTGCGGGGGGAGTCCCTTAGCAGAGTCTCGGAGTTCGCAGGGCTTATCGCGGGGCGCAACTGAGCCGCGGCTATTCGTGCCCCGCACACCGGTACCGGCGAGTGGAGCGAGGAGGGGGGACAGCGCGCATACGCGTGTAGAAAGGAGGGGCCGAGCCAATAACGGTCCGCGCGCGCCTACGTGTGCGTCGGCGACAAACTGCGACCTTGGACAGCCTCGCGTTTGACCTTCGCTGCAACTGTAGGTCAATAAATTCTTAACATTCAATAAGTGGAGCACTCTTAATCCGAAATTGAAGTCACATAAATAGGTGAAATATTGTCAAGCAGCATATTCTCGCAAAAGAAACCATGAAACACAAAGATGGCACATAACTGTCGTTAATGCCAAGTGGATCGTTCTCAGCACGTGACTTTCTTGCGATCTCTCCTCGACCCCTGTCTGTTACTCGAGTAGCGAGCACTAGTCGAGCCGCAGACTCGACATTGAAGGAATATCAATCGAACAAGTAACTGATAAATGCACAGCAGCCACGCTATTGATCTTATGTGTAGCATTAGCACGTACTCGTCCATGCAGTATAATGAAGAACACATTCGGACCCACTTCATTTTTCTGCCGTGTTGTTTGTTTCTTCTTGTTTTTCGTTTTTAATGGCCAAATAAGAGTCAGCCTTCAGCGACCTCAAGGTCAGGTGTCTTTCGGAGGCTGTCGATCATCTCTACAACCTGACAAACGAACAAACAAACAAAAAATCACGCAGAAACTCCTCTCAGAGTTGTCTAAGTATGCGTAAGCATTGTGCTACTTGCTCATCTCCACGCAGCCCGGTGTCATTACCAATGTTGTGAAACTTGATCCAACCAGTATAAGTGACAGCGCTGTGGCGACACGAACTGCTGCGGACGGCGGCACAAGGTGAATTGGTGACGCAAGCAAACTACTGCAGGTAACTGCGCCAGGTGCGCTGATGATGGTCCGCTCATTGTGAGCCGCTATAGCTCTTCAGCACCTTAGCCATCCGCGGCATTCCAAAACATACTGTTCTGAAAGTGGCCTGTCGTCAAGGCGTGCCAACGCGGTCGCTAGTGACAGCCGGTGCGCGCTCTATTGAGGACAGTGGCAAAGTACGTGTTCGATAGTCTCCTCGCCGCTGCGACATGAACTGTCGTCGCAGCGAAAGTCGGTCAAGGCTTTGTTGACCTTTTTACGTGACAGCGGCTTATTAGAAAGATTATAATGACCCCATCCGTCCCTTTTCATCTTTTTTTTTCACACGCTTTTATTTTTGTCACGCTCTTCTTTCAGTCATTATTTCCCCTTTCCCTTCCCCTAGTGCAGGGTAGCAAACCGGATGTTCTAACTCTGGTTAACCTCCCTGCCTTTCTCTCATTTGCATCTCTCTCTCTCTCTAGCCATCCGCGTCCAACCCTTATCAACTGTGACCAACTGCTGCACTACGGCGGCGGCCGCACACGCCCCATCTTGAACGCGATCTGCGACGGGGACAGCGCGCGCCGAGTGCGGATAGCTTCGTGTGCGCGGTGTTGTCGCCGCTTAGTTCGCGTCGAAGCGAGAGGCGGCACAAAGGCGCGTTCGCTCGCTGCTGCGGGCCCTATGTTGACAGCGATCGCGTTACGTGACGGACGGATGGGTTTCCCCGTTGGTTAGGCATACGAATGCTTACGCATTTAGACAAGCACGACGGGGAGCACTCACTTTGCTCGCTCGTCACAAGAAGCTGGAAATGGCTCGCGCCCTCAGCTTGGACAGCGGTTGCACGACCAACAAGAAAAAGGCGTGCGAAAGAAATGCTTGCGGTAAATACCGCTTGCTACTTTTATAGCGCGAGCCGAAATCCGCGTTGCCGTAATAAGGTGCCAGTCTGCTACTCCTCGCGCCAATTTTCTTTCCGCACGTTGTGAAAAGGATCAAAGTAGCGTAAAAGAAACAAGTACAATGAAGGACACCGGATAAGTATCATTGTGTTGCGTTTTTTTTTCGTTTAGTCCTTCGAAATTTGTCTTAAACAGCTCAGCCGCTCAACCACGTCGATTCCCGTAGACGCATATTGAAATATTTCTATCGCATGAAAATATTTCACCTGTAAAGAAACAAAAAGACGCAGAGAGAGACAGAGAGAAACAGAAAATTGAAGAGATAAAGAGCGAGACGCTGAAAAGCAGACCAGTGGCACTGTTTAGGCAAATTTTTGACAGCCGTTGAAGCTATATAGTCGTTGTTCAGGCCTATTTTCTTGGCATACATCTGAAGCACTCTCAAGATTTCTTGCAAGTGCCTATACACGAAAATATTGTGCCATCTATGTGAATTCCATTAAATAGCTTCCTTTCAGTTCTTCGTAAAATCGAGCAACAGCGACACCTGCTCTTTCTCTTACTTTTTTTTCACACACTTAAATTATTATCCAACAAACAACGGTCCATGCGCTTCTTCTGACAGGCTGAAAATTGGTTGGCCTTTCAGAGTGGCCTGCGCACAATAAACTGCGCGTTCTTCGTTGTACACGCTCTTCACGTACAGCCGCGCCTCGTGTCCATCGTACGGTCCGTTATCGTATCCCGTGTACATCACGTAAGAGTCGCACGTCGCGAACAACGGGCCGCATTCCACTTCGACGGGAAGCGATGGATTCCGGACGCGTGCGGCGTTCGCGAAATGCGCGCGCGGACCGTGATGGTGGTCGGCGACGGCACCGCAAGGATTGCGGCACTTCTTCGAGCCCGCTGAACGTCTCACGCACGACAGCGTGGGGCTGGGCGACGCGTGGCGCCTGAAAAGTAATTGCGCCAGCCCCCGCCTCGGAATCGGGCACAAACGACGTTGAGCAAGCACCGAAAGCCTGCCTCGGGCCGGTTTCGTTTGCGTAACCAACGGCGAGCCCTTAGCCTCTGGGAGGCGCGGACGAGCTTTGCATCTGGAACGTAATTACACGAGCGGGTATGGCGAGTGGGTAGGTGACCGTTCGCCGGAATTTAAAGGCGTGATTTTCCTTACAAGGAGTACGAAGAAGAAGCGCACGCTGTTTCTTCTGATGTTTCAAGCCGCGCATGTAGGGAGCTTTTGTGAAGCGAAACTTTATTTGCTTCTTCGCTTTTTTGTGATTTCTTGTTGCTTGTATCCTGCTGTCTTGCCTGTTATGCAACTTGGGCCACTGGTTAAGTGCCACTGGGTAATGTGCCGGAAAAAAGCAACAACTTGGGTTGCTCAGTATATGCAAGTGGGCCGATGCTACTGGTTACGCGAAAATTCTCCCGCAATCTCTCAAAGCAATGCTGCGACAAATAATCGACGCCCTGCAGCTGCTAATGTTTGGTTTAAATGCGCCAGTGGCGTTAACATCGGCAAAAATCATGAAAGGAACGGACAGTCTCCTGGCTACACTGCAGTAATTTCGACTTCTGCCCGCGAAGGTGACTGTGCTGTGCTGTGAAGTGTACACCTACGCGTTGCACAGAAGCAGTATGCTGCGGAGCCCTCATCATCATGATATTCAATACAACCCCTCCGCCCTCCCTTCCTTTTCATATCCTATATATTTGTTACTTCTTCAAACTCCTTCCTCAGCGTTAAGTAGCAGGCTAGAGGCACTTTACTGAGGCCACCTCTCCGCCTTTCTGCCATTAAATATTATCCCTCTCTCTCCATCAATCTCCTAGAATACGTATGTACCACTGGGTCGCTGCAAGAATAAGTAAGCCGAACCCTAGGGGAAGAAAGAGGAGAAGTAAATAAGTATCAGTAAACATTGGGAAAAGCTTCTCTTACCACCGATTAACCGGTATACGTAGGGTCCGCAGATTTCTTAACTAAACACTTTGCCGCAAGTACTGTAATTATGAATTGTATCCGGTGAGCTCGGAAAGAATATCCACCTATAAAAAATTCTGTACCTGATACCAGGTTCCAGATATGCGCTCTCAAAATATGCGAGGAAGCGCATCGGTTTTCTTCTTCAACGGTGATTTTTGATGCTTACGGACGGTTAGTCATGGGGGGTATTTTTCCTTTTTCCGCGGGCTTTCATTATAAGGTGGAAGAAATAAACGTGCAATAAGTGCCTGGCTTAAAACATGCCAGTCTTATGTCAGTTTTCTACAAACAATTCTTTTACAGCAAGTCATTCAGAGCAGTAATTAAAAATGAGCTGATTGCAATTATTATTAAATTGAATGGCATCAACAACAAGGTCTATTCGACTGCGAACAGTTTGCGTTTGGTTATCTTTGCGTAGAATGGCCCGTCTTTTTGAAAACGCGATGTATGGTAGCTGGGACACCCCGTATATATAGTGCAACTATGTAATGCCAACGTATGCCATTGGCTTCGAGAGATTCTAAAATTCCTTACAGTGAAACTGGACAACTTTCGCACCTGTCGATCCTTACACTAATCTCCCTGGAACGATGCGATTACCTATGATTAACTGGAATGACTCTCACTCGTCTTCTATCTGACCCAACGTGATATCTTTTACATACTGTGGTTTTAGTTATTTATAGATTTCTTATGGTGTTGGAACTATTGGCAATAAGCATTTCAAATGTAAAATAATTACAACCTTAAATTGTTTTATGTATAGGCATATAACTACATAAAAGCCGGTATATCCTCTTGAATACGAAGACCAGCTCAGTGACGTAATTGCTTTCCAAGTGTGCTCTTATTACTGTGTTGCGAACGTGAAAGAACGATTTCAGGTTAATATACCACGATACTTACCATACCATTTATATACCATGGAATTGTTAGATGCCAGAAGCATCATCTCCATGTGCATCGACAAACTGACTCTCTACTTGTGTTTGATAAGGAATAAACTGCTTTTTTTTGCATAAACACACAGTTGGAAATGCCAAATTACGTAGTGGGTTGCTATGTTGACGTCGATTCCAAGATTTAAACGTTCTTTCGTCGTATTCGAGACACACTTCATGGTCGCTATTTGTCGCCTATGACGACAGAACAGCCTTCACCAAATGATTGCCAATTTTCTCAAAAGGAAGATATTAATAAAGGAAAAATGAAACATCCACACAAACGTAGATAAGTGCTACAAAGGAAAACCATGCGGGTTCTTCGAGAAAAAAGCTTCTAAATTGAAGCAAAATTCGTTCTGGTCCGGCACTCGAACCCGGGACCACCGCCTTTCCGGGGCAGCCGCTCTACCATCTGCGCTAACCAGGCGGCTAGCAGTCCTTTGTAGCACTTAGCTACGTTTGGGTGAATGTCTCATTTTTCCTCTATAAGAGAGAGAGAGAGAAAAAGCAAGGATAGGAAAGGCAGGGAGTTCAACCAGAACAGCATCCGGTTTGCTACCCTACACTGGGGGTGGGGGAAAGGGGAATAGAAAGAGGAAGAAAGGGAGAGAGTAAGCACTGAGTACGTGTGGGAGGGGCACCATACACAAGGACACTATATATGGTCTCTTAAGCCTGTGCACTTCAAGTACTGCGCTAGTGCACGAATAGCTTTTTGAGCCAGTGACGGGTGTGGCCACGGTCCGAGTATCTTTGACTCGGTGAACGGTCTCGAGTATAGTCGGCGTAAAGTTGCCCGCAGAGAGAGGCGTTGGACATCGTAGCGAGGGCAGGTACACAATAGGTGCTCGATGGTCTCCTCGCACCCACAGGAGTCGCACATCGGGCTCTCGGCCATTCACATACGGTAGGAGTACGCGTTCGTGAATGCCATTCCCAGCCACAAGCGACACAATAAGGTTGTTTCGCCGCGGGAAAGGCTATATGGCAGTTGTAGCCGTAGCGTGGGGTCCAGTTTACGTAATCTGCAATTGAAGGCAGTTGAAATCCAGAGATCTTGTGACTTCTTGCGTGCGTGTAGGCGAAGTTCTCTGGCAGCGTCCGACTTCGCCAAAGGTGTTGGACGCGTCTTGGTATCTGCGTGGGTACACCGGGCAGCCTTGCCAGCTAAGTTGTTGCCGACGATGCCACAGTGAGCAGGGATCCATTGAAATATAATGTGGTGTCCTCTTTCCAGAGCATGGCGGTGTACTTACCTGATGTCAGACATCACCTGCTCGTAAGTTCTGTGACGTAATTCAGACTTGATGCTGTGAAGGGCTGCCTTAGAGTCACAACATACGACCCATTTCTCTGTTGGCTCTTCGGTGATACATCATAGCGGCATGGAGAGCTGCAAGTTCTCCCGATGTAGATGTAGTCATGTGCGACAATTTGAATTTAACTGTAACGTTCTTGGCTGGAACGACGAATGCGGCAGCTGAGCTAGTAGGTGAGGTCGAACCATCGGTATATATATGAATGTGGTCATGATACGTCGGGTGCAGTAATAGGAGCGTAAGTTGCTTCAGAGCCGGCGCTGGATAATCGGACTTTTTTATAATTCCAGGAATAGCAAAATTCGCTTGAGGCTGTCGCAGGCACCACAGGGGAGAGGAAGGCTTCGCCGCCGGTGTAAAAGATGCCGGTATGCACTCTTGATCAGCGCTAATCACTCGTGAAAAGGTCGCTTCAGGTCTCTCGGCTGGTAGGAAGGCCAAATGATGGTCGGGGATCCTTGACAGATGGCGAATGTGCGCTCTGAGAGTCGACAGCTACATGTGTTTGGATTATATGATCTCCCACGATGGCGATTGTTGCTGCTGTTGAGGTGCACCGAGGCAGCGCTAAACACTTGCGTAGGGCTTGACGTTGTATGCTCTCCAAGGCGCGAAAGTTCGTCTTGCATGCATTTGACAACACTGGTAGGCTGTAACGTAGGAGTACGAGAAACAAAACCCTGTACAGAATGGACTGGTGTACCACAGTTTTTCGCGCAGAGAAATTTGAAGACCTGAGCAATGGCGACTAACTTCTTCTTCAGATAGACGCAGTGGGTGCTCCACGAGAGGTTGTGGTCAATGATGACGCCCAGAAAGCGGTGCGTCTTAACATAGGATACAGCTTGACCATTGATGGAAACAGGATACAATGACATTTGTTTGTGCATAAAACCAAGTAATGCGCACTTTTCAGTAGACACACGGAGGCCTCGTTCTCGGAGCTAAGACGCCGTCATGGTTGCCGTCCGCTGAAGCCTGGCTCTCAGCTGAGGGCGAGTCACCGCAGAGGCCCAGATGCAAATGTTGTCGGCGTATATTGAGACATGAACTGTCTGCGGTAGGTAATCAGCTAGTCTTACCAGGTCGAAGTTGAACTAAATAGGGCTCAACACTTCACCCTGCGGCACACCATAGCAGATGTAATGGTCTGAAGTTGGGCCGTCTTTGGTCTGTAAGAAAAAACGCCTCTCAGTCAGATAGTCCCGAATCCATTTATATATCCGGCCACCAACTCCAACAGCCTCAAGTGAGTTCAGTATGGTCTCATGGGCGACGTTGTCGTATGCTACTCTTATATCTAGAAAAAGTGTCGCAGATAGGCGCTTGAGGCTTTTTTTGATTTTGGACCCATGTTACGATGTGAATGACGTTGTCGATGGACGTGCGACCTCGACGAAAGCCTGACATGGCGTCCAGATAGATATTGAATCGTTCTAGGTACCATTCCAAGTGAGCAAGAATCATTCTTTCCATCACTTTACCGACGCAGCTCGAAAGCGCAATTGGACAATATGATGAGAGCTCAAGCGGAGACTTTCCAGGTTTCAGAATGGGGATCAAGCGGCTCGATTTCCATTGTTTAGGAACGACGCCGTTCTGCCAAGATTCATTGTAGTAGTTGAGCAGCTCATCACCTGTGTCATGTCCAAGGTGGCATAGGGCAGCATAGGTGATGCTACCTGGTCCTGGTGACGAAGAACGCCTGCAGGTCGCCAACGCAGCATCGAGCTCTTCGAGTGAAAATAGCACGTTCATTTCTGGTACACGTGCCTCAGGGATGTCATTCAATGCTGCGTCAGGAATGATGGCCACGGACCCAGCAACCCGTGCACAGAACTCTTCAGCCAGTTGAAGTTCCGAGCGGAGTTTGTAGAGGGCCAGAGCAGCGAAGACTTCCTTTGATGCGGAGATGAGCGAAGACCCCTAACCGTTCTCCATATGTGCGAGAGCGATTTTCGGGGATCAAGCGACTGACAGAATGTTCTCCATCGCTTATCTTCCAATTTATCCATGCGACGCTGGACTTTCTTTTGTATGCGTCGTGAAGCCCTCAGATCCAAGACGGAATTCGTGCGCCGACACCTCCTCTCCTCCTGTCGGCGTGCCGCACGCAGCCTCACCAGTTCCATCTCCAAGTCTGTTCGCTTTGCTGACCTTGTAAGCGAGCAGATGGATGTTTTCAATGCCTCTGCGGTTGCTTCTTCGATAGTGTGTGAAAGGCCTTCCCGGCATGTGTCATCCATATCCTTCTTAAACTTTGACCAAACAACTGTACGCAAGACCGTAGAGGAGCGTTGCTCAACTCCTCTAATTTTTATATATGTTGGAATATGGTCGCTTCCATGTGTTTCTATGTCCGTAAACCATTGGACGCTCGAGGCAAAGCGCCATGACACCAAAGTTAAGTCCAAGCAGCTACTACAGGTCGTGCCTCGCAGAAATGTAGGGCTGTCGTCATTCACCATTCACACAGCACAAATCATGGTCGGCAGCACAGGAGGCAAGACTCCTGCCTTTGTAGTCAATTTTAGTGCTTCCTCATAGCTGGTAAAACGCGCTGAAGTCACCTGTGATAACCCAGGGGCCATTGTTCATTAGTAATATTTTCTTAAGCCGTTCTCCGTCAAAGCGATCCGCTGAAGATATGTAGGCTCCAATTAGTGTAAATGACACATTCTTCTTTTGGACATTTAGGCAGACATATTGCTTGTCGTCATGAGGCTCTACCGCGTTAGCGACATATGTTAAGTCCGTGCGCATGTAGATGATCACTTTCTTGCTCGCACCGCATGTGGACGAGACGAAAGATTCATAACCGGACAGTCTGAGTGGAGTTGAAGTATTTGGTTCGCAAATGACCTGTATGGGGAAGCGATTTGTAAAAATTAATTGGGGAAAGTCTGATATACGGGTTCTTAGAACCCTGGCATTCCACTGAAAGATCGACGCACTTTTAAGCTCAGTGCGGAAGGGGACTATTGGTCGAGCCATGATGCTTAAACGATGCTAGCAAGCACTGGATTTAGTGCATCCAGTATTTGCAGAGCGCTTCGAGCTGCTGGTGTTTGCAGCTTGTTCAGTATAATGCGCGTTGTATTAATTAGCGATTGCAGCATATCAGCCACCTGCCTGTCTTGGTCGCACAAATTGCCGACAGTAGACGTCGGGGGTTGTCCAGTGAAAGTTTGCTGTGATTTTGTTGGTGAACGTTGTCGTTGCGGTAGAGCCAGCCACGACTCGGCAGATGTGGTCTTCTCAGTGCACTTGCTCTTCGCGGTCCTTTCCACATTGTCTGGCCTGGGCGGTGGAGGAGGAGGTGGTGTTGTAGGAAGTGGCACGCGCCTTCCTTGAGGAGCCTTCCTTGAGGAGCGCCGGCGACGTGAACGTCGCTTCCTGATTTTATCGGCGGCTTCGCGATGAGATGAATGACCTCTCGCCATCTCTTTCAAGATGGCCATTTCTTTCTTAATATGTGGGCATTTCTCCCATGAAGCTTCATGTGATCCTCCGCAGTTTGAGCACTTCATTACAGTCGCGCCACATTTATCTGCAGCGTGGGGCTTCCGCAGCGCGGGCATGCTGCCTGATTTTCGCAGACGCTGCTCATGTGTCCCAGTTTCATGCATTTGCGGCACTGAAGAGGTTTTGCAATGAAAGGCCGCACTGCATGTCTGAAGTGTCCCACTTTAACATGCGAGGGCATATATTTAGCCTTGAATGCTTTATAAATTTCTTCTTCCACCTTGCGGGTTTTCCGGTTTTCCATTGCGTCAAATGCTTGCCTTTGCTTCTTAGTTGTTGTTGATAAATTGGACTTCGCCTGCCATCTGCTAGGCTCCTGGTTAGCTGAGATGGTAGAGCGGCTGCCCCGGAAAGGCGGTGGTCTGGGGTTCGAGTCCTGGACCAGGACGAATTTTTCTTCAACTGCGAAGCTTTTCATTCGAGGAACCCGTATAGGTTTTCTTTGTAGCACTTAGCTATGTTTCAGTGGATGTATCATTTTGTCTTTAATAATAATTTTTTATTGCATCGGATCTGCCGGATCGGGACACTACAACAGAAACACAGCAACAAGAAATACACTGGGCGTGGGGCGATCGCCTAACCACGTTCAGAGACCTCACCCAACACTACAGACTCGAAAGACGCACATTCCCGCCACCGCACAATAAATTGAACAGGAACGAGGCCGTAATTTTACGCTTGCTCCGGACACACACCTACCCTAGCCTCGCTATCTCACACCACTGCTATCCGCGTTTATATTCAACAGACGCGTGTAAAACATGCGGACAGAGAGCAACGCTGCGACACATGCTCTGGGCGTGTGCCGGCAACAACGGTAATCAAACCAGCTCGTTGGCGACGCGTCCATAATCGCGGCCGCTGCCAATGTAGGAGAAGGCTCGAGCTCGCTTTTTCTCGACGCCGCCCCGGATGCGGGGGCCGCCGGGCACCTTCTCCGTAGGCGTCGCCGCCGCTGGGAGGCGGCTATCAGAAGTACAGAGCTGGCAGACCAGCTCTGGGCCGTCCGGCAAGCCGAAGATGCCGCTCGAGTCCAAGGACTTCGAGCCGTCACCTGAGGCCACCACAGCAAGAACTGCCGGACCATTCTTTTTTAAAGTTTCTTCTTCTTCTTCTTCTTCTTCTTCTTCTTACTTATACTGCGCGCTTTCTGTATTTTCTCATTTTTGACCTCCTTTATGTAGCCTCTCCCCCCTATAGTGTATACTTACTGTGAGGATACTACTGTGATGGTAAATACTTACTGTGATGGTATATTAATAAATAAATAAATAAATAATGCTCTGCAAACCCTAAATTCAAAAAACAAATTAAATTATGGGGTTTTACGTGCCAAAACCTCGATCTGATTATGAGGCACGTCGCAGTGGAGGACTCCGGAAGTTTGGACACCCTGGGGTTCTTTAACGAACACCTAAATCTAAGTACACGGGTGTTTTCGCATTTCGCCCCCGTCGAAATGCGGCCGCCGTGGCCGGGATTCAATCCCTGGACGTCGTGCTCAGCATTTTAACACCATAGCCACTAAGCAACCATGGCAGGTGCCATAAATTTGCCCCCCAAAATGTGATCCTTCTCGCAGAAACGCAGAGTTCTATCGGGCTCGACAGAAATGAGGGGATCATTTTTATAATTCAGCGCGCCTTACAGACGCAGATGAAGAAAGGGACATGTTGACACGAGCGTAGACACAAACTCCTAGCATCGACGTCAACGCAAGGTTGTTGCACAGATAAAGATTAGAACATAGAACGAAACTTTTTGAACTACAAATTGGGCTTCGGAATAAGTCAAACTGGTTTAATTATTATGGGTTCGTGCTGAAAATTCATTTTGGCACCTATACCTATACAAGACGACTTTACGCTTATCCTAAGAAATGACGGGTTTGTCATTTTTAGAATTTGACAAGAGTCCGTACATTTCCTGAGCCACCGCATGTATTACTATGGAAAGCAGACTTCGGGGGGACTGACTATCCAGCCGGCGTTGCCAGACCACGCAGCCTTGCACAACGCACATGAGCAGCACCTCACCAGCTGAGGTCATACCACAATGCTGAGCAAGTGTGCGGGTACATCGGAAAGCTCTAAGCACACACCCTCCAGTGATTTGGCATCCGATGCACTTGTACACATAGAAAACATAAATTCGCATGTATTTGGCAGCCCAGTGGAAAACAATGAAAAACATTTGTACTTGGTCATGTAGTCGACTATGACTATTAAATTCTAGGTGCGTTCAAATATAAGACGCGTGACGCATATGTGTCCAGCTAATGTGTGTGAATTTTTTGCGCTTCTCGGGGAAAAATTCATTCATAAAATTACGATTCACTGGGGAGCAAAATTAATGGTGCTAGCAGGTTATTATAGGTTGATAAATTTTGTGGGCTGCTCGAGCGGGTGAATCTCCTTGCATATGCGCCTGTGGACAGGTTTCTTGCTGCTTTAGTTTGCTTAGGACACACAAGAGCAAACAGCTTTAGCCTAATACAGAATCCGTGGCTGCAGGTTACGTATTATTTCTCCGCAGCTATATATAACTTTTAAGCTATTGTTGACATATCCGATACATGGGAAACTGTGCATAAATGTGTATGGGGCACGATGCGTGTTACCTTCATCTGAAAACATGAAAAGGAAACCGTTCTGCACATTGAATGTGCGAGAAAGCCCAATTGTGTCTCAGCAAAGCCGTCTGCAGAGATGCGAAGTTTTTTCGGGGTTCACCACTGCCATATAGCCTGCGCAACCGTCGTTACAGCTTTCTGTGACTACGAAAGGAAGGCTACAGCGGTGGAACTTCTGCACGTGTTGTGTTACTGCACCAAGCAGTCCTGCAGAGTTTGACAGCTGTTTATGTTTCGGTTATTCGGAGCAGATGCGGAAACGGTGTAACTGTCTTCTTGCCACAGCTTCGCATTGACCAAGATGCGGAATAACGAAAGCGAAAAATTAAAGTTCAAATTTACCAGGGAGCGGTATTTTCTTTCATTTTTTTGTCTTAATTTAATACAGTTGTTGCAGGTAATATGGTATTTGTGTTGTCTGTTCCCCAGCCTAAACTGTAATAAAATTTTCTGCTTAGGCGCCATGTTAGGACTCTCAATTACAATATTAGACGGTTCACTACCAGCCGTTCAGCGTGGCAAAGATTGCTTTAACAGTAGGTGCTACTTATTACTAACCTGCTTAAGGGTGAAATTACCTGGCAGTTATCCACTAAACAAAGGCCTATAGAACTGTGGGTGAATTCTCAAGCACGCTGTTACGCGTGCGCTTGTCCTCCGCGTAGCTTTCATGGTATTTCTGTTTTGCAACGTTGTTCGTGAGTATACAACACCTGTTTTATTTTCGCCACGGCGATAATGTAGGCCAGGGCAGGTATTCTGTAAGAGTCCACCTAGTAAGACATATCCATTTCGTCTGCTGCTGACGTGCTGATTGGCTGTGGCTCCTCGCTGCAGTGGACGCGCAATCCAGCCCAGCCATTCAGAACTTCGACAGCAGACGTAATGGACACGTCCACTAGGTGGACTCTTACGGAATACCTGCCCTGGTCGACCGTAAGCGCTATGGGAGCGGTCTGCCAGTGCAGACGCACGTTCGACGCTCGAGCATCGCGCCCACGGCGCGGGGGCCGCGGGCTCCCACGCGCGCCTGACGCCGGACGCGCGGTGGGTGCGACGGGCGCGCGTACCTCCTCTGGCGTCGGGCGTCAGTGCCAGGTCGTGGTCGACGAGCTGTCCGAACGCCATGACCAGGTGCGTGTGTCGCTGCGAGTAGGTGGCCCCGGGTGCCGCTCGCAGGTCCCACAGGGCGTTGGACACCTGGCGGGGGTTGGGCAGCGGCCGGCCGGACAGGGACAGCGTCCGCGGCGAGGACACGCCTGCGAGACGAACGGTGACGTAGTCATGAGGCGGGAGAGCCAAGGGGGGGCGAAGCTGATTACGCGCAGCGCGCAGGAAGTCAAAGTACAAAGAGGACAGGACCAGCGCTCCTCTTCGAATGAAAGTTTATGCACACGTGTGTGTATGTGCGTCAGTATAGTCATCCTTGACTGCTAAGATGCGCTACACACTCGATCTGCAGCAGTAACAACGCGACAAGTAGGCGAGTTGGTTTATGTTCACTTCACTTGCAACTCAACAGGTGGCGTAATCGCTATAAAAAAAAAGGTGGAGAAGAGATTGATAGAACCGGAGTCAATGCAGCTGTAGACAGTGGTAACACATAGTGATGGAGGTTTTAAATACAAAAGCTAAGACCGAGGTCCGCTAGCCAGAAATCTAGATAAGGGTATGTGTAGTAAAACCTGATTAAATCAAGCAGGTTAGGGGACTGTTTGTCCGCGCCTCGTTTTTAAGGCGTTGCCAATAAACATCATCATAAGTATGCTCCTTCTTCTCCTCCTCTTCTTTATCATCGTCATCCGAGGTAAGACAGGCGCTGAATTAAGCTTAGAACAACTTGCTGCTAGGCGAGTTGCTGCATATTAGCAAACAATTTTATAACTGCACGAACAAACGACCACAGAGAGAGAGAGCACGCAAGGACTACACCTGTCCTTGTGTGCTCTCTATCTGTGGTCGTTTGTTCGCGCAGTTATAAAACTCTTCGCTGAATTAAGCAACTGAGAATTCTGCTGAGGACAAATACGCGTAGATAAAGCGAACCAGCACTGACGTGTGCTCAAAACAGACTGGTTCCAAGCAAAGAAACCTCGCATTCAAAAAAGAAAAAAAAGAAAGGAAAATAGACAGAAAGCGTTAAAGGGGACAGAGCAATTAGCAAAGTGTTTTTTATTCTTTTTTTTTCAGTAGAATTCTGTGAGGTAGACGCCTTTAAGGAAACAACTGCAGATACTTTGCCCCGCTGTATGCCTGATACGGTGCTACAAATGTTGAAGAAAAAAAGAAAAAGCCAGGAGACGATTCAGCAAGCGTCCTGGGACGACTCGGCACTTCGTAATGGAGTGCCAAAATAGAAACCCAGGGAGACCTGCGAGAAAAGCCCACCTTCAGGAAGGGCTGGGATTCAAGGCGCATAGGAGCATTCAGTGATCAGTGGTAGAGGTAAAGAAGAGACGTTTAGAGTAGTGATTGTGGGAGAAAAAGCAGGGCAGATGTCGATGGAGATAGATGAATAGGAAGATCGATGGACGGAGCGATAGAAGCTTTAATGAAGACAGAAACGATCACGGAGATTTACGCGATAGATGTAGTAAAACCCTGATTTGTTCAAGCAAAATATAGGCGACTATTTGTCACCGCCCCGTTTCGAACGGGATGTCACTAGAACGTGCCCCCCCACCAGCCCCCCTTCTTCTTTTCTTTCGTATCTCTTTCTTACACTATGGGCTAAGAACGTTGCGAAGTTTCAAGTTCGAGTCACAGCTGTGAAATAAATTCTGTGGTGTTTCGTGCCATAGTTCCGATCGGATTAGGAGGCAAACCATGGGCGGGGGTACTCGGGTTAATTTCGACCACCCGGAGCTCATTAACAGCCGCCTAACTCTTAAGTAAATGAGCGTTTTTTTTTTCATTTCGCCTTCGTGAAATTGCGCTCTCTTCAGCACCAGAGGTGTTAGCGTCCAGCCGTGTACTTCGCGCTGATCTCTTGTGTTTGTCACTCTTTCTCTCGTTCCATACTGGTTCTAGTAATTAAAACACGTTCGCAAAAATGTTCCGCACACTTAGAGGAATTCACACTGAACGAGTTGAAGCTTCAAGTTATATGTGAGCACGACGGCCGATTTGCACGAATGAAATGGTTCTGCAGACGGGCTTGGCGGCCACGTTAATTTTACTTCTTCGCGCACAAATTCGACACGTTGCTTATGTAACGGCGACAAATGGCGGGGCCCATGCTTAAAGTAAGCGTCAGCAGAGGGATAATTTGGGTAGCTTGGTGCATGCTTTGGTGAAAAAAAAAAAGTAAGGAAGGCACACGATCCCTAAATAGCAACCGTAATGTTTATGCACAGTACAAGCAAACTGCCAAGTACCACCAAATACTTGCTAAAGCTTGAGAGAGAGAACGAACATTTAATAATGTGAATTAGTGAGAAACAGTTTTTTTCTTCACCCAAGGAGAATGGCCTCTTCACTCCAGGTAGCCATTGACCATTGCTGCTCCCTTGGCCTGGTTCCTCAGCTTTCGCTGGTACTCCAAGTCTGGGGTCGCGAGCATGGCATCCCGCGATTCTTGGCGATTTTCTTCTGTGCTTTTGTTTTCGGTTCCTGATTGAGCTTCTTAGATGTTGATTTCAGCAAGATTAGGACACCCCATCAGCATGTGACAAAAGGTGTCCGGCGCCCCGCAGGATAGGCAAAGGTATGAGAATTGGGTCGGGTGCATTCTATGCATTATAAGGCCGTGTACATAGGAGTTTGTTTGGAGGCGGCGCAGTCTCTTCTCTGGTTAGACTGGGATGCGGTAATGGGTATACCCTTCTTTCAAATTTGTAATGCTCCAGGATATCCGAATATATTTTCGGGAATATCCTCAGAGCTCGTCGCTTTCGGAACCCCTTTGGCAGGAAAGCCCGGCTTGTATGATCTTGGGCTGCGGCGTGTGCAACTTTGTTTCCCGCCAGGGACTCGTGGCCAGGGTCCAGACGACGTAGGTCTCGGGAACTTGCGTGCGTTTCGATATTTCTTGCAGGATTTTCAGCGCTTTGGTGGATATCATGCCTCTTCGGAAATTACGACACGCAGAGTGCGAGTTGCTCGGTATTACGGCATGTTCGGTACATGTGGAGACGGCCAGTTCTATTGCCACCTCCTCGGCCGCGTCCGAACCTCTTGCGATTATCATTACAGCGGACTTTTCTTCGCCTTTGGTAATAATTGCGGTTACTCCGAAAGCCGTTCCTTGGATACATAGACGCATCCGTGAATCTTGTGTTATGGTCTGCAGGTTATTTCTTGTGGAGTGCTCTTAATTTTGCCTGTCTTTCTTCCGCATGAAAATTCGGATGCATATTGTGGGGTACAGGTGCCACTAAGATTAAGTGTCGTATGTGCGTTGGTAGCCTTGCTTTTTCGTCCGATTTCACAGTTGCCTCCACATCGTAACCCAGCCGAAGGAGCCCGCTTCTCCCGGTGGGAGTCAATTTGAGTCCTTCAATCTGGATTGTTTCGTCCGCTTCTGCGAGTTCCTCCCACGTATTGTGCAGGCCGAGATTGAGTAAAAAAAAAAAAATCTGCGATGTAGGAATGACACTTGAGATACACCAGCTCCTTTTGCCTGGAGTTACGGAAACGTTTTTAAAAGAAGAAAAAAAAAAGAAAGAAACTGAGCGCACTTTCACTCCGTGAAGAAGGCTGACCAACGATGATGAACTGCTCCTCTGCCGTACGCCAGTTATTGTCCTATCTTCGGGATGGGCCCACGTATGGGGAGTGCTTAACGCCTGTGTTACTTCCGACACAGGTCGGCCCGGCATTGCACTGTCTTCGGGATCTTTTTCTAGACGCGTACAAAATAGTGGGGAAAGTAGCGGTTAACACCTTCGCGGTAAAAAAAAATTATTTAGGACTCCACTACTTTTCCTCCAGGAGCACTATGGCAGTGGTAAAAAATTTTCGGGCTGTGCCCACTTCGTCTGCCTGTCACGAGACATAGGAAAACCGCTAAAATTCACTACGGCAAAGTTACGTGTAAGCACTTAAGATGAATTAATATACCGAACAAGACTGAATTTTATTCGGAATAGCTGGACACTGGCCCTTTCCGAAAGGAATAAAAGTACGGTTGACCACCGATAGCTCTGGCACTGGCTACTCGTAGCTGTCAGCGAGAAGAGACACAAATAAATAAAAAAGAACTTCAAGTGGCAGCACAATGTTTTCGACCCCTTTCGGCACGTATACGACATTGCTCTGCCAACTCTTCTTCGCCGAGGAACCATTTTATCGTTTCTTTTTTGTCTTCCGTTGCACGCCATCGCGACTTTCGACCAGCCAACCGAAGCTAAGCAAGGGGAAGAGGAGCAATCGCAGATGCCGGCCCCCACTTTCATCATCCATTTATGTACATTCACTGCGCTGGCTCGGCCCAACCGAAACCCGCTATACTTCTGCGCACGCCTCGCCTCTTGTCAGCCAATTAGATAAGAAAAACGTACGAAGGCAAGCAATGCTATTTCCTTTCAAACCAAAGTGGCCTCCTAAAAACAAGTGGAACGTTTAATTGGGCTGTTAACTTGCGGGTCACCACCCGATGCTTGCGCTGGCTGTTGCGTAAATTTGACTTCAGGAGATTGGAATAAAGTTATACTTGAATAGTTTTACGTAGTACGGCCCCTGTTGACATACTTGGTTCTTGTAGGTAAGCATATATAGTTTTATCATGCTACTCCTCTTTTGCTCTCTTACATTACCTCCTCCTCTCCTTTGCTGCCCCGCCCCTCAGCTGGCCACCGTTAGGGGGTACAGAACCTAAGCTAGATATTTACAGCGTGGCCAACTACAGCGATTTGCGTTCAGCCACTATCAAAACCGAACAACCCATTACAAGGCTTTGTGAAATGGTATCACTGGTCTATACAGCGAATGGTTTCTTTCAGATTGTGGTTCTGTGTTTGAAGCTGTCTTACTGAAAAGTCCTGGCCGCTTTCCTTACAACTCATGCTACGTCAAACTGATTCTAACAATCCTGATATCTTTTTTTTCTTTTTATGCGCTTTTAATACGTGTAGGTACACGATTAAATAAGATACCTTCAAGGGCCGTTGCCGAGGGCCCTCGCGGAAGACGAGACACGACAAAAAGCACAGCAATAAAATAGAACACGCATGAAGAAAGAGAGAGAGAGAAAGATAGAGAGAGTTCATATTAAGCAACCAGGCTGGACGGATTGCGGAACCAGCGCAGAACTACCTTGATCAGAGCACCGCGGCTGTAATAAAGCCCCCTCCTTGCTGTCAAAGGACATCCGCACACAAGGGTGCCGTCAGAGGTCGCGCGGCGCTACGTAAGCTCGCTCGCCTCGGCGTTCCGCCCCATATAGAATTATCTCTGGCTTAACCCAGTGCCGCACGACCTTTCTCGAAGTGCACCGGCATCCGCGATAGCCGTGACCACGCGCCGAACGGCGTCGATGTGGCGATAAAGATCGAAAAGAGCGCGACGGTATAGGACGGCGAAAAGGAACGCCACTTTCTTTCAAAGCTTTTCATCTAAGGCGCGTTCACCTCGCTTCGCGGTGACCTTCGTGACAACGCGAGAAAGGAAAATGTAAAGGAAGAAGATTGTTTAGACTCCTACGTTACGCCAAAAAACTCGGGCTTTCCCTTTTTTGGCTAGCTCTTTGAGCGCTTTCGATTCTTGACTAATTCAGTACTTTTTGCTTGCTGCTAAAAATCTGACCGCTGGCGAGATTTCCGAGATGCGTCGAGATTAGATGAGTGCGATCGGCGCCAAACGCGGAAGTCCCGTGTGGCATTGCGGTTATCCTGCGCGCGACTTCGCAGTATCGACGGTCGATCTGCACGGCGCTCAGTCGACGACGAAGGTGACCTGGCTGTGTACGCAGTGAACGGTGCGGCGGCGGTGCAAGATCGATGCAGCGATGCGGGCGCCGTCGAGAGATGGTCGTACGCAGATTCCCGCCGGCCTGATTCTTTCTTAGGACGTTATGATATGCGGGAGCACTGGAACAGCCACTACAGGCACGTACCCAGGATTTTTTTTCGGGGGGGGGGGGCCCACCACCTCCATCATCATCATCATCATCATCATGTTTTATGTCCACTGCAGGACGGAGGCCTCTTCTGCGATCTCCAATTACCCCTGTCCTGCGCCAGCCGATTCCAACTAGCGCCCGCGAATTTCCCAATTTCATCGCTCCACCTAGTGTTTTGTCATCCTCGATTGCGTTTTCTTTTTTTTTTTCTCTTGGTACCCATTCTGTAAACCTAACGGTCCAACGGTTATCTAACCGGCGCATTACTTGACCTGCCCAGCTACATTTTTTCCTCTTGATGTCAATTAGAATATCGTCTATACCCGTTCGCTCTCTGATCCAAACCGCTCTCTTTCTCTCTCTTAACGTTATGCCTAGCAATCTTCGTTCGATCGCTCTTTGCGCGGTCCCTAACTTGCTCTCAAGTCTCTGTCCCACATGTCAGCACTGGCAAAGTGCACTGATTGCACACCTTACTTTTCAATAATAATGGTAAGCTTCCAGTCAGAAGCTGGTAAGGTCTGCCGTATGCGATCCAACCTATTTTTATTATTCTGTGAATTTCCTTCTCATGATCAGGGTTCCCAGTGATTAATTGACCTAGGTAAACGTACTCCTTCACAGTCTCTAGTGGCCGACTGGCGATCCTGATCTCTTGTTCCTTTGCCCGGCTATTTATCACTATCTTCATCTTCTGTATATTAATATCCAACCCCACTCTTACACTCTCTCTGTTAAGGTCTCCAATCATTTGTTGTAACTCGTCTGCATTGTTGTAGAATAGAACAATGTCATCGGCAAACCGAAGGTTGCTGAGATATTTGCCGTCGATCTTTACTCCTAAGCCTTCCCAGTTTAATAGCTTGAATTCTTCTAAGCACGCAGTGAATAGCTTTGGAGAAATTGTGTCTTCCTGTCTGACCCATTTCCCTATAGGTATCTCCCTGCTTTTCTTGTGTAGAATTAAGGTAGCTGTAGAACCTCTGTATATATTCTTACGCGAAGGACGAGCCAGTAAGACGAGAAACTATTTACAGATTATATTTACAACAACGGTTGCAGCGCTGACCGGTTAGATTCACAGCGCGAGCCCAGTTCGTTCTTCCTCCTCTTTTCTGGAGTGATGGCGCCCACGCACCTCGTTCAAACAAACAAATACCACACGCATGTAGCAATATTTTTCAAGCTTTTTACGTAAGCGTTCTGTAGTCCTTGATTACGTAGTGCCTCTAGACTGCTGGTATCTCTACTGAATCAAATGCATTTTCGTAATCTATATAAGCCACATAGAGAGGCTCATTGTACTCTGCAGAACCTTCTCCTCCCGCTCTTCATCGTTCCATGTCTTGCAGCGCCCTTCCGACCTCATCGCTAGTTATAGGAGAGTTTCTGTATCCTGTTCATTACTGTTTCTAAGTGAGGTATCGTGACTCCTCTGGGTACTGTATGCAGGTCAGCTTAGAATTTTTCCGCTGCTTTTACTGTATCTTCGAGATTGCTTATGATATTATCCCTCTTATCTTTTAGTGCATACATCATGGTTTGTCCTATGCCAGGTTTCTTTGTTACTGATTTCAGGCTGTGTTCATTTTTTTACGGCTCCTTCAGTCTTTCACATGTTATAGTTTCGAATATCAGTTACTTTCGCCTTGTTGATCAGTTTTGACAGTTCCGCGAATTGCGGAACGCTGTGCGACCGCCAGTCCCATACAACCGCGTAGAGCGCTGGACTCTGCGATTCTGGACGTACTGCGTTCACCGCGAAAGGTTAGAAAGACACCCAGATAAGCACAGCAGAGAAGTGGCTACGTGAGGTGGTTCGACCGATAACTGTAGAAGCGTCATTCAAAACAAGTAATTGTTCTCCACTTCCGGCGGCGTTTTCTCTACTTCCTTTTTAAATGAAAAGATGTTGATCCATAAATAGTCTCATGAAAAACGGTTAACTTTTTTATTATTCGCTTTTGCTTGCAGTTTGGTTGTTGCCTTGGCTCTCTCCCTTAGTAGATGGCTTAATTTCTCAACTCCTTGCGATTTTTGTTTCCAGTTGCCGATTTTGCCCGAAAAGTGCTATACAATTAGGGAAAAACAGACGAGGTAACGGGTGACAGTTACCTCGTTTAAGGGTAATTGCAGGGTTTCGTGATGGACGCTCTTTCACATTATTTTATTTCCCACCTTATCTAACCCATATCACAGGTATATGGTTCCGGGCATCTGCCAGCGCCGCGGCGAGCCGTAACTCAGGGAAATAATGAAGCAAAGGGAAAAGTTAAGCGCAATTGGCGTTTTCTCCGGCCGCAACTCGTTCCATGAGAGTACAGACCAGCTGAGTAAGAGCCGCATCCCTCTCCTGGTCCCAGGATTAGCCTAAACAAAAAAGGTTGAACTAACAAAAGCTACAGCTATGCGCGTGACGGTTGAAAAGGTGGTGACAACTGAACGCATCTAGATTTAATCGCGCGGGTGGGGAATCTATGAGAAAACTGTCCTTCACATTACAATAGATGCCGATAACTACCGCCATCTAAAAGGAGTGATAAAGGCAGCATAATGCTGACCGATGAACAGCTGCCAAGTCTCAACATTGATCTGGCGGCGCATTACGAATGTGTGAGGAGTGGTGGCGTAGGTTGGGAGGGGGGGGGGGGGGTATGCCACTTGATTTCGGGGGGGGGGGGGGCCCGGGCCCCCCCGGGGCCCCCCCCTGGGTACGTGCCTGAGCCACTAACAATGTCTAACGATGTAACCACTAGTAATGTGTCGAGACCCTGATCATTCACATCATCAGCAATCACCAGCAACGTGATCACCACCACCGCCATCATAAACCCATTTATGCCCACTTGCAGGACGGAGGCCTCTGCCAGCGATCTCAAATAAACGTTGTCTCGCGTCAGCCGATTCCCATCTTGTTCCTACACACATACTTTATCTTATCACACCATTTTCTGCTGCAGTACGCGACTACGCTTCCTTTCCCTTGACACCCATTCTGTTTCACCCCCAGATCATCAGTTATCTGTTCAGCTAGCGCACAACAAGGCCAGACAAACTCTATAGCCAGGTTTACATGAATGCGACAGAAGCGCATCGTATTAGCTTTCGAATGCATCGCGTCTCATTAAAGGAGGTAATTCGCTTGGAAGGCGTATAGCATCAAATGCGCCAAGTAGTTTGAGGTGTAGGATGCGCATTTCCGTGGCGTATGTAAACACAAGCGCATTGTATCAGGAATTCTGGGAAGGTATTCACTGCGGTATGACAATCAGCCAACCAACCAGCGGCGGCCACGTACAGCCGCACCGCAGGACGCGAAAATAAAAATTGCGGCTTACGGAGGAGGCCGCACGGCGATTTCTTTTCACTCATGAGTACATTACGCGACTGCACTACCTGTCGAAACGATATTTTTTTGTCACTGATAAATGAGATTAACACGAGTGTGTTGCTTGACTCACGCCGTTAACGTAGTCATGTCCACTTTGAAGAGACAGCAGCCATGACGGCTGCTTTTGGCTACCACAGGACACGGCAACAGTTGCGGGCACACTGTCAAATTTTATTATCCCGATATATTGCGGTAAGTTTCTGCAAAATAAACGTCGCGTAAATTTTTCTGCGTGGACGAATGAAGGAGAACCTCCCGACACGCGGTAGGTACCTTCAGTGCATTTCGCAACGCGGCAGCAAAATCACGTTTATCGGAAGTGAGCGCTATATATATATATATATATCAAAACGTTTATTTAAAAGAAAAAAAAATGCAGAAAGCGAGTGGGTGGAGCCCCTAGTCCAGGGCCCCACTGGCTTGAGCGGTCCGCCGTGCTTGGTCGAGAAGCGCTAGTTGCATCTCCCGATCCTCGCTGGCGAGCCAAGTCTCCCACTGCTCCCTTCCGGAAAGTTTGCCGGCTACAGGCAGGACTCTTATGACTGGCGCCGAATACAGACGCACATATTTCCAAACCTTTATTTGAAAAATGCCATTCACCCAACGCTGTACAGCGCTCGCTGTCCTTGGTGCGGAGGCCGGCCAACTCTCGCCCACATTACGTGGGACTGCCAGAAGTGAGCGCTAAATTTCAGATGTGTCACTGTATATGGCGTTAGCTGGCTGGACAGGAAAATGCGCATTACTGTAAACAGTTGTGTATGAGTAAATGCGATACGGTAAATTAATACGATACTTTCTCTATACCGTATCGATGTAAACGGGGCTCGGCTTATTTCTTTCTAGTAATGTCAACTACACTATCGGCTACCCACGTTTACTGTTTAATACAGACCACTTTTTTCCTGTCTCTTAACGTTATGAAACTATCATTCCTCAAAAGTGAAAAATGGGCGAGTTAGTGTGGAAGCATGGCTAAATTCAAAGCGCGAACTACTGGGACACAAGCTAAGGGAAAAAAAAGACACGACACAGCGCCGCGTCTTGTCTTGTGCCTTAGGTTGTCTCCCAATAGTTCACGCTCTGAATTCGGCCATGCTATCGCTCACCCCTATATCGCGTTTTGCGCGGTCTCCTCCAGCTTATTTGGTAAAACATCCAAGATTCTGTCCCAGATATTAGTTGAGGTAGAATACAATAATTTTTCCGGTTTATTTTCAAAGTTAAGGATGAGTGATCGGTCACGACGGTATAGTGCTTTCTACCGCCTTCCAACACTACGGATCAAATCAATTTTGCTCTTCTGGGAATTTCCTTTATGATGAGGGTCCCCTGTGAATAAATGGCCTAGCCGCTTCGACAGGCTGACTACTTGTATAATGTTACCCCTGTCCTTATGCTGGGTTCAGCGAGGTAACCGATTGAAGTATCTGCATATACGAGCCACTCTTAGAGATAGGGTAAGCATCCGAAGGATACTCAAAGACAGCGCGTTCATTTGGACTAGGTGGTACGTGTTGTTGAACAGCAGAATTTTGAACAACGTGAAACAGAACAAAACGCGTGCGCGCGTGCGTGTGCACACAGACACACACACACACACACACACACACACACACACACACACACACACACACACACACACACACACACACACACACACGCGCACACACACACACGCACACACGCACACACACACGCGCGCACACACACACACACGCACACACACACACACGCACACGCACACACGCACACACACGCGCACACACACACACGCGCGCACACACACACACAGAGAGGGAGAGAGAAAGGCACCTTCTCTTAAAAAGTTTCCTGTTCAACGCTGGGTACTCTCACTGCTGGAGTTCAGCTTGCTCCCTTCACGACCGAAAGTACGGCTCATACTGATAGCAACGTGTCCTGCCACTTTTACTTCTCTTTAAATTTAAGAAATATTTAAGAAAAATTTAAGAGAAGCTTGTGACCTGGTCACAAGCTTCTCTTAAATGCGTAAGCATTTCTATGTTTACTCCACGAGGAAACTAAGACGCAAAAGCAAAATAAATTCCAGAGAAAATAACGTTCGCCGTGGTGAGTTTCGAACCTATGACCCCACGCTCGGAGGCCGAGTATCTCACCCTCTGGGCTTAACGCCCACGTTTGCTTCGTTTCCTCTATTAAATGGGAGAAATTTTAGCACAACCTGAGCACGAGGTCGTGGGAGCGAATCCCGGCCATGGCGGCCGCATTTTGATGGGGGCGAAATGCGAAAATACCCTTGTACTTAGATTTAGGTGAACGTTAAAGAGCCCCAGGTGGTCTAAATTTCCGTAGTCCTCCACTACGGCATGCCTCATAATGAGAAAGTGGTTTTGGCACGTAAAACCCCATAATTTTTTTAAAGGTTTAGCCCAAGGAAAACAAAGCGCTAGAGAAATTTAGGGCGACTGAAAACACATTCAAAACACACGCAAGCACGTGCAAGCGTGCGATCTTGCAGAATGTTAACGTATCTTAACCATACGACGCAAAACGAGAACAAGGTGAAAGCAGGAGCCAACGTTTCGGCAAGTGGACTTGTCTTCTGCCAGGTGAAATATGCTTTCCTTGCCGCAGTGTGTATAGGTGGTGTTCTTCTAAAGGGGAGAGGGTGTATGCATGGTGGGTGCGGCGACGAGAGAAGGGTGTTAGCGGCGAGGGTGTTGAAATGAGAATAAAGAAGTGCTGTGCACAAGACCAGTGACACGGCCGTCTGTCAATCACGCATCAACGCCCATGTGTCAGCCGGCGTGCCAACGGCGTGTGCAGCAACCCTCTATTACCTGTTTCGCTGGTGGTCGTGGGCAGTGGCGTAGCCAGAAATTTCATTCGGGGGTGGGGGGAGGGGGCTGTTGTTGCAGGTTGGCCTCCTCCTCATAGTATTTGTCGAGGGATTAAATACGTGAATAATACCTGCATCGGCATTGCCAAAGATGCTGCAAACGAATTCTTGAACTCTGTGCTCTGCCAAGACAAATAAAATATGTATTTTTTTCATAAAAGAATATACTCGTATGTCTCAAACGTTGTGGCCGAAATAACTGATATCAATGGTTCCATATTTTCTGTCTACTTATTGAGTAGAGATAATATCACACGAACATTAGCACTATGTCGGTTTGAAACCAGCAAAGCAGTACATGCCGCTGATATGAAAAATGTAAAGGCTATGAAATGAACAAGTTGAGGACAAATATTCTAATGAAACTTTGTCGTTCAAGAACTTCGTTAACATTTTTGTACGTAGACACGGCCAGGGTAAGATTTCAATTATTTTGTCCTTTGTTTCAATTTGTTGCGCAGGAGCAGCTGCCACCGGTCGTGTATTGTGAGTAATTGCACCGGAATTATAGTCGCAACAGAGAGCACATGTATAGAGCGGGAGTCCTGCAAAATATACAAGGGCGAATGAAATGAAAGTGAGCCAATGCGAATATATGATCGAATCGCCTGTACTATTTAAAAAGTAGTCTCCATGAGCATTCAGACAGTTGTCCCACTGAATAACGAGTGGCGTGATTCCCGTGTCATAAAGCTCCGTGAGTAGCTGCTTCAAAAATTCTGTAACTGACTCTTTCACGTCATCGTCCGACACGAATCTGGTTCCCTTGAGTTGTTTTTTCAAATGCCCCAACATGTGGAAGCCCCAAGGCGACATGTCTGGGCTGTATGGCGGACGTTGCAGCGTTTCGCTCTTGAACTTTGCCAGCTTATCTTAACCACATCAGCGACGTGGGGCAAGATGACCCCATTCCTGAATTTTCCACGTCGTTTGTTCTTGATTGCGACACGCAGCCGATCCGGCGTTTGAAATATCGGAAACGATTGATAGTCTCTCCAGGTTTAGCAAATTCGAGCAGTAATAGCCCCTGACGATCGAAAAAATAAAGCCAACACCTTTCCGGCGGAAATGATGGCCTTTGCTTTCTATGGGGGCGGTGAATTGGAATGTATTCACTGCAAGCTTTGCCGTAGTGTTTCAGGCCCGTAGTAGGGGCACCATGATTCGTACCTGGTCACAATTACAGAAAAGAAGCCGTCACCCTCATTGTCATACCGGATTAGGTGAGTCCAGGCAGCGCCGAACCTCTCCGTCTTCTGGCGGTGGTTCAAAATCTTGGGCACCCATTGCGCACACAAGAGCCGATGCCCGATATGTTCATGAATTGTGGTGTGACCCGAACCGTGACTGATGTTCACACGCCCTGCCAGTTCATCGATGCTTATCCTCCGTTATTGTCTAATCAGCTCATCAACCTTGGCAACTGTGTTCGGGGCGATTACACGGTGGCTTTCGCCCAGTCTTCGATCGTCTTTGCGATTTTCAGGTCCTTCTTTGAACCATTTGCTCCAATGCTTCACAGTGGCCAATGAAATGCAATGTTCAACGTACACCGCAGCCATGCGGCGACTAGTTTCTTTTTGGAAAACAACTTCAGTTGTCAAAAGGCTCACGATACCACGGTGTTCAACTTTCGGAGTATCCATTATGTCACGCAACCATCTTCAGCCCACTGAATGTGAGCATTAAAAGCCTTTATCCACACCTGCGTCTCACTTTTGTAAATGAGAGATGCCCCAGCGCTACGCGCATGCCTCGCACATAAATAACCGAATCATTATTGCGTGGGGTGGGTTAGCTCATTTTCAGTTGACTCGTCCTCGTACATTAGAAATTAGAAGATACATTGAAATATACAATTGTGAAGATACAGCTTGATAAAGGGCAAGAGAGTGTCACTGGAAACAGTGTTCACGTATTCAGAAAACCTCGCAACAAGATATTTAAATTACGTATAAGTTTCCAATTAATCTATGTATCTAAGAAAAAGTCACTGTATATAATGTGTCAAACAAGGCAAGTAAGCATGCTGCGAAATCAGAGATACAAAGATCACAGCATTTCCTCCCTCCACTCCCCTTGATGTATCACGCACGACAGGAGGCGGCGCGCTTTCTCCCCGCCTTGTTCCCTTGCGCACACAAGACTGAGCCACCATCGTCAGCTCACCCACCGACGCTCCTCGTCCCAACAACACTGGTGATGTTACCAGGATCGCCTGGCGTGAGAATGAGGCCGCCTATCTGGCTGCATTCGACTCCAGCCCCTCCAACGCACCTGCAGTCACGGTTTCCCTGATCCAGGCAGTTGTCCGCCAAGAGTTCGCAAACATGCGTCTTCAAACCATCTGCTCGGCCCATCGCCCTGATACCCACCCGGCTTCTTCAATTCCGCCCCGTCCCGCATCTCCTTACCCACCACGTTTCCGAAACTCATCGGAATGGCGCACTTCTGACGACAAGCCCATTTGTTTCCACTGCCATCGAATTGGGCACATTTCTCGGCACTGTCGCAGTCACTGGAGTTCCCCGACCCGGTCTACTTATACTGCCTACTCTCGCCCCGCAGGTGGCCCTTCTCGTCCATATGCCGTTCGCTCCAATAATGCCGCCACAGTTTCTCCTGCGCCGAACCGCCCCTATTATCGTTCGCCTTCGCCCCAACGACGACAGTCTCGCTCTCCCCAGCCCCGTCGCTCCTGTTCTCCGACTCCCTTCGGAAGCCGCTCCCAGCCGGAAAACTAGACGATGCAGCGCCTCGAGATGACGCTGTATCTCGAGGCGTAGACGAGGCGTGCAAGTAGACAGTGTTTCTGTATCTGCTCTTATAGACACTGGGGCGCATTTGTCGTTAATGAGCGCTGACCTTCGTAACCGGCTGAAGAAAATAATCACGCCCGCCACGACGCCTGTTGTCCGTGTCATCGATGGCGGAATAGCCCCCGTAATTGGTGTGTGTGCCACCCGCGTCTCCTTCGCCGATCGCCTCACTATCGTGCTATTCACAGTCATCGCCCACTGTCCCCACGACATCATCCTCGGCTTAGACTTTCTCTCCGCACATTCCGCTCTCATCGTTTGTTCCGCCAGTATTCTCCGCCTAGACCTGCCTGTTCTGGATCCCGCTGAACCACACCCCAGTCGTCTCAGTTCCGTCGACTTCGTTCGCTTGCCACCTTCGGCAGTGACTTACGTTGACTTCGTGTCATCCCCACCAGTCCCCGACGGTCACTACATCGCGGCTCCTATGCAAGACGTCCTCCTAACACACGGGATCCCAGTACCTCATACAGTTTTAACTATTACGGCGAATTGCGTCTGCCTGCCACTGGTCAATTTTGGCTTGACGACACAAGTGCTGCCACGCGGGATGTCTCTGGCCCAGCTTTGCTCATTTGAGGATCACTCAGTCGCATCTATCGCAGTAGACGAGAATTCAGCCGAACCTCCTCTACAATCGCAGTCGGCGACTTGTACCATCGCCGATTTACAGAAAATGATTGCACCCGACTTGCCATCAGAGGACGCTATTGAGCTCTACCGCGTTCTGGTTTCCTACCACGATATTTTTCACTTTAACGATCGTCCTTTGGCTCAAACTACAGCTTTTAAACATCGCATTAATACCGGCGATGCCCCTCCTATTCATCGTCGCCCGTATTGAGGGTCACCGGCTGAACGTCAAGTTATTCACGCTGAAGTTCGCAAAATGCTTGCCAAGAACATTAGTGAACCCTTATGTAGTCCATGGGCGTCACCTGTTGTAATGGTAAAAAAGAAGGATGGCTCATGGCGCTTTTGGGTGGATTATCGGCACCTTAACAAGGTTACCATAGAGGGCGTGTATCCCCTACCTATGATTGATGACGCCCTTGACTGCCTCCACGGTGCTCGCTATTTCTACTTTATTGCCCTTCGCTCCGGCTACCCGCAGATTGCTGTGGACGATCTCGACCGCGAGAAGACTGATTTTGTAACACCCGATGTTCTTTATCAATTTAAAATGGTGCCGCTCGGTCAATGTAGCGCCCCTGCCACTTTTGAACGCATGATGGACTCCCTTCTTCAAGGTTTCAAATGGCCCACGTGCCTGTGCTACTTGGACGACGTTATTTATTTATTTATTTATTGAGTACATACTGCAGACCACATTGTGGTCCTTGCAGGACGGGCAGACATTGAGTACAAGGCATATACATGATACGTTCGTATACGTTCATAAAATATATAGACTTTACAATGATATATTGCTCACAGAAACATTTAGTGAAAAAGATAAAAACAGAATACCTAAATCAATTAATGGTGCAAACAGAACGATGGGCGTCACCTGGGCGTCATGAAATGTACTTCACCCATTCAGGACACACCCTCTTAAAACGCCCGTTCAGAACATCATCCCGTTTATCTCATACTCGCCCCTTGGCGGCGATAAAGTGCCGGACGACGGCGATGAGCAGCTCATTCTTCCCCCATGCCATAACACTTTGGAACGCACTCCCGGATGACATTGTTTCGTGCAGTGACCGCAAAACATTTCGCGAAAAACTAAACGATTTTGATAATGCCAACATAACCACATGAATACCACATCTATTTATTTATCGCCTTGTTGTTATTGTGTATACGTTCCGTCTTCTTCTTTTTTGATATTTTCTTTTTATGTATCTATTACAACTAATGTGCACTTTATTATGTAACTTTCTTATGAAGCTGTTCGACTTTGATGCACGCCCCCCCCCCCTCTTATGTAATGCCTTCGGGCCCTTAAGGTTGAATAAATGAAATGTAAAAAAAAAGGCAAGGGAATTGCACATCAAAGGCACATCACATTGCACATCAAAGGCAAGGGAATTTGAGAGCCGAGGACCTGCCCCGCTCATTCAACAGGAAGAACACATTCTATACAGAAAAAAAGACAATAAAAACTCACATAGCACACAGTCACATATTGTAAGGCGCGGGCAGCGAATTCCATTCAGAGATAGTTCAGGGAAAGAACTTATAGCTGTCTGTCCTAGCATAGATAGGTGTCAGCGTATCCGGACGATGGTGTCGTGTGTACCTAGTGGAGAGATGACTTACGTATAGTGAAGGGTCCAAAGCCAATTTGTGATTAATTAGATTATGTAAGAAGTCTAGCCTGTGTTTTTGCCTTCTTTGTTCAAGCGAAGGAATATCGTTAGCCAACATGAGCTCTGACGGGGAATCCGAACTTTTGAACTTAGAATAAATAAAACGAACAGATTTTCGCTGTATTCTCTCAAGTTTGTTAACATTGACTTTAGTATAAGGATCCCATGCAATGCAAGCATATTCAAGTTTTGGCCGGATATAGGTTAGGTAAATGAGTAGCTTAACGTTTGAAGGGGCATTTCTTAGTTTGTGTCGCAGATAGGTTAGCTTTCGAAATGCGGAAGAACATGTTTTGTCAATGTGAAGGTTCCAAGAAAATTTATTAGTGAACGTTACGCCAAGGTACTTGTAACTCTCAACTTTCTTTAATTAAACAGATCCCATTTGATACGTATATTCTAGGGGATTCTTTTTATGCGCTATGCGAAGAGAGACAGTTTTATCTATGTTTGCAGCCATGCCCCATTCTTCGCACCACAAAAATATATTATTCAAGCTAGAGTTAAGTTCCTTCTGATCATCCACTGACTTAATAGCCCGGAATACAACGCAGTCATCTGCAAACAGCCTTACTTGTGTTCCTGGTTTGACGACGGTGACAATGTCATTAATATATAAAAGAAAGAGCAATGGACCCAGGACACTGCCCTGGGGAACACCTGAAGTGACTGGTAGATATCCCGAGTTGTGATCGTCAACTGAAATATACTGTTGGCGATTATCCAGATAGTCTGTAATCCAGGTAATTATGATGTCCGGAAGATTAATGTTCTTTAATTTTAAAATATGCTTTCTGTGAATTACCCTATCGAATGCTTTACTGAAGTCCAAAAACACTGCGTCAATTTGACCGTTGGCATCCAAAGCTTTGGCAATTGAATCAATTATTGTTACTAATTGTGTGGTAGTGGAACAACCTTTTCGTAAGCCATGTTGAGCACTTGTTAGTATGGAGTGTTCATCTAAAAATTCATTAATGCGAGTTGCGATTATGTGCTCGAAAAGTTTGCAGCACGATGACGTTAATTATATGGGGCGGTAATTCTCGAACAATAATCGATCGCCTTTCTTAAAGACCGGAACAACTCGAGCCATCTTCCAATCTTCAGGCACTTTCGCGCTTAACAAAGATGCTCTGAATAATACAACTAAGAATTTGGCAACAGTTTCGGCGTATCGCCTAAGAAACACATTCGGGAGGTTGTCAGGGCCAGGGGTTGTTTTGGTTTTTAAATTGAGTAACATAGACACTATGCCATGGTAAGATATAAAGTTTGCCTCATGCTCTTCAAACACTGCAGAACTGAAAGGTGGTCCTGACCGTGCACGGGAGAATACGCTATGAAAATAGGTGTTAAAATGTTGTGCGATGGCATTCAAGTCGTTAAGAATGGTTCCATTAACTGCAATTTCTGTAGTAGCCTTCTTGCTATTGCCAAGGTATCCCCAAAAATTATCCGGTGCGTTTTTTATAAAGTTGGGCAATGTTGTGGAAAAATAAAAATTTTTTGAATCGCGCACGGCGCATGGCAGCTGTTTTTGGAGTTCCGTGATAACGACTGTGCGTGGATGCTTCTTTTTTATTTGTTTGATTTTGCGCTTTAGTTGTATTATTCTGCGCGTCATCCAAGGCGTGTTTTTATTGACTTTCTTAGTTTTAGTCGGTATGAATGTATCTATGCAATGCCTGCACATTGTAGTAAACGCGGTGCAAAGGGCAGACACATCACTACTACTATCTGCAAAGCGCGTAAAACAAGTTTCCATGTAGTCGACTATGCTGGCGTCATCCGCTCGGGCGTAATCTTTAAAAGATTCGGTATTGGAAGTTTTAGGAACAGTAGTTTTGACAATGGGCAAGGAAAGTGCAATAAGGTAATGGCCAGATAAGCCATCTTCGATTGACATGGTATGCTCGGAAAAAGCTCGGTTTAAAAAAATAACATCTAATATAGAACATGATGACCCTTGCACACGCGTGGGTTTGTTAACCACTTGAATAATATCATGTGTTAGCATAATGTCAAAAATAATGTTAGCATTTGCATCGGCCTCATTGTTTCTTATAGTATTCTCCCCACCGTATTCTTCCTACGTAACAATATTATTACGAAATCATCGAGCGGTGCTCAAGAAACGAGCCGCTGCGAGAACGACGACGAAGTTGGTGGGTGCGCTTGGCGCGAGCGAGTGTCGGCCTGCCTGCTTGGCTCCAGTGTAAATAGCCTGTAAATAGTCTCGTCTCTCTGTGTCTTTTCACACGTAACAATATAATAAGGATATCCGGCAACTCAAGCGTCCCGTGGCCTATTACTTTCCGCAAAAGAAGTAAGAAAATGACCTTTCACCATGAGACAATTTGCGGCACCGCAACAATGTTTCCTTTTGCTTTTTTACGCAAAGGAAAGCATGTTGGCCACAATCGAACGCCTACTTTGGCCACCTAATGTGGCTACCGAAGGACTATCGAAGAAAACGTGAGACGCTTGGTCAACAGATGTCCATACGCATACTGCTCGGTATCCTACACCGGCGAGACAAAATTTTGTTAAGAGGTTGCGCTCAAGCGAGCGCGTTGGATGCCGTCGAGCCTTCGCAATGATGCTGGGGAGCACCCATTTTTTTTTCTTGTCTGCTAGCCAGAAAGCGTCCAAAACTCTACCAGGCGAAAATGCGCTCGGCCAGAGAGAAACGAACGCGCATCGATGTGCTCCGCGCGGTCGTCGGGGCAACACTAGAAAAGCGCATGCGCCCTGGCTGGCTCCGGCTGCCCGCGGGTAGCGAGAACAACAAAATTGAAGAGGCTCAATGTGTCCACGCGAATACAAGTCAAAGTTGAAAGATAAATAAGAACCTAGTTACCTTTCGTGTATTTAGTGTCTTGACGTGGATGCAATGGCGCAGGTGAAAAAAATGTTTTGATATTCTTTTCTGTGACATGACGGTAAAAATGAACCACCACAATGCTTCGTCTCATCGGACTTCGCTGCGTGCTTTGTCAACTTGTCTGATAGCGTGCTCGTAAAGCTTGTCTAGTTGCATGGTCCGATGTACGACATTAAAGAAGTCAATCCACCTTTGGCGTCAAATGTTTATAAGGTTAAACCCCCATTGTTCCGGAATTTAAAATCTAAATAAAGCACGACTTTGTAAATCTCAATGCACCTTCGCATCAAAAGTTTATAAGAACTTTATACCCATAAAGAGTCGCAAATGAAATTAATGCGCTCCGTAGATTCCGCGGCCTCCGCGAGGTGCCGCGACCAGCCCACTCGCCATCAAAACGCCATTGAAACTTTGTGCTCGGATGGAGTTCCTTGAGTTATGTGACCCCGGTGCATGTGCGTTGCCGCGAAATCTAGCCCGATTTCGCAATGTTCGCGCTGAAATGTCTTTTGGAGCGTGAAAAGGACATTCTAGACAAAATCCAGCATGATTTCCGGCGCCGGGGTTTGTTTTGGTCGGCGGTGAATGACGTCACTGAAAAATGTCGGGAGGGGGGGGGTCTGAAGCCCCATAAGCCCCTCAAAAATGAAAGAGAAAAAAAACAAATTGAAAGAAAATATTGTCATGGAATAAGTCAATAAATAAAAGGAAAAAAAAAACACTAAGCGACCAAATTACGTGTTCTTGCCTACAGCTTGACATTTAGCATAGCGAATAGATTCTAAAGCTCCTTTTGAAACGTTTATGCCTATTGGTTGCAATGTCGTGAACTTCTGGATAAGGTATGATTCTCTGTGTTTTCCTTCTCGTTTAGAACGGAAATTTGACTGTAAGATGTAGAGTTTAAGTTCAAAGTTATGACCTGGTTGGTTGAAACGCTCGGAGACGGCCTTGGGAAGCTTTTTAGCTGTGACCACGGGTTGTCCATTTACAGTAACTATATGCAACATTAGCATTTAAAGCAGGAAAATGAATGTTTCCCAAGGCATTGCGCTTAAAATTCTCTCGATAAACGCGATTGCGTCAAGGGCCTCCTCTCTCAAAAGATTCGACGCCGGCGTCCCGCGTCCAGTATCCGCCGCCGTTTTTGCGAAAAACATTCCGAGCCACGCATACTCAATTACTCTTCTATCACCAAAGTTCCTCATACCTTATGCTTCATTCTTTGCCAAGTTGTTTCTCAGAATTTTGAGAATGACAGCCCACAAGGAAATGTCATGATAAAAAAGAAAGGAAACACCAACACATACCTTTTACGTTAGTTCTTCCCAGACTGAAATATTAAAGTGCGAACCCATAACAGGAGATCGGTCCATGCAAGAGGCTGCGTTTCTACCAGAAAGCTCGCCTTGGGGCAGAACGTTCACCGCCAGCGTTTCCCGGTAAACATTGCGGTTACGTAATCTGCAGTTGCCGAGAAGCGTGCGAAGCAATCAGGGTTATGCTATCGCGTTCCACTCTTAAAGGCGAAGCTCAAGAGTTCTCCAAATTTTTTTGACGGGAATTCGACCGTCTCTCGTGCTGTTGTTTTAGGAGTCTGGGAAACATTTCGATTAGAGCTGTATGACACCCTCGAAAGTTTCAATGAGTAACTTGCTATAAAGCCTGTAACGAACCTACACAGAATAAACATATTTCGCTTGTCACTCAGAACACTGCTTCGTACTTTGAATAAATATATACACCGTGCTTCGCATGGTTTACCGAGAATACCGAAGGAGAAAACTAAATAGCGTGTATAACGCACGAAAATTGGTAGAAAGGGACTGTTCAGTGACTATTTTCAGGGCACGTAAGCAACCTCAACAGGGCAAATTTTCAGCACACGTCACCAAAAAGTTGCCTTCATTTTTTTTTCAAAATACGAAATATCTGCTGTTTTTCCTCCTGCCGGGAAACACGTAGCAGTGCAGCTCCTATGTAGAAACAGACTGAAAATTAGATTTTCAAAGTCAGAAGTGACACGTGCCCTTGGGAAAAACTGAAGTGAGTGTTCTATTGGTATTGAAATGGCTCTGCACGTTACACTAATGTCATTTGCAGGAACATGTCTACGATGAGTCTTGATAACACAATGAAATCCGATAGTTACCCCCGTAAGAGCTTCATTAGATTTTTGATGATGGTAAGATACTGAGATTGCAACGCTACGTAGGCTGTCTCAACAAAGATAAATAGTTCCAGCATTTGATAATCCAAAGATTTCATGCCATAAGCACACAATCGTCGGGCGCGGCGGATTATAATATTTTATTCTTACCTCACCCTCGGCCACAGGTTAAATGTAGCAAACTGATTCGAATACGGATATAGCGGTCAAAAAAGAACTGGACATTTGTTACGGCGGGAACTGGCCAGCGCCAGCCATTCTCAGCAATGCGGGCGTGTATGGTGAATCTCGCACGAAGTCCGCTACAGGGTGTCCCGAAAAGGCAGGAAAGACAGTCCTCGTTGTCCAAGCAGAGGGTGCGTAGTAAAGAAAAGTATTACTTATGTGGTGACTCTGCTTCATGCCTCCCCTCTCTCTCTTTATGTCTTTCTCTGTTAAGAAAGAAAATTTAGCTTTAGTTGTTCATTTGTTGGACTTTCCAGCATGCAGCCGAAAGTGGCCGTTTTCAAAAGGGGGCGGCAATGACACACTTTGTCCCCCCCGGTAGATAAGCTTATGCAAGAGGTGTTGTTGTACATGATAGCGCGATAACAGAGAGTACTTTGTAACGCAAGCACTAAACAAACCGAAGCAGTTTACCCGTACAAAATGAATTTTAACATTTTAATATACAAGCCTCTTAACAGGATAATTGTCTTGCAATACAGAAACAGACAATATTCAAATATATTTGATAAGATTAAGAAAAATATCAACGGTCATCCTATACATGAATATATATGTTTACAAGTGAACAAAATACATCTTCAATTCCCTACGAGAAAAATTAGTAGTGTAGACATGTAGACATAATTATTAACGATTTTTGGTAAATTGTGTTTATTGTACTGTAATTTCTATTGAGCGTGAAAGCGTGGTACATACCAAGGATCAGGGTTTCTGAGATGTGCTGGTATTTTATGGTGCGCTGCAGGGTCGCTATGGATGTAAGCTAATTTCTGGACTCTTCCTTTGCAAAATAAAACCTCTGTGAAACACGATATTTGTAGTATCGATCTGCCCAAATAATTTCGTATTTCTGTGACATAGCTTTTGTCTTCGATAGAGGATCGGTATTGGCAATGGCTCTCGGCGCATTTCTGCGTTCGTGCTGCACTTCGACACGGCACTCCTGAGCTATTGGGCCCAGGTGGGGTGGGAAATTTTGACAGCCTGCGCAACGTTTCAAGCAATTTATGCTTATAGGCACGTAATTGAGCATTGTGACAATTTCGGGTGTTGTGGCGCTATTAATTTGAGGTGTACTGAAGCTGCAGGAGCGACTTTGTGGCTTCCAGAAGATGCGCCAGACGACTGCCTATCCTGTCGACTTCGACGTCAGTTTGGATTGACTTGGTGGCCGCCGTGACATCTTCTTTGAGCTGCTCTGACCATTGGTCCAGGGTAGGGGTCGGGTCCTATGCTACTTACGTTCTTCCCGGATTTTATGAAACAGGTCCCAAGCTGCAATGCGAAAATTTCTGAGTCCTTTCTTCTCCACGTTAATGCTAGTGGCTAAGATGTGACCACTACCCAGGTCCGTTGACAAGTTATTACCGTTCGCCGTATCCACGTCCTTCATGAAAGTGAGGTGCGGGGTAGAATATCTGGTGCAGGAATTACCTAATCTAGTTGGGAAGGCTGAGTCGGTAATTAAAGTTAGGGTGTGATTAGCTTTACTCTTGCCGTAGGTCGGCACCTTTGTGGGTATTCTGAGGGTACGCCCAAGCTAGATGCGGAGCGTTGATGTCCCCGGCTACGATTAGGGGGGAGTTCCTTACTTTGCTGGCCGCTTTCGCAACAATCGTTGCATACCTCTGCCTATGGTCAGCAGGCGTGCTGTATATAATGAGTATGAAAATACTGTGATCGTTTTAGACCGCCCGGTATAATTTCTACCAGGGTGTACTCCACATTCCTAGAATTATCACTAATGTAATGGGAGATAAAAGTGCTTCTATGCGTTACCAGAGTACTGATGCCCCTTTTTTCTTTACTGCGTGTCGTATACCCTTTCTAGCCCAATAAGTAGACCGAATCCATGAGCGTTTCTTGTAGGAGGATGAGGGGCGGCTTTTTCTGATGCGAGCAGATAACTGCTGTAGGACGTGCCTCTTGTGCTGGAATCCCCTACAGTTCCACTGCCAGATTCTAATTCGTTTACGGTTCGCCGCCATGATTAGACTTGGAAGTTAGTTGGTCATATAGGATGCTGCTAGATGCAGCCACTGTCTGCTCGGTCGAGGCGGAGTATGGCTTCTTCCCCTTAGTAGGCTGCGCAGGCTGCCTCATGTCAAACACGTGCTTCTCAAGCTCGTATTGTCTATTACTAAATTAATTGAAACTTTCCACGAGACCATCAAGTGTGGCTCGTAATGCTAAGCGATTTAATGGCGTCTTTAATTTCTCCCTTGGCAGAACTGCTAGGCTCTGGTTCCGCTATAGCTCTCTTTTTAGCCGGAAGTTCGTAGTGTGATTCCTCAACTGGAACTTCCATGGGAGTTTCGCCCACGAAATACTGAGGTGACGCTGGAGGTTGTGCTAAATTAGGTTTAGTCGCGTTCCTTAAATACGCCAACTCGGCTTCGAGTTGCTCCATTGCGCTTTTCAGGCATAATAAAGAATGTAACTCGAGTGCAATGTGGATATTGCTGCTATTGCAGTTCGCGGCAGTGTTGCCATGTGCACGCGAAACTTGATAGGCTTACACCTTCAAAAACGAAGCTTCCAGGTGCGTCAGCCCACTGTCAGTTTTGTTGCTTGGCGAGGAGATTACGTATCTCGACAACTGGATCTGTTTCGTATTGGCGTATCTTGTCGCGCGTCATACGTCCCCCTTTTCGCCTCTGTCAGCTTTTGTTGCTGTTGTTGTCTTGTCGGTTGTTAGCCGTTTACAATAGTCGGTTATCCGTGTTAGTTTGGTTTGTGTTTTGTTTTTAAATAGTACGCCGTTCAATGGACCGACAGATTGCACTTCGCTTCTTCACCACCATTGCCCGCTGCCCCTTCTTTCATGTCTTTTTTATGCGTAGCATATTGCAATCACTCAGTTCAGCCCTTGGGCGCGGCCGCGCAGCTACCATTGAGGGTATGAGCCATTGTTCATTGCTGCGCGTCTCATATTCATTGCTGCGCGTCTCATATGTGAGTCTATTCTCTTTTAAGTTTGCTATGGTTGTTATTAGGTTGCCTCTATTTTTATGCGTTGCATATTGCAATCACTCAGTTCAGCCCTTGGGCGCGGCCGGGCAGCCACCATTGACCTTTAGCGCAACCACTTGACGTGACGTCACGACAGCCGGAGGAAAAGCTGGGCCCCAACTCGCGCAATATGCAACGCATTCTTGGCTTAACCAAGCTAAGCCTGGCCATTTTTTTTTACGTTCCTTGCTCCGTCGACCCACAGATGTGACGCTGTATGTGAGATGTGATCATTTTCCTTTTGATCACCATCAGATTACCTTCGACAGTCGTTTTGCTTTCTCCTCACTTCTCACGAGCTGAAGTGTTGGCTTAACGAAGGGTTACTTGCTCCTACGAAACAAACGCTACCGTAACCAGCGGCCTACATACCCTTGCAAGAAAAGTCATTTGCCTACTCCGAAGTGCATTCCGCATCTTGATCTTGTTTATCGACTGCTCAGTTTCGCTGCCCTATATAGCGCAATCGTGCGTCATAAGCCTGCCGATAGAATGATAGGCTGCGCTTTCGCTAGTTCTGCGAATCTACGCGCAATAGTGCAGGCGGCCACAAGGCAACCGTGATCCTTAACAGTACCGTTACGCCACAGTTGGCCATAATGCATCGCGCAAGACGTTGTAGTGACAAACCGCGCAACCTAGAGACGTTGCTGCCGCCTTGCACGTTTCTGCCATGCCAAAAGAGAATCGCGTCTTAAGCTTCTTGCCCGATTCTTGGCATTCAGTCATTAGTAGCAGCTGGCCGGCATTGCAGTGAGCTGCTAGTGCAGTGTCTCCGCAGTCCCAGCACACATAATAAACTAGGGCAACATTTATTTGTAATTCCTTTGCTCCCTTGTTCTCAGAGAATTCTCCGATGAATTTATGCTTGGAACCGACTTTCTTCGATGGTATGGCGCCATCATCGACCTCCGCCGACGCTGTTTATCGTTCTCTACAAAGAAAGCGACGACACGAGACGCCTGCCGCAATAGAGCTGCTCTTCGAACTTCCGACGACAGCGCCACGATACCACCTTGTGTAACATCCGAGGGCACATGCGAAGGCGAAGTACTCGCAGAGTGCAACGTCTACCTTCTAATTACCCTCGGAATTAGCATTTCTCGAGGAATCATTGACGTTAGGGATGGTCAAGCTGACGTCTCGACCACCAACTTCACAAATGAACACCGACACCTCTTCCGCGGCACTGCCGTCGCTTACGCTTAAGCTTTGGAGGACGTCATCGAGTGTTTCGCTTGTGAAGAAAGCGGCAGCGATGAAGAAAGCATTACCTAATATCGACATCAACAACGAGCTGTCGGATGACAATAAGGACAGTGGCTCTATGGCGGCAGGCGTATCGTGTCGTCGCTTTCTTTGTAGAGAACGATAAACAGCGTCGGCGGAGGTCGATGATGGCGCCATACTCTCGAAGAAAGTCAATTCCAGGCATCAATTTAAGGGAGCATTCTCGGAGAACAAGGAAACCGATCGGAAACGTAGAGTTTTGATTTCGTGCACGAGAAGTGCACACACCAAGTGGTTTGACGGCCTGTCCACCAGCTGTCCGTACGTACGCCCCTGCCCAAGGAGTAACAACTTTCTTTAAACTGCTTGCCAGCTTTTAGCTGGTAATCTAGTATTCAGCGCAAGTGTCTGTTAAAGTAGAACATTTCGGCCGTCGATCAGCACAGGTGTGTTCATAGAAAAGTTGTCTCCTGCAGCCTTAGACACCGGTGTCGTCAAGTCCCCGTCGGCCTGAGGTCGCGTCGATTGGAGGTCGCGCCCGTCGAGTGTCAGCGGCCTCGCCTGAAAAGGTCGCTGACGTTAGTTTTCCAGGCGAGGGCTCGGAGATCGTCCTTGCGACATCCTACTTGCACCTCTCGAATAGGATGGTCGTGGTGACCGCGACCGCGACTGGCGCCTTGATGACGGTGGCGCGCGCTTTCGGCCGATAAAATCTTCAATCTCAGGTGGCCGTTGTCCGACACGGGGTCGGGGTGAAGGAACAGGAAACCCCTGGAGTCCAAGGCGGTGGTACTCTCACTCTCGGTAGACATGACCCGCCTCACCACAGTGGTAACAGAGCGGTCGTCGGTCGGGCATGCGCCAAATGTCCAATTTACGTATGGCTGGTCGAACCTCTCCAAAATAAGGAACCGCCGGCACTGATTGAAGCATGGCATACGGGGTGACGGCTAGTAACGGCGCTGCTGCGGGGATAGGCCGCCCGAATGCGTCGGCATAAGTCGCACGCTGGTATTCGCTAATGGTAGCTGGGTCGCTGGTGACGGGACGGTGCCTCTTAAAACGTCAGCGTATGGTGTGCGTCGTGGTTCAGCTCAAGTTGTGAGCACCTGAAGTTGTGGAGCGGCCTGAAGTGATGCTTCGTAACGTGGTACGCCGAGCGCATGCTGCACTTCGTCACGCACTACGCTAGCTATTAAGTTGACTAATGGCTGCTGCACCTGATGCAGCTGTCGCAGCTCATTGCGGACTGCCAAGTCCCTTCCTTGGCAAGACTGGCTGGCGGACTTCGAGCGCGTAGCGGAGTTCAGTGAATGGGACGGACGAATCGAAGCTCCGAAACGTCTACTTCAACCGTTTTGGACGGGCTACGAACGAGTCCACCAAAAAGATGCTCTTTCGCGCCTCGCATCAAGTGACGCAGGTTCTTGTCTTCAGACATGGTAAGGTCAGCGCGCCTGAACAGACGCACCATGTCTTCCACGTACATAGCAACACTCTCATTGGGTTTCTGAATGCGAGATTGGAGGGCCCATTCTGCTCGTTCCCGGCGATCGGAGCTGGCGTAGGGGTCCAAGAGGCTGCGACAGAACTCACGCCATGATGTCAGAACACCTTCGCGGTTTTGGAACCACGTGCGAGCACCGTCCAAAAGGCTGAAGTACTCGTTTCGGAGCTTCGATTCGTCGTCCCATCCCCTGAAATCCGCTACGCGCTCGAAGACCGCCAGCCAAAAGCGTACTTCAGACGCTGTATACTCGCTACAGAAAGCCACGAAAGCGTGCGCGCTGAAGAAACAAGCAGAACAAAGTTTGCAATCTGTAAAACTGCTTTAAAGACAGATATCGCAATTGTGTATCTGTTAAAGCATTGCGGGCGGAGAAATGGTATATGTAAATGTAGAGCTTCGAAGAAATATTTGCAATGTTTGCGAATATTTTCCATAATTCCTTCTCAGAATTTGCGAGTGTACTTCAGAGCAGGGCATAATACATCAACATTGCGCACTGTCCCTATTCCAGCAGATTATTGCAGTATAAATATTGGTGATAATTTTTGTTTAGTACTGAGTTAAATTTGATGCTTTCCCTTTCTTTTAGTTTCACGATATGTGTACGATAAAGATTGTGAGCATTAATAAAATTCTGCTTGTTACAGTCTGATCATTTGAAAGTTTTTTTTCAAAATACAACAGACCCCATTAGAAATGGTGCAGTGGGTGCCAATAAAACTGATCTTTCTTTTCGCGTCCATTTAGGTAAGAGCTAAGTGTGACCTTCTTACAGTTCGAATAAGGAATATGATAACAGACAGTATCCACCAATGGCCAAATCCACCAATGGCCAAATCAAAAATAGTTATCCAGTCATTGCAATACTGCTCACAGGTTCCACAGGGCTCGTTAGAAAGCGTTTTGTAGATAAAAATTGATAATAAACAGGCAGTAAACTGAACGACGGCCATTGACCGCTCCAGTAGTGACGTTTGATCAAACTTACAAGTGGAAGGCTAATTATATAATATTATAGAATGACGTAATTGTGCCGCTTCACCCCAGCCAAACAAAGTTACATAAATTTTGCGCGTCAGGAAAAAAAAAAATCTCTCAGCCTGCCAGGTGCTCGCCCGGCGCTGATTATAGTTGTAGCCGGGGCGGTAATGCGGTTCAATCGCGATGAAACATCCATTTTCTTACGTTCTTTTTGTGGAAACTCACAGTTTCTGTAAACTAGAGTGTACTCCATTCTATTACACTCTATTGGAGACGCACCGTGGCAAGCCGCCGCCTGCGAGGCCGGTCGACGCTTTCAAGAGCGGTCGACCCCGTTACTTTTCTTCACGAAGAGGCGCTCTTCACGGCAGCGGTTCGCGCTTCTAGCACACTCTACCACGGCAGCCGATATCACTTTCGCTTCGACATGTCTTTCGCTAACTGCGTCACAACACTGTGTGGCCAGCGTGGCAAAAAAAAATACACCAAAAGGTACCGAAATAAGTCACAGTAACATTGGGGCCCATTGATCAAGAGGCTCTTCAAACTGACCTCAACTCTGTAAGTGCTTGGTGCCATACTTGGTCAATGTCACTAAATGCCTCAAAGACTAAATTGATATCTTTTGGTGATCGAACTACTAGAATTCAAATTTCCTTCGCATTAAACGACAGTAACCTTGAGCTTGCATCCAGTTATAAGTACCTATCGGGCTCCGGTTATGCAGTGATCTTACGTGGAAAAGCCACATTGAAAACTTTTTAGCATCTGCTAACCGCAGTCTAGGCTTGATCAAACGTAGTCTAACAGACGCATCACCCCACATTAGAAAACTAGCATACATTACATTAATTGGACCAAAGGTTGAGTACGCGTTGGCCTTATGGGACCCAGAAGAAGAGTGCCTTATTGATGATATTGAAGCTCTGCAAAATCGGGCTACGAGAGTTATTTCTTTCGGACTGTTCACGAACAACTAGCTTTACGCAGTTAAAACAGCATGCCGAACTCGAGAATTTATCAGTTTGCTACGTCGCAAAGTAGCACGCTTAACCCTCTTTCATAAACTTTACCACCCGTTCCTTCATGAAGGCTTTTTTCATACCCCGTCTGCTATATTCCCTCGTCATGATCATCCTTTCAAACTAAGACGCGTTTTTTGTCGCACATCACGATATGCTCATTATTTCATACCACGCACTACAACCGAGTGGAATAAGCTGCCATCTGACATTGCAACAGAACTCGGCTTTAATCAATTTCAGAGACTTGTTCGGTCGTATCTTATGCACTGAATGTTCACCAATCGTGCTCGTCCCCTTTTTATAGTTCCTCCAGCTTTCTTTTCTCTTTTCTCGGTTTTTTATATTTACTTACAGTTAAAAAACCACAGTTTCGTGGCACTAAATCTCAATGTTTTGCATTGTATAACCATTGCACTGTTTTGCAGCGCACAAAATGACACTTTATCAGGAGTTGGCCTTACAATATATTTTTTTAGAGTGTGAATGTTTCCCGCTTTTCTTTTTTACCTAGTATATTGTTGTCACATGTTATATGTTACCTTTGACGATGTTGCATATCCCCCCAATGTAATACCCTCCAACGGAGGGCCTTAGGGTATACTGAATAAATTTCGACGTGCCATTCAGCCCTAGCGAAGTTATGACGGTAATGCACAGTCTGAATAGCAAGTCTGCCTCAGGTCCAGACGGAATCTATAATAGAGCTCTAAAGAACCTGGAGGATGACTCCACTGAGCTCCTCACTGAAGAGAATAATCGGTCTGGGAGCGGGAATAGGTGCTGGAAACCTGGAAGTCGGCATAGGCTGTTCTAATTCCGAAGCCCACGGGACTTGCAAATCTTCGGCCAGTCTTTCTCACGTACTGCGTGGGCACGGTGTAAGAATAGGTTAGGTGAGGGAACGGCGAGGGCGCGCCGCTACGCAGAGAGGAGGTCGGAGCATTCTGCTTACACGGCGGTCAACAGAGGGCGCTACTGACTGTTCCCCGCTTTCGCCTTCGCACCATTCGATTGTTTTTGTCTGCTTCGGCTTGTCCCTGCTTTCGCGCGCGCGTTTAGTCAAATCTAACGCCCGGATCGACTTATTATATGTGGCTGTGCGATGGTGACTGTGCTATAAAGTTTGTAAACTAAGGTCCCTCTATAATTTCCAAGGTAGCGCCAAACTGCCGCGCGCGCCACCTAGGAAGTTCCTGTAGCAGACGGCGCCCACGCTAAACCGCGGCGCCGCGGCATTCGTGAAGTGAAAAAATATCTGCATACGCGCGGAAATAAAACCTTCTGGTGCCTGACTGTGGCGAAAAACGAAAGAAAGACCCGAACTGCTAAATTTAGTCCTTTAATTTCAAATAAGTGCTCCAAGAAAATAGCTCAGGAGAGCGTAATGAGGGCTTGATCGCCTCTATTCCGCGTGTTTACATTTCGTTCGTTTGCGCTCAATCGCCGCGCGAGCCTTGGTGATTGCTTACGCTTAATCCCGTATGCTCTGTGAAATCTTTTGCATGTAAGTGTGCTGCGTACACATAGCGGTTGCATTGAACGAAGAAGTTGTGTAAAAATGAAGGCTGACAGTCGCTTTGACCGGAAAACGTTCGACATAACGTCGCTCAAACGTGCGATTCTCAAAGCGCGTGACCCTCACGGCAAATAAACAACATCCTGTGTGTTTGTGGAAACGAGTGCGCCAACAGTCTTCTTGTCGCTGAGTGTGTCTGTGTGGTTGCGATTATACGACGACTGCTGTGTCTTGTGGTTCAATGCTACGAGCCAGTGCAACTGTCGTGACATGATGAAGAGGTGGTATGGATCGTGTCAGCGTGTCTCCTCGATCGTGTTCGGGCTGCCAGCGCAATCTGATCTCGCGGCACACCAACATCGAGCGTAGTGTGTGCGCGTGTGTGAATGTGGTTGACTGTTCTCGTGAACCGTGCGACGTCGCCGCGTAAACTCGAATCATGACGCGCATTGTTGTGTTTATCCCTTTTCGCCTCCGTGCACCGCTACATCCCCGTAAGAATTAGAGGGCCCTTATACGAAACGCACGCGGATTGACCGAGCTATTACTGCACTGTGTTTTGCTGGCAATCCGCGTATCGCTTGTGGCGTTTTTCTTATGTTCATTTGCAGTTGTGCGTTTTTCATCAATAAAATGGCATTGTCGATTACTGAAACATCTTCGAGTGTAAGGGAAACTTGGAAGGAACGAGCTCGCAGCTGTGTGTAATGTACTTTGATATACTGTATTACGCTTTATTATTTGACGGTCAGTAGCTGTGGCTATGCAGTATTCGTTTTTAAAAACAGAGTAATGCAGGCACTTAGCAATATATTTATTCACATATGCAATGCACAAAATACGATTAGGATATTGGAAATTACGTTTTGGACATGTTGTAAAGCGCAGTTAGCAACGCGCGCACAAACACAGGAAAGTGTAAAAGTAGAATTCGCTGCTGAATTTTATTTTTTATCGCACGTAACGCAATGCGGATATTTGTCAGCGAGTTAATGCGTTTCTGCCCCAATATTTACTGCATGCTAGGTCATACTGCACTTGCTAAGTTAACGGGCTCGTAATGCACTAAAATCAGTAATCTCCACAAACTTCGGCCGTCAACATTCATGTGCGCGAATGAAATAATACTGCAGCTCTGCACACACAGGTGTATACTTTCTCTCGCACCTTCGTATCGCTCTACGTTACTTTCCTCGCATAGTCGTGCAGTTACCGACGGTTCAGTCTTTCCGTCCATTTCTATGCAACCAGAATAACCTTCTGGTTAGGGTTTGTTTGCTGCGCGGGATGCAAAATAACTTCTTGTCGTCCTCCGTCTGATCTCGGCACCCATCCGCACAGCAACAAGGCATTTCGGTCCTTCGCATCCTAGGTCATGCCGATCTATTCAGCGGGCTCACAGCGAACTAAAATAAATAATCTCCACAAACTTCGGCCCTAAACATTCATGCACGCGAATGAAATACTATCACCGCTCGACACACGCACGTGTATACTTTCTATGGCACTTTTGTATCGTTGTATGTTACTTGCCTCGCATAGTCGTGCTTTTACCGACGGTTCAAAGTCCGTCCGTGCAATTCTGTGTAACCATACTTTTCGTCTGGTTAAGTTCTGGTTGCCGCGTGCGATGCAAAATAACTTCTTGCCATCCTTCGTCCGGTTTCGGAACCCAACCGCACAGCAACAAAGCATTTCGGGCCTCCCGGAACGAAATTATCGCAGCGATGGGCAAAGCACAACATGCGAAACGCGCGCTCTTCGCCCGGCGCGCAGGAACTTTCATGGCGGCAAAGGGGCGGAGCAAGGTCACATGTCACCGCTCAGCCGATCGCAGGCGTTGTCGGCTGGATCAAAGCCTGACGGTACTTTTAAATGATTGAGGGACTTTATTCCCCGGGTCTCCCGCTTTCGCCTTCGCGCCATTCGATTGTTTTTGTCTGCTTCGGCTTGTCCCTGCTTTCGCGCGCGCGTTTAGTCAAATCTAACGCCCGGATCGACTTATTATATGTGGCTGTGCGATGGTGACTGTAGTATAAAGTTTGTAAACAGGGATGAAGTGCCTCAGACAGGCTGGCCAACGTTTCGATAGGAGGACCTATCTTCGTCAAAGGCGGCCTCGTCATCCTCGGCGTGTTAGTTTTAAAGGGTTAGTGCAGTGACGTCACGTGCGGGTGTTGTCGCTGGCGGCTGGTTTTAAAGAGAGAGATTACAAGAGGAAACAAGCGCTGTCGTCCGACGTCTGTGAGCTTCATTCTCAAGACGAGGGGACAAGAGCGTGAGAGTGGGCACGCGGGGAGAAAAGAAAAGAAATAGAAGCAGAAAAAAAGGAAAAAAGTGCATTAGGAACCGTCTGCACGACAAGAAAGTTCTCAAAAAAGATGGCCACTTTATTAGATGGTCGTGCTACGACGCTGTGTTTGTTGCCGACAGCAAGAACACCGGTGCGCTTCGAGTCTGCCCCAAGCTTACTTACAACCATGTAAACCCGTCGAACATGCTGAAGATGAGGGTAAAGCTGGCCACACAGCTTTTCAGCAATTCTGTTGCCAAAGGAATCATGTTTTATGCACGCAGAGGTGCGCCAAGGTTGGCTGATGCGGAACCGACAGCTAAATTTACACTTTTTTTGAAAGACCTGTTCGACGCTCTAAACCCCCGGTACCCTGCAGAGGGCATTCGACCAGGAAGCAGAGATTTCACTACTCTCCAAACTGCATCTGAATGGCTCGACTCATGGGAACAACAGGTTGTAAACGGTGACATTCCAAAAGACCTCTTTTTGACCCAGTCGACTGCCGAAGGTTTGCGCGTTACGCTGAAATCTGTCCAACAACTTTCTACCTACCTTCTAAAAGACTGCGGTTTCAAGTACGTGTTGACGGCCAAAATGAACCAGGACCCCTTAGAATGCTTTTTCGGAATAATCAGACAGGCGGGAGATCAAAATGAACATCCGACCTTTCCCACATTCTTGCAGTTATACCGCATGCTAAGCATGTATTCTTTGTTAAAACCTCCGCAGTTTGGAAACTGTGCAGCGCCTGATAACAGTCAGGCTGCCGTTGTTACTCTGGCGGATTTAAGGGAGATATATCATAGTTCAGGTATGGAGCAGCCAAATAAACTGCAAGAATTAAAGCTAAAGCTTGAGCTAAACGACTGCGACGCAGACGTTGTAGACTGCATTGTATACTACGTCACTGGCTTTGTCTCAAGAAAACTCGCAAATGAGGCCTCCTGTACGATTTGCAAGGAGGCGCTTGAGGGAACAAAAGGGATCGCAAACGTGCCTCAAGCCGACCTGGTGAACTTCAAAACGAGAGGCAGGCTGACGCACCCGAATATGCATCTTTTTGATCTCTTCAAATACTGCGAGCCAGGCACGTACCCAGGGGGGGGCCCGGGGGGGCCCGGGCCCCCCCCCGAAATCAAGTGGCATACCCCCCCGCCCCCCCCCCCTCCCCGCCCACGCCACCACTCCTCACACATTCCTAAAGTGCCGCCAGATTAATGTTGAGACTTGGCAGCTGTTAATCGGTCAGCCTTATGCTGCCTTTTTCACTCCTTTTAGATGGCGGTAGTTATCGGCATTTCTTGTAATGTGAAGGACAGTTTTCTCATAGATTCCGCACCCGCGCGATTAACTCGAGATGCGCTCAGTTGTCACCATCTATTCAACCGTCACGTGCAGCTGTTGCTTTTGTTAGTTCAACCTTCTTTGTTTAGGCTGATCCTGGGACCAGGAGAGGGATGCGGCTGTTACTTAGCTGGTATGTACTCTCATGGAACGAGTTGCGGCCGGAGAAAACACCAATTGCGTTTAACTTTTCCCTTTGCTTCATTATTTCCTTGAGTTACGGCTCGCCGCGACTGGCCGATGCACGGAACCATATACACGTGATATGGGTTAGATAAGGTGGGAAATAAAATGATGTGAAAGAGCGTCCATCATGAAATCCTGCAATAACCCTTAAACCCATAAGCAAGATGACTGTCGCCAGTTACCTCGTCTGTTTTTCCTTAATTGTATCGCACTTTTCGTGCAAAATTGGAAACCGGAAACAAAAATGGCAAGGAGTTGAGAAATTAAGCGATCTACTAAGGGAGAGAGCCAACGCGCAACAACCAAACTGCAAGCAAAAGCGAATAATAAAAATGTTAACCGTTGTTTATGAGAATATTTATGGATCAACATCTTTTTATTTAAAAAGGAAGTAGAGAAAATGCCGCCGGAAGTGGAGAATAATTACTTGCTTTGAATGACGCTTCTACAGTTATCGGTCGAACCGCCTCACGTAGCCACTTCTCTGCTGTGCTTATGTGGGTGTTTTTCTAACCTTTCTCGGTGAGCGCAGTACGTCTAGAATTGCAGAGTCCTGCGCTCTACGCGTTTGTATGGGACTGGGGGCCGCAGAGCGTTACGCAATTCGCGGAACTGTCAAACTGATCCACAAGGCGAAAATAACTGATATTCGAAACTATAACATGTGAAGACTGAAGAAGCCGTAAAAAAAATGAACGCGGCCTGACATCTGTAAAAAAGAAACCTGGCATAGGACAAACCATGATGTATGCACTAAAAGATAAGAGGGATAATATCATAAGGAATCTCGAAGATACAGTAAAAGCAGCGGAAAAATTCTAAGCTGACCTGTATACAGTACCCAGAGGAGTCCCGATACCTCACTTAGAAACAGTAATGAACAGGATACGGAAACTCTCCTACAACTAGCGATGAAGTCAGAAGGGCCCTGCAAGACATGGAACGATGAAGAGCGGGAGGAGAAGGTGGAATAACAGTCCATTTAATCAAACATGGAGGAGACATATTGCTTAGAAAACTGGCGGCTCTTTATACGAAGTGTATATCGACTGCAAGGGTCCCAGAAAACTGGAAGAATGCAGACTTTATACTAATCCACAAAAAAGGAGACGTTAAAGAATTGAAAAATTATAGGACCATTAGCTTGCTCCCAGTATTATATAAGATATTTACCAAAATAATGTCCAATAGAATAAGGGCAACACTGGATTTTGTCAACCAAGGGAACAGGCTGGCTTCAGGAAGAGATACCTTACAATGGATCACATCCATGTCATCAATTAGGTTATCGCGAAATCTGCAGAGTACAATAAGCCTCTCTGTGTGGCTTATATAGATTACGAAAATGCATATGATTCAGTAGAGATACCAGCTGTCTAGAGGCACTACGTAATCAAGGACTACAGAACGCTTACGTAAAAAGCTTGAAAATATTGCTACATGCGTTTGGTATTTGTTTGTTTGAACGAGGTGCGTGGGCGCCATCACTCCAGAAAAGAGGAAGAAGAACGAACTGGGCTCGCGCTGTAAATCTAACCGGTCAGCGCTGCAACCGTTGTTGTAAATATAATCTGTAAATAGTTTCTCGTCTTATTGGCTCGTCCTTCGCGTAAGAATATATACAGAGGTTCTACAGCTACCTTAATTCTACACAAGAAAGGCAGGGAGATACCTATAGGGAAATGGGTCAGACAGGGAGACACAATTTCTCCAAAGCTATTCACTGCGTGCCTAGAAGAAGTCAAGCTATTAAACTGGGATGGCTTAGGAGTAAAGATCGACGGCAAATATCTCAGCAACCTTCGGTTTGCCGATGACATTGTTCTATTCAACAACGATGCAGACGAGTTACAACAAATGATTGGAGACCTTAACAGAGAGAGTGTAAGAGTGGGGTTGAATATTAATATGCAGAAGATGACGATAATGATAAATAGCCGGGCAAAGGAACAAGAGATCAGGATCGCCAGTCGGCCACTAGAGACTGTGAAGGAGTACGTTTACCTAGGTCAATTTATCACAGGGAACCCTGATCATGAGAAGGAAATTCACAAAAGAATAAAATTAGGTTGGATCGCATACGTCAGACATTGCCAGCTCCCGACTAGAAGCTTACCATTATTATTGAAAAGTAAGGTGTGCAATCAGTGCATTTTGCCAGTGCTGACATATGGGGCAGAGACTTGAGAATGAGTTAAGGACCGCGCAAAGAGCGATCGAACGAAGATTGCGAAGAGGCATAACGTTAAGAGAGAGAAAGAGAGCGGTTTGGATCAGGGTATAGACGATATTCTAATTGACATCAAGAGGACAAAATGTAGCTGGGCAGGTCATGAAGTGCGCCGGTTAGATAACCGTTGGACCATTAGGGTTACAGAATGGGTACGAAGAGAAGGAAAACGCAATCGAGGACGACAAAACACTAAGTGGAGCGATGAAATTAGGAAATTCGCGGGCGCTAGTTGGAATCGGTTGGCGCAGGACAGGGGTAAATGGAGATCGCAGGGAGAGGCCTTCGTCCTGCAGTGGACATAAAACAGGATGATGATGATAATGATGATGATGATGGAGGTGGTGGGCCCCCCCCCGAAAAAAAATCCTGGCTACGTGCCTGCTGCGAGCAGAAGTTTGAAAAATATGCGAGTGACAGGCATGCGTTCGATAGGACAATTGATGCCGTTCTGGAAAAGTTCCAGTTTACATTTCTATGCAGTCTTCACAAAGAAGACATGCTTGCGAAACTCATCCACTACTACGTGTGCTTGCGCATGCGTCAATACCGCAGGCAGTTGAAAAGCCAGAAAGACAAAAAGAGCCAGGACTTGCGAAAATTGTCAAAAGTTGTGTGAGCCCGTGGTTCGAAGCGACTGCATGAGCGCTGAAATTTACTTTGCCGTGCCATATTTTCCCTCACTTTATTCTCCCACATTAACCAGTTGTTACCGGACTTGTGCTTCTGTCAGAATGGTTCAACAAATTTCTAAGAGCTTTGACATTCATGGAGTGAAGCGTCTTCATGATCTTAGCGGGGCGAGTATGGATATAATTCATGTTATCGTAATATCACGCTAACATCCGTGGCGGTGCGCCCGTGTATCTCTTCGGCATTGCTATGGGTCTTTTCCTTGCACAGGGTAATGTTCGGCAATATCTAATAACTGGCAGAGTTAGTACGAAGTCTGCAATGCGAAATAAAAGGCAGTGTTTTATTAAATGCATGTGCATGCCATCAACGCCACGTCGCGCTAGGCCCTCGTATACTGATTTCGACGCTTTGTTTAAAAGAGGTGAAATGTTCTTGTGTAAATAAAGGACACTTTACATCCCCAAAGTAGAATACCAGAAGAGGAAGAGGAATGCCAGTTAACCACGCATTTCAAGGAAATACAGGCCCAACGCAACGCATAGCGCTCGCGCCGGTGTGGCCCGGTCGCTCGCGGAGCGGGGAAAAGTTGGTCGCGCCATCTGTCGGCTGCCTCCAAAAGTAGAATGTTAATAATAATAATATTTGGGGTTTTACGTGCCAAAACCACTTTCTGATTATGAGGCACGCCGTAGTGGAGGACTCCGGAAATTTTGACCACCTGGAGTTCTTTAACGTGCACCTAAATCTAAGCACACGGGTGTTTTCGCATTTCGCCCCCATCGAAATGCGGCCGCCGTGGCCGGGATTCGATCCCGCGACCTCGTGCTCAGCAGCCCAACACCATAGCCACTGAGCAACCACGGCGGGTGAAAGTAGAATGTTACGACAGGGCGCTGGGCGCGGGCGCTCTCTCACCTAAACTACTCTTACACCGTGTGCGTGGGTAAGGTGGTGGAGCACGTCATTCACAACCACATTTCGGAAGACGTTGAGAAGAACAATTTATTCCCGCACAACATGATTGGCTTTCGTCCGAGTTTGTCCACACAGGATGCGATAAAGCTCATAAAATGACAAGTCATTGACAACGCAGCCAAAGATGTCAGGGCTATTCTGGGTTTAGATATGGAGAAGGCTTTTGACAATGTGTCTGCCGTTCACATTCTGAATGCCACATCGGAGTTCAATGTCGGTGCTGCCTTTGATAGATATATAAGCTCCTTTCGCAAGGGGAGGCACGCGACACTCAAGATTGGTGATCTCAAGACAGAGGCATTCGAGCTCATTCATAGGGTGATGCCACAAGGGTCTGTGGTACCTTCACTTCTCTTAAACATAGCAATGAACGGTCTCTCGAAAACGCTCTCTGCCATTTGTGGCGTCAGTCACATGCTTTATGCAGATGATATAACCATCTGGTGCACCAAAGGAAGCGAAGGGGAAGTCGAAGCAGGCCTCTAGACGGCACTAGATGGGGTCAAGTCATATCTGGGAAACATGAGGCTGACATGCCCGCTTAGTAAATCCGAGCTACTCAATTACAGGCTAATCAGAAAGGGCCCCAATCCCAAGGGTTGGAAGCCACTCTCGGATGTTGATATAAAGCTAGTCGCACGTGATGGAAGTCTCATTTCCAGAGTCGACTATATCCGTGCACTAGGCATGGGTATTGAATCGAATAGGTCCGGCAACCTCACATTGGCTACAATCACCACGAAAACGGAAAATGTAATTGGGCTCATCAACAAAGTCTCAAGCAGAAGGGGAGGCTTGAAGGAAGACAATCTGCTCAGGATTTTCCACATCTTCCTTATGAGTCACATCATTTATGTAGCAGCTATGCACAATTGGCACACTTCTGAGAAAAAGAAGCTGAAAATCCTTATTCGGAAAAGCATCAAAAGGGTACTGGGCATTCCCACGACCACCAGTACAGAACGCCTCTATCAACTGGGAGTCCACAATTCATTGGAGGAGATTATTCAGGTGCAGCAATCGGCCCAAATGGCTCGGCTGTCCTGCTCTTCGGCGGGGAGAAGAATTCTGGCCATCCTCGACCATAACCCAGTACTTGCTGAACTGATCATTTACGTTGCGTCAATCACTCGTAATGTACACCCGCAGCACAATAGGGGAAGGCGTAGGGTCAGGGCGAATGCCGTCCTGAAGAAGATCAAACACGAACCCAATCGGTCTGCTTTGTGGACGCGGCTCAATATGGCCGGTCGGCTCGCTTTGCCATAGCGGCAATAGATCACAGAGGTCATGCTGTTTCGGTGGCCTCGATGGCTGGAGTCACTCCTAAGCGGAGCAAGTTTCTGTTGCCTTTGCTCTTTTGGACGACAACAGAACGCAAATGTAGACACACTCTAGATCTTCAATCAGGGAGTTCGCTTCGGGCTCCATCGCGAAAGAGGCCATAGTTTTCTCGGGAATAGGGCAATTACTTCACATACGATCACTTGGTTTCCGCCACACTTGGGCCTGAATCGGGACTCGCTCACCAACCTCAATGGCATAGCCAATTCCCAGGCGCGCGTAGTAACTCTCCACGCGGGAGGACGAGCCTTCTCACAGTCCAATGCCCAAGAGTTCCGGGACACTCTATTCACCTTTAATGAATTCACTAAACATTTCTATCTGGAGAGAAGAACCTTTCCTTCACCACATAAAACGCACGCAAGAGCTGAGGCTATAGCCCTTAGGATGCTTCAGACTAGCTCTTATCCTAGCCTGGCCTTCATGCACTGTTTGTTCCCGTACGTTTTTAGCTCACAGTGTCCCTTGGAAACGGCGCAGTGACAAATAGTCGCCTAGCCGTAGCCTGCTTGAGTTAATCAAGTATTCTTTACGTGCTTTTCATGTGCAGCGGTGGCGTAGAGGTAGAACACCTGCCTCGCATGCAAGAGGTCCGTGGCCCGAATCCCGGTGCCGCGCAGTTTTTCACCGGATTAAAAAAATAAAACAAATATCCGCGTGTTGATAAAATTGCATAAACAGGCCTGGAGTGTGGCCTCATCCCGGTAACCAGAACTGGTAACGCGCACTCCCTCACCAGAGCAGGATTGGCCACCCTGGTGCAGTACTTCGCCACAACCTCCTATGAACACCACAACCAAACCCCGGCCCTGAGTCCCCAGGAGCTGCGAAGCAACTGACGATGGCGGCGGTCAGACCTGCGACGCAGCAGAGGGTGCTAAGAATCCCTGGCTCCGGACAGGCCACCATTGGAATATGAACCTGGCACCCACGACGATAATGGAAGAGAAAATAGTCTAGAGAAATTCGAAATCCCACAGGTAACGCCGGAAGAAGTAAAGAAAGCCTTGGGAGATATGCAAAGGGGGAAGGCAGCTGGGGAGGATCAGGTAACAACAGATTTGTTGAAGGATGGTGGGCAGATTGTTCTAGAGAAACTGGCCACCCTGTATACGCAATGCCTCATAACGTCGAGCGTACCCGAATCTTGGAAAAACGCTAACATAATCCTGATCCATAAGAAAGGGGACGCCAAAGACTTGAAAAATTATAGACCGATCAGCTTGCTGTCTGTTGCCTACAAAGTATTTACTAAGGTAATCGCAAATAGAATCAGGAACACCTTAGACTTCTGTCAAGCAAAGGACCAAGCAGGATTCCGTAAGGGTTACTCAACAATAGATCATATTCACACTATCAATCAGGTGATAGAGAAATGTGCGGAATATAACCAACCCCTATATATAGCTTTCATTGATTACGAGAAAGCGTTTGATTCTGTCGAAACCTTTGCAGTCATGGAGGCATTACAGAACCAGGGTGTAGATTAGCCGTATGTAAAAATACTGAAAGATATCTATAGCGGCTCCACAGCCACCGTAGTCCTCCATAAAGAAAGCAACAAAATCCCAATAAAGAAAGGCGTCAGGCAGGGAGATACGATCTCTCCAATGCTATTCACAGCGTGTTTACAGGAGGTATTCAGAGACCTGGATTGGGAAGAAATGGGGATAAAAGTTAATGGAGAATACCTTAGTAACTTGCGATTCGCTGATGATATTGCCTTGCTTAGTGACTCAGGGGACCAACTGCAATGCATGCTCACTGACCTCGAGAGGCAAAGCAGAAGAGTGGGTCTAAAAATTAATCTGCAGAAAACTAAAGTAATGTTTAACAGTCTCGGAAGAGAACAGCAATTTACAATCGGTAGCGAGGCACTGGAAGTCGTAAGGGAATACATCTACTTAGGGCAGGTAGTGACTGCAGATCCGGATCATGAGACGGAAATACCCAGAAGAGTAAGAATGGGCTGGGGTGCGTTCGGCAGGCATTCTCAGATCATGAACAGCAGGTTGCCATTATCCCTCAAGAGAAAAGTGTATAATAGCTGTGTCTTACCAGTACTCACCTACGGGGCAGAAACCTGGAGGCTTACGAAAAGGGTTCTACTTAAATTGAGGACGACGCAACGAGCTATGGAAAGAAGAATGATAGGTGTAACGTTAAGGGATAAGAAAAGAGCAGATTGGGTGTGGCAACAAACGCGAGTTAATGACATCTTAGTTGAAATCAAGAAAAATAAATGGGCATGGGCAGGACATGTAATGAGGAGGGAAGATAACCGATGGTCATTAAGGGTTACGGACTAGATTCCAAGGGAAGGGAAGCGTAGCAGGGGGCGGCAGAAAGTTAGGTGGGCGGATGAGATTAAGATGTTTGCAGGGACGGCATGGCCACAATTAGTACATGACCGGGGTAGTTGGAGAAGTATGGGAGATGCCTTTGCACTGCAGTGGGCGTGACGAGGCTGATGATGACGATGATGATGATGATGACGACGACGATGATGATGTCCTAGCTGCGGGGGGACATGTTATATAGATCACACGATTTGGTGGTGTCCCTCGTTACGAGAGGATAAGGACATCCCTGAACAAAAGTGGAACTCGACCATCAAGAGCTCGGAATACCGTCGTTAGCTTTGAGCTGTCCAGAGAGCCTGCGATGCGACGGTTACGCTGGGCATAACTGTCCCCACGTGGGAGCGGCCCGCGGTGTCGCCCTACGGGGCGGTGCTTCTCAGGATGATTTTAATAAAGTGCTTCGTATCCATACCCGCATACATGTTAAACTAGTTTCTTTGCGACATGTTTTCATTTTCAGCGTTCTGTGCCCTTTTTTTGCGGTGAGGCATCTGAACTAAACCCCCCCCCCTTTTTTTTTCTTTTGTCTGTAATAGGTCTGTTTTTCGTGCGATTTTTTTTCATGATGCACAGATTTACCCATCTGCATTGATATCTTCCTGTACATGTATTATTTAGAAGTATACCGCGGCTCACTTGCGGTCTATAGCTCTATAGGGGGCCGGAGCCTCGTCCAGCTACAAATTGTATAACATTGTTCTCCACCCGTCAGCGGCAGTCAGGTAACCGAGAATTTTTCCACCATCAGCCTCAGCCAGAAAGCCAGCGGTTGAGGGGGCGGGCGGAGGGAGGAAGGGAGCCCGTAGTAGACTGAGGGAGGGGGGCGGGAGGCGAGGGGCATCGTTGTATGCTAGGTATCCTCGGACACAAATTTCGAAAGGGGGACATGCCAGATATGCCGCCTACTTCCACTACCGTGGTCACCCTTATGTTTGGTCACCCCCATATGGCAACCTCAATAAGGTCGTCCCCATATTTCTTCCGTAATCACTCCTATGATTGATTGATTGATTGATTGATTGATTGATTGATTGATTGATTGATTGATTGCCGGATTGCGTAGCGTGAATTGCGACTATGGCGTCACCATGAACGCGAGCGCTCGCGGGAAACGTTGGAGGAGCGCTGGACGCGACAGGCGCGCACCGAGCGCCTGCCACCGAGTATACTTCCCTGCAAATCGGTGGCTTTCGCGACGGCCACGTTTCTTCGGGGTATTCTCCCAGCCGCCCTTGGTGGTGGTGGTCGCCGTGCCTGTGGCTGCGGGGACGACGCCGCATCTGATCCTGCTCGGGCGGGATGCCAAGCCGGGCGCACGCTGTACTGCGGCGTGACTTCTTAATGAGCGATGTCCTCGCGCCGTGCGAGGCGAGCGCTGCTGGTAGGGTGGTGCCGTCTTCTGGGTGCACGGTGTCTAATTAGGTAACTTTTCGTCTGTTCTTTAGCCACTCCGTGCCCCGTACGGACCTCGGCGCAATGCCAACCTTGAAATTTCTTTTTTTCTTTCGTGATGACCACCGCGATGGTCGTGATAGTGGTGATTAGGCGCGTGACGAAGTGTGGTAGGCAGAAAGATTGCGTCTGCACGAATGCATAAACGTGGGTCCGAGCTGTACGGCGTGGGGGGCGTTGAGAGGTATTATCTTCCTAGACCGGCGTTTTATTCTTCTGCTTCCCCAGCAAAAGCCCGTGTTCTCGCAAGATGCCAGCATGTTTCGCCGTGCATAACTGAGCTCAGCGTGCGGAACATCTCCGTCGCTGTAGCACGTTCCCCCATTACCTCCGAAAAGTTGGCATGTGTACTGAAGGACAGTCACGGCGATGAGCAGGACGTCACCGATGGCCCTAAGCAGTGTAGGTCCGCATTTTCGCCACTGTCTGTACGGCCGCCACCAAAATGCTTTTCGAATTATTTTTTTTATTTTACTAAGAAATCGAAAAGCATCCAGTTTTCCTTTTTTGTTGCTTTTCATTAGTTAAAAATGAATGCCAATAACTAATTGGCTGCAGTTAAATTGACACTTCAATTTGCTCTGCTGCTACCGCACAGAAACATAGTCATATATTGCCTAAACTCAAAGCTGCCGCCCTGTGCCTTGCTGTGCCTCCAGCGGTTACTAAACGCCAAGTCGATTGCTTCTGCGCGGAGAGCGGGCCTGTGAGGCCCGCCCAAGTTCACCATAACGCGATGATCTCCAGCTCGAGTGTTTGACCTTGAGCGTGGAACGGTAACTTTGCTCGTTTGCGAATTTCGTTCCGGTTCAGAGAAAACGACTCGCGTCTCGTTCAACTTCGAGACGAAAGAACAAAGGTTCAAATCTGTCTGAACCGGCTTATGCTTCTTTGCGTAGCCTAAAGAAGAATTGCACGAAAACGGCATCAATTTGTTTTGCACAACACCTCGATGTCCGTCAGCCAAACCCAGAAATTTATAACCTATAGAAAACTATATATATAAGAATGATCTGCTGCGTTATGCCAGGCCGATAGCCTAGGGCAGTCGTCTCTCGAACACGAACTGCTGTCTTACTTTATGGGCCCCATACAGCCAAACCAATGTGCGAATGATTCGCGTATTCCAAGAATGTATCAGAAGGAAACTATAAATAGCAACATGCATGCGAAAGTACGTGGGTGCTGGTGAGATAGATTTTAATTAGAGGTGGGTAAGTTAGCCTGCTAATGCAAGTCCATTATATCACAAGAAATCAAAGAGAGAGAGAGAGAGAGATAAAAGAAAAAGCGCAAACGCGTCCACTTGCAGACAAATTCGGAAAGGTAGGCAACGGGCAGCACCATGAAATAGCAAAGTGGTAAGTGGAGCTGTAAGGCACCGTCAGTAAACAGAATATCATCCATCTCTATTTTTGGATACGAAAGCGCACACAGTGTTTGAGATTATAGAAAACAACAACAGAAACTAATAACCTAGGAGTATAGGTAATTAATTTTTCAGAGGAGACCACGCTATCATACCTCTTGTTCACTGCTGCACCAGTGCGATCAAAATCCATCCACAAAATATTTGGTTCAGCGCATTTGTTTAAGCAAATATATACAAGTCTTCCGCCATAAAACTGTTTGACGGACGCCGATTCCAATCGCTTACAAGCGTATTAATAACATTGATCGGCAAAGATACTTTGCAATTGTATCTTGACACGATACGAGATAGTCCGGCAACAAGTATTTGAGATACAGATATAAGGTACTATAGGAAATTATTGTATCTGATACCATACTTTCCATTTGTATCTTAAGATACCTCGATACATTCGCAAATTTCTTATCATAGATCTATATAATGTAGATCCTAAATCCAATCCCAAATATAACACGGTCAGCACATTGTTTGCTTGGGCTGTTGAAGTTGACGTTTATGCTACGTAATTTCTTAGGATTGTTTGTCCAATTTCGGCAATTTGACAGTTAAAAAAGATAGCCTTCTTATGTTTGCAACACGTTGACTATAATAATCGAGCAGATCAAACTTTCGTAACGCATAAACAAGTGCTGGTACGTCCGTAATTCACAGCTTTCATAGCGCATTCATATTTCGCAGAAATCTTATATCGTAGTTCAAAAAACGGTTTTTGGTGTTTCCGAGCAACAATCACGTACAAGAACAGCCGCCTTACAGATGTGCACAAGTCTCCTGAAAGCAGCGTCATCCACGCTTTGGTTCGGAACAGTCAAACTTACATCCTTGAGATCCTTCAAATGGCTGATGTGTGAGAGCCACTAGACGCAAGGCAACCCCATTATTGCATCCTTCAGACCTCGTAACAATGCACCACGCATGATAAACTTGAGTAACTGCACTATAGCTGCATCAGAATTTGCGCGAAAGGCGCCGCACGCATTGACGTACACAGCACAGTACGGTGGCTACGAGCAAGTGCCATGGCACCGACGCAACAGAGAAAAAATATAAAGAAAACAAAAGGTCGGCAGCGCGCAGACATTCGCGGGCTTGTTTTTTTCAAGACTACGCGAGCGCCACCACGTGACTCTGCTCCAATAGGGACGCGCTGACCTTATCGCCTGCCCTCGCTGGAGGTCTCTGGCTGAACGGTCAAACAATATCGGTGCCTTTAGTTTTATCCAGTTGGCTTGGTTACAGCAGTATCACCTTGGGGAGCGGAGTTCAGCCTACGTTTATAGTTTCGCACGTGGATGCTGCGATAGCATTTCCTTGTATCTTAAGATAATCGATACATTCTTTAACATATCGGAAATACAGAAACTGGTACACACCTTGCCGCAAGTATCGTTATGCAGATACAAGGTATCCGAACAGCATCTAAGATGGCACCTAAAACGCATGTACCTTCGATACTGCCCAGCACCGAAATTTGCTAACATGTCTGCCTTCCGACACGACACGCTGAAAACCACACTGACGGTGTTACTACTTCCAAAACGACAGCGAACTCGTGTGCACCTTCAAATGAGGTAGTACAGCTACCTGTGTCTGGCAGGCGACCTCGCCCTTGGGCCGCAGCCTATTTTTGCCGAAGCTGTCAGACGCCAGCAGTCGCACACCGTGATTGAAGTTGCATGCAGAGAAATTGTGAACCCCTTATGGTACAATACTGCCACGCAATAACGATCGTCATCAATCTTGCAAGCATTAGCTACGTCCCTATTTTTGCTGTGCGCTTTTCATGCTTCACTGTTGATAAAGAATTATCATGGACACTGATACGTTCATTTGCGTTCCTTGTACGAACGAAGGAACTCACTGTTATTAAATCTTCTCAGTCAAGTGATTAAAGCCGTTGGCAACATCCTACATCACACTCTTGGAAATGTCTAGTGGTCGACGCTATTAAAATTATCTATGGATATCACTTATTCTGATGGAGATAAATGAAAGCGTCATTAATTATTTTTGTTTCACCACCCTGATTCCGGTCGCAAGTCTCTATAGCGCAAAGATGGGCAGCGTTTAGGCTGGGTGTTTGCCAAACAACATTCTATAACATTCAAGTGCACTTTATTTATTTATTTATTTATTCGGTATACCTACATCGCCTGTACGGCATTATCGTAGGGGGGTTAAAATACTTCAATCGTTGCTTACCAAGCAGACTATCTATGTTTCGCCACGTTTTCAATATCAGGACAGTATGCAAGGAGCCCCCATCCTTCCATTTGAAAGTAGCAATGAATCAGAAAGCCCCTAAGTGCTCCCACGGCCACTGCATGTATTCGTAAGTGTACGAAAACTAACATCAAGTACATGACGGACATGACGATATGGACATGAAGTAGAGGTAGAACATTGATTTTCTATGTTCAAGGCCCCATGTTCGAATACTTCATTCATTCAAATAACTTTATTCAGTGCCCTGCGATTTGGTGGGGTGGGCCTGGACCCCGCCTAGGTTTCAGCCAAGGGTTGTTGACCCTTGGCAGCTTCCTGGGCCGTTACTTGTTCGAATACTTTTATAGGCTTGGAGTGGCGCCTAAGACAGGAGACTAAAATATAATGGCGACAGCCAGTTGGACTATTCTGGTACAGCTGCAAACAATTTAGGAAGGCCGCTGCCGTTCATCAAGACAGCCCCTCCTCAGAAGGGGAAATGTCCTCCCTGACGCTTTATAGTGGCCTTTGAACTTAACATTATTTACCCCAATCCAAAGGAATCATTTGGTGTCTCCTGCCTTAAGCGCACTTGTCAGTGAAGATTTAGTCATGCTTATCTTAAACATCACTATCACTGCATGTCGGCGAACTAGGTAGCGGCGATCGTTAGACACCGTAACAGCAGTTTTGATGTGACCGACCAGGTCTAGAGCCAGAATTTATCACTGTATTTTCTCACGATCTTTGAATGCAAGCTAACCATTGCCTATCAATATTCTTTCGGGATTATGTCTGAATTTTTTTATGTTCTCAGTTTTTGACGAATGTCGTGACGGTGGCCTTTGCATTCGAAGTAACCATAATAATATATTTTTTAGGCAACCGAAGTGGGGGCAATACGAAGCGGAGTGTTTTATGCGCTACAAAGCAATGCCTTCGCGCACTATCGAGCCCTACCGATCAATAAACGTGAAACGCGGCACTGTGTTGAAAGGTGCGCCGCTTATCAGCTCGGCACGTGTATGTAGAACAAGGTTATATATCTATAAAGTACATAATAAAAACCAGGATATCATCGATAAGGAGAACTATTTTAGACAGACTTTTCACTGGTATTAGACTGAGCAAATTCCATTCCTGATATTCTGTTTTCGGTAGCCGGTAGCCAATAGGACATTGTCATGGAGATGCCTGCATAGCCGTTAAGAAATGTGTATTTGATTCAGGACGATTTCATTGTTAAATTCCAAAAACGGTATGCCATTGAATTTTTTTTGATCTTTTCAAAAATATTTATTAGTACGCTCTTTTTTTAATCTGAATAATTCACGGCCAATTGCCCACAATAGCCCTTCAACCATGGCCTCGTGGTTGAGAGTCCACCTCTGCTGCGGGAGGACTCGTGTTCTTAAAAGCACACGCCGCCGCCGGTCACAGAGATGAGCACAGGCGTCTCCAGACATGACACTCGGTCTTCTTTAGCGAGGAACTGTCGTGGGAAAGAAAGCCGTGCCCCGAAAAAGCCCCGTCAAACCCTGTGGGCACAACGAAGTCCTGAACCGCATGCCGTATACATAGAGGCAAACCAACCAAGCAACCATCTAATGGGATGGCAAGCTTGGCTGTTCGATCACCAAGCGTTTCGACTCCGGCGCGTGCTACCCCTTTAGCGCCGATGCCAGCCGTCCTCCCCCTTCCCCCACTCTCCCTCGTCGGTGATGCAAGGTCTCGGTTTCTGGGTCGCTCGCTGGCCGATGGAACGCGACCGACCGGCGGCGCCCCCGGAATGCTCGCTGCGACTCTCGGCGGGGTCGGGCCGGCAACCGGCAGCACCGTCTGTCCAGACCGGGCAGGTTTCTGGGCGACCGCTGCGCTCGCGGGCCACGAGGGTAGCGGGGTTAAGGCGGCGGTGGAAGACAGAAACAAACATTCCGCGGTTCGAGGAGCGCTTGACGACGTGTGGCCGAACAAAATGACGAACCCGGTCGCTCGAAGCATAATGTGCAGCTAGGCTACGACTGCGTACAGGCCTTCAAGTAATTGAAGTTTGTCGTAAACGAAAAATATGCGCCATGTGTCTAAGCATGCCTTCGTTGGCACCCTTGGATAAGACCCCCCCCCCCATGTCCATTTGCATATCTTTTATAGGGTTTTCGCACATCAGCCATTCATTTTCTTGACTATGCTAACCACATGCGCGCTCTTGCTACTCACGTCTCATTTTCCTTGTATTTTTAGTTCCTTAAGGTTGTGATCGTCCCCGTAATATTTTCATTTGGCAGGTAGAGCTCTTTTAATCACGCTTGTTTTCGATGTTTCTTGCTCTTGAGCTTTCCCTACACCGTATACAAATGTAAGAATGCTACCTAAACGTTTACTAGAAGTAGCACACACTTGTAAAACAGCAGTTAAAAAAGCAGTGCGCGTGCGATCGACCACATTTCAGAATGAATAAAATTGTCCCATCTGCAATGCACACGTAAGGCTCAATGATTTCTGATGAAAATGTAAACTTGCCATACACCCTAATGCAGCACGAAGCTACAAAGCAAGCCCATACGGGTTTCTCGGAAAGAAAGCCTTGCAGCTTAAGAAAAAATTGTCTTCGTCTGGAGTAATTCAAGGCCGGACTAGCAAGAATTTTGCGGGAGAACCACAGCCATGGCCCACCGGGTAAAGCGCCCGGACTTCGGGTGCGGGAGCTCCGTCGTTCGGTCCCCTACCACCGGACAACTGACGGTTTATAAACAGGAATCTTGCGTGCGGCATCAGGGTGTGGTAACGGAAAATGGGGGCGGTCACGGATGTCATGACGACGGCCGCAACAGGTTCACAACGAAGACGTTGGTTTGACGGAAGCGTCGTGGCGTTTGCTCGGCTGGCCACGCTTTTTAACGCGATAGCATTAGGGAGCTCGTGTCTCAGAAAAGCCGGTGTCGTCATCATCGGTGTCGGCGGCGTTGGCCGTGAGTGAAAAATCCCGGTAGGTAATTCATAAATAAAAACAACTTGCAAGATGGGCTGGGTGGGAATCGAACTAGGGTTTCCGGAGTGTGAGGCGGAGATGCTACCACTTAGCCATGAGTTCGATGGTTCAGAGCGGAACAAAAGCGCCTCTAGTGAATGCGGTGTTTCCTTTTCTAGAAACGTTCCATAGAAAGTTACACTGCGGTGATATCGGTAATTATGAGCATGTAAATTACAGAAGTCGCAGTTAAACAAGTAGCGAAGTACGTTTCCGCTACATTTCTTCTGCGCATGGCGCACACGCAGAGCCATCTTGCGGCAAACACAAAAGACCCCCTCCTCGCAATGTATTTTTCTTCGTCTCCTCAGCAGCCCTCGGAGCCACGGAGAAAACAGGCACGCGTGGAGCTGCTGCTCGCATTGATAAGCAAATTGCAGCTTTGCTACGTGACGCACGAGTCAATCGTCTGAGAGCCTTAGGTGCCACCAGGAGAGGAAAGCAGCATAGGTGGACTTGTAGTGTTGAGCGAAAAAAAAAGCAAGAAATGAATAGGAGAGTACAGGGAATAGGAGAGTGCTCTATTGCACTAAACCGGGCGTCTGTACCGTCTGCTTCCTTTCTTCGCGCCATTCTTTTTTTCCGTTCAACAACGCAACATGCTGCACCCAACCGGCCAACTAGTCAACTGTTTTGGAGTTCACTAGTTCCATGTCTCGTAGGCCTAACAAGCTCAGCAGGCGACTTGTTGCGCTGGAGCACCCTGGTTCGGATGTCACCCCCGGAAGCATTTTCTCTTTATTGAAGAGTCAGCAAACGGTGCGATGCTTCACAATAGGCATTCAGCATGCGAAATAGAAGAGGGCCATGGTGAGCAGGCAGAGAGCGTGAGGGGGCGCCGCAAGCGCTTGATTTCGCCGGACGTGTGTTCCTGCAGCTCGGGCTTTTGAAGTGTTCTTTAAGTGTTTTTTTCCCTTTGGAACTGTGAAATTCCGCCACCTTTGGGTGCTCCTCATAGCCAGTCCACCTGTGGCACCGAACCGAGCCATCGACGGCGCCCGGGATGCTACCGGGGGCAAGACAGCGTCGCCTAAAGTGAGTCAGAATGCTTTAGGCTTAGCCGCCTCATCGCGTGAACAGCGATCCCTCCAAGGCGCAATAACGCCACGCAAGAATGAGCAGCTGCGGCAGCAGTTAGCTGTGGAGATCATGGCGACCATTCCTGCTGCTGAGTTGGTAACCGCCACCAACGAAGAGACGATGGAAGACGAGCTAGAGGACCCGCGTACACCGGCGTCTCCGTGTGACGCTGCATCACCGGGTGCGTCTCCCGTGCTTGTCACGTCAGTTGTTCCTGTCCAAAAGCGTCCATGTCTGCTGAATCCAGACGCTCTCCCGGAACGCCCATCTAACAGCCCCCCTGGATCGTACAATGTTGCCATCCGTTCAAAGGAAGGCTGCAACATAGAAGACATCCCTACGATGACCCTTCAAAGACGCTCGCTTCTTGCGTCACCGGGACGGGCTTCTCAGGCTACAGATATCACCGAGCCTCCAACATGGTGTCCGTGTGGGTGCCGACCTTAGAGAAAGTGTGCACCCTGTGCACATTGACAGCAATCACCCTTCCCAATGGACGCGTCCTGCCCGTTCAAGCATACCTGCTCTCTGGCACGGACATCTCTCGCTACGTGGTAACAAGGGTCGATCCTCACGGATCGCCAGAAACTCTACGTGGTTGCGACTTTCAAAACTCATCATGTGCTGCTAGCCCGCTACCTAGGACGTGGTCGCACATGCCTGGTAACAGTTTCAGGACCCGCTACCCCACCCAAACGGTTTATCTACCATGGGTGCGTCGTTCCACCTCGTTCATACCGCCGAAGCGTAGTATACTGTTACCAGTGCCTACAACAAGGCCACATGCGTGCATCGTGCCCTAACCCGGCTCAGATGACGACAAATGAGCCAAACACATCCCAAGCATCCCGATGTGGTCTATGCAAATCCAATGACCATTCAACAACGGATCAAGCTTTCCCAACGAAACGTACGGCTCAGAAAAGTAAACGTGGCGTTCGCACTTTTCGCCCTACTCCACATACCCAGGACCTGTTGGTGTCTCCCAGCCGCTTCGCTCCGCTAACAGAAGAGGATTAAGCCATCGAGGAAGATGACCTTCATCATCTAAGGGGTATCTACACCTAAGGCAACTTACAGCGATGTTACTAGCCGGACTCGTCACAGACATCGTGCGTCTACAACCACGGCCCAGGAGGAACTTCAAGAGGAATTGATTGACATGGATCGCAACATCGAAAGATTGCAAACGGAATTATCCACACTCAACTCTCGCCGCAACCGCCTTGTCACTGCGAACACTTCGTCGACAACAAATAGGTAATCGGCGGCGCAAACGCCTCATAAGTGTCCTCCACCAGTAGCGGTGTCAGGTATTGCGTCTGTGCATGAGCCTGCGCCTAAACTCGCCTCCGACCCGGCATCGCTTCCGCGTTACGTTCTGCAACAGTTACAGGCCCTAACTCTTGCGGAGCACTTAAATTGATGGCTGCCACAATAGCCTCTAACCCGCCTTCATATGTAATTCAATGGAACTGTCAGGGTCTCGCTAACAAGGTTGATGAGCTCCGAGAACGCATTCGCTTGGGCTCACTTCGAGCTTGGGCGTTCCTCCTGCAGGAGCAGAACTCTCTTCCTTAAATCTCGGGGTTTACTAGCTACGCAACACCTTCCATCACAGATGGCCGTGCGTGCCTGTCAGGTGATAAACCAGGCAAAGCAGCTATATATGTTCGTACCTCCCTTGTTCAGACGGCTATACCTATGGTGACATGGTGCACTGCGTGGCAAGAGGTCGTGGCTGTAAAGGTGCAACTCTCTCAGTGTGCTGCTGTGCTTGTGTCGTGTTATGTGCGTCCTCACTCGGGACAGGCACCCCGTCTTCGTCTAGGGTGGGTTACCTGGCTTCGTCGGCATCAGCCTGGCTGTCCTATTCTCATCGTCGGTGATTTCAATGCTCCTCACCGTGAGTGGCGGTACTCTGTGTCTAGTGAACGTGAAGGTCTCATCCTTGATACTCTCACCCAGAACAACTTTAATCTGATTAATGACGTATCCATGCCTACACGACGTTGCACCCACCCACGAATGCCACCGCATTCACTGGACCTGGCCTGGTGGTTGGGCCATCAGACGTTACCTGGCATCGGGAACCGGACTGCTGGGCGAGTGATCACCATCCCATTCGGCTCGGCTTAGTACCAAAGAAAACTACCGCCTCCGTCGCCAATCTAGGGTGATCGAATGGGACACGTTTCGTGCTTCGTTATCAAGGGACGCCCTCGCCCCTCTTTGCGACCCCATCCCAATGTTACAATCGGCGGTCAAAACAGCCCCTTTAACGTCATTGGTCGAGGAATCTCGTCCGGCGCCAGATCTTCGACTCCTACAGCTTTGGGCACAGCGTCGCCAGGCAGAGGTTCATGCCAGCCGACACCCAGATTCCGTGGAGGCTCAACGCCGCCACCGTCAGCTGACAGCTGCAGCTAGACGCCACGAACGCCGCCTCTCACGTCAACGCTGGTTGGAGTGGTGTTCTTCGCTAGGTCCAACCAGCAGCGCCGCCTCAATTTGGAAAACGTTCCGAGCAATGGAAGTTGGTGGACGCTCTCCTGACCCGGGTTCCAGAGCGTGCTTCGCGTCTGGCAAAACCACAGACGTCTTTGCATTCGACATGGCGCAGGCATTATTTCCCAGTTATGATACGCAACCACCTGTGGTCTCCGCCCCATTTACGCTTCCGCCGACTGCAGGGGCACTCCCATCAGCTCACGCTATCGCTGGGATGAAGTCTCCGTTCACGGTGGCTGAATTTCTCGCTGCAATAGACCAAGCCAAATTGAAGACTGCCCCGGGTCCTGACGGCCTGACCTATGACGCGTTTAAAAACCTAGAAGGAGCCACCTTGAAAGCTGTTCTCAGCTCGTTAAACGCTACATGGCTGTCAGGAGAAGTACCGGAGCACTGGCTGCAAGCAGCTATAAGCGCCATCCCAAAGCCTGGCAAATATCCATGACAACATATAAGATCTTCGACCAATTTCTCTTATGCGTACATTATGGAAATTGTTGGAACGCATGGTGGCTAACCGTCTCCAGTGGTGGCTAGACGTACATCACTGGTACCACCCGTCGCAAGTTGGCTTCCGCCCCCACCTTGGTGCAGAAGACGGCCTAGGTCACTTGTCCTCTATGGTTTTGATTGGTAGCCGATCGACCCGAGTGAGGTCCGTTCTCGGCACGGATGTGCACAAGGCATACGACCACGTCAGCCGCGCTGCCCTCGTTGAAGTGCTACGCTGGATTCACTTACCCGCGCACATATGCAAGTTTATTCATACCTTTCTTACATCTCGTGAATTCGCCATCCGCATCAACAAGGAGAATGTGAGATCCTTTCGGCCACATCGCAGTGTACCACAAGGGTCAGTGCTGGCCCCCATACTTTTCAACATTAGCCTCCTACCCTTGGCATGGCGATTGGGCGACATTGCTGACCTGCACGCACTCATTTGTGCGGATGACATAACAGTCTGGACCATCCACCCGTCTCTCCAAATTCAAGCCACAAGATTACAGCTCGCTCTTACAATTACAGACAAATGGTGTTCTTATGTAGGACTCACGTTGTCGCCTCAAAAGACGGCTCTGCTTCCGGTCGCGAATGCGCGCGGCTGCCTACGTTTAACACCACCCATATCGTCCTTCTCTTGTACGGAATCAGAATTCCGGTCATCAACTCACTCCGCGTCCTCTGCCTGGACCTGTACGATTCCGGCTCCGCCGGCCCCTGGATTCACACAACACATCAGAAGACATCTCAAATGCTGCAACTCATCGGCAGGCTTTCTCAAAAGTCAGGTGGTCCCACAACCACAATCTCCCGCCTCCTCATACGTACTGTGCTACAGCCAAGATTGATATACTAAGCGCAGTTTCACCACATGACACGAGCAGAGTGGGACTGCTTGGAATCTATCAATCGAGGAGCAATGCGGGTTATTACGGGCCTCCCATAAATTACGCCCATTCACGCACTCCAGGCCGAAGCGCAATTAAATACGCTAGACGAACTGGTTCACCAGCGTCGCCAAGCTCGTTCCGCAAACTGCCATAATATCCCTGAAGCCGCAGCTCTTGAGAAGTGTATGGCACATGGTTCAGTGATGCCCTGCGATTCCTGCCCGTCACGACCACCGTGGCTTTATCAGCAAGTAACGGAGGATCGGCCTCTGACTCGAATACACACAGGATCCGTTGGCCACCTTAGTAAGTCGATTATAATAGCAAATAGCTCATCAACTACAAGTGCGAGCTCTTCCTGCAGACATGTAGCGTATGTCGACGCTAGTGTGAATGATGATCACGTCACCACCGCTATCGCTTGTCCGGAAATATTGCCAGAAATAGCAACCTGCTCGTATGCTTGCTCCCCTGCCTGGCCGTCGACACAGGCGGAGCTCTTGGCAATCCGAGACGCAATATCCGTCCTCTGTCTGCTGCTTACGCCGTCTAGTAGACACATTGACATCTTCACCGATTCCTCAGCTGCCGTCCGTTGTCTGCGGCGTGTTCTGAATTCCGACGTTTTGGCACAGGAGATTCAGGACACAGTTGAGAAATTACCCTTACAGTACGTGTACAATGGATGCGTCGCAATGCACATCCCACAAAAGCCTTAGTGGATGCAGCAAGTCACAACAAAACTTCTCGTCCCCTTCTATTGGCCCCCTCTCTCCGGATACAAGGCTCCTCACAGAAAAAGAACACCTTCGGTGCGCCACACGAGCATTTGTCCCACCGTGTGGCACCGACCTCCCTGGCAGGCTAGCGCGCTGGGAAGAGGTCTTGCTACGAAGGTTACGCCTTCGTGTCGCCCTCACCCCTGCGGTAACCTGGTCGTGGTCGGCACAGTACCGCGCCTCCATCAGCGATTCCTGCCCCTTCTGTGCCACTCCTGTCTGCTAGGTGGCCATTGGGCACCTCCTCTGGACTTGCCCCTCTCTACATTCCCTCCGCCAGAAACACCTGCTCCGATGTGGACCACCCCCCGGTCGGCCGCCAGATGTAGACACTTGGATCTTGGCGCCCCACCACCGGAGATTGCTGGACTACCTCCGAGAATCTGGCGTGTATCTACAAGTTTTAATATTTCTTTATGCCGGAAGGCACGCTGTCGCAATTAAACAAAAAGCAGACAGCGTCCACAGAGAGAATAAAATTTGCGCAGAATTCATCGACGATAATTGTCAATGTAAGTGAAAAGCCCAACGCTTCGAGAAAGCTATTCGCTTTAATAAAGGAATGGTCTATTCATTTATACCTGCCATATATTCTCTGCAGTGCGGATGTTTACGTGGCATTTGTTGTTTCATCGCGTGATTCCTCGAGGAGAGCTGTTGTCCAGCAGCCTGCGAGGGTAGGGTCGACAACACGGGGTCTCAAAGAAATATATATGACAGGTGGCCTTCGGTAACGAACTCTCGCCTCGGAGCAAGCGTGCGTGTCTTTTTTCGTCTCCGACCAGCACCTTCCGACTGCCAGCCACCGACCGCCAACCGCCGACCAGGAAAACAAGCGATAAAGCCAAAGAAAGCTACACGCTTTAGTACACAAATAATGGCTGGAAACCAATGTGAGGGAGCGGGGGAGGTAGAGGAAGATCGCGCTAACGGTAGCTTACTGTAGAAACTTCGTATGCAAAGCTCCGTAGGGAGTTAAGTGTCTGACGCAACCCCGTGGCCTGTCCCAGTCGGTATCCCGGTATGCCTTGAGCCCCTCGTATTGCCACACAAGCGAACAACCAGCTTTGGCTCGCCTGACTCTGTGTCGGCATGTCGAACGCTATCGTAGATAAGCAACTTCGGGACAGCATAAGCAATTTGCTGACTTTGAATCGGAGCGGTGATAGTACCAACTCTCCTCTAAGTCAGTAAAGTACTTGCATCAGCCTGAGTTTGCTTACCTGAGCCCAATTCAGAAAGCGTTTCGTTCGTAAGCAATTCTTGCCATTCGTTGGTTTCTTTCGCTAAAATGTATTTAATTTGATCGAATAGAATTTTCTCTTCGGAGCAGTTCTAGCATCAGAGCTTCCCGTAAATGCAGGCCCTGCAGTAGTGTACATCAGGATGCCACGGAGTCGCGCGAGCATACGTGGTTTGTCCGCTGTTCTTATCTGCGAGCGCAGACACACGAAGAATGAAAAGGGGGAGAGAGAGAGATTTCGTTTCGGTACAGAAATGAAGAAAAGGAAAGGCAGGAAGAAGAGAAACAAAACAGTTTGGGCCCAAGAACGTGAAAGAGTTGGCGGGTGCTTCTCGGTCGAGAGTGCAGCGCCCTGCAGCTGCACGCGGTTGATTTCTCGGCGTCTTTCGTCCACGTGGCCATCCGCCACGGGAGCCGCGTGACCACACGTCCTCCCCCCTCTCTCTCTCGCTACGCTTTCCCAGACCATGCCAGCCACCAAGGTGAAGCGAGAGAGCCGGGTGCGGAAGGGAGGACGCGGTGGCGCGTGACCCGGGCGAGGCGCGTGTCCTGCGTGACCGCTTGCCCGCTCACCTCGCCGTGTGCAACGCCCCTCCCCGCCGCATCCGGTGGTTGCGCCGCCAGCCGTGTTTTCTGTTTCGTCGTCGACTCGGAAGAGGTTGCACCGTGCCACTCTCGTCGGGGCCTTTGTATGCGGTGATGGGTTTTCTAACGATGCGACGGGGCGTTCTTCAAGAAGCGAGCCGAGTCGCACGTGCAAGAGGAAAGAGACAGCGGCCATGCGCGTTTGCGTCCTCCGCCGCCGGCGCGACTCGGGTTCTCCAGAAAAAATGTTCTTAGGCTAAATCTGCTCGTGGCAACAGGCAGCATTTACGAACGAAAAGCTTCGTGAATTCGGTCTCAGTTTTGTTAAGCGATGCTGCCTGCGCGGGTCGTCGGTGCTCACCGCAGATGAAAACGGCGTTCGCGATTCAGAGGCGAGAGAGCCTAATAGCAAACCGGCGACCTTGTAATGCTTACTGCTGGTCAATAAAGACGCAGGAAGCACGAGCTAAACGAACCCGGTAGGGAACTCTGGACGACAGGGCCGCAGAGGACTGTGTCGCTCTGTGCGACTCGCGCGCGAATACAGCTCTCGCCAACAATCAAGCGCTTTTATTAAGCCATCTTAATGAGGGCACGTAACTTTTCATTTATAGCAGAGCAAAGCCGGATCGACCACCTGCCTTTCTCTTCCACTCCCGTAGGTACAATGTTCTGTTGTATATCTATTGCCGTTGTCATCACGTATTAGTCCACTGAAATACGAAAGCTTCGCCGAGAGGTCGTGCACGTACGGTGTCAGCTGACTCCGTCAGATGCTTACAAGCTGCTGTATGTCAACCCTGCCCTCCCCCTCCCCCCCATATATATATATATATACAAAGAAAAAGAGAGAGACCTTATAAACGCTATATTTATATATAGCTTTATAGATTTCGTGAAATTACAATTTAAATAAAATTTAAGCGCAAGTTATGTGGCCAGGGGAGGAGCTTTGCCCTCACGGTCTTGCATGCGCAACATATATACCAAGTGGGGTGAAGATTCGCAGGACGGATATCTCGGAACCCGCGCATGCGCTGAAAAGATTATAGCATATTTAATTTTGTAGAATAACATCGATGCTAAATTTTCAATACAAACATGCCCGCTTATAGTGCAGTCTCTAACGCAGTTCATTATTTCATTTTACTTAATTTGGTTGCCGCCGGTGACAACCATGAACAGTACAGAAAACTGGTCGAGTTGGTATTGGTACATGGTTAAAAACGACGAAGTTCCGAAAGCTTTTGTCATGACGACTCGATTCTTCGCCTTCGTTGTGGCAATTATCACCTCACTTTGCGTCCCCCTGACCCCATAACTTATGTACAGAAGCGTACTTCACCCCCTTCTAAGCGCCTAAATTTAAGAAATCTCTAAAGCTTACTATTGATCAATCTAGCGCAATATTTGTTTTTTTTTTGTTTTTTTTTAGAACTGAACGTTGCGCCTGCCGACCTTGAGCGGCTATCCTGCTGCAGCACGGACGTTTCCTGGTTACTCAGCGACATCTCAAAGGCGGAGAAAGAGTGAGACAAAAAAGGAAGAAAAAAAAAGAAGAAAAGCAAAGAAAAAGATCAGGAAAATATCGGCAGCAAATCGTTGGCGTTATGCGGTGGTCGTCGGTGTGCCTTCCACTGGCTGCAAGTTTCTTTTCACGCACTTTCGCTTCACTCTTCGAGACTATTTCAACGTTTCAATTATAGACCACAGTTGGTTCGCCTTGCGCTTTGGTTTCATTGTCGGTTGGCTTTATACGGTTGTGACTAACAAAAATCAAGCCTTTCTGTAGCTCTTCTTGTTGTGAGGAAAGTAAGCAGCTTGCACTGTCGGAGTGATTTCTTTATAAACATGTTTCTTTAAGCAGTCTCGGTCCCTGTAAGATAGGTGAACCGCACGACAATGCTTACTCCATAGGTTGACAGTAGCTCGCAAGAACATTGCGAAATAATTACCAAAACACCAGCCCCAGTGTGCTGCCTGTAGCTTCAATATAAGTTTGCTCCATATTCGAAAGTGTGTGAAAGTATATGGCCCCTTGTCAAATTTACCGCGATAGAGTGCAGCCCGAGAAGGATTGCGACTGCATAGCTATAGTCTAATCATCTCTGAAAGTGCCGAAACATATTCGTGTTTTCTTACACTGAAGTCAGAAGAGATTGCCGTTGGGTAAGCGGTGGGCACTCGTCTCAACAATGGAGACGTGAAGATGGCACGCCCCTTGCCCCACAGCCAGATAATGTTTTCTTTTTCTTTCATGATATGATTGCATAGGAAATATGATATACGGGGTAATAAAGTTGAAGTGTTTAACATTGCCGGTTGCAAATAAAATGATTCTAGTCGTTGAGCTGTATTATTCAGAGAGGCAGACAACACTTGTATGAGAAATGGAAGCATGTATTCAACTAAAAAGAAATTGAGTCGCCATCCCTGCCCTGCGAAAGTGGATGTCCAGCTTAGCTGTTGCAAAGGTACCGTTACAACTGCTGAAGGGGGGGGGGGGGTATGCAATGCTTAATTTATGGTTTGGATGCTTGTTTTGAGCTTGTTCTTTATTGAAACATTACGCTGTTCTGTATGTTGTATGCGTGATTCCAATGAATGTATGCACTGTTCGCTTCACTTTGCTGAGCGCTTGTCGCCTCCGCCTTACGGAGGTATGAGTCATTGCATATTTTGACTGCTTAGGGTGCTATCAGCCATTGCTGCTGAAGATAGGTGCTTGTTCTGGGCTTGTTCGTTATTCAAACATTACGCTGCTATGTATGTTGCATGCGTGATTCCAATGAATGTATGCACTGTTCGCTTTACTTTGCTGAGCGCTTGTGGCCTCGGCCTTACGGAGGTATGAGTCATTGCATATTCTGACTGCTTAGGGTGCTATCAGCCATTGCTGCTGATGATAGGTGCTTGTTTTGGGCTTGTTCGTTATTGAAACATTACGCTGCTATGTATGTTGCATGCGTGATTCCAATGAGTGTATGCACTGTTCGCTTCACTTTGCTGAGCGCTTGTGGCCTCGGCCTTACGGAGGTATGAGTCATTGCATATTCTGACTGCTTACGGTGCTATCAGCCATTGCTGCTGATGATAGGTGCTTGTTTTGGGCTTGTTCGTTATTGAAACATTACGCTGCTATGTATGTTGCATGCGTGATTCCAATGAGTGTATGCACTGTTCGCTTCACTTTGCTGAGCGCTTGTGGCCTCGGCCTTACGGAGGTATGAGTCATTGCATATTCTGACTGCTTACGGTGCTATCAGCCATTGCTGCTGATGATAGGTGCTTGTTTTGGGCTTGTTCGTTATTGAAACATTACGCTGCTATGTATGTTGCATGCGTGATTCCAATGAGTGTATGCACTGTTCACTTCACTTTGCTGAGCGCTTGTGGCCTCGGCCTTACGGAGGTATGAGTCATTGCATATTCTGACTGCTTACGGTGCTATCAGCCATTGCTGCTGATGATAGGTGCTTGTTTTGGGCTTGTTCGTTATTGAAACATTACGCTGCTATGTATGTTGCATGCGTGATTCCAATGAGTGTATGCACTGTTCGCTTCACTTTGCTGAGCGCTTGTGGCCTCGGCCTTACGGAGGTATGAGTCATTGCATATTCTGACTGCTTACGGTGCTATCAGCCATTGCTGCTGATGATAGGTGCTTGTTTTGGGCTTGTTCGTTATTGAAACATTACGCTGCTATGTATGTTGCATGCGTGATTCCAATGAGTGTATGCACTGTTCGCTTCACTTTGCTGAGCGCTTGTGGCCTCGGCCTTACGGAGGTATGAGTCATTGCATATTCTGACTGCTTACGGTGCTATCAGCCATTGCTGCTGATGATAGGTGCTTGTTTTGGGCTTGTTCGTTATTGAAACATTACGCTGCTATGTATGTTGCATGCGTGATTCCAATGAGTGTATGCACTGTTCGCTTCACTTTGCTGAGCGCTTGTGGCCTCGGCCTTACGGAGGTATGAGTCATTGCATATTCTGACTGCTTACGGTGCTATCAGCCATTGCTGCTGATGATAGGTGCTTGTTTTGGGCTTGTTCGTTATTGAAACATTACGCTGCTATGTATGTTGCATGCGTGATTCCAATGAGTGTATGCACTGTTCGCTTCACTTTTCTGAGCGCTTGTGGCCTCGGCCTTACGGAGGTATGAGTCATTGCATATTCTGACTGCTTACGGTGCTATCAGCCATTGCTGCTGATGATAGGTGCTTGTTTTGGGCTTGTTCGTTATTGAAACATTACGCTGCTATGTATGTTGCATGCGTGATTCCAATGAGTGTATGCACTGTTCGCTTCACTTTGCTGAGCGCTTGTGGCCTCGGCCTTACGGAGGTATGAGTCATTGCATATTCTGACTGCTTACGGTGCTATCAGCCATTGCTGCTGATGATAGGTGCTTGTTTTGGGCTTGTTCGTTATTGAAACATTACGCTGCTATGTATGTTGCATGCGTGATTCCAATGAGTGTATGCACTGTTCGCTTCACTTTGCCGAGCGCTTGTGGCCTCGGCCTTACGGAGGTATGAGTCATTGCATATTCTGACTGCTTACGGTGCTATCAGCCATTGCTGCTGATGATAGGTGCTTGTTTTGGGCTTGTTCGTTATTGAAACATTACGCTGCTATGTATGTTGCATGCGTGATTCCAATGAGTGTATGCACTGTTCACTTCACTTTGCTGAGCGCTTGTGGCCTCGGCCTTACGGAGGTATGAGTCATTGCATATTCTGACTGCTTACGGTGCTATCAGCCATTGCTGTTGATGATAGGTGCTTGTTTTGGGCTTGTTCGTTATTGAAACATTACGCTGCTATGTATGTTGCATGCGTGATTCCAATGAGTGTATGCACTGTTCACTTCACTTTGCTGAGCGCTTGTGGCCTCGGCCTTACGGAGGTATGAGTCATTGCATATTCTGACTGCTTACGGTGCTATCAGCCATTGCTGCTGATGATAGGTGCTTGTTTTGGGCTTGTTCGTTATTGAAACATTACGCTGCTATGTATGTTGCATGCGTGATTCCAATGAGTGTATGCACTGTTCACTTCACTTTGCTGAGCGCTTGTGGCCTCGGCCTTACGGAGGTATGAGTCATTGCATATTCTGACTGCTTACGGTGCTATCAGCCATTGCTGCTGATGATAGGTGCTTGTTTTGGGCTTGTTCGTTATTGAAACATTACGCTGCTATGTATGTTGCATGCGTGATTCCAATGAGTGTATGCACTGTTCGCTTCACTTTGCTGAGCGCTTGTGGCCTCGGCCTTACGGAGGTATGAGTCATTGCATATTCTGACTGCTTACGGTGCTATCAGCCATTGCTGCTGATGATAGGTGCTTGTTTTGGGCTTGTTCGTTATTGAAACATTACGCTGCTATGTATGTTGCATGCGTGATTCCAATGAGTGTATGCACTGTTCACTTCACTTTGCTGAGCGCTTGTGGCCTCGGCCTTACGGAGGTATGAGTCATTGCATATTCTGACTGCTTACGGTGCTATCAGCCATTGCTGCTGATGATAGGTGCTTGTTTTGGGATTGTTCGTTATTGAAACATTACGCTGCTATGTATGTTGCATGCGTGATTCCAATGAGTGTATGCACTGTTCGCTTCACTTTGCTGAGCGCTTGTGGCCTCGGCCTTACGGAGGTATGAGTCATTGCATATTCTGACTGCTTACGGTGCTATCAGCCATTGCTGCTGATGATAGGTGCTTGTTTTGGGCTTGTTCGTTATTGAAACATTACGCTGCTATGTATGTTGCATGCGTGATTCCAATGAGTGTATGCACTGTTCGCTTCACTTTGCTGAGCGCTTGTGGCCTCGGCCTTACGGAGGTATGAGTCATTGCATATTCTGACTGCTTACGGTGCTATCAGCCATTGCTGCTGATGATAGGTGCTTGTTTTGGGCTTGTTCGTTATTGAAACATTACGCTGCTATGTATGTTGCATGCGTGATTCCAATGAGTGTATGCACTGTTCGCTTCACTTTGCTGAGCGCTTGTGGCCTCGGCCTTACGGAGGTATGAGTCATTGCATATTCTGACTGCTTACGGTGCTATCAGCCATTGCTGCTGATGATAGGTGCTTGTTTTGGGCTTGTTCGTTATTGAAACATTACGCTGCTATGTATGTTGCATGCGTGATTCCAATGAGTGTATGCACTGTTCACTTCACTTTGCTGAGCGCTTGTGGCCTCGGCCTTACGGAGGTATGAGTCATTGCATATTCTGACTGCTTACGGTGCTATCAGCCATTGCTGCTGATGATAGGTGCTTGTTTTGGGCTTGTTCGTTATTGAAACATTACGCTGCTATGTATGTTGCATGCGTGATTCCAATGAGTGTATGCACTGTTCACTTCACTTTGCTGAGCGCTTGTGGCCTCGGCCTTACGGAGGTATGAGTCATTGCATATTCTGACTGCTTACGGTGCTATCAGCCATTGCTGCTGATGATAGGTGCTTGTTTTGGGCTTGTTCGTTATTGAAACATTACGCTGCTATGTATGTTGCATGCGTGATTCCAATGAGTGTATGCACTGTTCGCTTCACTTTGCTGAGCGCTTGTGGCCTCGGCCTTACGGAGGTATGAGTCATTGCATATTCTGACTGCTTACGGTGCTATCAGCCATTGCTGCTGATGATAGGTGCTTGTTTTGGGCTTGTTCTTTATTGAAACATTACGCTGCTATGTATGTTGCATGCGTGATTCCAATGAGTGTATGCACTGTTCACTTCACTTTGCTGAGCGCTTGTGGCCTCGGCCTTACGGAGGTATGAGTCATTGCATATTCTGACTGCTTACGGTGCTATCAGCCATTGCTGCTGATGATAGGTGCTTGTTTTGGGCTTGTTCGTTATTGAAACATTACGCTGCTATGTATGTTGCATGCGTGATTCCAATGAGTGTATGCACTGTTCGCTTCACTTTGCTGAGCGCTTGTGGCCTCGGCCTTACGGAGGTATGAGTCATTGCATATTCTGACTGCTTACGGTGCTATCAGCCATTGCTGCTGATGATAGGTGCTTGTTTTGGGCTTGTTCGTTATTGAAACATTACGCTGCTATGTATGTTGCATGCGTGATTCCAATGAGTGTATGCACTGTTCACTTTGCTGAGCGCTTGTGGCCTCGGCCTTACGGAGGTATGAGTCATTGCATATTCTGACTGCTTACGGTGCTATCAGCCATTGCTGCTGATGATAGGTGCTTGTTTTGGGCTTGTTCGTTATTGAAACATTACGCTGCTATGTATGTTGCATGCGTGATTCCAATGAGTGTATGCACTGTTCGCTTCACTTTGCTGAGCGCTTGTGGCCTCGGCCTTACGGAGGTATGAGTCATTGCATATTCTGACTGCTTACGGTGCTATCAGCCATTGCTGCTGATGATAGGTGCTTGTTTTGGGCTTGTTCGTTATTGAAACATTACGCTGCTATGTATGTTGCATGCGTGATTCCAATGAGTGTATGCACTGTTCGCTTCACTTTGCTGAGCGCTTGTGGCCTCGGCCTTACGGAGGTATGAGCCATTGCATATTCTGACTGCTTACGGTGCTATCAGCCATTGCTGCTGATGATAGGTGCTTGTTTTGGGCTTGTTCGTTATTGAAACATTACGCTGCTATGTATGTTGCATGCGTGATTCCAATGAGTGTATGCACTGTTCGCTTCACTTTGCTGAGCGCTTGTGGCCTCGGCCTTACGGAGGTATGAGTCATTGCATATTCTGACTGCTTACGGTGCTATCAGCCATTGCTGCTGATGATAGGTGCTTGTTTTGGGCTTGTTCGTTATTGAAACATTACGCTGCTATGTATGTTGCATGCGTGATTCCAATGAATGTATGCACTGTTCGCTTTACTTTGCTGAGCGCTTGTGGCCTCGGCCTTACGGAGGTATGAGTCATTGCATATTCTGACTGCTTACGGTGCTATCAGCCATTGCTGCTGATGATAGGTGCTTGTTTTGGGCTTGTTCGTTATTGAAACATTACGCTGCTATGTATGTTGCATGCGTGATTCCAATGAGTGTATGCACTGTTCGCTTCACTTTGCTGAGCGCTTGTGGCCTCGGCCTTACGGAGGTATGAGTCATTGCATATTCTGACTGCTTACGGTGCTATCAGCCATTGCTGCTGATGATAGGTGCTTGTTTTGGGCTTGTTCGTTATTGAAACATTACGCTGCTATGTATGTTGCATGCGTGATTCCAATGAATGTATGCACTGTTCGCTTTACTTTGCTGAGCGCTTGTGGCCTCGGCCTTACGGAGGTATGAGTCATTGCATATTCTGACTGCTTACGGTGCTATCAGCCATTGCTGCTGATGATAGGTGCTTGTTTTGGGCTTGTTCGTTATTGAAACATTACGCTGCTATGTATGTTGCATGCGTGATTCCAATGAGTGTATGCACTGTTCGCTTCACTTTGCTGAGCGCTTGTGGCCTCGGCCTTACGGAGGTATGAGTCATTGCATATTCTGACTGCTTACGGTGCTATCAGCCATTGCTGCTGATGATAGGTGCTTGTTTTGGGCTTGTTCGTTATTGAAACATTACGCTGCTATGTATGTTGCATGCGTGATTCCAATGAATGTATGCACTGTTCGCTTTACTTTGCTGAGCGCTTGTGGCCTCGGCCTTACGGAGGTATGAGTCATTGCATATTCTGACTGCTTACGGTGCTATCAGCCATTGCTGCTGATGATAGGTGCTTGTTTTGGGCTTGTTCGTTATTGAAACATTACGCTGCTATGTATGTTGCATGCGTGATTCCAATGAGTGTATGCACTGTTCACTTCACTTTGCTGAGCGCTTGTGGCCTCGGCCTTACGGAGGTATGAGTCATTGCATATTTTGACTGCTTAGGGTGCTATCAGCCATTGCTGCTGATTATAGGTGCTTGTTTTGGGCTTGTTCGTTATTGAAACATTACGCTGCTCTGTATGTTGTATGCGTGATCCCAATGAATGTATGCACTGTTCGCTTCACTTTGCTGAGTGCTTGCAGCCTCTGAATTACGAGGCGGATGAGCCATTGCTGATTATGCTAATTTCTGCTCACAGACGGACACGTCAAATACGGACCTCCGAGAGGCTAACAGCTTCGCTGTAAATAGTTACTAATTAACTTCTTAGACAATTACTTTATGGCGCATAGGGGAATTAACAAATTGTAGCCGGGTAGTTTGCAAGGCGCATCTCCAATTAATGTCCAGAATGTCATTAGTCTGGAGATATGCGCCATCAAACTCGCCGTAGACATACACTGTTGTTTCTCTTGTATTTTTTAAACAAAACACTCTTTTGTGCAATAAAGCACAACATTTACCGAAACACCCATGTATTTCGTCCTACACTTCAGGAAATATTCTGAAACTGGTGTCATCGTGAAGATTCATGCGTACGTCTTGCAACTCATCGGCTACAATTTGCAAATTGAAATTCGCGTGGTAAAGTAATTAATTAAGAAGTTATTTAGTGCATTTTGGTTAAATAGTTAAATATGTGGTTAGATTTTCGCTCTAGTAAGGTCCGCGTGTCCCGAGTAATCCAGCTCAAGGAAAATAATTATGCCATCCGCCATAGGCGATATTTAAACATCCCTGTAAACGCAAAAGTGATCCCTCCGTATATGACTGGAGTTCTCCCCGTGTCATCACGTCAACGGCGCGCGGGGAACCTCGTGCTACAGCGAAGCTATATGTAGGCGAGTTGTACAAAGGTTTCCGTGCGGAAGCACATTGCACAGAGCGGGGCCGGTGTGTTAGAGCCGGCGCGGCGGACAGGAAGATGCGTCGGGCATCGCGTACATCATAGAAGTACTAAGCTCAGGTGCAGCCTTTGAAGGGAATTTGCCGTTGAGAAATCAGTGCACCCGATGTAGTTAGTCTCGGGTAGATTTCTGACAGCAGCAGACGACACTCCTAGGACTACAGAAGGACGCGTGCGAACTCCCGTAAACAGATTCGCCGCCTAGAGGGCAGGAGTTGCTCGCATTTGCACGAATGCGCTTGGTTTGCACCAACCGCTGCCTCTGCAGCCAGCGGTTTCTGTGTCAGCCGCGGTGTGTGCAGGAGCTGCTGTCCCCTGCGTGAATAAAACGAAAGGCTGTGCACGGCGACACAAGGTCATTGTGCGCTGCGGCTAGAGAGCACGGGGTGACCTTGGGAGGCACGTACACGTTCCTGTAAGTGTACCCGCAACGACCGTTGTGCAGCGCGCGTTGTCAATTTTACGTATTACTCTCTTTTTTACGGGTCTCTCTTTGTTGACACTTAGGCAGTCGCCGCACCGGCGGTTCTCGGAGCCCTCCACAGAGCCGTTATCGCCTCTTCCCGCTCCTCCTTTTTTTGAAAGGCCCTCGTCGAAGCCGCACGAGAGGCTGCCGCCTTGCTCCCTCCTCCTTCGTATGATACGCATCTGCGCAAACCGTCTTTCACTGTGGCAGACGCGGCTCGGAGGTTATGAAACTGCTTTCCCAGGAGTGCTTGGCTACTGGCCAGGACCTCGGACGGCATCGAGAAAGAAATCAGGAACCTTGCGGCTGCCGCACAAGTGTGGGTTGTACGTCTCGCTGAAAGCGCTGGACAGTCAGCAGATGACTACAATATTGCAGTGCGAGATGCGGGCTTCGACTACCAGCCACGACTCCTGTCTAAGTCATGTGGCCCATATTAACTTAATGAAAACGCGCTGAATCACCATGCAATTCAGCGTGCGCTTATAAAAGTGGGCGAGCTTCTACTCGGTTATGCAACGATGCATGAAAATCGGCGATGTGGAGAACTTTACCAGCTATATTAGTTACCTTACTACTGTATTGTTCTTGTGTGCTATATTGTGCTTTGATTTGGTATTTTGTTCGATCACGTACATACTTGCCCTGTCGCACCCTGTTGTGGTCTACAACATGAAATCAATAAATAAAAGTTCATTTGGTCCGGCTGGTGGCTCAATGCCAAAACGAAGAAAAGAATACCGGTGAACAAGAGGCGTTGCAAATGCATTCGTGCAGCATACATGGGACGGAGGAAAGTGCGAAAGGAGCTCTGGCGCGTTCCAGCTGCATACGCTTGTACGCTATACTGAACTGATGGGCACGTAGTAGCAATAACGCTTTGACTGGGGCTGAGTGCTATGATATCATTTTGTGTTCTGGGATACGCAAAAGGAAAAAAAAAGACTGACGCACATGTACGCCAACTTTCAACTGTTTATTATTCGTTAGCGCGCTTCAAGTACATACACGATAGGGTGATCGATAGTAAATGGAAAAACCTGAAATGAAAGACGAAAATGAAAATAATCTGCGCACATCTGATTTCACAAGCGAAAGTATGGCTTAGTCTAACGCTCGTCAATGAATTCTAAAAAAGCTGTTCCTCCCAGCGCCACACAAGGTGTGCTAACGTGGATTTCCCAGCGCATCGAACAGAACGACGTAGTAACTCGTTTCCGAGCAGCGAAGGGCGTGAATAGGCGAAGCAATTGCCGGCCCAGGCTGGCAGGCTAAACCCGCACCGAGCAAACACTTTTAACGAACCAATTAACTAACATGAGCTCACACATCACTTCCATTTTGGGAGGACCTTGGTGGGGGTCGGTGCCGAGTGTTCCTGTATTCTGTCGGTTCTTTTCGTGACACGGGTGGGGTGATCAAAGGCCGTTCTTCGCCAGCAATCATGGCTGGAATGTATGTTGCAAAAGATTATAAACAGAAAAGGAACTGGAAAAGGTTGCCAGCGATAAGTACTTGCGACATGCAGCCAACATTATAATAGGTCACCCACGTAACTTCAGCCAAACCTTAAACATATGCAAATGCCACGTCGCTGGACAGAACCAAGGTAATGTTGCTTGCCGTCGCTTGGAGATACTCAGATTACATTTTATATTAAGCCTAATGACATAATTAGTATTAACTATTTAATCAACTTCTCAAATCTTATAGTTACATAAAAAGTGTCAATAAGAAAATTTTACAGCAACTTGAAAAATTCCCGATACAGCTTTCTATTGCTCGATGCGTGCTCCATAAAAGTGTTTTTTTTAGCCTGAGAGAAGCCCTCAAATACACGAAAAACGCCTCGAGCGATTAGTCGCGCAGCAATTCATTATTTATTATTATGATTACTACTACTACTACTACTACTACTACTACTACTACTACTACTACTACTACTACTACTACTACTACTACTACTAGCTACTAGTGCTTCAAGTGTTACTACTACTGTGTTGGTCTTCGACTACTAGTAGTGTGTTGAAAAAAGGGGGCGATAAGAGGAGGAAACGATGATGATAATGATGTTGATTAAGAAGGCAATGAAGAAACCTGCCAGTGTGGCCAGAACAGACGAGCCACTAGAATCGCTCCGTTACGCTAGCTCCCGATAAATGCAGCCGCAGTTACACTCTAATCAGAAACTTCGACAATACCAAACCCAAAAGCGCTGCCACTCTCCCTCCACTTTTTCTCCATTCCGCATTACATTCGTTTATCCTTGCATGCTACGTCGTTCACGCCATAGGAAGGGCGAGATACGAGAGACGCACGAGCGTAATCTTTGAATCCGAAATAACCAGCCCCCGTGAGGCCTTTTGGAGACCTTGAGCCACGTGAAGACCGATTCCCAAGCCGAGCGCGAATTCATGTAGGTTGGGGCGGCGATAAACCGCGTCGCCGGGCGTCCGCTCACCGTCCGGGTAGACCGGTGGCGTGATCCGCGCGTGGCAGCTGAGGGCCTTGCCCCAGCTGGGATGCTCGATGTTGTTGCAGGAGCCGTCCAGGGAGCGGTAAGGGTCGGACGGGTCGCACTCGGTCGGGTACAGCCTGCCGCACAGCGCCTTGCGCATCGACACCGCCTCCAGCTCGCTCAAGTCCATCTTGGCCACGGCGTGTTGCACCTCTGTCTTGGACGCGTTGTTCCTGGGAGCGGGGAAAGGTGAAAAAAAGAATATGTTGGGTGTTACTTATTGAAACAGTCATGTATGTACGGCACTCTACGTAGCGGGGAACTAAATATTACTTTCCACCATCAGGAGTTCTTTAACGTGCTGTCAATGCGCGGTACGCTTGCAGTTGTGCATTCCGCCGCCGTAGAAATGCAGCCACCACGGTAGAAACTCGAATCCACAACCTCGAGCTTAGCAGTGCAACAAAAAGCTACCAAGCTACGGCGGCGGGTGCAAGCTGACAGTATTCGTAACGAAATACGCTACCTCAATGCTGCCCTCTTGACCTTGTTTAACATATATGCAGGCTATGCGTGGATAATATTTACGAATATCTTCTGCTAGTGTATATGTACGACTCGGAGATGTGCCGCCGCATACAGATAAACATGTGTACATGGCGGAGGCGTGTAAGACGACGTGTAAGACGCACAACCTCCGCAGATTTGTGAACAGATCTCCCGAACTGCGGAGAACAGTGCGCGGTAGGAAGGAAAGGAATTCACTGCAAATACGTTTGGGCTCTGAAAGCTTCGCGCCGGCTCTGGCTATCAGTGCAATGTATTGCCGTGTACTGTATTGCATGGCGCATGTCTTATGGACCCGCAGCCATAGCCAGTGAATCCTGATGCATGTATCTTCACGCAACATGTATTCAGTTTTCTAATTTAATGAATGTTTAATTTCAGTTAGAAAAGCTAAAGATCGCCATCACACTGGAGAATGGAGACGCAGAGCCGGATGCCTTCACACCGACTGACGGAGGCCAGAAACACAGCACCCAGATAGAGCAGACAGAAATTGAATGCACGTGCTTAGTTCTAATTTGTTGTTGATTGCATTAAACAAGGAAAGTAAGAAAGAAAAGTTAAAGTCCAATCTGCCTTCTTTTTCATTTTCCTGTGCTGCTCTCTGCCGCACGTTGCTGGAAACATTTTGGAAGGGTGCCGAGTCTTTGGCCGGTCGATGTGTGAGCTTGCGCACATATTGAGTGCGCTTCGGTTCGTTTCGTGGATCGCGAATGATTATTAATGGCTTCTCTGGGGCAGCATGTCGTTTCTGGAAGTCGCGTAGCACTCACCGACTACTGGGCGAGCAGGCCTGAGTGCGCTGTTGTGCTAACAGTCAGGGCCAATAAAAACACGCGGACTTCCGTCTGCCGACGCGGCTGCCTTGGAGGTTGGAGTTCGCTGTCGCTGCTTTCTGCACTTGCACCTCGGTTTTTGTGTTTACGCATTCTTTAGACTTCCGTTTTGGATTTAGCAAAGGGATACACTTCTTTACATCAACATCAACAGGTCGTTGTTAGCATCGAATAGTGGGGAAAGGTGCAATCGCTTACATGGAGCAATGTCAAAACGCAGCAAAACATAAATCTCTGCGCATATGAGCAGCGTTCTTTCACCTTCAAACGAGTCAATATGAGGAGCCGAGCCACTTGACGGCAACTTTGATCCAGATACATATATTACGGGCTATTGATTTATTACTGATTCTCGCTTTTCTTTACTTTCATCATGCTTAAAGTTTGCGCGTTCCGTAAAGTGCTATAGAGAAAACTGTGCTCGGCATGAGCGCTCATTCATAGGCCGTGTTGTTATCTCGCGACAACACGGATGCCTTCGATGACACCGCTGGTAAGTGAGCGCGGCCGTTGTTTATGCTTCTGTATCAAATGTATCGTCTCGTGTTTTGCGGCTGACGCAGAGGTAAGCAGTGCAGCTCTGGAATTAAGAAATGTGACAATACGCACAGACCCATCCGCCGACGTAGCGAATGCGACCGGCACATTATATAAATATATGCAGCACTATGAGGGAATGGTATCTAAGTCGTTATGAAGAAATTGCGTTTTGGGATCTTACAACAGTTCCGAAAGCATGACAAAAGGTTCTGTTTGACGTACGAGTGGCGAAGGAACAAAATAGGCTTCAATTCCTAGACCTCCACATCAAGTTCGGTGATATCGCCCTAGAGCCATGAAATATTTATTTTACCTTTTGGTTCAGCCCAGTCAACAACTGTTAAGAGGGCTGTTGCGACCCTTTCTCCTGAATACGCACTCCTCAATTCATGTCCTCTCATGGTGCAAGCGAGCTTTCAGGACGAGGTGGCCAGACTGCACAGAGCAGTGTTCTCTGACCAGGTTTCGGCAACCGAGGCCGATGCACTGTTACATAAAATCAAGGGGATTCCAAAGAAAGCACGGAGACAAGAGCGTAGCAGCGCCAAATCTGTGGTGAACCTGTACATCCAAAGGGTATCCTACAATTTGAAAGGGGTTGGCAACAAGTACGGCGTCCCACTGGTCTTTTCTGAGCCAGGTAAGTTGGCCAAGATATGCCCCAAGGTCCGCAGTGGCGGCTCTGGGAGTTCCCGCTGTGCAATGGAACACACAAAGCCGTACGTACGTTGTTCCATGGGTGTGGTCTACGAGGTCCCCCTTTCGTGTCGCAAGGACTATGTGGGTCAAACTGGACGCTGTGTCAACGAACGCGCCCGGGAACGTGAAAGATCACTAGGAGACGTTACGCCCTCGTTCCAGAGCCTACCTGTCCGTTGCCTCTATTGCAGAGATTCAAGCGATCAAAACTGTGACGCACGACTTGAGGGAATCAAAATTCTAACCATGAAGCAAGCACAGATCAGCTCACGAGCTATCGGAAGCCTTTTTTATCACGCAGAGTGGCGAGACGTGTACCAGCGCCATTTCAGACACCCCGCGTGGTAGTGAATTCAGATTATTAAACTAGAGCCGGTAATATGCAGTATGCCCACCTTAACCTACGTTTTATATTTTTGTACATTTGCGTGAGTGTGTTGCGTTTTTCTTCACCTGCAGTCATTAATGCGCATGCGCTCAGTGTCCTCAGTATTGATAAATGTAACGCGTTTTTGTTTCGATAAACATAGTTGAAGTAGCGATCCTCCTGTAATGTGCAAATAAATTAATTAAAATATGGGGTTTTACGTGCCAGAACCACGATCTGATAATGAGGCACGCCGTAGTGGGGGAACTCTAGATTAATTTTGACCACCGAGATTTTTTTTTTTATGGTGCACCAAAACCTAAGCACACGGTTGTTGTTTTGCATTTCGCTCGCATCGAAATGAAGCCGCCGTGGCCGGCATTTGATCCCGCGGACTCGTGCTCAGCAGCGCAGCACCAAAGCTACTAAGCAACCACGGCGGGTGTCCTGTAATGTCTGTCTGTGTCCTCGTCTAAAGAAGAAAGTAGCGCTGCATTACTTTCTTAAGGAAGAAAAACAAGCAGGGAAAGGGGGCACCGTTTAAAGAAAACGGCAAGGATAGACGCTGGTGCCAAGAGTTTTCGCTATCAGTGTTGTATGCCTCCACGTAATGCGAGGCCATCCACAAAAAGCGGTGAGGGGGAGGGGGGAATTGGAAAGCTTTAGAAATATTCAGCAAGTTCCCCCACAATATTACATAACGTTAGTGGCAACTTTCGTTCTGTCCTCTACCGAAGCGAATGAATTCTACATCTTTGGGAATCTGTGAAACTTGAGTTTTTAATGCGATGTCGACTTGCCAATTCTTTTTTAGAATGCGTCGTGTCAGTGATGTTGGGCCATTGGCAATTTTTGCCTTTATGCAAGCGCGAGAAAAAGGACTTGTCGCCTCATCCGCGGTCTGGAGTGTTGACGGCATCGCCGAACAACCCAGCTTTTGTTGCTTTTGCTACGGAACGTGGCGCGCTTTGCCTTTGCAACTTTTTATGCGAAGCATATTACGAGGGCTCAACCCAGCTCCTCAGGCGCGGCGGTGTCGCCTTGAATACCACGTGACACCGTGACGTCACGACAGAGGAGAAGTGGCTTTGGCTCAACTCTTGCAAGATGGGCTGGGTGGGAATCGAACCAGGGTCTCCGGAGTGTGAGACGGAGACGCTACCACTGAGCCACGAGTATTTTTTTTTCTTTATTACTGAGCCACGAGTACGATGCTTCAAAGCGGTACAAAAGCGCCTCTAGCGAATGCGGTGTTGCCTTAGAAACGAGCTGTTTCTAAGGCTCAGGCGTGCGTCGCTCGTTCAGGCGCACATTTCGTTGCCGCGCCGAACGCTGCGTTGCTCGACGCTCACCGCGTCCAATGCGGGGCGTCCAAGGCGAAGCAGAGTAACGCATGAGTTGTTTCTTCGTCTAGCCGAACCAAATATAGCCAAGCAACAGCAGTTCACCAAGCTAAACAGTGGTTCAACAACTAAAATAAAGGCTAGTATGCTTCGCATCCTGGGCTTAACCTTACCTAAGCCACAGCCATTTTTTTTTATTCACGGCATTCTTCTGTCTATTTTATTGTGCATGGATGGCACTGTGTCATCCTTGCTATGGTGCAGTGAGAGAGTGTGGTGAGCGTGCGAGCTAAGCACTTATTAGTATGGCTGTTATTAATACCAGTAATTTTACAGGGTACTAAGCTAAATATTAGCATTCAGGTTGCCATAGCGCTAACACCATTTGCTAATATTCTTCGAGAACGCCAGTGATCTACGCCAACTAACGGTGCAGCCTAGGAGATACGCGAGCTCCATTATTAAAGAGCTGCTAAAGAACGGTGCGTCGATTTTTCTTTCAAAGGGATACCAAAGTACGATATTTCTCTCTCTCTCTCTCACACTCACTTACTGATTCCAAGTCCACCTCTTTCCCTTTCGCAAGCGCGCGACCAAGACGCAGGCCAGCGTTCCAGCGCGGTGCACGCCCGCGCAGAACCCGTTATGTCACGATTGCAGCACGCGACGACGGCGACCATTGCGCGATGTCATAACAGCGGAGACCTTCTCCCTCCTTTGGCCGCCTTATCAGCGGGGCCGACCTGAAGGGATGGCGGCCTCAAGGCAGGTAAGCAAAAAGAAGCAGATTTTTCTTGTTCTCCTACTGACGGCATCTCGCTCTGGTTCGTTCTCACACGCATGAGGAAAAAAAAAAGATCGAAAGTCCTTGCCCATTGCGCGGACTCCAGCCGAGCTGCAGAAGCGAGGCGAGCGATCCTTGGTTCGAGGGGGAGGGGCGAGGGGATACGCCTCGTCGTTCTTGGCAAATGAGTCGAGGCCAGTGAATGGGCGAGAGTTGCAGGCGCCGGCCTTGACAGGTGATGCTGGGATCTGGGGCATGTCGGCGGACGGGCGCTAGCGCATGTATGCGCCAGCCGGGGCTCGCTTTAACCTTTGCATTCATTTGGGCTCCGGAAACGCTGGCACCGATGCAAACCGCCATAGTTCGCGCTTTCGGCGGCACGTATGTGCCGAGCGTGCCTGGCCGCCTCCAGGCGTACAGTACGTCCCGGCGAGCCACAACACGGAAATGGCGGCGTGTATTCGTAAACACGGAAGAGCTGTCGATTCGTCTCGCACCGCCGCGATGAACCGGCGACATGCGCGGGTTCCGGGTCCTTCGCTGGACATGGCGTGGCGTCCGAACAAGGCGCGTCTTCTGGGGTACGCGGTCTTCTCGTCTGTTGACACGCTTGTCGTGTTTGCAGAAGGGCGAGAAAATTACTTCCCGGCACTTCGGGTGGAGAAGTGAACGTTGGCGCGCGTGTTCTATAAATGCGCTTGGACTGTTGGCGGAAGAACGAGTGCGGCGGGTAGTTCGAAGGCTCGGGGCGCACTCGTGTCAGGCTTGGTCGCCTCTGCGAGTTCCGGCGTCTCAAAGAGGGAACTGTCCTAAATGATTTGTTGGGCTTCGTCACTCGGATGCCGGCGGGGCTGTGCCGCATGGAAGGAAGCGTGGGTTTCGACGGGCGACGACCTCTAAGCCGTTTCACGGCCTATAACCAGTTTCTGCGACCGGCGATAAACGCACATTTATTTTTTTCAAACACGCATTCACCAGCACTGACTCAAGCAACTCTCTCGCGTTCTTGCAGCCGCGAGAGGAACTAGACAGATAGATAAACGGTTAATGATAGCAGAGGCAGTGACGTCGGACTGAGGCACATTCTTCTGGCCGGTTACCCTGCACTGGGAAAATGAAAAGAGGTAAAAAAAAAGAACAAGATGGTTCACGATAGCGACACACCACAGGCTATACCCATAACCTAGACTTCAGGCCCGTATACTCTATAAAAAAAGATCAGGTAAGGTGCCCTGTAAACCAGATTTACAGTCGCCTCAAGGGCCCGAAGTATAAAGGTATTTGAAAGCGGCTGGATGTCGAGACGGGCAAGATCATCGGCCAGCCTCTGCGAGCTCTTCCATATACTGAGGACAGTTGCCCTCATTGTGACAAACACGATAGGAACACCGGCTTCAAAGGCGTGTCCTTTGTTATGCGCATTTGTGCTCGGCGTCATTAATTGTCATGATGAACCCATCGCAACTACCGCACTTTCTCGCTCTAATCATTTGAATTGGTTTCCTGTGCAGCTACTCAGGTGGATGGGGAATTACCCGTGAGGAAAGTTCCTTCGCCTTGTGGATATACGCAGAACAGATTTGCTGCATTGGGGTGGACTCTCTCTCTCTCACTGTCTCTCCGTCTCTCTTTTGTAAAAACAGAATTGACAAAATTCACAGTCATGGATCTATGTCGTCACTACCAGCTGGTAAGCTGCCACGGTCTGCTGTGATATTGAAGCCGAGCTATCAGGACATAATGGAAAAAAAGTAATGTTGTCCATGCCTACTGCTATTTATCAGCTGACTGTGCCAAAGTACCTTCCTCTACACCTAAGTAACTATCTGTGTTCAGATGTAAAACCATCTGAAAGATTGAAGTCACGAAAGGAAAGAAAAAAAGTCGCAGCGCCTTGCGTGTTTAGCGGTACTGAAGAATGGCGATTGGCCAGCCCCATGAGCACATTCTTTTATGCTCTTCACTTGTTGTTGCCCACCTCATGATCTTCAGATCGTCCGCATGACTTGCCTAATGAAATTACTGGTTTCAAGCATTACATTAAAAATGTCGCTGTAATAGCTGCGACAGTTGAAGTAGCGAATTAATGAAGCCAGACAGCCCGTCACCTACAAACTACAACATAAAGGCTTGTGTAGACACTGCGGGATAAGAAAATGAAAAGCTTTCTCTGGAGTTTTCTCAGACTAGAATAAGAAAAAAAATCATGCGAAGGGGTTCTTTTGCTGCTGAATTTATTTTTCAGCATTTCAGGCCTTCTTTTGTACGACACCGAAAAAAGCTAAGCTTAGGGTGGGGTGCTTGCTTTGACGCCTGGAAACGTGAGTACAGCGTAAGAATAGTATTATGTTTCACAGTATTGGAAATATCCGTACTCGAATGCAGTTTCACTCTCACCGAAGACGAAGGCTAATTCTGCACTGCGGGTCGACGTAGCGTTCGTGGGCAGAATGGGGAGGACCTAATCTCGTCTTTCGATATGAGCTTTTGCTAAATTTTGATGAATGAGAACGTTACCACAAATTTCTTCCCCGTCATACTTCCTCCCAAAAATCCTGATCCTTACATGCATCCAAAATGTTGATCCATGAGAGTTGGCGTCTCAGAGGTCTAAGCACTACATTATTGTGCTAACTGGACAAAATGACGTTTGGCATGGATGTTTTTGGGTTCACATGATTCTGGTTCACATGATTTATGCCACGGCGCTTCATTTCTCTCTATAAACTGTGCCTATTTCTTTACACGTTCATTTTAAAAGCTAGACCTTTTTTAATTCATTTTTTTTATCTGAAAGTGAATGCGTTTTATACTCAAGGAAATATACACAAGGCAGGACACGCAAGTATGTTAATCAGGGCTGTTATTCCCGAGTTATCACTTTCGTGGACGCAATCACTTTCGCGAGATTTAGTGTGACTCGTCACCGGAAGCGCCGAATCGCGCGGCCGACAGCGTTGTTGGCATATTAATAAAGTGATCGTGTGCTCCGAAAGTGCATTCTCAACATTTTTACACCCTTTCATGTGTGTAAAAGTAGCTTGGTATGTTTCATGTGGCCATCGCTATCATCCCTACGGGGTGAAATCGAATCGTTTAGGGGAAACAAGTGAAATTTTCCTTTCTGCCCACACTAAACAAGATCATAGCTGCAACACACTACACGAGAACGCCACAAAATAAGCCTGAGTGGCTATCTATCGCTGTCAAGCTTTGATATCAGATATTTGACTGCGCCCCAAGTGGTCAGAAATAACATAAGATACCTAAACAGGACTTCTCTCATCATGTATGTATAGGTCGAGCACGCTGTTGTGAATAATAAAATTTTTAGAGACTTGAGGTTAAACGCATTAGCCACGAGAAAAACCAGCATTAAACATGCAAAAAAGGTTTAAAGGGTGGTTGCACCTGCTTTACTACCGTATGCCGGGTTAAGCGGAAATTACGCTGCTGATAGACGTCTGACAGAGTAACTACAGCGCTCAGATGAGCTGTTGGCAATAACGAAACAATGCGTGTGTTGTGTGCCCATAGTCAGAATATGAATTATATACAAGTACTGCGTCAGAAGTGCCCGGGGGAAGTCTTCCTGCTTTTAAATGCCAGGATCGTCAGGACATACTGCGGGTCTTCAAAACAGTAGAAGGACGTGTCGCTGGTTTGTAGCTTGACGTAATTGAAGGAAGGTGAGCATATGGGCAAAATAACAACAAAATGCAGCGCATTGTCTTAGCACTGGTGAAGAGGCTAGGTGGGGCGTCGGACCCGAGACAGATGCCACGGGTAAATTCTAAGCAGTTAGACGACCTGGGGATGAATTTTACGACGGCCGATTCCTGGCGATGTATTTTACAGATGGACTATAAAAGTCCATCATCTTTTCCCGTGAACAACTTGAGGACTCCAGGACAAATCGCGATCGATGGCGACACCGAAAAATACATGAATATTTTTATAAGCATTCGTATGGGCATTGATTCGCAGAACTTAGGGTACCATAAATTCACAAGGCGCGTACGTGTTAGCTGTGCTGTCTTCCTAAGCTTTACACGCAGTTTGGAAACGTGTGACGGCTGACGCTCAAATGCAGATATTGTACTCGTACGTTGAGACGCTAGCCGTCTGAGACGATAGTTGAACTACTCCTACAAAGGCCAGGATGAAAAAATCAGGACTCGGAACGCCTCGCGACAGGACACTACGATGAGCACAACGCTTCAGGCGCCCGAAGTGAGAACGAATGAACATCTTGACAGGAACCGTACTAGACTTTAAAGTAGTCGACCACCAACTTATGCCACTGCTAATGCATCAACAATGACTCCATAAGTCGCGTCATTATTAATTCATTTCACATCAAGAAACAGCGCTGCCTAAGGATGCATTATTGATTTCTCTTCCTTAATGGAGGACACCAGTTCGGCTGCGTTCTCGATAGAGGAGCTGCCACATCGTAAGCCGACAGCTCAGGATAAATGTTGTGGTGTCCCGAATACTGCTGTAACCGCAAAAGTGTCTTCTTTTACATTATCGTAATGACAGAGCTTGCGAGTCCGATGCGTTGGTACGACGATAGTTCAAGTGAAGGCTTCTCGGGCTTGAATAAAAGAAGCCGGCGGTTAATTACGATGTGTGCTTCTTTCCAAGGTTGCATAAAGCAGCATACGTTATCCTGTTGGTATGGCCAAAAATAGCCTGCCAATACTTCGATATCCTACTTCAGGGACGTTGCGCAGAATCGAAGCGTTCATAAATGCCCTCTCGGTAGCTATCTTTATACAGAAATATTCAGCGACTTCAACTATAGAAGGCCACAGCCCAGAGATGGCGGCATGGTTGTGGATAGAAAGGAAAAGTTCGTGAATTTTTTTTTTTTTTACATGCGCGACAGCGGCTTATAAGGATCAATGGTTGAACTAGATTTGACATCGTTGAGCTTCCCACATGGCCGCTAGCTTTTTGTTTCTGACCTGAGAAGGTGAAGCCCGGTGGTCTAGTGAAGTAGGATAGCGCACTTATGGCCCAATACGAGTAATTAACTTCATATTTGACATGATCAAAGAGAAAAAATTAAAAAAAACATGAAGAACGCAGGACAAGGGTCCCGTACGGTGTCCACTTCTTTTCTTTCGCAGTGCGTCCGTGTTTTGTAACCTTTCATCGTGTCAAGTATTGGCCAACTAGGCCCTCCAAATGTACCTTCAAATGCATTCGGGCACTTGCGTCGGCAATAAGAGCGTCGTTGTCGGTTTCCAGCCACCTGTCTTAATAAACTCCACTCTTCACTAATAGATGGTCCTCTGGTGATGGATCGTGCGGTCCGTGGCAGTTGGCGCATCTCTGTCTGGCAGGCCTGCACACAACGAGAGCAGACCGCTTCGCTTCCGCAAACTCCACTCCCGTAGAATAGATTCGAAGACTTGAACTTCTGAGGTCCAGTCGCGGTGCAAGCGGATGGACTGCACAACGTAATTGGCCCAGCCTCACCTGTGACGGTAAAGTGTCGTCTGGAAGACAGTTCATTTAGGCAACGCAAAGTACACAGACGGGAGACCAAGACGATAGTGGTGTGGCATGTGAAGGTCGACCGCCACAAAACATGGCTAGGTCTACGTCGTTTGCGCCGGCTACAATGCATGGTCCCAGTCCAGCAGCGGAAAAAGCGGCGGCATCCACGACGCGTCACGACAGGAACCCACGTCACAGTCACGTGATGGCTTACAGTCATGTAAATTTATAAGGTAAACGAGTTTAGCTTTAAAGAAAAAGCGTTCACATCTTAGGGTGCGAACTGGGTCGGTCGGGTTGGGAGTCGGACTCGCGAGTCGGACACGCTACCGCTTCGCCACACAGGGCAAGCTTGCAAGGTGCGAATGTAAGCGGGTTTATATGTATGAAGCAGTATCTGATTATTGTTGGCTCTGAGTGTTGGCATGTTGTCGCCATATATAAAAAAAACAGCGATCTCCTGTTCCCCAACATAAAACTGTATTCGACTAAAGTTAGTGTACATGGCTCCCGCGGGGAGTCATATACAGTAATCCCCCGCTCTAATTACACTGCTGTCCAACAGGTGCTGCGCGAGCTCATAGAAGCTTCGTTCCGCATTTCTGTCTTCAGCGTCCAGCGTGCTGCAGTCAGTTCTGCATTGGATAGTGTGCCCGGTTCGTCTTTGGCGTCGTGCGCTGGGCCGTCGCCGGCGCCTCATGCTGGGCCGTCTTCTGAAGCGCGTGCTGGCTCATCTGCACCAACGCCTCGCCGTCCAGGGACACCGCGGCAGACAGGCGTGGAGAAAGCGCAAACCAATGCTGATCACACAGAGCGCCAGAGTTGTAGGCGACGCAGAGACGCCGAGTTGCGCGTGCGGGACGGCGCAGCGAAACGCCAGGAGCGAAGCCTCGCATTGCAAGCCACGGATTTGGATCGCGACCGACAACAGCTCAATAGCGAACTGCAGGCGCGCCTGGCGCGGCAAGCGGAGGCTAAACGACTGAGGCGCCAACAAGACTCTGCCCTGCGAGAGCGAGAGGCGGAGGTCAAGCGGCTTAGGCGTGAATATATATATACATTATGGGGTTTTACATGCCAAAACCACCATCTGATTATGAGGCACGCCGTAGTGGAGGACTCCGGAAATTTCGACCACCTGGGGTTCTTTAACGTGCACCTAAATCTAAGCACACGGGTGTTTTCGCATTTCGCCCCCATCGAAATGCGGCCGCCGTGGCCGGGATTCGATCCCGCGACCTCGTGCTCAGCAGCCTAACACCATAGCCACTGAGCAACCACGGCGGGTAGGCGTGAATAAAACCCTGCGTTGCAAGAACAGCAAGCGTAGGCTAAGCGGCCGAAGCCGCAGGCTGAAGCTGAACAACGGGCTCGAAACAGGGCCACAGTAATGGAGCAGCATAGTCGTCATAAAGAATAAATGCCCACAGACAGGAGTGACTGTGTAAGAATAAGAACCACTGAATGGAACAATTAAGCTATGATGTCATACCCTTAAAGGCGCAGCTTAAGTTTCCCCCTATCTTTTTTGATGCCACCGAGGTCACTTATGTTGCGCAGACCGTCTAATAAGGTAACATGCTCAAGCTCAATGGCTAAGAAAATATCGCTGGCGCTACCGTATACTTTCCTTAGCCTCACAAAGAGCAAGGCAAAGAAAGTTTTACTGAGCTGGCCTGCCAGTTCAGGCAGCTTGATTTTCCGAAGGAGGGTGGTTAGCGCAAGCGGATTTCATTGTCGATGCAGTTGAAGGCAACGAAGTACCAACAGACATTATTCTAGCCTTAGGGTCCAGTAAAACACGAAATTGCCGTCCACGTCATCCATGCTCGCCGAGTACAGTTCGGTGTATGGATTCATACATTCGGCACCGCGAGGTCAGCTGCTCCACTTCCCGGACTCAACCGCCGAGGCCGGCGGTGGGGCCAAGTCGACGATGTGCGCCTGCCGTTCTACTTCCAGTGTGGCCAAGCAAAACAACGGCTGTCGCCGGATGAACATAAAGTGTGCGCAAAAAGCAGTAGGAGACCCTCGCGAAAATCCTGCGTAAGAGTTTGACCTGCCAATTTATACTCAGCTAAGGGCAACTAAACGGAACACAACGTTTATAATGGCTTTCGTAAGGAAACAGTGTACAGGTCGCTGTTACGCTGTTCTTGAGGCTTCTACGCCACACTGTATGCACTTGACGAAGTCGCGATTCTAAACAGCGCGGGTGCAAAATCAGAGAAAGGAAAGGAAAGCGAATGATTCACATTACTAAATCTTCTGCAACCATGTGCTGCGGTTGCCCATTCTAAATCGCCAGAAGGAGCATTCATGAATGGTTGGAATGTTGCAACGTGATTTTGGGCACATTTTTACGAATGCTATTGCGAATGTTGCTGGAATTTTATTACTTGTTGATTCAATAAGCTTGAGTTGCTAGTGAAGCGTTTGCCTTGTCCGTTTCTCTGTCGCTTTGATCTCCGTTTCTACACACTGCTTTCAGCCTTGTAGCAATGAATAGAAAAAGCAGAACATTATAAGTAGTAGAGAATGAGGAACGAAGCGCACTATGGACTCATGCGAAATCTTTCGCGTCTCGCAATGCACTTACGCCGCATAGTCAGAGACACGTGTGAAAATATAACGCTCCGTTAAGCGTACGTGCCCACACCGATGTGCACATAAATTTGTAATCCATGTTCCTCTTTAAAAAAGCCGGCCATATAAGTCCCATCCCACCTATTTAGTGATCCGATGTGAACGCATTCGAGTCGATCCTATAAAACACATGTGACAGTGTGGGAAAGTGTGGTGTTATAGCATATATGCAATTTACCCTCAAACGAAGCTTGTGACTTTATTTGTATTGGTCGAACGTGGGCTATATTACGGATATTATTTAGGACCTTCCTGCCTAGGGCCCTGCTTCACGATTAAGACAGTCTCCAGAGAAGAGCTTTGCGCTATATTTACAATTTCTCTGACAGAGAATCATTGTCAGAATCGCATATGCGTTCAGGATGAAGACCTGTCGACTATGAGTAAAGTGAGAGGAAATACATTTTAACGTTAGGGCCGGATTAAAAGTCGACGACTATTTGCAATTTCATTACAGACGTGAAATGCAACAGAAAAACGATTATTTAATTTGCGAGTTTAGTTAAAACAATATATGTTCTAAATATAGATTACGTGAAATCTGCCTGAATGGAATGTATGTCTGCCTTTTAAAGAAGATATTATGGTAAAAAGTTAATCCCGTCTCGAAATTGATAAAGATTTCTCGTTATAACGTAATTAGCCCTTTTCAAGTGATTTAGTTTGTTCACAGCGCCTGATGACATATTCTGGTTTTGCTTCTTCTTTTTATCAAGCCATGGCTTTTAATTGCGGCGGATCGTATGCAAGAATTACATATGCGGTATCATAGGGCATACGGCTCAGTTTAAGTAATAATTGTATGCTGTCAAAAAGTTATATAAGCCAGACAACTTTTCAAGATGAACTCTGCGGTTTCTGCCGCGAGCGAACGCAGGCTTCTCGAGTCGTTACGCAACTTGGTAGCGGGGGGAGGGTGGCGATCTTCGATGCGTAAGTCGCGCTTTCATAACGCTTAATGCTACATCGGCATAATGCACGTCCTTGATGTCTCCGAAGATTTCCGCTGCTCGTGGGACGGTAATCGGACCCGATGCGACCTTGACGTGCGCAACGCAGAGCATGTGGATTTGATGTCCTCCTTCCCGCCCACCCCGGTTATTGCAACAATCGAAGCAGCACGCGAGTTTTGCAAATTAGCAAAACGATCTCCTCTTCCTTGTGTCGGCTGTTTTGCAACTGCGAATTTGCGCAGCTCAAGAATGTTGGGTGATTCGCCATCAGGAAAATTCCGACACAGCGCAGCTCGCGTCGAATTCGTACAGTTCCTTAAAGAATAAATTGTCTCTAATAACTGCTAAATCTCATTATTGCAAATTTCATCACATCAAAACGTTGCATTTGTGTGCGCAATCTTATTCTTCACCCTTTCTTTCCTTTTGTCATTCGCACATACTTGGGCTGCCGTGTTTCCATGGTCCTTGAGTGCGTGTAGGTCGCTTCTGTGCTTCGAGCGTCGCCCAAACGAGGGACGTCATTTCTACCTCCACAAGAATATTAGTACTTGCGAACTGTTCAGGCTGATTTGTCTTTGCGTTTATGTTGTGGGCGTATCGATGCTATGAGCGTCCCCTTTGGAACGGGGCGCTGGGTTGCGTCACCAAGCCTTTCTTTTTCACATTTTGCCTAAGGTCGCACCTGTCCTCTTTTCTTTTCTTTTCTTGTAACCTTATGTGGGTGCCTTTCACCGGCTGTTGAGCGAACTACGGCGTATGCTGATTCGGGCCAGTTGGTAGCATTCCTTGCCGACATCCTTTTTTGCGTACATTGACAGACGACATTGACACATTATACGAAACATGCCATGCCCTTGTTCCTATCTCGCCTGTTGTCAACCAGCGGCTAGTTCGCGCGCAAAAAGCCTGTTGTCAGAGAACTATCGGCCATGGCGCGCGCATCGCCCGAGCTTTGGAGCGCGCTCCAGGAATGCCCAGCTGTCTAATCTAGCCTGTCTTCACGCACTGTAAACGGATTTGCACCCTTAAGAGTGTTTTTTCTATATAAATTGAACCCTTACACGGATAGATGTGTAAGAGCGTGATCTATATATTAATTTGCACCCTTAAGGAATCTGAACGTTGCAAATAGGTTTGCAGTGCGGGTACGAGATTAAATTTTGGCTGTTTGTGATCTCGGTTTATGTCTTGAAGGTCGCGGTCCTGTTCGAGGATCTACGTCCTCGACAACTTTAAAAATTGTTGTCAATATATTCTGCTCCTTCCTTGTTTCCGTCACAATTTTTATATGTTTTGGTGCAGATCTGGCAATTAGAGAAGTAAGCGGGGTGGTATACAGGCGCCAACATGCGCTTTTAACACAAATAGTTACAAAAAATACAGCTAAGTACTCGATCAGCGTTACCATATATCTAGTTCAAGGCCGCGAAAAAGCTGCACGAGCTGGGCTTGGTCCACCGTGGTTATCGTGAATGTATGGTGTAATTCGTGCTGATGTCACACTAAAACTCCTGATGTGGCAGTTCACCTTTCCGTGGCGTTTTTCTTTTCTTCTTCTTAAAACGGCCGCTTTAATCAGAAAAGCGTTGAGGCGCCGTATTTTGTGGAAGTATTCACGGTTGTAGTTTGTGTACTAAATGCTCTCATTCCACAAGATGCAGCCAATGACTCTCTAAGTCGAAGACCTCTACAACGAAACAAAATGCACAGTGAAAGATTCTGTACGTACCAGCCAAATTCCTTTCTTTTTTTCGTATACATTTTGAACGTCTCTACAGTAAGGACGCGAACAACGACTTCGTTTCTACAACGAAAAAAATTGCGTGTAGCCGACAGCTGGTGCTTTGCTTTACAACGGACGCAGGTAGCGGTGCCACCACTGCCCACCGTAGCCGCCACTGAACTATGGATGGACGGATGGATGGATGTTATGAACGTCCCCTTTGGAACGGGGCGGTGGGTTGCTCCACCAAGCTCTTATTTTATTGCCTAATGTCCTACCTATGTTAAAAAAACACGATTAATTCCCAAAACCGAAGTTTATGAACCCGTATTGTGAGCTTTGTCTTTGTACACTTTGTGTTTGTACGCGATGGCCGAGGACCTGCGACTCCCGGGATACACCGGTTACTCAGGCGTCACCACCTGCACGACACGCGGCTGCACGGACGCGCCGTGCCTGGACGACGCCCACCAGCCCGGCAAACCACGGACAGCCATCTACGTTTGGTGCAACCTGGCACACGCTGTGGTTCCAGTGGCCGACGTCGTAGGAGGCCCTCTGGTGTGTTGTGCTGTCACGGTGCGTCTCGGCAGTCAAGACACGACCATGGCGAGCATATACATACGACCAGGACAGCCATGGGAGTACTCTATCCTTGACCAGCTGGCTTTACACCTCGGGAGGCAGGCAGTCCTGTGTGGCGATTTCAACGCCCACCACACAGACTGGGGAAGCTGCCGCTGCTCCAGCCGAGGCCGAAGCCTCCGCGACGCCCTCAGCAGAGCCGGACTAGTTATCTTGGAACAGCGGAGGAACCACCTATGTCCGCCGAGGGGTGAACTCAGCCATCGATCTCTCCCTCACCACAGTACAGTGCTCCTACTCCTGGGACACAACTTCGGACACTTGGAGTTCGGACCACTTCCCCATTGTGATCACCTCTGTACACGGAAGGAAGCCAAAGACGAGCACTTTCCACGTCATAGACTCGTCTCTGTTTAGGAAGCACTACAGTGAGGCGGCCGATCGCTGTGACTTTCTAGATGCCATCGCGGAGTGCGCCCAGAAGGCTACCGTTCAGTGCTCTGCGCCACCAGACACTGCTGCCACGGATCTCCGCCTACTCGATCTCCGTGCCTCCAGGCGCCGCATGGAGCGCAGAGCTATTCGGACAGGGAAGGCAGAGCACTGGACTGAATACAGACGGGTGGATGCTTGCTGTAGAAGACAGGCCCGGCGCAGGAGGAAACAGAGCTGGGTGAGCCTGTGCTCCAGCATCACGGACCGTTCAAGGGGCCCCCTAGCCTGGTGACTACTCAAGTCACTCACCGGCAAGAGGACAAACCGTCAACCCATCCTCGCAGTTGCCATCTCGCTCGGAATCAGCAAAGAGGCCCTCGCGGAACTTCTGGCGTATCGGTTTGCCCCTCCCGTGCCACAGAGTGCAGCCATCTTACCGGTCGGACACCCCCCTGCCCAGCTCCCCACCTGTCTACATAGCATCCACCCTGCTTGGACGTCCAGCCAGGTCGCTGCCCTCTGCCAAAAGCCACTTGCCCTGCACGAGTTCCAGGTGGCTCTGAGGCTAGGGAAACACCGCAGCGCACCAGGAACAGACGGTGTAACGCCACAGATACTCCGTAACCTGGCCACCAGTGAGCGCCTGCTCGAGTGCTTCAATGAGATCTGGCAGTCAGGGCAGGTGCCAGAGGCATGGCGCACAGCCATTGTGGCACCCATCCTCAAAACCAGAAAACCGGCTAGGGAACTGTCATCTTATCGACCGGTCTCCCTCACCTCCGCTGCCTGCAAGGTGATGGAGGCCATGGTTCTGGCATCTCTGAACTGGGTGGCCCGTGCTCGCGGCTTCCTGGCATACCAACCGACGGGCTTCCGGCGGCGGTGGTGAACTGCGGACTCCATCGCTGACATGGTGTCCACACTGGAGGACACCAAAGCCGGCGGAGACCTCGTGATGCTCTTGCTGATCGACGTACAGGGTGCCATCGACAGCCTCCCTCACGCAGTTGTCCAGCAGGGCCTGTACCTCCTCGGCATCTGTGGCAACCTGCGGAAGTTCCTCTCGTCGTTCCTGCACAACCACACCCTCAGGGTACGTGTGGGTCAATCGAAGAGCACACCCCGCCCAGTCGCTGCAGGCGTGCCACAGGGGTAAGTGTAGAGCCCCTTCCTTTTCAACCTAGCCATGGCACGGTTGCCTGCTGCCCTGCCGATCAACCCTCACTTCCCCGTGCAGTCCTCAATCTACGCGGAAGACATCGCCCTATGGGTGCGAGGACCACCGCAACACATCCGCAAGGCACGTACGGTCCTACAGAGAGCACTGGACACTCCGGCTGCCTACTTGTGCAGCATCGGCCTTACCATCTCGGCCAGGAAGACCGAGGCCTTGCTACTGCACCCCAGAGCATCAGCCCACGGCTCAGCTGGCCGGCTGCGCTTTCAGGGCGTCCAGGTCTCACGGAACAAGGCAGTCACCTACATGGGGTTGCGCATTGACCATCGGCTGACCTGGCTGCCGGCTACCAAGGCCCTGTGCGCCCAGGCGCTTCGGGACCACAAGGCGATCTCACAGCCCCTTGCCCGTGGACAGGGCTGTACCACTAGGTGGGCCCTGCAGCTATTTGAAGCTGCAGTCACTTCATGTCTGCTGTATGCCCTCCCTCTTGTGGTGCTGCCCTCACTCCACCGGCGGAAACTGGAGCTGTAGCATCGGTAAGCAATACGGCTCTCTCTTGGTGTTCCCCGAACGTCACAAGTGGCCACCACTTTGGCTTAGGCAGGTGCCTTACCCCTGTCATTACTCTTCCTACAACAGGGGCTACGCCACATTGATCGCCTGCACCATGCCGCCGATGGTCAAGAACTCCTGACCCGCCTACGCTCCCGGCCAGCATTACACATGGGACGGCTGTGTGGCCTCTATAAGAAAGTCATAGGGGACACGCGTGCAAACGCTGTACAGCCTCACCCACCACATCGACCACCAATCCCTATCTCGACGGAGCTGCCAGGTGTCCCGAAGAACCGTTCCCCAACATGTGCCCTATAGCAGATGGCAGCCTCTCTCCTCCAAGAGTGACTTGGGTACCACCTTCACATCTTCGTCAATGGATCCGTGATACCGGAGACGGGCTCATCCACAGCAGCCAGCGTTGCATCGGCACTACAAAAGAGTAAGCTGTGCCGTCTCCCGGGACATGCAAGCTCTACCGCAGCAGAGCTAGCAGGACTCCACCTTGCTGTGACCAACTTGCAGAGGAGCTACCAGCGACCCCGGCAGCCGTCTTCTGCGACTCCAAGGCGGCGATGCTCTGCCTGAAGAACTCTGGCAGGGCTAGCCTTGGGGTAGCACTGCTCTCTTCAAGACTGACGGCCCTTCAGGACGCAGGATGCTCACTATCTCTGCATTGGCTACCGGCACACGTGGCGATCCCGGGCAGTGAAGAGGCTGACATTCTTGCAAAAAGTGCCCTTCACTCAAGCGTCCCCTTCAGCCCTGCTGTAACGGCCGCAGACTTCTCGAGACACAGGCGGCGCCGGCACATCATCGCCTGTCACCCGGACAAACGGGCATCCCTGGGCCGGCCTCCACGGCCTCTTCCACAGCACGGCCTTCTACTAAGGGATGCCTCGTTGCTGCTCCGACTGCGAGTTGGCTGCTACTGGACAGCAGCCCGCCGGCACCGCCTTGGGAAAGCCACCTCGCCAGCCTGTGCCTCCTGTGGTGAACCAGAGACTTTGGAGCACCTCCTGATGGCCTGCCCTGCTCACCTGCAGCACCGCGGGCCGACTTCTGCAAGAGTTCCACCGACTGCGGCTCCCATGCTCACGACAGGAAGATATCCTCTTCCCCTGTCGTAATCAGCTACCAGCCTTCCTTAGTGTCGTCGAGTACCTCGACTCGTCGGGGCTCTCGGCGAGACTATAGGAAATTTTTACAAAGACGGATGGCCTGACGGCCATCCCACCACCTCGGGCTTCCTGATCCCCCACTACTTCGCTTCTACCTCTACGACCCTCTACCTTTCTCCCTCCTACCCTCTCTCTCTTCTAATCCAATCTCCTCCACCCTGCTGGCGCTGAGCCGTGCTCCCGCATGGGTTGTAGAAAATAGTGCCAGCCTTTCCTCCTTCCCCACAAGAACCACTTCTCTCTCGTTTCTCTACTTTTCTTTCACCAATCTTCCAATCGTGTCTTACTAATCTCAATTGCGGATATGTTTACTTTCCCCTTGTTCTCACTGAATTCAAGCGCTTCAAGGATGCCAGTGATTCCTAAATCGACCACTATGCAGGTATCTTCACATTCTAATACAACATGCTCCATCGTTTCCCTAGCTTTACCGCAGCAGCCACATGCCTCTTCTACCGTCTTATATCTCGCTTTATAAGTGCGTGTTCTAAGGCATACCGATCTCGCTTCGAAAAGTGATGAGCTTCCCTTTGAGTTACCATAAATTGTTTTTTACCGGATTTCGTTCTTTCCTCTGAAGTAGTTACTCATAGCACGTTTCTTTCCCATTGCCGCTGCCCATGCGACTATCTCAGCCTCTCTGACTTTCCGCTTGACATTCTTTGTTGCTGTGTTACTCACCATACATGCCGCATACTTGCTTGCAAGCTTCCTAGTTCGTTTCCGCCCCTGTGAATCAATGTTATTCTTGTACAAATACCTGAGCGATCTCCCAGCCCATTTACTTTCTTTCATGTTTCTCAGTCGCTCTTCCCAATTAACATTACTGTGAGCTTCGCTCCCTTCAAAACTATTCCAGCCCATATCACCCTGCACAGCTTCATTTGTAGTCTTCCCGTAAGCGCTCAATGCAAGGCGACCCACTAACCTTTGGTTGCCGTGGAGTGCTGATAGTACCCCTAATTTCAAGCAAACAACCGCATTTCAATATGTAAGTCCTGGAACCATTACACCTTTCCACATATCCCACTCTGTGTTCATTATGGCCGCATTTCTCTTCCCCTTTACTATTATTGTTTCTTCATGTGTTTCCATATATTTATTGCCTTAGGTTATCCATATACCAAAGTATTTATATTCTTTTACACGAGGTATTCCCTGGCCCTGTGTTGTCACTGTCTGTTCACTGTTTTCATTGAATAACATAACACATGATTTTTAACGCTAAATTTCAGGCCTAGCTTATCGCCTTCCTGTCCATAGAGATTAGCCAGATGTTGCATGTCACTTTGCTTGTTAGCTAGCAACACGATGTCGTCCGCATAAAACGAACCTGGAAGCTCCTGCTCTATTACTGTACCCGCCTGTTGGTATGAGAGACCCGATATTACTTCTTTCTAGCGACCTTTCCATCATTACCATGTATATCATAAACAGCAGAAAGGATAAAGGGCACCCCTGCCTCAGTCTCTGGTTGATATCAACTTTCTCCTCGCTCCTCATCCCTTCCTATTCAACGCAAACGGTATTTTCTAGGTAAATCTCTCTCAAAAGCTGCAGACAATCGTCGCCTAAGTGTTCCCTTTCCAGAACATCCCACAAGATGTTGCGGTCTACGTTGTCATACGCTCCTGTACTGTCTAAAAAGACAACAAATAACGGTCTCCTTTCTACTCTTGATGTTTCAATATACTGAGTAAGAACAAATAAGTTATCCAAACGCCTACCTATTCTGAAGCCCTTTTTTCCTCAACTACAACTTCGTCATTGGCTTGGAATGATGCGGTGGTTATTTTTTGGATCTAATTTAATTCCGCGTCCCCTTCCATTTCGCTTCCATCTTCATCTAGGATATGTCGTTGTATTGTTTCAGACTTCCTGAGTAATAATTTTATTTGGTTCCAAAATATTGTAGGTGCTCTGCGCATGGGAAGGGCCCCCTGTGGACGCCAGGACAAACATCGTGTGGTAGGGTCCGGACTCCGCAGATGTTATGATATTCCCCTCATCTGGATCCATTGACTTCTTCGACTTGCAACAGATGGTAGTGATAAAAAGACACGATCTAAATGGGAGGGTACGAGGAACAAGCGCCAAACTCAGACTGCTTATTCACCGGAAAGAGCCACCGCAGAAGTACGAAAAGCATAACACCACGAGCACACGTGAGAGAACAGGGCTGCCACAGCGGTGTCCACACGTCTGTTTCAAGAAAAACGAGCTCTCTTTCGGTTGTAAAGGTTGAAAGACGGATCGCCTACACAATCATGGCCACTCGCTGATATTAAAGAAAGTGCCCTAAGGTAGTAACTGAATAAGTTCGTGTGCCTACTACTGCCGAGAATTTTTATCTGGCCAAGTCGGGGATCACGAGTGCATGCTAGAATTCTCAGCGACATTAGTATTTTCGTTCACATTTGTGAAATCTGCAAATCTTCTTTCGCCTCACACAGCGCCCACTTTTGTCTACACAGACATAAGAAATTTCTCGAGTCTTCAGGACTGAGGGACTGTCCGTGATATAGAGCAGAGTGTTGCCGCTGCGTCGGCGAAGTTAACAGCGGAATTTCTCTTCTCTTCATCTTTTCCTCCCCTTTTGCCCTTGCCCCAGTGCAGGGTAAATAGCTGGACTCAGTCCTTGCTAACCTCCTGCCCTATCATTCGCCGTTCTCCCTCTGTCTTCCCGCAGATAAGTGGTATTTGCTATACCACGCCAACAACGTCACGATACGGTCGGAAATGACAAACGATGACGCCGTCGAAGCTATCAAGGGTCGGAAAAAAGGCGAAGGTCGACGAAGGCAGCCAGCGAAAAGGCTGCAGACGAACCGAGAATTTCGACAAGGGCGACAACAGTGTCACTTGCTAGTGCGCAGCTGCACATCGCGTCGTTCCCGCGTTTCGCCGCGGACAACGTCGGCCACTTCAATGCCGACGTTGTCAATGCCACTTCAAAGATGATGTATGGCGTGCCTCATAATCAGAAAGTGGTTTTGGCACGTAAAACCCAAATATTATTATTATCAATGCCACAAGGTCAGGTGCAGTCGCACATTGCGTCGGGTGAAGTGTCCACAGGAAAATCAGCGACTTCTTTTGCAATCTATCTGTTGATTACCATTAGCGAAAAAAAAAAATCTAAAACCGCTTGTCTGCTCGACTTCGAGCGGTACGGTGCGCGATTCCTTACAACCAAGCCATCTCCGCGACGAAACATTTTGGAACGTCGAAGCGCTTCGTTCTGAAGACCTTTGACTGTGCCTGCAAGGATAAACAAACGCACAGCTGTCGCAGCAGCGCAACAGCTCCAGACGACCTGTTGTTGCCCGCTTTTCACCCGCCGCGGTGGCTTAGCGCCTATGGCGTTGCGCCGCTAAAAACGAGGAGGCGGGATCAAATCCCTGCCGCGGCGGATACATTTCGATGGGGACGAAATGGAAAAACGCACGTGTCACGTGCTTTAGGGTCACGTCAAAGATCTCCTGGTGGTCAAAATTATTCCGGAGTCCACCGCTACGGCGTGCCTCGTAATCGAATCGTGGTTTTGGCACGTGAAGCCCCAGAATTCATTTCAATTCAGTTGTTGCCTGCTTATCTCCAGCGGTAAGATCTCCGATTCCGTCATCGGTTCCCAACTGGCCCAACCGCGTTTCTCGTTCACAGAGGCCACTGGCATACGTGGAAACGAAAGGATTTCACCACACACATCACTCCGACGACCGCAGATCGACGGAACGCCGTCAACAGATTTCGCAATCCCCTGCCAACGAGTCTGCCGCGTCGCCGGACAGACCGCACGCGTGGCCACAACGTGTCCAGTGGAAAGGAGCAAGACGGCGCCGGCGAGGGTGCGATGGAGGAGGTGAGTGCAGAGCAAAGGCCGCTGTGAGTCAGCGGACAGGAATTGTGTAAGGGCGGCATGTCGCTCGCGTTGTGCAAGAAGTGACTCATCCCGTCGGCCGTTTTATACCTGGGCACTTTACAGAAAACCTAGGCTGCTTCCATACCTAAAGCACGTCTTCTACGAGGTCAATTTTCGGGGTCAGTCATGCGGACACCATACAAAGGGAGCGGTCATATAGTTTGCATTAGCGCGTCGATCTTGGCGGCTCAAAATTCGATCCATTAATAAATTGATTGGTTGATTGCCATCAAATTAGGTTTTATTTTACAAAACCAGTTTGTTGGTGAGGGACGCCGCAATATTATTGGTGGGAACATTTCTTCAAATTAATTCCGATTACCAGTTGTTCGTTCACGCAGCAGCAGCCGCCTGATCTACGTGAACCGATTAAGGCGTAGTTTTGCTTCCCCATTTCCCGAGATTTGGCGTTCGTTGTCCATTGCTCGCCGGATACACTTCTGGATATATACAACCATGTGATAGCTGCTGTCTTGCAGTACAAAATTTCGGCCTTCGATATGAGCCGCAATAGAAACAAAATTAACACATAAATTCTTGGGTCGTAAGTTCCAAAACCATGACATGATCATGAAGATCGCCGTAAAGGGGGACTGCGGATTAACTTTGACCACCTGGCGTTCTTTAACGTGCACTTAACGCACGGTATAGGGGCTTTTTGCATTTCGCTCCCACCGAAATGCGGCCGCCGTAGCCGATGGATTCGATCCTGCGCCCTTGTATTTAGCAGCATGGGATAGACAACTCACTGTTGGCTCCTTTCTGGCCTACAGTAGAAAACTGGGGCCACTGGATATATAATATCCGACAAAATATGCCGCTGGATATGAGCCCGAACACGCAGCTTCAGCACTGGCCCCCTGCACTAGCGCATGCGCCACTCACTGCGTAACTGCTCATTCTGGGCGAATCCGCCAGAATGAATGTGCAAGTGCAACACAAAGTAATAGAGTCGTTCAATGTGATTAGATATGTGTCCATGCACTTCTCTGTGCCATGCACGTGTCATCAACATTTTCCCTCAACAAGCGTCGCATATCGCCTTCGTAATTGTCACGCAGGCAACTAACAGCTATACAGGCTACGAGTCGGTGCTTGTGTAATCCCCTGTACTCTTGCTACCTCGCTAACTTACACAAGCTCGTAGTCGTTTAGATTCCGGCACTGCGCTAGGTCCACGTGTTTTCTTTATTTCTTTTTTCGGATCCCCAGACTTGATCTTCGCCACTACCTGCATCAACATTTCCTCTAGTAATAATGCCTACGTTCATTATTCCAATTCATGGTTGTGCAACTTACGACATGCTGCCTTCGAGCAGATATTTAGCGTCCTGTAACCAAACGAACTTTTATGTAGCATGCTGCAATTAAATAAGATGAGCAAAACGATTTTGTCGCCAAACCTGATACAAGCAATGAACAGTTCGCAGGCGTGAAGTACGTTTAACAACAACAACAACAAAAAAGGTATAGGAATGTGGGGAACATATGATGAAGACCCACTACCATGATCGTAATGGTTTAGCTACGGACGTCAAGACAATATTATTGGAGCAGCGTCGGTACAACAATCGAACACGCGGTTGCGCACTTTACATTTCGACTGAATCTCGGCCGTATGCAATAACGCCTTCAAACAGATGCTTTAGCTTGGTGCTTTTGCCTTAATTTTCAACATTTCCATTTATTTTCAATCAAGATTGTTGATTCATGAATGATTCATGAAAGAACGGTCCATGGCCGATACAAATAACAAACCGCTCATACTAAAGTGTCCAAAGATTGACGTGCTGCCAGTACCACTCACGATGGCGGCGTGCGAAGGCCGCCACGTCACATCCATTAAAAAAAAAAGGCATTTCGGTTTGTCTCATCGTTAAAAAAGTGAAATCGTAATAGCGTTTCATTTTTGGAAAATTTCTCGTCGTAGGTGAAAGACTTCAATATGCTAAGAAACGCTCGCGCAATTGCGGCAAACAGTGGGACACGAGCTCTTCAGAAGATGTCGAGAGTCTTTCGGCACAGTTACAATAGCGTCGCAAGTCGTTCGAAAGTGAGAAACTGTTCCATCGGCTTCGTGGCCATTCCTCAGTGATGCAGGAACACTGCGGCTCCATTGCGCAGCTAAAGATAGTCGAACTGCAGTGTTCGCCGTGGCTAGAAACAATTGAAGTGGGTGCAGACGTTCATTCCGTTTTACAGACACCTCGATTAGGGCAAATGCAGGAATTACGGCTAATAATGGCGTCAACCTGGCGTATGTCTTCGAAAGCAGCTACACGTGTCGGTGAGCAGGCGCTCTGTTTAAGGACTCGGCAAAAGAGTTGCATTATATTGCCTGTGAAGGAGGTGACGTACCGAACTTAAGTATAATTTTAGCCCAAGCAGGCAAGGACAAAATGGAGACGTGTACACCATGTAGACACCACACTAAGTCGACATCGCATAACGAGCCGACATGCTGAAGGCAGAAACGAGCACGATGACACAAAGGGCATACTGCATTTCGTAGCATGCAAAACATCCGACGTCTCTCATAAAAGCTTCGTCCATGTTTCTTTTTTAAGTTGTGCAGCGCTGTTGCAGACAATATTGATTTTGACTTAATTACTTCCATGCTGCCAATATACTTCACCACCTGTGGGACACCTGAGAATGTCGCTAGTTTCGTTAGTTGCTGGTTCTGCTAAACGAGTTTTTTTTTTTGGTTTAGTAGAATTGCACTGCGATTTCGTGTCCAAACGATTTTTACGAATTTTATTGTATGCAGGTTGACATATATGTCTTCAGATGAGCGCTGTCAAACCGGACAGGAGGGAGGGGGGGGGGGGGACGAACGCACCTTTGCTCCCCCTACGTGTTTTAACAAACCGCATTTTTCTGGAGCGAAGTTAAATAATCACTGGAATTTCTATGCATCTTGTCGCAAACTTTCACGATACATATCTTGAAACTCGTGTCACCCTCGGAAATTGTTCCAAGTGCGTACGACTTTCGAAGTCACCGGCACACAATTCGCGGGTTGCAATATGTGCCGTAAAGTAATTATTTTAAAAGTTACTTTTCGAAACATTGTTAGTGAGTCAAAACGTTATTTTGATTTCTTGTGTAAATAATGTCCGCGACTGAGAGTAATCTAGCTCAAGAAGAATTGTGCTGAACATCCCGGTCGATTTCTAAAAAATTATGTTATCGATAAAAACAAAACCCAACTCGGCATATTGGCGTTTGTTTCTGCCATGGAACTTGCTCGTTTTATTTTGCTTTCCATGCGTTAACTTTGAATACAGGCACCTTACTGAATGCCCAGGCTTTTATATGGTTGGTTAAGTAAAGTTATCAGGGCATAGCACGGCCCTATAGCTCCCTAATATGGAACGCAAGAGTGAGCAATATCGCCAGAGGAAGTTGTTATTACATTCACAGTGCGGGCATTCTTCCTAAAATGTAATTCAAAGTGTACAAGAATGTGCGAGAAATTATACAAAGTGTTTCGTTTTCCTATTGCGATAAAACAGAGAAAGGAAACATCATTGTCGGACTCCGAACAAGTTGCGGCTCCAACTAAACAAAGTGAGCGATTTCTCTCTTTTTATTAAGGCAACTGCGAACGATCACTGAGATTTGTTTCTTGCCAATGGATGACTGGACAGTTTGTGCAACCAGGGTTCTAGGCCATTTGGCGTGATCCATTCTGCTGCATAACTTGCCGGCGCACGAAAGCGTTTTTTAATTTGCACGAATATGTTATCCGCGAGGAATTAACCTTGTAGATGACATGGTGTTTACACGAGTCGGCTGCATTGCAGACGAATTTTGCCAGTAGCCCTACAAAAAAAAAAAGTGAATTGTTGTTCTTGGAGGATAAGTACCTAAGTATTGCCGAAATTAGATGGGCAGAAGAAAAGAGAGAAGAAATATGCTGAGCACGTGGAAAAAGAGAGGCAACAAAGCACGCAGCACGTGTCTTACGTAGCCTACGTCTGACCATCGATAACGAGCGCTACGCAAAAAGGACGTGACCACAGCGTGACGGGGCGATTCGGAAACAGGCTTATTTGTTTCTAGCGTTGAACGCGTTATTGGTGCTTTCGCCTGTAAGAGGCGAGCCGTGGCTTTTGGCCAAGCAGTTCGCCGCGCATGATGGACTTCGATCAAGCTGTAGATTCGAACTCGCCCGTACCTTAACGCGCGCCTGATCGTGCAAGAACACCTTGGCCGTCCGTCGTGCATTTCGTCACGGATCACAATGAGCACAGGTCTGTTGACTGGTATCCACTAAAGAAGGCCTTTCAGTGCAAAACAAACCATCGAACAAGCAGAATGTCTTGCGTGCACTTGTTAGTAGACGCCGTAAGAGTGGCGGACAGCCTGCAAACAAATGGACGTAGGAATTAGCGAAGAAGTTGCAAGGCCAGACGCAAACAGAAATTGTAGAAATTGTCGCGAGCCGTATACTGGAAGCTGCGATAGTTGCATTCTAGGAAAGCGTAATCTAAATACCATGCGTCTACGCAACTGTTTTTTAAGCCGATCAAGGGCGACTCGGCTATGTGCCAGCATTTCTGTTGTCGCGACTCCCGGAGGCAGGGTCGCTCGATAAACGATCGAGGTTCGTGCGAAGACGCAGTTTAAATATAAGCACGTTAGGCGGCACGCGCTCATGTTTTTCTGACTCGCTGAACGATGTGTCTCCACTTATGGAGCTTATTGTTCCCGAATACCTCATTGGTATTCGAGTCAGCGCATATAAACTCATCATTTCTTCTCCTTTATGCAGCAAATGTGCCCTTGCTCTACGACGCCTAATGCGGATATTTATTAGCGACAATTCGGGCTGCTGAACCTAATGCCAAATTGGAGCTGCTATGTTCGGATGAATATTAATCAGGTGTTTCCCCTAAAAGCGGACGACCCTGGTACTTGAAATGCGAAAATAAGGAAGGTGGTCAGAGACGTTCGAAAACCAACAGAAAAAAAGAAACAAAGAGAAAGAAAGAAAAGAAACCGTGCACGACCCACTCACTGTTGTAATCGATGTTATGGCGAGAATTTCGCAGGCACTTGGCTACCCAGCATTAAGGAACGACGTTGGGCTAGTTGGTGTTGTATATTTGGATGGGGTAAACAACACGTAAGACGAGGACACGTGAAAAAAAAAAAACGACAACACAAGCGCTGACTTGTCACCTTGAGTAGTCAGTAGTGTTGTCGTTCTGTCCCGCCTCCTCGTCCTACGCGCTGTTTGCTCCGTGCAAATACCCAGCGTTGTTTGGGGTACCGCAAAGCCATAGCCCGTAAGCCAATGTGTTTGCGTAAACTGAGCAGCTGTGTATGCGGGCCACGAGCGTGCGTGCCTGTGACGACCGCAGCGCGACGAGGACCGCGTTGAGGACGATGCTCCATGGCGGCAACTGCATAATTTCTACGGCGGCCGCGTGAACGAGCGCAAACGAGAGATTGCGACGTAATCAGCGGAAACGTGTCATGGAATCGCACATTTCTATAGATTTGTCACGTGGTGCCTGTAAGACGACGATGACGTGCGTACTCCAGCCAAGAAATGTCAAAGCACGGTGAACACGGCCGGTGGTGATTTCTATATGCAGCGTGCTATGAGGAAACCACCGAGGAAAGTGGGCCGGTCCCGGCGACAGCGCGGTCTGGCACGGCGTCTCATGGCGCGAGTTGTCACAAATAAGTCGAGAAAGGGGCCCGGAGTGCTCAGGCCCAGCATTTTCAGCAAAAAAAAGAAAAGAAGGAAAACTATAGAAGACGCATTTATAGATTGCTGGGGTGTAAAATTTCATCGCGACATACGTCAGCGCACACTTGGAAAATAACTGTCCATAACACGGCACGGAATCCGATTCTCAACTGTAGACAACGAGGACGGCGTGCCTCACGACCTGTTCATGGTCCTGGGCGTTCACAACCCCTGGAAAACACCAATGCAAGTACGTCATGCCGACGTTAATGCACGTTCTGCGAGAAAAGACTTCATTGAAAACGTCGCATACATGCGCAGAGGCCTGCAGAGCTCAACATACTTTCTCAACTCTCTACTGTACTATCAAAACGAGGCAGCGTTTACATATATACCTGTATCAATATTTTTTAGGTAACCCGAACTCATTGCGGTATAAATATTGCTAATATGAGCATTAGGTAACATGAGCCCTGAATGTTAGATTGATCTGAGAAGAATGTCCAGGGGTCAATAATAAATAATAAATAGACCAAATAAATAAATTTATGCGACCGTGGCGGCAGGCATGATGTTGCAGCATGCATAACATGGTGTCTGACGCTGAAGGGTATATTGAGTCTGCAAATTTTAGGAACATGCATGTTATTTTCATACCTAACTAACCAAGTCACACAAGTATAGGAGGCTGTTACCGTTGTTCGTAGTAAATAGCGCCGTTTCATTATAGATATATATGCGGGGATGCCACCACTTTATTTTAAAAGATTTCGTGTTCGAGTGTAAGTGCAGACGTGACGGTTTAAGTTGTAAACAATGTGAGTGTCGCAACCCGACATTAGACACCGTGAAAACTCGGAAGACAACAGGAGGAGGCGAATAAAAGCGGGCTTGCCGAGTGTTAGTTGGCGCACAAACTCTGCTCCCCCCACCCCCATTTTCCTGCTGCCTTCTATTGTTCCGTTTAGTCTTAACTCTTTCCTGCATTCCAACGTAGTGTCTTTGAGAGTACGACCACAGTGCCTCGGGAACAGTGTATCTTTCCCGCCGCTGTCTCCGAGCTACTTCGTCTCGCCGCGCCTCGTTGCGCAACTGTGCAGCTACGCGTATAATAACTTCACAACGGAGGGCTTTTGTTAGGGCATGCGTTCGGCACGTATGACACGCTCCGCGACCAGAACGTGTCATGGCCGCGGCTTGACTGGCTATTGTCATTACCGGACCGCGGGCCTTGCGTGATGCCCACGCTGTGCTTCAGCTTGTTTTATTAAATACAATTTCATCCAAGTACAAAATATTGATTATAATATTAGTAACCTGTTGCGGCAGATCGATGTTGTTAATTGGTCCCAAAAAAGCTTTCCACGGATCATAGATATCTATAGCAGGATGCGAACAGCGTAGTGATTGTATCCGAATAATAAAAATAACACAAAACTCGAATATTAGAAAGTACGGAATAGGCACCTAGTTCAGACCAAACACACAAGTACGAGCTTAATAGAAGAAACTGCAGCAGGTATGAACTTGTAGCTGTTAATATGCAAACGCTCTGTAAGTCTTCCGGAACATACTGTAAGAACGCGCTAAATTTAGGTTATTATTCAAATGCTTCTATGTTTTAGCACCGAAGTGTTCGAAGGCCTGACAATCACAGTTAGTGTGTAGTTTGCGAAGAAGAAGCCGGTGTAAACAGTTTCGCTGCGCAAAACGAAGGTACTTATACATTTTTTTTGTCAATGCTGCAAGCAATATTAAGACTGTGGGCAGCTCTGGTCAGTACATTAACATACCCGTGGGTGTATGTACCGTTGTGCTTCTGTGTGTTCAGGGTGTGTCATGTCACCTTAAACCTTACAACTGGACATATCATGCCAGCACATCGGCCTGGTTGATAAGCTTAGTTTGTTGCCATCTGATCGCGAGTCGAAAGCGCGCGCATACATCTGTTCTGATCGAGAGCAAGATTCTCGGACGTTCGTATTGGTCTCCCTTTCCATATTACATTTCTGAAATTCTTACATTCTTTTGTGTTCGTTTAGTTTTGTTTTTCAAGTCAATGCAGTGCCGCTGATGCGTCGTAAGCGGCATAAAGCAGGAAATCGGTATAAGCTGAGAGATCCTGGTTGTCTGACGTGTAGTGGAATAGACCAAATATTGCATACAACTAAGTTCTTTATTCGGAAGTAGAGAGAAAAAGAGAGGGGGAGATAAAGGATTCTCTATTTGAAGAAGGGTATAGTTGTCTACCTGAGGTGAAAATAGTCTAATGCTCATAGAGAGAAGGAAAGAGAAAGGGTGCACAGGGACGGACGAATGAGCACTTACGTACGCACTCATCCCTAGTAGCGTTTGATGCGAGTATTTCTTTTGAAGCGTTTCTCTTCAGACAGAGCTCCTCACAGAACGCTACATCTCGCTTCGTTTCGCCACAATTTCTGCTCGCTTTTGAGGAGCGCCTTTCCTCATGTGTCACATGACAGCGTAATTTGCGATTGTCCCAATGTCCTATTTCCCCGGGCGTATTTGGACCTCAGATGGCTTAAGCACCTGATTTCTCAAAATACTCCAACAGGGATAGGTTGAACAGGGAGAAAACAAAAACGAGTTGTCCAGGGTGAGAGACACGAAAAAAAAAAGCAACACGGTTCATGGAAATGCTTTCACAGCAGATACACCTTGACCAACGGCTCAGAAAAGGTGTCTCGTAAATTGGTCGATTACCAAACGGTGTTCTTTTATATTAAATACCTTTTGTAATATTTTGATATTTATAGTGAAACCGCGCCAGTCGATGCACTTAGCATGACACACACGTCCTAGGAACTGCGGTCTAAAGTGCTTGATATGCAGTAGCCTGCGGCAGCGAAAAAGAAAATTGCTCGCAAAGCCCGTCGTGGATTCGTTGGCACCGCACAAGGAAGAAATTGCAGAAACCGCGGTAGCGTTTTCGTAACTGCATAAACATTCATGGCTTTCAAGGACAGTTGTGCTATAACTACTGCGCCTGGTGCATTCGACGAGAAAATAATTGTGTAACAGCGCTTTTACGACCTCCCTCGAAGTTCTACGCAAAAACAACCGCATTGGAAATAATGCTGAATCGATTTGTGGCCTAGTGAGGAGACTCGGCCAGTTGCCACCATTTCAGTAGTTAACAGAATCATGCTTTCGTTTGCGTGCAACAAGCACATACTTATTTAGGAAGTTATGTGACCTGTTGTGGTACGTCATTTGCCGCGAAATTGTGATGATGGCCACTGACTTGGTGGACGCGGATCCCGGCAGTGGCGGTGGCATCGCGATGTGGGCATAATACAATAATGCGAGTGCGTAATGCTCTAAGTGAATTGTAAATGGGCCAGGTTGTCGAAATTTATTCAGCTCTGCACCCCGCTCTTAGCCGTTGAATTACTCTGGGATGTTACATTCCCATTTATATTATTTTATTTTATAATGCAAGCTAGGTAACGCTAAGCATAGTGGCGACCTTCTACAATTTACACTATTGGTATTGCATAATGCCGGTTTAGTGGTTTGAAAGTATCGCTGCTGTGTCTACTGAAGCGACGTCTCAAAACCCCCATTTATGTGATAAGCAATGTACTTTGCAAAGTAAAACAAAACAAAACCAGCCCTACGACAATATTTGGGGGTTTGCGCAAAGTAACTAGTGCACTTGCTCGATAATACGGGTATAAATATAATGAGTCTTCTATTCCAATCCTTGAGCGGGCAATAGGCAACCGTCAGCCAGCGCAGCAACTCGAGCTGCATACACGTGCAACGGTGGCAGGTGATGGCACGGCCGCTGACGTGTGACGTCAAGTGCATTGCCATTGCCAAAGACGCTGCAAACGAATTCTTGAACGCTATGCACTGTAAAGAGAAGTAAAATATGTATTTTTTCATAAAGGAATATATTCGTATGTCTCAAAAATTGTGCCAGAAATAAGTGATATGAATGCTTCCATAATTTCTCTCTAGTTAATAAGTAAAGAAAATATAACAGAAACTCTAGAACTATATCAGTTTGAAACCAGCAAAGCAGTGCATGTCGCTGACATGAAAAATGTAAAGGCCATGAAATGAACAAGTTGAGGACAAATATTTGAATGAAATTTTGTCATTCAAGAACTTTGTTTGCATTTTTGTAAATGTGTAACTGCCTGGAAAAATCTCAATGACGCTTTCATCTGTTCCAATATATTGCGCAGAAGCAGCTGTCACCGGTCGTGTATTATAAGTAATTGCACCGGAATTATGGTCGCAACAAAGAGCACATATAAAGAAGAGGAGTTCTGAAAAATATATGAGGGCGAGGGAAATTAAAGTGAGCCAGTACGAATATATGACAAAGGGGGTACTTTATTTAAAACTGGTCTCACTGAGCATTGAGACATTTGTCCCACTGACTAACGAGTCGCGTGATTCCCGTGTCATAAAGCTTCCTGGGTTGCTGCTTCAAAAACTCTGTGACTGACCCTTTCACGTGATCATCCGACACGAATCTGGTTCCCTTGAATTTTTTTCACATGCCCCAAAATGTAGAAGTTGCAAGACGACATGCCTGGGCTGTATGGTGGATGTTGCAGCGTTACCCACTTGAATTTCCCCAGTTTTGTGTAAACCCCATCAGCGACGTGGGGGCGGGCATTATTGTGGAGCAAGATGACCCCATTCGTCTATTTTTCACGTCGTTTGTTTTTCATAGCGACAGGCAGCCAATCCGGGGTTTCACAATATCGGAAACGATTGATACTCTCTCTAGGTTTAGGAAATTCAATCAGTATACTGGCCGCTGGCGATCGACAAAAAGAAGTCAACAACACCTTTCCGGCAGAAATGACGGTCTTTGCTTTCCTTGGAGGTAGTGAATTCGAATGTTCCCAATGTAAGCTTTGCCGTCGTGTTTGAGGCTCGTAGTAGTGGCACCATGATTCGTCCCCCGTCACAATTGCAGACAAGAAGTCGTCACCCTCATTGTGATTCCGGATCAGATGAGTCAAGTCAGCGCCGAACCTTTCCGTCGTCTGGCGGTGGTTCAGAATCTTATGCATCCATTCCGCACACAAAAGCCGATAACCGAAATGCCATGAATTATGCTGCGACCCGAACCCTGACTGATGTTCACACAGCCTGCCAGTTCATCGATCCTTCGTTCTTGTCTAATCAGCTAATCAACCTGTACAATTGTCTTTGGGGTGATTGCATGGTGGCTTTGGCCTGATCTGGGATCGTCTTTACAACTTTCACGTCCTGCTTTGACCCGTTTGCTCCAACGCTTCACAGTGGCCAATAAAATGCAATGTTCACCGTACATGGCAGCCATACGGCGACTAATTTCTTTTTTTGGAAACACTTTCAGCTGTCAGAAACATCCCGACACCACGCCCTTCAACTTTGTGAGTGTCCATTATATCACGCAACCATGTTCAACCCAGTGTATGAGATCATTAACGAACATTTATCCTCACACCTGCGTGTCCCTTTTCTAAATGAGAGATGTCTGCGTGCTACGCGCATGCCTCGCACATAATGAACAGAACCATTATTGCGCGAAGTGGATTGGCTCACTTTCATTTGACTCGCCCTCGCACATTGGAAATGTGAAGATACAATGGAATATACAAATGCGAGGATACAGTTTCATAAAGGGCAAAAAAATGTCACTGGAAAGAAAGTTCCCTGCACGTAACCACTAAACCTCGCAACAAGATATTTTAATATACGGATAAGTGTTCAATAAATCAACTTGCCTAAGAAAACTCATAATAAATAACGCATCAAACGATGCAAATAAACATGTTGCGCCACTACAGATTCACGGATCACAGCACTCCCTCCCTCCGCTCCCCCTGATGTATCGTGCGCGACAGGAGGCGACAAGCCCCCCCCCCCCCCCCCCGCTTTTCTGCCTTGCGCACACAAGACTGAGCCACCATCGTCGGCTCACCCATGCCCCCCTCCCCCACTTCCCCATAACGCTTTCACTGGCACATACGGCATGCGGCGTGCGGTCATGATGTTATCTCATAGGACCTTATACGGAACATGATGGCGACGGCGATTGCGGGAATGCGCCTGGAGTGTCCATATAATTGCTACCAGAATAATTTAATAAGAGTATCCGGCAACTGAAGCGTCACGTAGCCCATTACTTTCCGCAAAAGTAGGAGTAACAAATTCGAACTTTCACCATGCGACAATTGGCGGCACCGCAACAATGTCTTCTTTCTTTTGTGGGGCGGGGGCAAGGAAAAAAAAAGCGTAGAGGAAATTATGCCGGTCACAATTGAATGCCTACTTTGGGCACCTAATGTGGCTGCCGAAGGAATATCAAAAAAAAAAAACATGAGACGTTTGGTTCACAGAGAACCATGCGCATACTGCTCGATATCCTAAATCAACGAGACAAGACTTTCCGGAGAGTTTGCGCCCAAGCGAAGGCGTTGCAACCCGTCGAGTCCCCGCAGTGATGGCGGCGAGCGACCATTGTGGCTTTTACCCGTCTGCTAGCCCGAAATTCGACGGCCTCCGCGAGATGCCGCGACGAGCCCGCTCTCCGTCAAAACGCACCTTGAAACTTCGTGGTCGGATGGGGCTCCGTGCGTCACGTGACTCCCAGTGCATGGGCGTTGGCGCGAAATCCGGTCCGAGTTCGCAATGTTCGCGCTTAAATCTGTTTTCGAGCGTGAAAACGACATTCTAGACAAAATCCAGCACGATTTCCGGTGCCGGGGGTTGCTTTAGTCCGCGATGGATGGCAGCACGAAAATTTTTTTTGGGGGGGGGATGAAGCTTCCGAAGCCCCCCCTCCTATCGATGCCCCTGGCTGCAACATAATAGTGATATAAACCGTATGCGTGATTTTTTCCTGCGAATACATGCAGGACACAGTGGCTATCAGAGAAAGCAAGCGGAGGTTGCCACTGTTTTCCTTACACTACGTATATTGCACTGTGCGCTGGCTTAGAGTAAATGTCATCGCAACAAAAGAAAAACGATAATTTGAATTGAGCGTAAGGTCTGACGGCAGCACAATTCCTATCAGCGATATGTTTACAAGTTTCTGCCAGTCGGCACATATCGGAGTTTGATTATTGGTGTCGCAAGTGGCGTCAATATAAATGACGCAGCGTCTGCAGAGCAAAATATCGTAGTTGTAGTGTACAACTCCCAGTAGCCCACGTTTTAATTTTGACCGGCGCGCAAACAGACCAAATTATCCTACACGCGGACCCAGCCAATATGACTTACTGCGGTAATAAAAGTTGCTAAGATGAAGTTTTAGGTGGGGGCCAAGTCCGATTTCGCCATTCAGATACACGTGAGAGGCAGACATTTTTCTATGAGGCAGTCGTTGGATCAATGTGAATTAAATTTGCTGCATTTGAGGGAAAAGGTAAATCTATAACTCTTTAGGCAGCAGAATATTCATTTAGATCATGCAATGTTACCAAACTTTTCGAAAACAGGTATTTTGCACAAAGCTTGAAGCAGGAAGTTTGGAAATTGTTAACTGTGTCACGAAAAAAGAAAGATATTACACTTCTGGAAACTGTATCTAATAGAACGTCAAAACGAAAAAAATATTAAAATTGATATATACAGGGTGAGCCCTTTTAAGTTTCCCGGACTTCGTAAAGATCGCCTGTTAATTCTTTTCCTTAAAGCATAATTCGACGAGACGGACATTACTAGCACGAGGTATCGTGACATATTCAACTAATTAACAAAAATCAATTATTAACTTCTTCATTAGTTACTTTACGGTGCATATTGCAATTTACAAACTGTATCCGGTGATAGTTCAGCACAATGCGTGGAGCATTGAGCTACAGTTGAGCGTAGTGCCTTGTCCTGTCGTCTTTCTTGTGTCTGTTGTTTTGCGCTAAACAAAGCATTCATGTATCCAGTGAGTTTGAAAGACGTATCCGCTTGAATTGAATATTGAGAATGATACCAGTTTCGAGATGTTGTTTTCCAAAGTATCGAATGCACTATATGGGTATTCAAGTTGCTTTCTTGCTTCAATGCATAAGGAACGTTTTGTTTTAAAAAAATTACTCGGTCATGCCGGCGCTAGGAAAGTGGATGTCCAGCGAAGCTGTCGCAAAACCATCATTAGAAATGCTGGGGGGGTATGCGATGCTTCATTTATGGTTAGGTTGCTTGCTTTGAGCTTGTTCTTTATTTAAACGTATGCTGCTCTGCTTGTTTGTTCTATGGGTGATTTCAATAAATGTATGCACTGTTCCCTTCCCTTTGCTGAGCGCTTGTAGCCTCCGCCTCACGGGGCTATGAGCCTTGACATTTTTGCTTACTTAGGGGGGTATGAGCCATTGCTCATGATGACAATTTCTGCTCACGGGTGGACACGGAAAATGCCAACTACCGAGAGGCTAGCAGCTTTGCTGTAAAAAAAGGAAAATGACGAACAGTGCATGTTTATGGTGTGTTTAATGGTGCATGTCTCTAAACTTGTCATTCTGGAAATTCATTCCAACTGTATACGTCTTGTATGCTCACCGGATACAATTCGTGAATTGCAATATGTGCCGTAAAGTAAATAAATTAAAGGCTAACTAGTAAACTTTTCTTAATTTGGATAAGTGTTTCTATTTCTCGTGCAAGTAATGTCCGCCTCTCTGAATAATCTAGCTCAAGGCCTACAATTGGGTTATCCTGCAAGAGGCGACTTTTAGAAATTCCGTCAAACTTAAAAAGGATCACCCCATAGATTGATGGCTTACGCGCAATCAATGAAATGTTTGCAAATACGTTTCAAAATGCCGCTCACGAATAAATTTATTGGGATATGCCAAAGCTTTGTACAATTCATCAGTTTTGCCTGCTGTAAATATGCTGCAAACATAATATTAGAGGTGTAACCGCACGAATGCGCTCGTGCCACTGCTCGCGTCACCTTCTAGTTGCACAGCTGGCTCCGATGCCGCTCACCATGCCGGCGTTCCCATACTGCCCCTCCCTCTGCGAAGACGCTGACAGCATTGGTCCACTGCGAGTCGGGGCGGTGATTTCCGTCCAAAATCCTTTCCCTCAGCATATCGCGAAATTAAGAAACTATACAGCTGCGCTCAAATTTCGCATTACGAAGTATCGTAATAACTGGACATTTCTTTTTCATTTGAATGCAACAACCGCATCAACTTTTGTGAAGTGGTTGCTGGAGAAAACGATTTCTCCGTTTCAATGTATTCAGAATTAAGCTCCCGAGGTAACGCTTCCTTTTAAAATCAACTTACTTCCACCACTCTGAATATGATCAACGTGGTAACCAGTTTTTGACCATAACTGTGGAAAACTGCCGCATAACTTAAAATTTCGCATTAGGAAAAATTAGAACTTGCTCGCTTTCATTTCTGGCCTTTTAAAATTTAGCCGCGCAAGGAACTGCGTAAATAAATGTAGTGTTAATAATATGTTGATCAGCATACTACCTATTCAATTAATAATTCGTTTCCGGGGCTATCCACAGCTGAAATATCGCTCAAGCGTATTGAAATATGCGAAAAACTCGACTACCGGTTTCGTGCTAGGCTCAATGTTGATTCATAAAACTTAGCGTATGAAAGCGTTACGTTGGAATTTGTCGGTTTAATCTACGAGCATCAAACGAAGCAGATATAGGAAGAATCGCTGCTGAATTTTTTGCTCCATCAATTTCAGGAATCGGCGATCAGATGAGCAGACCTCGCTGTATAGCGTCCACTGTACTCGGGGAAGCGTCGAGTGTCAAGGAATTAGGCCATAGACAAATAACGCCATCTGTCGGAAACAGGTAAGAGCCAGTCGCGTAACTCCCATGGGGAACGCGTTTTTAAATATGGCTGGAGCGCTGGCACGGAGTTAACATAACAAACTCTTAGAGCTCGGTGCTTATTCGTGCACATAAGTTACTCCACCACCATTATACTGGCAATTCTACAATTGAGTGCAATGTCTGGCTTTATTCCGAGGCAAACGATGCCAGTGAACACGAGGTCGTCGAGAAGCCAGGAAGCCAAGATGATCACAAGGCGCAGTGGATGTCAATTTCTTGGTCGCTCAGAGTAAATTCCGATTGACAAGCGCTCAACCAGAGATACACATCAGCACAAGCATAAACAAAAACAAGTCTACTGCAGATCCAGATAGGAAGCACGCATCCTTCTTGTGGCATTTATGGCATTTATGGCATCGTCGAATGCCATGAAATGATAATTCCTCAAATCCAACAACGTCTTTCGAGAAGCGTTAGGAAGAGTCCACTTTCTTTTCAGATTTTATTAATGCGACGAAGAAGAAAATTAAAGAAAGCGTTTCTTTCCGCAGACAAGATATTTATGGGTTTACAGAGATTAATGTCAGGGCTGTATGTGATAAAGCAGGTGATAAAATGCGTACTACGGCAAGCTTAACAAACCGATAGACAATTTTAATGAACCCGAAAAGCATTGCAAAGCCATTGCATGAAAAGCACTACATCAAGGAATACCTGCGTCACTTAGCATCGATACAATCTCGACCGGGTGAGGTGATCCTTCCCCGCAAGAATCGAGAAACGACGACGAAGGCAGGCATCGCGATGATGAAAAAAAAAGTTGAAAATAATGTATTCACTTCATTGGTACATGGTTGTGACTGCATCCGAGTCTCGAGCGGTTTTCCTAACACGGGGGCCAGGACGGCCTTATGTAACCCTTCGCTGTCTTCTGGTCGTCTATGTCTCCTTGGAAAACCTGGGGAACTTGTGGAAGTGTCGGTGCCTTTGTCAGGTTGTGATGTCGACGAGCCTTCTCCCCTTCCATAATAATAATAATATGTGGGGTTTTACGTGGCAAAACCACTTTCTGATTATGAGAGAGAGAATAAACATTTATTTCGCAAAGCGAGTAGAAAATTTCCTCGATGAGTGGGGTTTTGTACAGGGACGCGGCCCGCTACCCAGAGAGGCGGGCCATGTGTTTAGATGTAACTGACAATACAGACGCGCTTAGGGTGTGTGCCACAGTTCTAACAACGCACAGCTGCTCAGCAGAGGAAGGGCCAATAGCCCTGGCCATTGTCCATGCCTCGACCCTCTCCGCCCAAGACACCCCCATGACCACAGTGACAGACTCGCAGGCTGCCTGCCGGGCCTTCGCGCAAGGACTCGTGACTGCACACACACATCGAATTCTCTGCTCTGTCCCCCCTCCCACGTTACACAGGGTGCGTATCGTCTGGACTCCTGGACATGCCTCTCTCCATCGTAATGAACGCGTTAATGCGGTAGCCCGAGGTCTGACAGGCCGGGCACCATCGGAAGAGCTGTCCAACCCAGACGACGCACCACCAGAGCCCATACAGTACACTGAGACGCTCGAGTACTACCGACAAAGTCGCCATAACTATCCCCCTCCTCATCCTTCGCTTAATAGAGCAGATGCCGCTGTCTGGTGGCAACTGCAGACCAATTCATTTCCTTGTCTCCACATGCTACATATCTTTCATCCCACCCTGTACCCTTCCTATTGTCCCCACTGTGGGGCCAAACCCACGGTGTATCACTCCATATGGGAATGCCCTAACCCTTCAGGTGTTCCTCCTATACCCAACCCTACCCTTTCCTCTTGGGAGTCTGCGCTGCTCAGCACAAGCCAGCAGGAACAGCAACGGCTGATCCAGCGGGCTCGCGAAGTCGCGCATGGCAGTGGAGCCCTCTGATTATGAGGCACGCCGTAGTGGGGGACTCCGGAAATTTTGACCACCTGGGGTTCTTTACCGTGCACCTAAATCTAAGTACACGGGTGTTTTCGCATTTCGCCCCCATCGAAATGCGGCCGCCGTGGCCGGGATTCGATCCCGCGACCTCGTGCTCAGCAGCCTAACACCATAGCCACTGAGCTTCTCCCCTTCCGTGTCTTCTTCTTTGGTTCCTCCCTTTGTGCCTGCTCAGGACGTAAAGGGGTGACGCTCTTTCGGGATAAAGGGCTATTATCTCGACATGGGATTGCCCACTTGAATTTTTCCCACACTTGAGAGGTCTATCATAACAGCATCTAACGCTGGGCATGTGATTGCATTTAAAAATTAAATTATGGGGTTTTACGTGCCAAAACCACTTTCTGATTATGAGGCACGCCGTAGTAGAGGATTCCGGAAATTTCGATCACCTGGGGTTCTTTAACGTGCACCTAAATCTAAGTACACGGGTGTTTTCGCATTTCGCCCCCATCGAAATGCGGCCGCCGTGGCCGGAATTCGATTCCGTGACCTTGTGCTCAGCAGCCTAACACCATAGCCACTGAGCAACCACGGCGGGTCATGTGATTGCATTTCAGTGGCTTATAGGACACTGCAGTATTACAGGCAAGAACAAAACGGATGGGGCAGCCCGCAAGGGCTACGATATATATATATATGCTTTTCAATAAAAGTGAAGGTTAAATTTTCGGAAGGCGCTATGTGCCCACAGAACAAAACAGAAGCTCGCCTTGATCTTGAAGCAACTGCAATTTTTTGTACAACATCGACCAAGAACTCCATTAAAGGCAACCAGAATGTGCACTGCGGTATGTAGAAATCCTCTGTCCCTGGCTTCGACAAAACATTTCGTACACAAATAGTCTTCTTTTTCACAATGGTCAGAAAGCAAACCGAAATTGTGGCAACAGTGCCGCCATCGAGTTTCTAGAGCAAATCTGGCTTGACAGTGCCCAGCTTGCGGAGGCAAGCGACGATTTCAGATCAACATATAAAAGTTCCATCAAAGCTTCTTGACTCTGAAACCCTGGCACTGGCCTTGATCATCGAAACAGCGCAATATTAGGGGCTTTTTTTAAATCAGAAAGTTTGCTTGCTGAACTGCGATCCAGCCGCTAAACCTCACCAAGAATTTATGTTTAATGCTTCTTTGTCTATTTCAGCCGTGGTCAATCTATCTATCTATCTATCTATCTATCTATCTATCTATCTATCTATCTATCTATCTATCTATCTATCTATCTATCTATCTATCTATCTATCTATCTATCTATCTATCTATCTATCTATCTATCTATCTATCTATATATCTATCTATCTATCTATCTATCTATCTATCTATCTATCTATCTATCTATCTATCTATCTATCTATCTATCTATCTATCTATCTATCTATCTATCTATCTATCTATCTATCTATCTATCTATCTATCTATCTATCTATCTATCTATCTATCTATCTATCTATCTATCTATCTATCTATCTATCTATCTATCTATCTATCTATCTATCTATCTATCTATCTATCTATCTATCTATCTATACACCGACCTAGTGGTCTTTGTCTGTCTGCTTGGGCCACTAGGTATGTGCTCCTGGTCGTGATGCCGTCGTGGTCGTTGCATTGCCGATACTCCAGCTGTGTCGTCCGACACTCATGCTATCGTCATCACGCCGTCTTTGTCGTAAAGTCGTCATGAATTCGTTGTTACACCACTGCAGTGATGCCGTCGTCCTCATTCAATCGTCTTCATTCCAGCTTCGTGATATGACTCTCGTTTTGCTCTCGTTGTCGCGCCTTATACTCCGACCCAGTGGCCCAAGTTGTCCAATAGCCTGAATCACTAGGCTTGCTTTCGGGCTTGTGATGCCGTCACGTTCATTGCATCGTCGTCATTAGAGCTTTGTCACCTGAATCTCATCATGCCATCGTCACACGGTCATCGTCACACTGTCGCTCTATCATTGTCACCATTTCAGTAACGTTATGCCATTATCGATGACGTCGTCATTACACCGCCTTCGTTGTTCTGTGGACGTCAATCGTTCCATTGTATTGGAATCACATACTATCATGTTCCTATGGGTGGGCAGCACAACCCGAACAAAGAACGAGAGGAAGTACAGAATACGAGCGCTGACTAACAACGGGTTTATTATTTCAAGCAAGGGACTATAGTATACAGAAAATGTAAACACGTGTAAAGTGACGTTTACAAGGGTGTTAGCCTATCTTGCCATTCGTAAAATCAGTTTCTTTATCCTACAGAGTAATAGAAGCCTGTCTCACGCATGCGCCTGAGTTCGCATGCATGAAGTAGGCCCCTACAATCTCGCGGTTAATTTGATTCGTATTTTTCTACAGTATTTCCGTTTGTTCAAACACGGGTTTGCATGAGCAACCTCTACAATGCGCGGCCAGATTAGAGCCTGTTTAATTCCTGATCGCACCTTGGTGCTCCCTAAGGCTGATGTTAAGGCAGCGTCCCGTCTGCCCAAAGTACATTTTGCCGCACGAAAATGGAATGACGTCGACCACTCCCACCGAGCATGCCACAAGCTGCCCCGAGTGTTTGACGTGGCATGTAGCTTTGGACGCCTGTTTAGGTCTATTGACAAGATCGCAAGTCTTGTTTAAGGAGTTCTTTGCTGAAAAGGCTACTTGAACACCATATTTCATGGCTGTCTTTTTTAACCCATGCCCCATCTGATGCACATAAGGGATGACTGCGTACTTCTGAACTTTTTCGATCTGTTTGGGGTGCTTCCCCTTTTTTTCATCACTAGCCCTTCACATAATGACACGATAATATATTTAGGAAAACCGGCCTTCTTTAGACCATTGAGTTGTTGCGAAAATTGCTGAGGTTGTGGCGAGGTTGTGGCGAAAAATTGGCGAGGTGGTGGCATGATCAAGTGCGGAAACCAAACACCCAATAAGATAGCCCAATAAGATAGCCGCTGTTAGAGCAGTGTCTAAGCATGTCGAAAAAGATGAAAAATTCAGGTGCATTTCTGGGTGCGTTGACGTGTCGGTCAGACATCAAGCAAACCATAATGACAGAGTGCGAAAGGTTCAACCCCTTGTGTAATTTTTAAGAGAAAACGAAGCGAAAGTATTCACCGCTGATAAAGAAGGGTACTTAGTCCTCCTAACGGAAGGGCAGTTTTCTGAGAAAGCCTCAGGCGCTTTAACAAAAAACTTCAAGAAGGTACACGTTCAACCTAAGAAAGTCAAAGATCAAGCAACGAAATATTTGGTGGAATTGAACCTTGAGCGTCTATCTGGGGCAGTGAAAAAAAGTCAGGGGTTGAACCTTGAGGTTTTCTTTATGATAAAAACGCATAAACCCGGCCAACCTTTACGCACAATTGTGTCTGAGAGAAACACATGGAAACACGTAGTTTCTGGTTATCTTCAGAAGAACTTAACAGGGCTCCAGGTAAAAATGGCAAAGTAGAAAACTCGGAAGATATCATTAGGTTTTAAGAAGAAGGGGTGTATCCAGCATGCACAGCGCTCAGCAACGACGTCACTGATTTATACAATTCCCTTCCTAGAAATCCGCTGATCAAAACAATCAAAGATTGCATTATGGAAAACGACGAGTTAAAGTTTAGGAATGATAGTGGCTTCCCGGTTCAGTCTTTTTTCTAACTCTTGGTTTTCTATTTAAATTCCAGATTTGTTATCTGGGATAATGAAATTATGATTCAGAAGCAGTGGGTCTGCATTGGCTCTCAGGTCGCCTCAATGGTTAGCAAGAGCTTTCTCGAGCAAGAGCTTTCTCCTGCCAAGAGTGTCTTGGCAGGAACATTGATCGAGTGCTTCGGGTTTGTTGACGACTACCTGGCAGTTACCCGCTCTGAAAACAGTTCCAAAGATATAGGAGATATTCTCGCAGCCATTGATAAAGAAGGAATGGGTCTCAGATTTACCCATGAACTGCCCAATAAAATTGAAATTCATTTTGTGGATTTGCAGTTAAGATTAACAGCGCAAAATATTTGTTGGCGATATAATCCCAGGACAAGCAAACCAATTCTAACCTACCCCTCGGCACACTCAAACCTTGTGAAAAGAGGAAGTCCTATGACGTGTTTTGGTTCCGCACTTAGAGAAAGCCATGCCACCACCTCGCCAATCTGAGCTTTTTGCAAAAACTCAATCGTCTAGAGAAGGCCCGTTTTCCTAAATCTGTTATCGTGTCAATATGTGAAAGGCTAGTAAAGCAAAAAAGGGGAAGCACCCCAAACACAGATCGAAAAAGTTCAAAAGTACGCAGTCATCATAAGGTGCAGCGGTGGATAAGGTGCAGCGGTGGCGTAGAGGTAGAACACCCGCCTCGCGTGCAAGAGGTCCGTGGTTCGAATCCCGGTGCCGGCAATTTTCCACCGGAATAAAAAAAAATCCGCGTGTTGATAAAATTGCAGAAGCAGGCCTGGAGTGTGGCCTGATCCCGGTGACCAGAACCGGTAACGCACTCCCTCACCAGAGCAGGATTGGCCACCCTGGTGCAGTACTTGGCCACAACCTCCTATATGAACAACACAATCAAACCCCGGCCCTCAGTCCCCAGCAGCTGTGAAGCAACTGACCACGGCGGCGGTCAGACCTGCGACGCAGCAGAGGGTGCTAAGAATCACTGGCTCCGGACAGGCCGCCATTGGAATATGAACCTGGCAACGTTTAACGCTAGAACGTTATCTAGTGAGGCGAGTCTAGCAGTGCTATTGGAGCAATTAGAGGGCAGTAAATGGGATATAATAGGGCTCAGTGAAGTTAGGAGGCCAAAAGAAGCATATACAGTGCTAAAAAGCGGGCACGTCCTGTGCTACCGGGGCTTAGCGGAGAGAAGAGAACTAGGCGTCGGATTCCTGATTAATAAGAATATAGCTGGTAACATACAGGAATTCTATAGCATTAACGAGAGGGTGGCAGGTGTTGTTGTGAAACTTAATAAGAGATACAAAAGGAAGATTGTACAGGTCTACGCCCCTACATCCAGTCATGATGACCCGGAAGTCGAAAGCTTCTATGAAGACGTGGAATCGGCGATGGGTAGAGTGAAAACTAATTACACTATACTAATGAGCGACTTTAATGCCAAGGTAGGCAAGAAGCAGGCTGGAGACAAGGCAGTAGGGGAATACGGCATAGGCACTAGGAATATCAGGGGAGAGTTATTAGTAGAGTTTGCAGAACAGAACAATATGAGGATAATGAATACCTTCTTCCGCAAGCGGGATAGCCGAAAGTGGACGTGGAGGAGCCCGAACGGCGAGAGTAGAAATGAAATAGACTTCATACTCTGCGCTAACCCTGGCATCATACAAGATGTGGACGTGCTCGGCAAGGTGCGCTGCAGTGACCACAGGATGGTAAGAACTCGAATTAGCCTAGACCTGAGAAGGGAACGGAAGAAACTGGTACATAAGAAGCCGATCAGTGAGTTGGCGGTAAGAGGGAAAATAGAGGAATTCCAGATCAAGCTACAAAACAGGTATTCGGCTTTAACTCAGGAAGAGGCCCTTAGTGTTGAAGCAATGAATGACAATCTTGTGGGCATCATTAAGGAGTGTGCAATGGAAGTCGGTGGTAACTCCGTTAGGCAGGATACCAGTAAACTATCGCAGGAGACGAAAGATCTGATCAAGAAACGCCAATGGATGAAAGCCTCTAACCCTACAGCTAGAATAGAACTGGCATAACTTTCGAAGTTAATCAACAAGCGTAAGACAGCTGACATAAGGAAGTATAATATGGATAGAATTGAACATGCTCTCAAGAACGGAGGAAGCCTAAAAACAGTGAAGAAGAAACTAGGAATTGTCAAGAATCAGATGTATGCGTTAAGAGACAAAGCCGGCAATATCATTACTAATATGAATGAGATAGTTCAAGTGGCTGAGGAGTTCTAGAGAGATTTATACAGCACCAGTGGGACCCACGACGATAATGGAAGAGAAAATAGTCTAGAGGAATTCGAAATCCCACAGGTAACGACGGAAGAAGTAAAGAAAGCCTTGGCAGATATGCAAAGAGGGAAGGCAGCTGGGGAGGATCAGGTAACAGCAGATTTGTTGAAGGATGGTGGGCAGCTTGTTCTAAAGAAACTGGCCACCCTGTATACGCAATGCCTCATGACATCGAGCGTACCGGAATCTTGGAAAAACGCTAACATAATCCTAATCCATAAGAAAGGGGACGCCAAAGACTTGAAAAATTATAGACCGATCAGCTTACTGTCCGTTGCCTACAAACTATTTACTAAGGTAATCGCAAATAGAATCAGGAACACCTTAGACTTCTGTCAAGCAAAGGACCAAGCAGGATTCCGTAAGGGTTACTCAACAATAGATCATATTCACACTATCAATCAGGTGATAGAGAAATGTGCGGAATATAACCAACCCCTATATATAGCTTTCATTGATTACGAGAAAGCGTTTGATTCTGTCGAAACCTTTGCAGTCATGGAGGCATTACAGAACCAGGGTGTAGATTAGCCGTATGTAAAAATACTGAAAGATATCTATAGCGGCTCCACAGCCACCATAGTCCTCCATAAGGAAAGCAACAAAATCCCAATAAAGAAAGGCGTCAGGCAGGGAGATACGATCTCTCCAATGCTATTCACAGCGTGTTTACAGGAGGTATTCAGAGACCTGGATTGGGAAGAATTGGGGATAAAAGTTAATGGAGAATACCTTAGTAACTTGCGATTCGATGATGATATTGCCTTGCTTAGTAACTCAGGGGACCAATTGCAATGCATGCTCAATGACCTGGAGTGGCAAAGCAGAAGAGTAGGTCTTAAAATTAATCTGCAGAAAACTAAAGTAATGTTTAATAGTCTCGGAAGAGAACAGCAATTTACAATAGGTAGCGAGGCACTGGAAGTGGTAAGGGAATACATCTACTTAGGGCAGGTAGTGACGGCGGATCCGGATCATGAGACGGAAATAATCAGAAGAATAAGAATGGGCTGGGGTGCGTTTGGCAGGCATTCTCAGATCATGAACAGCAGGTTGTCATTATCCCTCAAGAGAAAAGTCTATAATAGCTGTGTCCTACCAGTACTCACCTACGGGGCAGAAAGCTGGAGGCTTACGAAAAGAGTTCTACTCAAATTGAGGACGACGCAACGAGCTATGGAAAGAAGAATGACAGGTGCAACGTTAAGGGATAAGAAAAGAGCAGATTGGGTGAGGGAACAAACGCGAGTTAATGAGATCCTAGTTGAAATCAAGAAAAAGAAATGGACATGGGCAGGACATGTAATGAGGAGGGAAGATAACCGATGGTCATTAAGGGTTACGGACTGGATTCCAAGGGAAGGGAAGCGTAGCAGGGGGCGGAAGAAAGTTAGGTGGGCGGATGAGATTAAGAAGTTTGCAGGGACAGCATGGCCACAACTAGTACATGACCGGGGTTGTTGGAGAAATATGGGAGAGGCCTTTGCCCTGCAGTGGGCGTAACCAGGCTGATGATGATGACGCAGTCATCCCTTATGTACATCAGATGGGGCATGGGTTAAAAAAGACAGCCATGAAATATGGTGTTCAAGTAGTCTTTTCAGCAAAGAACTCCTTAAACAAGATATACAATCTTGTCAATAGACCTAAACAGGCATCCAAAGCTACATGCCGAGTCACACACTCGGGGCAGCTTGTGGCATGCTCGGTGGGAGTGGTCGACGTCATTCCACTTTCGTGCGGCAAAATGTACTTTCGGCAGACGGGACGCTGCCTTAACATCCGCCTTAGGGAGCACCAAGGTGCGATCAGGTATGAAACAGGTTCTAATCTGGCCGCGCATTGTAGAGGTTGCTCATGCGAACCCGTGTTTGAACAAACGGAAATACTGTATAAAAATATGAATCAAATTAACCGCGACATTCTAGAGGCCTACTTCATGGATGTTAACTCAGGCGGATGTGTCAGCCAGACTTCTATTTGTCTGCAGGTAAAGAAACAGATTTTCTCAATGGCAAGATAGGCTAACACTCTTGTAAACGTCACTTTACACGTGTTTAGATTTTTCTGTATATTATAGTCCCTTGCTTGAAATAATAAACCCGTCGTTAGTCTTCGCTCATATTGTGTACTTCCTCACATTCTTCGTCCTGCTTGCGTTGCCCACCCATAGGAACATGTTCAATCACCAACTCGCCCTGCTTTCCGCGGTAATTAAGCACATACTATCGTCATTCGGCAGTGCTCACACCTCCCTTGTCATGCCGTATTCGTCAGGAAGTCGCTACCAGGCATCCACTGTCAGACCGTCGTACGTAATGCCGTGCGGGGTCGTGCCTTTGTCGTCACTGCAGCTTCGCCAATCGACTCTCGTCACGCCACGGCCGTCGTACAGCTGTCGCGCTGCAGTCCTCGTCACGCCAGTGTCGTCATACACTCGTCATCATCCAGTTGTATATCTTCATGCCGCTGTCATGCCATCGTCGACAGTGCATCACCGTGATGCATTAGTTGTCATATCGTCGTCGGGATGCCGTCGCGATCGTGTCGCGATTGTTTTATCGTCATCACTGTAACTTCGATGTCCGACTCTTGTCATGTGGTAGTCATCATACCACCTTCGTCGATCTGTTGACGCCATTTCTAATTCGTCATTCTTTCATAATCATGCTGTCGTCATTCAGTCGTGATTATGCCGACATTGCCATGCTATCGTCATCATTAATTGCCATCAGACAGAGGCTATCATGCATCCGCCGCCATATCACCGTCGTAATGCTGTCTTAGTCGGACCACCGTCGTGATTCCTGATTCATATGGCTATCGTTATGCCGTCGTTGTCATCTCATCGTCCTTATGTCGTCGTCGCCATGTTGTCGTCGTTATATCAGAGTGGTAAGTTATTAATCGACATCACATTACCGTCATTCCATCGTTGTTATACGCCTTCATCGTTCCATCGATATCATTCTTTATTGACCCCTCCATCGTCACAGCGTCGGCGTCATACAGACGTCGTCACGTCTCCATGTTCATGGGTGACCTTGGCTAGCGAGTGCCATAGCAAAGTTTGATGATATTCAGTGCTTGCTATTGGAGTTTATGGCATATAATGCATATACGTATAAAGCCCAAGCTGGAATATGCGTCGGTACTATGGGATCCCGGCGCAATAAAGGACACTGAAAAACTAAAACGCACTAAAAGAAAAGCGTAAGGTTTATATAGGTAAATACATAATACAAGATTCCCCTTCCTTGCTCATGCAAGAACGCCAGATTCCAGCGTTACAAATACGCCGGAAAATGAGTCGACTTCTCTTCCTTCATAAAGATGTTTTTTAGGAAAAATCCTCTTTAAACATCCCGAATTGCATTCACCAAGCTAACACCACGCTAACAAGGCATACAACACAACACATATTGGCTCCAATTTTAGCAAAAACAAACTCTTTTGATTACAGTTTCTTCCCTAAAACAGGGAAAGAATTAAACAAATTACCGCTAACCGCTTTAGAATCAAAAGACTTCGCCCCTGAATTGGAAAGTATTTTTTTTCGTAAGCAAATGTGCCTTAGGTGCAATGAGTTCTCGATTTGTGAACTTCTTTTGCGATAAAAGATTAGAGTTCAAATGGTGGTCTCGATCTTCGTCCCAATTTTGTTTTTGCTTACCTAGCTATTTGTAAGCCTATTTGTACTTTCGCACTTTTTGCTTTTGTGTTCTGGATTTGTGCCCCTTTTTCTTGATAACTTGACTATGGTTGAATCAGACGTAGATCATTGTTATTGTTGTATAGCCTCTTCACTTTTCGAACTTATTGTTATAACGCCCTTGCTGCTTTGACCAATGAAGTGGCTGGCAGTATGGTTAAATAAAAAAAAGTAAATAACTAATGCCTGAAGCAACAAAATTCTCATAATTACCGTTACACGTGTTAAGTAAAAGTAATTTCAGAAATATGGCTTGTCGCAACAGTGCTCGACTACTATTTGCGTTACCGCCGAAAGATATCATGAGATGAGTTCTGCCGTAATTTTTTTCATTAGCCGTCAAAATTTGCTTCCATTACCTGCCCCCATCGTCCAGGACACTTACTTCGCCACTGATAGGATCACAATACCTGCGCCTTTTTCCTTTTTGCTTTTTTTCCAGTCTAGCCACTTTTTCATAGGGCCTTTCTTTTCCTCCGTTCCATTCCTTGCAGAGTGAGCAAATGTGTGCTGTTAGGGCCTCTACTCGCTCAATCCACCCGTCCACACCGCCCGCGTCCGACCGTGTGCGAATGGCTGTCCGGTCGTCTAGATCACGTCTGGGTGACCATTCAATACTTTTCCATCCACCCGCCCGCTTTTCTCTCATTGACTGGTCCGAGCTGGATAGGGTGACGTCATCATGTCAAGCATGGCGCTTGCTCCAAGCGAAGCGAAGCGGGGACGCGAGGCCTACGCTGCACCCTTGTCAGAAACAGTCTATGTTTCTCGTTCTTGTGATTACGGTTATCCAGCGCCCACGGGGATAGTCATGGAAGGCAGCAAGTCCACGCGCCCTTCCATACCTCGTTAGTGCGTGCGATCGTCGGTAGAAACCGACGAAGCGCAGGAGAGAGAGAGGGAAATAGAAGAGAGGAAAGGCAGGGAGGTTAACCAGACGCACGTCCGGTTTTCTACCCTGCATGGGGTGAAAGGGGCATGTGAATGAAAAGAGAGAAAGAGAGACAGAGAGAGAGAGAGAACACAGATTCGCGCACAGTCGAAGGTTCGCACCGAGTCTACACACGGTTCCCAAGACATGCCGACTTGAGCTATTTCAAGAGCGCTTTCATGGCCTTTATCAGCCATCGACGCATACGGCCACCGTTCAAGGATCTTCGTTACGGAAAATGGTCTAGAGTCAAGCTGGTTTCAGCGCTGTCCGGAGAACTTCGCGCTCGGCGTTGTACTGGGGACAGACAGATATGGATACTGAAAGATATCTATAGCGGCTCCACATCCACCGTAGTCCTCCGTAAGGAAAGCAACAAAATCCCAATAAAGAAATGCGTCAGGCAGGGAAATACGATTTCTCTAAGGCTGTTCACAGCGTGTTTACAGGATGTATTCAGAGACCTGGATTGGGAAGAACTGGGGATAATAGTTCATGGAGAATACCTTAGTAACCTGCGATTCGCTGATGATATTGCCTTGCTTAGTACTAACTCAGGGGACCAATTGCAATGCACGCTCACTGACCTGGAGAGGCAAAGGAGAAGGGTGGGTCTAAAAATTAATCTGCGGAAAACTAAAGTAATGCTTAACAGCCTCGGAAAGGGACAGCAGTTTACGATAGGTAGCGAGGCACTGGAAGTGGTAAGGGAATACATCTACTTAGGACAGGTAGTGACTGCGGATCCGGCTCATGAGAGTGAAATATTCAGAATAAGAATGGGCTGGGGTGCGTTTGGCAGGCACTCTCAGATCATGAACACCAGGTTGCCATTATCCCTCAAGAGAAAAGTGTATAATAGCTGTGTCTTACCAGTACTCACATACGGAGCAGAAACTTGGAGGCTTACGAAAAGGGTTCAACTTAATTTGAGGACGATGCAACGAGCTATGGAAAGAAGAATAATAGGCGTAACGTTAAGGGATAAGAAAAGAGCAGATTGGGTGAGGGAACAAACGCGAGTTAATGACATCTTAGTTGAAATCAACAAAATGAAATGGGCATGGGCAGGACATGTATGGAGGAGGGAAGATAACCGATGGTCATTGTGGGTTACGGACTGGATTCCAAGGGAAGGGAAGCGTAGCAGGGGGCGGCAGAAAGTTAGGTGGGTGGATGAGATTAAAAAGTTTGCAGGGACAACATGGCCACAATTAGTACATGACCGGGGTAGTTAGAGAAGTATGGGAGAGGCCTTTGCCCTGCAAAGGGCGCGATGGTGATGATGATGATGATGATGATGATGGTGATGGAATAGGATGTGTTCAATCGTTTCTGTGGTTCCGCAAGAGGCGCACATGGGCATATCCCCATTCCAATGAGGAAAGAGTAGGCCTTCGTAAATGCCACCCCGAGCCAGAGGCTACACAATACTGTCGCCTCAGAGCGGGAAATTCTTGAAGGCACTTGTAGCTTTGAAGATGGATCCAGCCTATGAAGATGACACTTCGGGAGGTTGGGAGAAGACCAGTATTTGCGCGTCATAGCTTTAGCCACAATATGAGGCTTTCTTGCAGTGTCGGTTCTTGATAAGGGGAGTTGAACTGGTCGGGCACCCAGATGGGCAGACCGGGCGGTTTCGTCGGCGAAGTCGTTACCAGCAAAGCCAATGTCCAGGTAGCCACTGGGATATAATTTCATGCCCTTTAGCAATAGCTTGATTGTGATCTTTTTTTATTTCATATGTGGGCTCCTCATGAGTCCTATGATATATGGCAGAATACAGACTCTGAAGTGCTGCTTCAGAGTCGAAAAAAAATGACCCATTTCTGAGGTGCCTTTTGCAGGAAATATTCACAGCAGCACGCAGGGCATCAAGCTCTGCTGCCGTTGATGCTGTCATGGGGGACAGTTTGAATTTGATTGTGGTTTTCGTAGCCGGAATGACAACGGCACCTGAAGAGCTGGTAGGTGAGACCTAACCGTCAGTATAGATGTACGTGTATTCGGTCCCCGTACGTCTCACTGATTAATAGCAGCGTCATCTGTTTGAGATATATTGTTGGGTGATTGTCCTTCTTTACACCCGAAATACTTAGGGGCACCTGAGACTCTTGGATACACAACAAGGGTAATGAAGGCCATGCTGCTAGTATGTATCCTACTAGAAGGCAATCTGTATTGGTGATCTGTATTGGCTTTTGCAGAATGCAAAGCCGTCCTTTCATTATGTGAAAGACTATACACGTGCCCGTGATGCACGCATTATCGACCACCTAGAAACTTGTCTAACAGATTTTGTTAATACGGATGTTTGCAGTTTGTGGGACCAATTAAAACGCATATGCTTCTACTGCATTGAAAACTTTATACCGTCTAAATGTAAGAAGGTGCATAAACATACACCATGGATGACGAGAAGCATCATTCACCTTAAGCGCAAAGCAAAAAGTTTAAAGAAAAAGCTTGCTGATCCCCAATTTATATCAAACACTCTAAATCATCTTGCACGTGCGGTGCTTACTTCGAAAGACTACTACTTCAATACGTCACTCCCAAGCTTCATAAAAATGATCCAAAGAAGTTTTGGAACTATATCAGCGAAAAAAAGAAACCGGTATCACAGGTTCTTGTCGATGGTTCATTGGTATCTGATCAGACCGTCATTGCTGAACACTTCAATGACTATTTCCATAGTGTATTTTCTGCCAATACTGATTCTCTTCCCACCAGAAACATGGACCATGCTGTAAATGCAAACTTCATTTCTTATCCTGGCGTCCTTGCTATGTTGCTTGACTCTAAGACTAAAGCTTCTTGTGGTCCCGACAATATACCGAACATATTTCTTCGTCGCTTTGCCGAGTCTGTTGCTAAATACTTAGTTATTATTTTTCGTGTCTCTCTGCTATCAGCAGAATTGCCAGATGACTGGAAGTCAGCCCGAGTTGTGCCTATATTCAAGAAAGGCGACCGTCTATTAGTACAAAATTATCGCCCGATCTCCTTAACATCTTCGTGTTGTAAACTTATCGAACACATAATAGCTCACAAATTACAAGAATTCTTAGAAGAAAACTCAGTTTTATCAAATCATCAACATGGATTTCGAAAAGTATTTTCTACCACAACACAGTTGGTTACTATAGTTCACACCTTTGCAGCTTGTCTAGACACGAACAGTCAAATTGATGTAATATTCCTAGATTACAGCAAAGCATTAGATGCAGTCACACACGATAAACTAATTACTAAGCTTCGAATGATTGGCATACCAGAATTATTCATTTCCTGGATTTCAGCCTATCTGTACAAACGCAACCAATACGTTCAGGTGGGAGAGGAAGTCTCTGGCTGCCTTCCGGTAACTTCTGGCGTTCCGCAGGGGAGCGTACTTGGCCCTACTTTTTTTACTATATATTAATGATATTATCAGTGTCGTTAACACTCCAGTTCAGATTCGTCTATTTGCTGATGACTGTGTTTTGATTAGAGATGTTACCTGCATTACTGACCAATATGAGCTCATATAACTCTAACTTAGACAACGTGTTGAAATGGTGTGAGCAATGGGGAATGCTTCTTAATGCATCTGTGTCTATCTCCCCATAACGCGCAAAAAAGTCCCCTTAGACTACACTTACAATTTAGCTGCATCACCTTTACTGAAAGTAACATGCTATAAATATTTAGGCTTAACATTAACGAGTGACTTATCATGGAACTTGCACATAAATAGCATCTGCTCTGCCGCTTTGCGGAAACTATCCCTTCTGCGCCACAAACTCAAGTCTGCTCCGTCTAGTGTTAAACTAATCTCTTACTTTTCCTTAATTAGGCCAAAACTTGAGTATGCCTCCATAGTTTGGGACCCTCACACAAAAATTAACATTAAGAACCTAGAAAGAATTCAAAGAAAAGCAGTACGATTTATTTACAGTAAATTTAAGGCTACTGACTCCCCCACTGCATTACTAACCGATAACGGCATTGAACTACTAGTAATTCGAAGAAAGAAAAGTCGGCTAGAGTGTCTTTCAAACTTAAACAATCATAGGATTGCCTTAGACAGCGCTAAATACGTATGCCCCTTGACAAGCAGACCCACTCGGCACCACTACCCTCATTCTCTAACACCTATTTACGCAAGGACTGACACTTTTCGGTACTCTTTTTTTCCACAAACAATAGATGACTGGAATAAACTAACTGAAGCATACCCCCAGCGCCCGTGAGCTGTACATAATTTGTGTAAATCTTGTTATTTCGTATACTATTATAGTTGTATTGTAATCAAGTTAAAATTTTTCTTAATCGTCTACCTTACGACCAAACAATTTGTGTGAAAACGTGTTACTCACTTGGTTCATCTTATTATTCTGTGTATATCATCCTTTTTGCTCACCCTGCTTGGTCTTCTTGTCCGCAGTATTGTATAATTAATTAATAAAATAAATAAATAAATAAATAAATAAATAAATAAATAAATAAATAAATAAATAAATAACCTCAGAAAATGTTGCACGCGGTCTCTGCGATGGCAAGAACGCCAAGTGATGATCAGGGACGCGGGAAAGATGGCGCAGATGCGTCGTGCGGCAATCCACAGCAACGTATGTTTGGATGGAATGATCTTTGGCGAGCATCACTGTTGAAGCTGTTGATGCACAGCGAGGAAGTCCTAAACACGTGCGCAATGCTTCCCCTGTGCGCTCTCTAATGACCGAATATTTCACTTGCACGTACTGGACAGCACTGGAAGGCTGTAGTGTAAACAGCCTAGGAATAGAGCTTTGTACAACAGAAACATGAGATGCACAGATGTGACCCATGTTTTCCCGCACAGGAATCTCAGTACCTGAGCCATCGCCAACAGTTTTTTCTTCAGCTACGTGCAATGAGGGCTCCAGGAAAGATTTCGATCGATTATTACACCCAAGAATCGATGGGTCTTTCCATAGGTTATAGTGCGTCCATTAATGGAGACTGGGTATGGTGTCATAGGTTTACGTGTGAATGCAATCAATGCACATTTCTCGGCCGATACAGTCAAGCCTTCTGTTTGAAGGTATGCTAATGTCAAAATTGCGGCCCGCTGCAATCGCGCGTGAACCTGAAGGCGAGTTACCGTATGCGTCCAAAGGTAGATGTAATCTGCGTATATCGAGAGGTAGATTGTTTTAGGTGAAAGTTAAGCTAGTCCAATGAGTGCCCCATTAAACAACGTTCGACTCAATACTCCTTCTTGGGGCACGCTGCAGTAGGTTTTATGTTCAGCTGTGGGGCCATCTTCTGTTTGCACAAAAACGACCGGCGAGTTATATAGGCGGATAACCAGCGAAGTATGCCGCCACCAATAAATTCCAATAGTCTCCAGGGAGTTGATGACGGCGTGATGTGCAAGGTTGCCACATGCGCCTTTCAGGACGAGTGAGTGAGTTAGTGAGTGAGTGTATAAACTTTTATTGAGTACAGCAAAACGCGATAAAACGCGCACCCGCATAATCCCACGACGGGACTGACAGATCCAGTCTGCCGGCCCGATCGCGGGCTGGCAGACTAGATGAGTTGCATCAGATGTCAATTGCACTCGTTCTCAGGTCGAGAACGAGTGCAACTGATATGCGCTTACGGCTCTTTTCCTGTTGCACAAACTTTGTCAGGCCAATGATGCTATCAAATGAGGAACGACCACAACGAAAGCCTGCCATGGAAGCTGGGTAGATATTGCAAAGCTCGAGATACCAGTCTAGATGTGCAAGGACCATCCTTTCCATCACCTTTCCGATGCAGCTGGCCAGAGCGATAAAGCGATATGCCGCCAAATCCAACGGAGATTTTCCTGCTTTGGCAAAGGTACCCGCTGACTTACTTGCATTGCCTGCAGCTGAAACTCTATGCCATTAGTTGTTGAAACTGCACAGAAGCGCTGTTCTTGCCTCTTGTCCAAGGTGTCCCATGGCAGCATATGTGACGCCGTCAAGGCCTGTAGAGGATGGTCGTTTCGAAATAGCCAGGGCAGCTTCCAGTTCTTCTATGGTAAAGGACACGTTCATTTCTGGTACCCGAGCCGCATGGAGGTCACTCATATCAATGTTGGTATTGACAGGCTCGGCAGTGACTCTCGAACAGAATTCATCCGCCACACCAAGCTCAGTTTGGCCTAGATGGTGGGCCAGATCTGCAAATGGGTGTCGTTGTTGCAGGGATGAACGAAGACCGTGTTCTGTCCTCCAGATATCTCAAAGCAGCTTCGGAGGGCCCACTGACTCACAGAATTTATTCCGTCGCTCACTCTCCAGTTTGCCTATGCGACGCTTAATTTTCTTCTGACAGCGTCGTGCGTCTCTGAGATCATAAATTTAATTAGTGCGTCTGTATGCTCGCTCTGGCAGAGAGCGGTGGTGCAGCGGTGGCGTAGAGGTAGAACACCCGCCTCGCGTACAAGAGGTCCGTGGTTCAAATCCCGGTGCCGGCAATTTTCCACCGGATTGAAAAAAAATAAATCCGCGTGTTGATAAAATTGCATACACAGGCCTGGAGTGTGGCCTGATCCCGGTGACCAGAACCGGTAACCACTCCCTCACCAGAACGGGATAGGCCACCCTGGTGCAGTACTGGGCTATAACCTCCTATATGAACACAACAATCAAACCCCCGCCTTCAGTCCCCAGCAGCTGCGAAGCAACTGACCACGGCGGTGGTCAGACCTGCTACGCAGCCGAGGGTGCTAAGAATCACTGGCTCCCGACAGGCCGCCATTGGAATATGAACCTGGCAACGATTAACGCTAGAACGTTATCTAGTGAGGCGAGTCTAGCAGTGCTATTGGAGGAATTAGAGGGAAGTAAATGGGATATAATAGGGCTCAGTGAAGTTAGGAGGCCAAAAGAAGCATATAGCGTGCTAAAAAGCGGGCACGTCTTGTGCTACCGGGGCTTAGCGGAGAGAAAAAAACTAGGAGTCGGATTCCTGATTAATAAGAATATAGCTGGTAACACACAGGAATTCTATAGCATTAACGAGAGGGTGGCAGGTCTTATTTCGAAACTTAATAAGAGGTACAAAATGAAGGTTGTACAGGTCTACATCCACTCATGATGACCAAGAAGCCGAAAGCTTCTATGAAACGTGGAATCGGTGATAGGTAGAGTGAAAACTAAATACACCATACTAATGGGTGACTTCAATGCCAAGGTAGGCAAGAAGCAGGCTGGAGACAAGACAGTGGGGGAATATGGCATAGGCACTAGGAATAGCAGTGGAGAGTTATTAGTAGAGTTTGCGGAACAAAATAATATGCGGATAATGAATACCTTCTTCCGCAAGCGGGACAGCCGAAAGTGGACGTGGAGGAGCCCGAAAGGCGAGACTAGACATAGACTTCATACTCTGCGCTAACCCTGGCATCATACAAGATGTGGACATGCTCGGCCAGGTGCGCTGCAGTGACCAAAGGATGGTAAGAACTCGAATTAGCCTAGACCTGAGGAGGGAGCGGAAGCAACTGGTACATAAGAAGCCGATCAATGAGTTAGCGGTAAGAGGGAATATAGAGGAATTCCAGATCAAGTTACAGAATAGGTATTCCGCTTTAACTCAGGAAGAGGACCTTAGTGCTGAAGCAATGAACGACAATCTTGTGGGCATCATTAACGAATGTGCGTCGGAAGTCGTTGGCAACTCCGTTTGGCAGGATACCAGTAAACTATCGCAGGAGACGAGATATCTGATCAAGAAACGCAAATGTATGAAAGCCTCTAACCCTACAGCTAGAATAGAATTGGCAGAACTTTCGAAGTTAATAAACAATAAGACAGCTGACATAAGGAAGTATAATATGGATAGCATTGAACATGCTCTCAGAAACGGAGGAAGCCTAAAAACAGTGAAGAGGAAACTAAGAATTGGCGAGTATCAGATGTATGTGTTAAGAGACAAAGCCGGCAATATCATTACTAATATGGATGAGATAGTTCAAGTGGCTGAGGAGTTCTATAGAAATTTATACAGTACCAGTGGCACCCACGACGATAATGGAAGACAAAATAGTCTAGAGGAATTCGAAATCCCACAGGTAACGCCGAAAGAAGTAAAGACAGCCTTGGGAGATATGCAAAGGGGGAAGGCAGCTGGTGAGGATCACGTAACAGCAGATTTGTTGAAGGATGGTGGGCGGCTTGTTCTAAAGAAACTGGCCACCTTGTATACGCAATGCCTCATGACCTCGAGCGTACCGGAATCTTGGAAGAACGCTAACATAATCCTAATCCATAAGAAAGGGGACGCCAAAGACTTGAAAAGTTATAGAGCGGTCAGCTTACTTTCCATTGCGTACAAACTATTTACTAAGGTATTCGCAAATAGAATGAGGAACACCATAGACTTCTGTCAAGCAAAGGGCCAGGCAGGATTCCGTAAAGGCTACTCAACCATAGACCATATTCACACTATCAATCAGGTGATAGAGAAATGTGCGGAATATAACCAACCCTTATATATAGCTTTCATCGATTACTAGAAAGCGTTTGATTCTGTCGAAGCCTCAGTAGTCATGGAGGCATTGCGGAATCAGGGTGTAGACGAGCCGTATGAAAAATACTGAAAGATATCTATAGGGGCTCCACAGCCACCGTTGTCTTCCATAATGAAAGCAACAGAATCCCAATAAAGAAAGGCGTCAAGCAGGGAGATACGATCTCTCCAATGCTATTCACAGCCTGTTTACAGGAGGTATTCGGAGACCTGGATTGGGAAGAATTGGGGATACATGTTAATGGAAAATACCTTAGTAACTGATATTATATATATTAGATGATATTGCCTTGCTTAGTAACTCAGGGGACCAACTGCAATGCATGCTCACTGACCTGGAGAGGCAAAGCAGAAGAGTGGGTCTAAAAATTAATCTGCAGAAAACTAAAGTAATGTTTAACAGTCTCGGAAAAGAAGAGCAGTTTGCGATAGGTAGCGAGGCACTGGAAGTGGTAAGGGAATACATCTACTTAGGGCAGGTAGTGACCGCGGATGCGGATCATGAGACTGAAATAACCAGAAGGATAAGAATGGGCTGGGGTGCGTTTGGCAGGCATTCTCAGATCATGAACAGCAGGTTGCCATTATCCCTCAAGAGAAAAGTGTATAATAGCTGTGTCTTACCAGTACTCACATAAGGGGCAGAAACCTGGAGGCTTACGAAAAGGGTTCTACTCAAATTGAGGATGACGCAACGAGGTATGGAAAGAAGAATGATAGGTGTAACGTTAAAAGATAACACAAGAGCAGATTGGGTGAGAGAACAAACGCGAGGTAATGACATCTTAGTTGAAATCAAGAAAAAGAAATGGGCATGGACAGGGCATGTAATGAGGAGGAAAGATAACCGATGGTCATTAAGGGTTACGGACTGGATTCCAAGGGAAGGGAAGCGTAGCAGGGGGCGGCAGAAAGTTAGGTGGGCGCATGAGATTAAGAAGTTTGCAGGGACGGCATGGCCACATTTAGTACATGACCGGGGTTTTTGGAGAAGTATGGGCGAGGCCTTTGCCCTGCAGTGGGCGCAACCAGGATGATGATGATGATGATGATGATGATGATGATGCTCGCTCTGCACGCCATCGAATCGCACGAAGTCTTTCAAGTTCAATGTCGAAATCCATACGGTTTGACGACATTGATAAGAAACACTTGGCAGCTTTTATTGCTTCTGCGATGGTGTGGGCGACGTTGCCGACGAAATCTCTCCGACACGCTTCTTTCATAAGCGACGTGAACATAGTCCAGTCATTGCTCATCTGGACACTATGAAAGAAAGTCCGAGTGAATCCAATAATTTTAAATAGGTGGGAATGTGACCACTCCCGCGAGCCTCGATGTCGCAGAAGCATTTAACATGTGACGTGAAGCTCCGTGACACTAAGGTCAAGTGGAGGCAGCTGCTATACACTGGACCACGCAGATGCGTTGGACTACCATCGTTCATGATACAGAGATCACAATAAGAGGCAAGCGACACAACATTCCTCTCTGTTGAGTTGATCTTGGTGTTTCCCAAAGCAATTGATGCGCATGGAAGTCCCCAGTGATGACCCAGGGGCCATCAGTTTCCTGCAATATATATTTCAGTCTTTCGCAGTCAAACTGCCTTGATGGGGAGATGTAACAACCAATACGAATGAAAGACACTTTGTTCTTTCTGTCACGGAGGCATACGTATTGGTTGTAGTCATGAAGCTGAACCTTATGCGAAACATCGGTCAAGTCCGTGCGGATGTAAATGAGAACGTTGCTTCGTTCCTTGCATGTGGAAGAAGCAAATACTTCGTAACCAGATGGTCTTTAAGGAGTTGATGCATTCGGTTCACAAATAACAAGTGTAGAAAACCGGTTCTTCAAGATAAATTGATGCAAATCCAAGATGCACGACGTCAAGCCTCTGGCATTCCATTGAAAAATCGTCGCACTTTTATCTTCAGTGCGAGTAGCAAGGTTTGGGTGAGCCATGGTGCTTATACTATGCTTTGCAAGTACTGAATTCAGTGCATTCAGTATTTGAAATGCGCTTTGATCAGTCAGTGTCTGCAGCTTGTTCAGTAGCATGTGAATCGTATTCATTAGTGATCGCAGCATCACAACCATTAGCCGATCGTGTTCAGTCAATTTCCCGGCAGGAGAATGCTCGGAGTAGATTACTTCCGTCGGCGTGCAGTGAATCTGCAGGTGCATGCCGCTTTGGCAACGTGGGCCAGGCTTCGGTGTCCATAATCTTCTCAGTCCTCTTGTCCTTTGTTGGCCTTTCTGATGTGCGCGGCCTTGGTGGCAGTGGAGGAGGTGACCGCGGACGTGGCACACGCGTCACCGACGCAGCTTTCCTTGAAGAATGTCGGCGATGGAAGCGTCGTTTCCTGATTTTCGCGGTGGCTTCTCGGTGAGTGGAATGATCTCTTGCCATTTCTTTTAAGAAAGTCATTTCTTTCTTAATTTTTGGGCAGTCTTTTGATGAAGCCTCATGAGATCCATGGCAGTTTGGACATGTCATGAGAGTTGCCGCACATTTATCCGCGATGTGTGGCTCAGCGCAGCGGGGCACACTCTTTCGTTCTCACAGACGCTACTCCCGTGTCCTAGTTTCATGCAGTTGCGGCACTGCAGAGGCTTCGGAATAAAAGGCCGGACGGGATGACGAAAGTGGCCTACCTTAACGCGCGACGGCAGGCAGCTGCCCTTGAACTCAATCTTCACGCAACGTGAGTTTCCCAGGTGCAAGACAACAACAATGACGTCATGATCACTCGCTGCTTTAACCAGAATCGGCAAGTCATTGCTGAGGATGGCCAACTCTAAGTGGTATATGACACTGGTGATAACATCAGAGCCCAGCGGGATGTGATAGCGCACCTGCACGCCATCAAGATCTGTTACCTTGCGTAGGGCGCTAAGAGCACTCGCATGCAGAACATCAACCGCCAGTACATTTTTTCGGGTGTTCACTCGAATGTCCGTGATTTCGTGGGGCACCACGGCTTTCAGCTTAATCGAGACAAATTGCTTATTAAGCCGCTTCATGTTACCGTTGGGTATCACAAGCATAAACTATGTGGTGTTGGTGTCGGGGCTACGCGTGGGCCCAACAGTTCGTGTACTGGAGGAGGAAGAGGTCCTGGTGTTTCTTCTCTTCGCCTTACGGAGTGCCGGAAGTGTGCGTTGTGTTTACGAGAGCGTCGGAAAAAAATATATTAAACCGTCGACTTCAGGTTTTTTAGTGCCATGCTTCGCACGTGCATTGCATACGAGAAATCCATCACGCACACGCTTATTCTAACCATGGCACATGCTCAGGTCGTAGCGCAATGAAAAGTGTCCGATCGGCGTGCCGTGTGTACGCGACTTGTATGTTTTTTGTGTGTGCGGTTCATTGCTACTAAGTGGGGAATGCCAGTCCTTTACAACTTAGAGGACACGTTCAGTAGCGATAAGCTTTACTGCCTGGCTATGGCTGTTCGTTCCTCTTGTGGTATAGTGTGCGCAAGCTGTTTTGCGGGCTGCGGTGCACCGTGGTGACCGCAACATTCGAGCTGTGCGCTTGCTGTTATGAAGTGTTCGTTTTCTTGCGGTGTGCGTGTGCTCGAGAAGTGAACTGTGCATAACACCTAACACCGGCGTTTTCTGATTCCTACGTGTATCATTTGTTTCAAAAGTTGTTACTGCTCTTTCGAAGATGCTTCTATCGGTGAGGGGAATTTAGGGAACATCTTAAAAGTTACACACTTCAAGACATACAGCGTTGACGTGAAATGTGGACATGCCTGTGAGCACTAATCTCAGGAATGCAAATTTTGGGCAGCTTTGCTTTTTATCATGTGGAAATTGGTGTGAATATCAGGAATATCTAGATCGCACGACGTAAAATGCTTTATATCTTGCGATACAAGCGGCTTGCGTGCTCAAGAATCCTAATGCTTGGTTTTTGTTGGTGACAAAGCGCAGTTTTTTTGTGCAGACATCAGTGGCATGGCAGATGAATATTTAAAGGTAACAACTGGATGCTTCCTTCTGATACTGCACAAATTTATGTTCTATGACGAAACGCAATATGCATGTAAAATATAAGTAAGGCTGAACAAAGGTATAGTGATATATGATATTCTGGTAGCAGCCAGACGAATAGCTTGAAAGAAATTTTGCCAACAGTTCTTCCTCACTGGATAGCCATGGTCATGATACAAAGCCAGACCGAGTAAGCTAAAGGGACGTTAGCCGTTACTTTGTAGGTCCACCTTAGTACATTCTATGGTTGTGTCATCCATTCTGGCACGAGTATTCAGTTTGATGGGAGAAAAATGTATTATTAGTACTAGCATATTCTGCCTGAGAAGTGCTTTAGGTTCTCTCCTCTTGATGATTCTACTGACAGCCAGTACCGAATAACGTGCGTTAAACTGACTTGTGCCTGCAAAATGTGCCCATTGAATGTATTTCCGGTGCTCTTTCATCTAGCTCTAAGTGTGCTGCTATAAAACATCCGTGGTTGTAGGACATTGAACGCTTCATGTGGTAATCTCATTGACTTTTATTTTGCACATGCCATGGTTCCACTCATTAACTAACCATATTCAGCTGCGCGGCCAGACTATGGAAAAAGGTGCCTCGCCTCTTGTCATTCTCAAGCAGATGCACTGTGGCCATGGTGCATTGCTCCTGAGAATTCAGCTGCTTTCACAATAGAAAAGGTGCCTTTTGGCTGTCATGAGAATATTACGAGCAAAAATTGTTACAAATATGTCAACATTAGGTATGTAATCGACGGCAGCCAATGAGAACGAACTGTTGGCAAAACTTTCACGTGACTCTGCTGACAGAATATCTACCCCCTCTATTATGTTAGTCACACTCTTTTGGGAAGTGTGCTGTATTTTTACACATGTTTACTGCCCAGCCAGATGAGATACTGTCAAGCCATCCATTTTAGAATGATACACAAGACACTTTTTTATTTTATCATACTCTTGATAGCCAAACCCAGCTTAGATTAACAACATCAACTTAACTTACTCATGCAATTGACTTGCTGAATGTGAGAAAAAAAATATTTGCGTAATTAATAGGAATTGGCGCTATACAAACTATAATACGCGTTTATGTCCTGATTTGACGCACACAGTAAAACGTGAATGCAAAACGCTTGCAGACCTTGCGTTTACGTGTATGTGTGGGTAAATTAAACAGCACAACATCTCCTATGAAGGCGAATCAGAAAGTTTTTGGTCCTATTTGATTATTGAAAATAAGGTACATGCAGGTAATTACAAACATACGTACTATTCTACGTACGTTACACTATTTTTACACAGGAAGTTATGCTTATACGCATATTCTGACATCAAATGTGCACCACCTTTATTTCAGAGTTATGGAAAGGGATGCTTGCATATAGGCAAGCGCTTCTAGCGTGCAAGTAGGAATACAGCAGAGCCTCGTGACACCGTATTGTTAAGGCGTAACACTGAACAAGTAGTAAAGGAAACCACTGATATTTAGGTGACCCCTACGTAGGAAGATTATATTATCTGAGCCACATGCAAACTTGCTTTCAATGTACTGAATTACCACAGCTTTGATTTGTCAGGTTATTTTACTCCACACACACATCACTGCAATAAAGCCTGTACAATGGTGAGAATGCGGGAAGGACTCAAATATTATTTGGGATGGAGTAATTGAAGAGTACGTGGGAATACATACCTAATTTGCTACTGTGCATGATTTCTTGTGCAGAAGTTTTATACTTGGCATAGTGGCTGAGCTAATGTGGCCTCTGGACCCTCAAATTTCAGTGCTCTCTCTAAGAGTGCTCATGGGGGTACATTTATTTGGCTACTCAAGTAGGCACTAGAACACAAAGCACACAAATCTTTCTGTTTTACGCACAACACATGGCGCATTAGTCCCAAACCCTCCGTGAGTGATCGTCCGACAATACGTTCTATCTTGCGATTGCAATACGTTTTTAACAGGTTGCGCAGATAACATGACTGTGCAGTGCTTCGAACAAGGATACTCGTGCCAACACAATACATGCGGCTGCACAACAGACTGTGACAGCCTAGAGTCGCGTTCTTCCCGTGACGCAGAAACTAGAACTCTCGTCTACAAAAATATGCCAGTGTCATCTGCTGTTAAAGATATTGGCCAACCTTGAACACCTTTCCTCCGCCGAATGGCTGCCAGCTGTCAACAGACCACGTCGTCCAATCGGAGTGCGCGTGCTATGCGCTCGTGCGGATTCAACGTGCATCAAATTTTGCGTCACGCTCCGCCTTTCGGGCATCCACCCCAGTGTGCATGGAGGTGGACGCGGGGTTGACGTGCGATTGAGGGAGTACAGGGCCTTAACCAGTGTGCTTTTAATAAAGAACTCTCTCTCTCTCTCTCTCACACACACACTTACGAGATGATACTAACTGAAAACCGTTGGCGTTTGACAGCGCCCAGTGATATGCTAGATGACGTTCGTTTGGTCTTTACTGTCTGTTCTGCTCAGCCCAGTGTATCCACATATCAGCTCAGTGGGAAAGTTAGTGTTTGTACGTAATGTGCTGGTGCCAGCAGCAGAAGGCAGAACGCTTCCCAGGCTGGACGGCCGAGCCTAGTGAGCGGTACTGAACGGTGCGTCCACTTCCCTTCGTCGTATTTGCAGCCAAACGCAATCCACGCGTCGAGAGATTATAATCCTCCGCGCGGGGGCCCCGCATACACCGTTCACGGCGGGTCAAAACGGCGGGAGTGGTGGCGGCGCCGACGGCGGCGAATGCGAATCCACCGCCATCCATGTTGTTGCTATCAGAATCACAATCGGTTTTTATTGAGCTGATTGGAAATATTAGCTAATAGTTAATATACAGAAGGAGGTCCCGAAGTCAGATTGCAATGGGACTTCCTTTACAAAGTAAACAATAGTAAATAAATAGAACTCCCATTTCGCACCCAATGGCTTCAAAGCTTTTTCGCAAAATATGTAAAAATGCAATCGGCATAAACTACAGCGCCAGGTACATAGCGGTGCAGAAAGAAGGTGTTGGACCGACCGTTTCATGAGCAGCAGCAGCGCCTGCTCGTCCCAGAGCTGCATCGTGTCCATGAGCACGGAGTCCGGGTGCACCGGTCGGTTCCGTTGGTGACGAAGTGCCGGGGAGTATCGGGGACCGTCGGCCGGCATCGCTGCAAAGAACGAATGAAGTGGCATCTCTTTAGCAAAAGTTAACATATACAGAGATGAGGATTTGGACACTTGAAAGTGTGCAATGGGTCCCTCACGAGGCTCACTTGTAAATTCTGGTTATTTACCAGGTATCTCTATATTCAGCGTTATGAGGTCAGTGTTATGCACTAATAATTGCAAGGCGCCGGTCGGCAAGCGCTTTATACTACGGGAATGCCAGCGAACTTGAAAAGGAGGGATAATGGAGAGGCAGGTATACACAAAGCGACAGGAAGGAGGCTGGACTAACAACTGAAGTTGATTCATGATAACAACGTCCCCCAAGTCCGTATTGAACATGCGCAAGACACAACATTGCCACATTTTAACAAGATACTATATATTACACATGTGTTGCACCTGCAAAGCTTGTTAACATGCTTGGTATTGCACGCCCTCCTTCGCGATTTGTGGTGCGAGACCCTCATGCAAAGTCTTGGAAGCTTACAAAGCGCAGAACAAAGCAATTTCACATCGCTTTGTGCCGCAAGCTTTTTCAATCTGTGTGAAATACCATGAACATACGGTATAATTCATTATGTTCTTTTTTCTTTTGTCTCGGCCTTCGCGATCCCTACCGCTTTTCATTTTCAGACGTTTTTGTGCATATTCAGCCACTGGAGTGATGAAAGCCTCAGGATAGCCTGCCACTAACAGTCTCCTCTCCTGCTGCATTTTACTGTCTTGTATTTGATGCGTACAACGCCTTTCTACCGCATTGGACAAACACAAGTTGGCTATACCACGCTTGATCAGTTTCGATTGGACGGATTGGTATATGGTAGTAGCATCTTTTTAGTTCTTCGACTATAGGCCCAGCAAATGGGACCACGAGTATGGAAGGTTAGTGTCAGATCTAAAAACCTGATGGAATTGTTATGTGCTGCTTCGTGGGTGAAACGAATGTGATATAGTACAACACGAGTCGCAGTGCGGAGTTGTCTACGAAGGTCGAAAGCAGTCGAGTATCGTACCTGTACCAGTGCAGCAACGCAGCGAACAAGAGCTTGCACTTTTCGGAAGCCCGCTATGGACAAATACCTCCAATTTTTAGCTTCCGCTTCGCTTGAAAGGTTTTTTGTCTGAGCAAGCCGGACGTTGGCGCACAAAGGGGAGCGATTTCCGTGGTTCCGTTGCTGAAATCCTTGAGACCGACCAAAACGAAGTAATCGGCAGCAAAGACCCCTTTCGGCTGCCACGCAACGCCTCGCTTCGACGCCACGAAAGAGAAAGGCGTGAGCTTAGCATCAAGCGAAAGAGCCACCGTTACCGCCCGCGAGCCTGGATGTCGTAGCCATCTTTGTTTATTTGGACAGTGTTGCCAGCGTAAGTAATCGATTATGGAGTTGTCAATATCAATATGGACATCCAAAATTGGTATACTGCGTGTAGCAGTATACCAATATGAATAACTCACTTTGTCACTATGCCCATAACTAGACAATAATATTTAGTGCTTAAAAGGGCTACCAAACATGAATGCTTTTTAAGAACCCAACAAAAGTTATTCGCAGAGACTTTAAACATTTTGTCAATCTTTAGTGACATTTGGCATAAAGTTCCAAATAGCTGTGCCGGCGAATTCTAGAAGCTGCTTCCCAAATATATCCCGAGCAACAAGCAATTTGATACACTTAGTGCTTGCAGATCTCTAAACATTCTAAGTCGCATACAGAGATATACTCACATGGAAGGGATTGTTGTCCTTTGTTAGAGGGTTTCTATATTGAGCAACATTCATTCCATAAAGCGAGTCAAGAGGCAAAACTTTAATTCAATGATAAAGACGTGTCTTGCTATCTGCTACTTTTCAAAATATGATCAGTCGTGTTGCATGTTTTGTCAACAGTGTATCGGTTCTAAATATGTCGTCTATATGCTATCCCGGAGCATATTAGCGGCGAAGAATTAGAGTAGCGCCGTCTCGCGAATGGCGTCATGGCCGGGACGCCACTCGCTCCGGCTCGCTCGGCTGACGTGCGTGGCCGTCCGCTTTGTGTATGTTCGGGGTATTGGGTGCGCCAGCCGTACTTCCCGTAGGAAGACCCGTCTGCTTTCTGCTGTGACGGCTAAACTGCAGTTTCTTCGAAACTGCGTGAATTGTGAAAATATGTGGCTTGGATATAGCACATTATGTAGAGTTGAAAGTGTATACTCATTTTGCAATGCAGAGATGTGCCGTGTCCGTCCATAAGTTTATCGTGAGAAGACTGTCTGCTAACTTAGCATGCACAGTCTTGTATGATATTTCGCTCAAAACATAACATTGTCTAAGTAGTTAGTTTTACACAACAGCAATCTTGGTATTTGGCGTCAACATTAAAAATTCCTATGCTCGAAGGAAACTGCCTGCGAAGCTTTTATCAAGATTCTTATTGCTCTTATGAGCTCTTCTAGTCAAATATGTGGGAACTCCGATAATGCGTAAAATGAAGAGTTAGGTGCGCATTTCGTATTAAAAAAAACTGTTTCTACACACACACACGCACGCACGCACACACACGCACACACGAACAGCAACCTCCTGAAAAATGCTTTTCGAGGTTAAAATAGAGAGCCGAACCATTATAAGCGATGAATTGTTTAATACTGGCCTGCAACAGCCTTTATCGACCATATGATATATCTTTCCCGCAGCGGAAGCAATAAACTGTCGTTATTACGAGGCATGCATTGTTCGTTAAACTAACCCGTTCCCAACAACTTCTGATTGAAATCACGAGGCAGTTCTTTACGGCATCGTTTGAAATATGTAAAATATACTCCAGCTCTAAAGGGCCGTTTAGGCGGCCTTGACGATGTCTCGAGCCTCCGTGGTTTGTATAAACATACTGCGAACTGTTCGCTCCTTCAGTTCATAAAAAAACGGACTTCATGAGGTTTCGACTTCTTGCTGGCTGCAGCCATCCATTCTAAGAGGCATATGACACTTATAAGTTTGGTCGAGTAGCTGTATATAGATACGTCATAATTGTTCCTTAAGAAACAAGCACCTGCACATTGGTGAACTGAGTTGAACGTACACTTAACCGTCAAAAGATAATACGTATTTGTCCGTGCCTTTTCATGCATTGCAAACAGCCGAAAGCCTCATTAGCTTTACTTCAAATTACGGCCGCTTAAGTTTAACGTGCCGGCCAAGAACGCTCTAATTTTGAGATCTTGTAACCAATCTTCAAGACCGGATTCACTACCCTCCAGTTAAACCGGATGTGGGGTATCACATATATTGGCAAGCACTACTATAAACGCAGTGGCAGTCGTGCTGAGCTTATCTCTGAACGGGAAGTAAACGTCAACTTAATGTTCGGTATTTCAGTGGTCGGTGATAACGTCGATGGTTTCCAGTCGCTCCCATATCTTGCACCGCCGACGTACGACGCTTGCAAAACCACTGCTGGGGCTATTCCTCATGCTGGAGCTGTCAGACTCCTGGTAGTTGCCGGCCCGCTGTTCATTCAGCACTGCATTTGATGCCTTGTGTGCTGTGTCGCGCCACCATGTCGCACCCACGTGTAGTTAGAACACCATCGGAGGAGTTCAAACCCGATAGAGTTCAACCTTGCTATCCCTATTAGTGCTTTGCTGCCAGTGATGTGGCACCCTCCGCCCATTGGGCCCATGTTCGTATGTATATGGAACCTGATGTGTTACAGGACTTAAGGGTTTGACCTCTATCACGAGTCATTTGAATATTATTTACTGTTTCATTACCAGGGTCGTGCGTCTCAGAGGCCCTTTGAGTGTGTCCAGCTAGCGTTAACCAAGCTGTTAAAAAATTGGTAGAGTGTCCACCGAATGGAACGATGGGACCAAAGGCGAAAAAAAAAAGATTGGAGGATGCTAAAGCTTCGCCTTTAAGAGCGGAACGCGATGGTGTTATCGGGCCCCATTGATGCCGACACCGACACCCGGTATTCTGCGACACGGGGCTTGGTATAAAACAATGGTGGCCCGATCCCGGCGGCAGTACAGGGCAGAGCAATGGCTCATAGCCCCATAAGGCAGATGCTACAATCAGTGAATCATCAATGTCTCATACTCCCGTAAGCAAGGATAAAGTGGTTTGTGTGTGAGCTACCGCGCAAAAGAATTATGTTTTCTCCTATATTCAAATTATTTTCTCTTATATTCAAATTGTATTCTGACGTTATGATGTTTGCAGGTTGTGTGTAAGTCGGACTTTAAGAATTTAATGACGCATTTTCTTTTGAGAAATTCAATTACTTTAGTAACGCCTATGTGCCACCCAGAGGCCATGCGTAGTACTGGTTCAGGATGATTTTTCCTGGCGGACAACGGCGCCGACGCCGGATATTCTGCGACACGGGGCTTTCAACGCTATCGCGTTCAAACACGCAAAATCTGGTCCAACTCCGCCGCTAACTTGCTCGCCCTGCTTGTGGTCCGAGTTCCAGCTAACCAAGTGGCACAGAAAGACATCTTGACCGACACAGTGAGCATGTTTGGCCGGCGTAAGCTGACAACAAATCACAATATAATATCTGCGCGATATACAAAATGTTTAAGCTAGCGTTGGCCAAGCGGTCAAAAAATGGTACAATATATGATTATTCACTTTTATACTTTATACGAATATACACTGTTTTGTAATCAGTCATGTTCCGCCGCCAGGATATTGCTTATGCTAATTATGTACTCAAACTATTTTAGACGTTTTTAATCTTTAAGATAAAGTGTGGCTTCTAAACGAACGCATAGTTACGCAAGAACAGTAGGAACATAACAAAGTAAAAGCCGATAATAAATGCCCCAGAAAGGTAAAAATAGCAGCGTGGTGGTACTTGACACAATCCCGTTTCGAACCAAGTCCTCATAAAATCCAGCCAATAATTTAGTTGATTCTGTTCGTTACACGGTGCCTTCTTGAATGCCCACCATGTTTGAGGTCTTCCGTGCAAGGGTTGGGGTCGGGCATGAAATAGATGGTAGCTGTCCCATGCCGTCGTCCAACTCATCCACGCTGAGCACGTTGTTGAAGGGAGAGGCTTGTTCTGATCGAGAACGAGGAATACGGGATTTATTTACAGTATCTACATGAGAGCGTTACATTTCACCGTCTAGCATGACTGAAAAAGAATGCACCCGCAGCAGCCGCGCCATGGCTGCTTATAAACACTCGGTCATCCCTAGATCCCTAGGTGAGGGAAAACGGCCGTTCAACCGTCGACCATTTCGGAGCGTCCAAAGTCATCGTAGCCGACCCGCCTTTGAGGGGGAGGGTTTACACACTCACTTTCACACAGGTTTCACTGACGACACCAAGGTGAGAGGGTTTTCGCAGACATGGGTCTTGCCCTCAGCAGGCGCCTCTTGGTCCCAGAGTTGACTCCGCAGACAGTGGCCACCGCGTCTGTCCATTGGCTGACGACTTCTAAGACAAGATTCATGAGACGGCGCCGCAAAACACCTCCTTCCAGGAGTTCCCCCTCTCCAAAGAAACCGTGGCAGTGATGGCAAATCCACTGACAATACTCGGTCCGTCGACTGCGTCTAGACATCCCGGCGCCACTCGCTTGGGGACGTGGCGTATTGCCGTCCTTATAAAGCGAGTTGCCGCAGCAGAGATGCCGGCGCCAACGGGTTGTTGGCGAGGCGCATTCTTGTTTTCACAAAGCGAGCCATCGCAGCGGGCCGGGCAGAGTTCGACGGTCGCTCCCCCTAAGTTCGCCGACCTCCGCAGGCCGATCGTAACAGGGGGCATCATCATTGCGCTGTGGCATCAAGGTGGCCAGCGGCCGTTTCATTTCGTCATGTAGTGATGTCTTAAGGGGAAGCTGAAGAGTTTTCCAGAAAAAATGAGTGAAGAGCTGTACGTAATGATTTTCAACCCTCTGAATTCGAATATCGCATCGAAATTGAGCGAAAGAAAGCGCAAAAAGATTTTATTTCGACGAAAAGTGCAGCTGCAGACTCGAGCAGCTCGCGCGCCTCGTTTCCGCCTGCGATTGGTCGGGCGCCTCGTGACGTCAACGTTGATGTTCGTCCGGACCGGCCACTGCCGCCACACATGAAGCACGGTGCAAGGTGGTTTGGCGCTGTGGTTTGGTGAGACGGTAATGGTAAATTTCGAGAGCTTGCGTTTCTCTGAGGAGTTCAGCGTTGCTCCCTACATGTATGCGTAGCCGGCCTTTCCAAGAAGCAAAAGATGCTGGTAGCCAGCAGTACTTTCGACACGAACGAAAGCGAAGTTTTAGGATCTTTTCGTTTTAGAAACGTTCTTTGGTGAGCATGTCTTTTGCAAAGCTGTATTCAGCGATCCAGTTAGTTCGTTTGCGGGCAAACAACTGTACTGCTATGTTCCTGCATGCCTCCTCGTGGAACGTAAGGAGGGATGCGATCGTCGGCGTTTGTGCGCTGCCCCAAAGCTGTTGGCAATCTAAACAGACGGTTTACACGCGGGAAAAGTTTTGCGGCTCTTGTAGCACGTGTAGTGGCCTAGATCAGCGCGCCATCCACACGCTAATCGTAACCGGAGCCGTAAAGGCGGATAATTCCGTCGGCTACGTCAGACAGCCGGTTTCTCTCTGTGCGCGAGGGGGAGCGCAGCATCCTGGCGTGCGCCTGCTTTCAAACACATGAAAATTTTATACTTGCACTGCATTATGGTAGCTGCTTGTTGGCTGTTTCACAACAAACGTGCGAATGGAAAATTAACGGCGGTTTGCGACGAAACCTGCGTCAAGGGTGGGAGATGAAGATGTACGTTCCGTTCAGCGTGCTAACACGAAGGAGCTAGCAATAAATCAAAATCCAGGTTTGGACAAGTTAGTGTATTCGTAAGGTCTTCCAGGACCAGTTACCATCAGTCCGCCCGCACCCGTCCCACCTGTGTGCGTTCGCTGCCCCGACCTGTTCGCGCTGCGTTTAGAAAGCCTGCTGGCAGAAAGCTGTACTCTCACTCATTGACGCATTATTGATAAACTCTGGTAGTAATCGTCGTCACGGAAGTGGTTAGAGCACAGCACTGTTGTTCCTGAGCGCTTGAAGGTCATTTGATTCACAGCAGCCTCCCACTTAGCTGCAAGCTTCTTGTCTTGCGGGGAGTAACGGAACATCGTCGCGGCCACTGGTATTCGTGCAGCCGTAGGCTGCACAGTACGCCGGCGTGATCGGCCCACCACTTCAATTGATGCTGCGCACGTCATCTACCACTTTACATATACACAAACAAAGGAGTGTAGGCTCGAGCGAGGCAGATTATGACAGCACGCACGCAGAAACAAGTGCGGTCAGGCACGTTCGCTGAGACTGCGAAGGAGCGAAACACCAGTGCTGACGTAACTACGCCGCGGTTTCCGGTCTCCGCTCGCATCGTCAGCGTCAGCAGCGCGCCGCGCTCCACGGGGGGTGGAGCGACAGCGCAATTTTAACCGGCGATTACGTCGTTGCTAAGTGAAAAATCCCACCCGAAATTTTACGTGCATGGTTTATAAGGTTCCCGCTTCCGTATATGAGCACCTTATGGAATTCTACAGGCTCTTCAGCGTCCCTTTAATTCGGTGTCGTGACTGCGCCTCACGGCCCCGTCATCGTCATGTCATTGTCAGTTCTTGTCGATAGAATCGCGCACAGTTCCTTTGCCAGCAAACCAACCCCCGAGGTGGGCCACTTATTTTAACGATCACTGACGCTCGGGTATACTGTCCCCGTGTCGCGACAGTGCAACTTTGACAAGGCGAGACGTAGTAGTAGTATGAGCTAAATTTGCTGCATATTGTTAAAATATTTTTTTTAGAAAAGCATGTACAAGTTCTCTAGCAGTGCCAGCATTCGCCACCTGTAGATACTTTCTCTATTTCTCGAGGTGGTCGACTAGGGCAAGCACGTGGGGTGCCGTTGGTGAGAACCAGCACGGACGTGGTCGTAAAAGGTAGACAGCAAGATGGGGCTGCTCTCCCGGGCAGTGGAAGTACAGAGAAGTACGATCACGTCACTCCCAGACGTCCCATCAGTACTCTTTGGCTTGGCCGTAGGCCGATGGAAGTACAGGTTGGTACGGCAGTCGGATGGGACTGGTGGCGGAGGCACGCGGGCGTCATTATGCGAGTTGACTGTTCTACGGCTTATGAAAGGTCTTCGACAGCACCTTTCAACGTGTGGCTTGAAACTTGTGACACAAATAAATCTGGCTCAGGTTGTAAGTCTGCCTCAGGGGGTAATCAGTGTCCGAGGACGTGCTGCACCTTTTCACAGATTGCCTCCAGCTTCAACTGCATGACCGAGAAAATACTGCTTACCTAGAACCTCGTTCATGATTCTATACGAATGGGGTCTCGCAGACTTCGTATTGTCATCGTTAGCCTCCACGTAGATCGATTTGAGGACTTGTAGGTGGTGGACATATGGCCTAAAACATATGGACATTGGCAGAAGCTTGTGCCATGAGGACAGGCATCTGTACTGAAGTACTTTACCGTCTGTTTCTTTTTGAGGGGGGACACGTTGACGTCGATGTGTTGAAACAATGTTTGCATTATTTCGGTGAATTAAAGTGATCATGAACTCGTTACTGTGTTCCTGATAGGATTGTAGCCTATGGTCTAAAGTGGTTCTCTCAGGAAAACGCCAAAGCATACGACAGCGAAGTTTTGAAACTATACCACGCAACCGAAATGGCATCCTGTCATTGTTGCCAATTCCAGAGGAGTCTTAGATGCAGAACATGTCCTGCAACTTCTCGCCGAACAGCTCTGAACGCCGGAATTCGGTTTGACAGACCTAGCCACCTCTTCGTGTTTTCGCATGTGGAACCGCGGAAGATTGGGTGTAGTCCCGTCTGGTGAAAAATTGGGAGAATAAAAATCTGCTCACAGAAGTACTAAAGCGCCAACCAGACGACACAAGAAGAGACGCGGACGAGCGCGTACTAACAGCTGATGCCTTATATAAGATCAGTTGTTAGTAAGCGCTCGTTCGTGTCTCTTCTTGTGTCGTATGTTTGGCGCTTTAGTACTTCTGTAACGTGCACCAACTAGCCCAACAAAAAGTTCTGCTGGAAAATCTGGTCCGCCCGCCGGATTGATAAATGAACTGCTGCATAGGTCCACGGCATTTTGAAACGAGTCCGCGCTTTGGTGGGAGCAGCTTGAACCTGAGTTTGTATGGCGGCTGTCTGACGTATTATTTTCCTCTAACAGATATCGTACACACAACACTTAAATAAATCGCTTACACATTTTTTGTGTGTTTCCTTTCTTAAATGAATTGGTTGTTGTTGTTACGTTGCTATTATTTTTGGCTCAAAGCTGTTATTTTTGTTGAGGTGGCGTGCAACTTCATCGTAGTTTTGCTCGCGGGTATTTCTGCTGTCGCACTCTTAGAATTTCGCGCGTTCTTGAGCACTGACAGCGTCCACGTCGGCAACTGGTTAGTCACGTTCAGTGCGTAATTATCCGCAAAATTTAGGTCTCTGCCTCATACTAGCCTCTTGATTTTCATTTTGAACTGAACTAGATCACTTAGGTAAAAGAAAGGGGGCGAGTGGTGGTTGGAGAACCATGAAGAGGAATTAATTTTGGTGCGTTTGCAAACAGAGGCTCAAGAGGCTGTTTAGGCAAGCCAGATGGTCGGACGATTGCCATAGAAACTGGCGTCTTCCTTTTACACGTTAAAATGAAAGTGCACTGTTATACACATTACTGCAAAAGAAATTGAACAAAGACAAAACAAATATGCAGATTTAGCGCACATGTTCGAAGGTGCGAAGCGAAGTTTCCATGGAGCGGCTGATCAAATCCCATAAATTAAATTTGCTCATTTCCTTCCTTCCTCTTCGGCGTAAAAGGAAACTGGCACACACATGTGCTCTCTCTCACCCGTGCTACGCAACGTCAGAAATCTTATATATGGCTTATATTTCCTCATTTGTTCGTATTTATTTTAAATGCGCCGGCTTCTTTCTGGCAGATCGCATGTTGGGGGTATTTGTGCCATTGTATGGAAATCATCTCCATCGTTACCATCAATGCGGATGCTCCTCGTGCCCGATCTCCCTTTGTGGGTGTCTGGCATAGTATGCAGCGTATAATCATCGTCAACATGCGGCGATCACCACAAAGAGCTTTTTTTTTCAAATCGTTTCTTTAACGCGATAGCGTTAAGGTCTCCATGTCACCGAAAACCCGGTGTTGGTGTCGAAGTCGCCGGGGTTGTCCGCGGGCGAAAATTGCCGCATGTTTAGAAAAAGTGCATTTCAACAAAAGACGACCCCAAAGCTCAATCGCAATGACGGCACAATTCCACCAGGATGATGACAAAGTACGAAGCATTGTATACATGGCACACTAAGGTATATGTATATGCCACGCTTTGCTTTATGGCACGCGGTGTACGCGGGTTATATTCCCACACCCTTCTATCACTAAAGTTGCTCACTTCTCGTTTTGCATTCTTGACAAAGTTGTATTCTTCGTACTTTTGAGAATGACAGCCCACAAACAAAAAGCCATGAAACAAAGCACCGACAGCGCCTGCCTTTCGTGTTTAATATTCTCAGATTTATATATTAAACGTGCGAAACAGTCACAGAAACCTATAAATGGTGTAATTTATATGGCGCGGCTGTATGCGACCTCCGGGATCGGCCAACACAAGAGTTTCTAACAGAAAACTCGCCGTCATCCCAGCGAGGCGTTCCTATCGGCGCGGAACACACACTGGTGTGACTCTCCGGATGCACCCTGCGTAAACAAGACCTGAGGTCGACTACTTTTTATTCTTATTGTGTTTTGAGTGGCGAGTAAGTGACAGATGAAATTTAATTTATAATTTAGAAGCGTTTTCGCAGAGCATATTTTTTTGCGCACCCTCCGCCAGTGAGCGGGAGCGCAAGTGTGCCTGCTCCGAACGATCAGCACCGAGAACGTGATCTGACAGGCATTTTCGCGACGCTAGAGAACTCGCCGAGCGACACGAGTGAAAATACAAAATAGCTGCTGCCACTGGCGGTTGCAGCGTGGGTCAGGTGATCTGTTCGGGAGACGCTTTGCATATTTGGCACAGTGCCTAATGAAACGCGGTCAGTATGAAAACTCGGTGGCTGCCAAAGCGTGGTTGTGAATACGACGACTTAATGACGAGTACACAGGTGACATGCCAAGCGCCTTCGACTTAGTTATTGCGCTACCTCGCAGCTTCTGTCAATGCACCCATGTTTGGCAGCAAAAACAAAAAAAGCGCTATCTTTGATTTGAATTGTTACAAAAATTGCAACAATATCAAGTAAACGCAGCTTGGTTCTCAGAAATTTCACTATGCATTCTGCTTTAGCATAACCTCCTGACACCATAGGGCACGGTAGGCTACTTCTCACTTCACATCTGGCACGTGTCAAACGCTGTAAAACCGACTATTTACTCCGTTCAAGTACCGCGCAGGAGCTAGTGTAGGCGAGCGAAGCGAGGAGCAGAAAAACGCTTTGCCAAAACTTCCTACTGTTCCAAGATAACACAGGAGCTTACGAGGCACGCCGTAGTGGAGGCTTAATCCGCAATAATTTGAAACCACCTAATGTGCAGCAAACTAATTATCTTTCTAATGTGCAGCAAAACTACGGCACAGTATAGCACCCTTCTTTTTTTAGCAAAACCACGGTACGCCCTCAGCTGAGTGCAACCGCTGCGACAGGTAATTGAAACCGTGACCTTGTGTTCGCAAGCCAAACGCCTCATCCACTATTCTGCAATGGTGGATACTATTTAGCTTTGCATAAAAGGTCTGTGCCACAGGATCAGTAAACATTTCTTTAAACAATCAACCTTTACGGGCTGCAGATGTGAAACGGATCTGAGCAAATATGAAAAGCGAAAAGGAATACCGCGATGTTAATGGTTTATTAAGGATACCGAGAGGCATTGCTTTGGATATTCGACAAATAATTTCAATGATCTATCATCCCTGAACAAAAAAAAAGGAAAATAGAAGGAGAAAGAGAAAAAGTATTGCATTTGGCATTTCGAGTAATGTGTGGTAGCGTACGTGATTTCACATCGCGAGTGCTTCATATAGTTGCTTTCTAAGAACGCACTCTCGCTACTCTGCGCAAAAATAGCGACGGTAAATACCAGTAAAAACAGAGGTCTTTCCCACCGAAAATAAATATATAAGCGCACAGAAGACGCATATAAGCAATGGTTGATCGATTTGCGCAGTGGGGCTGCGTCATTAGTTACGAGTCGAGCCCAACTACAGGGGTCACTTTAGAGTTTCAAAATCTTTTATCGTCCTACAAGATCCATGCGCGCTAGCTCAAAGGGAATAACCGATTTTCTCTTCGACCGAGATGTAATCGATGAGCGACTAGATAGTTAATCTGTGGTGCCACACTGGCCAAAACATTGTTGTACATTGAGGGCGTTGAACACACCATTCATGGTGAGGATGTTACTCTATGGAGCGCTGGGGGCAGCGACGGAAAGTTGAAGGATAGAAAGCCGGAGGCTCTTAGGGTCACGGAGCTCTGCCTGTCTCTAGCGGGCCTCAAATGCTCGTCGAGGAAATTGGAATTGTTCTTTTATGGTCCTTCCTGGCCAGAACGAAAACCCGAGGGCTGCGAGCGAGATAGTAGGCGTCATATCATGCTCTCTGACATGAATCGTAAGTGCATCACTGAACTAGGGTCGATCAGAATCCTGGGACTAACTATACACGGTAACGGAACCAATGGCTTGATGATACAAAACATAACTGCCAAAGCGGTGAATGCTGTACGAATGTTTCTACGAATTCTCTACGAATGTTATTCAAATAGAGGCATGAGCGAGGAACGTGCCATTAGGCTCATTCACGCTTTCGTCCATTGTCACATTACCTATGTTGCGGCTGTGTTGGTTTGGAAGAAAACAGAAGAGAAACTCCTCGATACCACCATCCGTCGAGTCCTCAAGGTAGCTCTGGCGCTACCGTTCAACGCATCCACCGAGCTCTTCACGAAACTAGGAGTACACAATACTCTTGCTGAAATCACTGAGGCTCAGCGCACAGCGCAGGTCATCCGGTTGCCAGGCACCAGAGTGGGCAAGGACATCCTAGTTACTCTAGGAATTTTTCATCATCATCATCATCATCATCATCATCATCATCATCCTTGTTACGCCCAGTGCACGGCCAAGGCCTCTCCCATACTTCTCTAACTACCCCGGTCATGTGCTAATTGTGGCCATGTTGTCCCTGCAAACTTCTTAAACTCATCTGCCCACCTAACTATCTGCCGTTCCCTGATACGCTTCCATTTTCTTGGAATCCAGTCCGTAACCCTTAATGACCACCGGTTATCTTCCCTCCTCATTACATGTCCTGCCCACGCCCATTTCTTTTGCTTGATTTCAACTAAGATGACATTACCTCCCATTTTTCCCCTCCCCCAATCTGCTCTATTCTTATCCCTTAACGTTACACCCATCATTCTTCATTCCATAGCTAATTGCGTCGTCCTCAGTTTCAGCAGAACCCTTTTCTTAAGCCTCCACGTTTCTGCCCCGTAGGTGAGTACTGGTAAGACACAGCTGTTATAAACTTTTCTTTTGAGGGATAATGACAATCTGCTGTTCGTGATCTGAGAATGCCTACCAAACGCACCCCAGCCCATTCTTATTCTTCTGATTATTTCCGTCTCATGATCCGGATCTGCCGTTACTACCTGCATTAAGCAGATCTATTCTCTTACCACTTCCAGTGCCTCGCTACCTATTGTAAGCTGTTGTTCTCTTCCGAGACTGTTAAACATTACTTTAGTTTTGTGCATATGAATTTTAGACCCACGCTTCTGCTTTGCCTGTCCAGAGCAGCGACCATGCATTGCACTTGGTCCCCTGAATTACTAAGCACGGCAATATCATCAGCGAATCGCAAGTTACTATGGTATTCTCCATGAACACTTATCCCCAATTCTTCCCTATCCAGGTCTCTGAATACCTCCTGTAAACACGCTGTGAATAGCATTGGAGAGACCGTATCTCCCTGTCTGACTGTCTTCTTTATTGGGATTTTGTTGCTTTCTTTATGGGGAACTACGGTGGCTGTGAAGCCGCTATACATATCTTTCAGTATTTTTACATACGGCTCGTCTACACCCTGATTCCGTAATGCTTCCATGATTGCTGACATTTCGACTGAATCAAACGCTTTCTTGTTATCAATGAAAGCTATATATAAGGGTTGGTTGTACTCCGCGAATTTCTCTATGACCTGATCGATAGTGTGAATATGGTCAATTGTTGAACAGCCTTTACGAAATCCTGCCTGATCCTTTGGTTGACAGAAGTCTAAGGTGTTCCAGATTCTATTTGCGATTACCTTAGTAAATACTTTGTAGACAACTGACGCTAAGCTGATCGGTCTATAATTTTTCAAGTCCTTGGCGTCCCCTTTCTTATGGATTAAGATCATGGTGGCGTTCTCCCAAGATTCTGATACGCTCGAGGCCATGAGGCATTGTGTGTACAGGGTGGCCAGTTTTTTTAGAACAATGTGCCCACCGCCTTGAACAAGACTGCTCTAACCTGATCCTCCCCAGCTGCCTTCCCCATTTGCATAGCCCCCAAGGCGTCCTTTCCTTCTTCCGGCGTTACTTGCGGGATGTCAAATTTCTCTAGACTATTCCCTCTTCCATTAGCTTCGTGGGTGCCACTGTTACTGTATAAATTTCTATAGAACTCCCCAGCCACTTGAACTATCTTATTCATATTAGTAACGATATTGCCGGATTTGTCCTTTAGCGCATACATCTGATTCTTGCCTATTCCTAGTTTCTTCTTCACTTTCTTTAGGCTACCTCCGTTCCTGAGGGCATGTTCAATTCTATCCATATTATACTTCCTTATGTCAGCTATCTTACGCCTGTACATTAACTTCGAAAGTTCTACCAGTTCTATTATACCAGTAGGGTTAGATGCTTTCATGCATTGGCGTTTCTTAATGAGATCTTTCGTCTCGTGCGATAGCATACCGGTATCCGGTCTAACGAAGGTACCAGCGACTTCTATTGCACAATCCCTAATGATGCGCATAAAATTGTCGTTCATTGCTTCAACACTAAGGTCCTCTTCTTGAGTTAAAGCCGAATACCTGTTCTGTATCTTCATCCGGAATTTCTTTATTTTCCCTCTTACCGCTAACTCATTGATTGGCTTCTTATATACCCGTTTCTTCCGTTCCCTCCTCAAGTCTAGGGTAATTCGAGAACTTATCATCCTTTGGTCACTGCAGCGCATCTCGCCGAGCACGTTCATATATTGTATGATGCCAGGGTTAGCGCAGAGTATGAAGTTTGTTTCATTTCTAGTCCCTCCATTCGGGCTCCTCCACGTCCACTTTCGTTTATCCTGATTGTGGAAGAAGGTATTCATTATCCTCAAACCATTCCCTTCTGGAACCTCTACAAAAAACTCCCCCCTGCTATTCCTATATCCTATGCCATTTTCCCCCACTGACTTGTCTTCAGCCTGCTTCTTGCCTACCCTCGCATTGAAGTCGCCCAACAGTATAGTGCATTTTCTTTCGACCTTACCCATTGCGAGTTCCACGTCTTCATAGAAGCTTTCGACTTCCTGGTCACCATGACTGGAAGTAGGGGCGTAGACCTGTACGACCTTCAATTTGTACCTCTCGTTAACTTTCACAATAAGACCTGCCACCCTCTCGTTAATGCTATAGAGTTCTTGTATGTTACCAGCTATATCCTTATTAATCAGAAATCCGACTCACAGTGCTCCTCTCCTCTAGACCTCGGTAGCACAGGACGTGTCCACTTTTAGCACTGTATATGCTTCTTTTGTCCTCCTAACGTCACTGAGTCCTATTATATCCCATTTACTGCCCGCTAATTCCCCTAGTAGCACTGCTAGACTCGTTTCACTAGATTACGTCCTAGCATTAAACGTTGCCAGGTTCAGATTCCAATGGCGGCCTGTCCGGACCCAGATATTCTTAGCACCCTTTGCTGCGTCATAGGTCTGACCGCCGCCGTGGTCAGTTCCTTCGCAGCTGCTGGGGACTGAGGGCTGGGGTTTGATTGTTGCACTTATATAGAAGGGTGTGGCCAAGTACTGCACCAGGGTGGCCAATCCTGCTCTGGTGAGGGAATGCGTTAATGGTTGTGGTCACCGGAATCAGGCCACATTCCAGGCCTGTTTATGCAATTTTATCAACACGCGGCTTTTTGTTCTTTTTTCTTTTTTTAATCCGGTGAAAAATTGCGCCGCGCCGGGATTCGGACCGTTGTCCTCTTGCACGCGAGGCGGATGCTCTACCTCTACGCCACACGAAAAGGATAACGTCACACATCTTAGGAAAGAAATAAGGAACGCGATTGTGGTTCATCTCTTTCCCAGGGACACCCACCCCGTCTTTAACCAAGGGAGAAGGCTTGCCCGCGCGAAGGCTCTTCTTGCCGAGACTGCTATGGATGCTGTCTTCGTAGACGCCACCCAGATGGTGAGTCGCGAAGCTTTTTCGGTAGCCGTAATAGACGCCGACGAAGTAGCCTGCAACGCCCTCTCTGCTTACACCAAGAATCCGAAGGTGGCCGAACAAATGGTCATTGCACTCGCTCTGCTAGATCAACAGCGCTCAGTAATCTATAGCAATTCTAGGGAAGCCACTCACGCTTATGCTAGGAGAGTGGTAGATGCGAAGGTTTGCGAGTTACTCGAAGGTAGATCCATTAACCTGCACTCTATAGTTATGTTCCCAGCCCCTATGGGCGATTTCGTGAGAGGACAGCGGAACCTTAACGAATGCGCTCCTAGGGCCGCTGGATGACTTGCCAGCCGCGCTCGCCTGCAGACCCACTCGTCTCGTCCGAAGGCCTTTCAAGATCAACTTCAGACATATAGTGAGCTCACCATGCACTTCTATTTAGGATGTAGAGAATGCTCTCTTGCAAACAAGGAACTTAACAATGTGCAGTCAGTCACTCTCCGCTTGCTACAGACGAACTCGTACCCCAATCCTTGGCGTATCAGCCGAATCGACTCGGAATACAACGGATCATTCAATTGTGGATAGTGTGGTGGACATGTGAGCTTGGAAGGAGGAGGAATAAACATTTATTGATGTGTGAAAAATGGCGGAAGGGAGCGGTGCAGGGTGGGTCCCTATTCCAAGACTCCAGTCGCCATCGCGACCCGCCCAGCTTGGTCCAGGAGGCCCTTCTGGGCCTCGAGGTCAGGAAGAGTGAGGATGGCCTTCCAGGGCTCCCTTAGTAAGGTGAGTACCAAAGGTGAATTAATGGCATGAGGTCTTTTGGCGCACTCCCATGTTACGTGAGGTAATGAAGGCCATGACCCGCACCACGGGCAAGAGTTAGTGTACAAGGTTGTGTTTATTTTATGGTATCTACCCAAATGTGGCTTGGGACACATGTTGCGGGGATGTGTGACGCAGGCCTCCCATCTGAAGGACAAGAACAAGTGGGACGACACTCTTAGGAGCCGCGAGCTACAAGACCAACTCTTGGCTGTCCAGAAGGCCTGCGAAGTGGCGGAGAACCTGTAGGGCTCCCCGGGAGGTGTTCTCTACCCCTTTACAAACAGTCGGGTGTCCTTCAGGACCCTTTTTGGAAATAAAGTTTCACCACCACCACCACTGAGACCTAAGCTGAACTGGCAGAGAAAATTCTTTTCAAGCGCTCACAGCATGTGTCAGATGCAAAAATGCGACAAATCAGAGGAGATATTCTCGGGCCTGCTAAAAACCTCCGAATAAAGTGGCTCCTTTCCATGAAACATGATTGTTCCCTAAATTACAGCCGTTATCGTAGCATAATGATGCCTTGAAAAGGACAAGTCCTTTTGTCGAAACGTTGGCTCCTGCTTTTACCATGTTCTCATTTTGCTCAATACCTTGAGACATGGCCTTTATGAAGCATATGAATTCTGTATAGGACCTTAAACACCAGAAGTGGCTTTCTCTTGTATATTTTCGAGCATGCAAATTGCGACATTCATTAGGTGACTCTATCAAACAATAAATAATATGCACATTCATGTGTTTATATTGCAGGATTGATCTACAAAAAAGATCATATTCTGTAAGGTTACTTTTCGACTGATTGTGTTCTTATGTCACCCATGGTCAATCCAAACAACAAAGGGGTGTCAGGAACAAGGTGGTTATGACGCTTTTCCGGCTCCTCCAATCACTTGCGGCTCCTGCGGTACGCAAAATCATCACCTCTGAGACGATTTTCCGTTACTCTGGGGGAGTTGTCGTTGAGGAGACCACCTATAGCATATTACGGCTTCGTTTTCACCAGTGAACGTAGCCAAATAGAATGGTAAATGGTAGGAGTAGTTACACAATGTGGCCGCAAGTGAGTTCTGTTGATATTTGCTATGGTGTTTTAATTATGTTCTCACAATTATTGATTAAGCTCGTCCTTTTAATGCCAATCCAGTGAATTCAGTGGGAAGTGAACGTTTCTTCATTCCTTTGCGTGTCATTTCCTTGTCATTCCTTTTATGTCATATGCCACATAACAGCTTTGGAATGAACTACCTTCAGATATAACACTACTACAGTCATTTATCAGTTTCAAAACTAACATTCCCTATTTCCTGCTTGCATCCTTCACTCAATGAAAATTCAATAGATCTGTACTGTCGAAAGCATAATTTTTCTGCTCTTTGAATTCACACGCCCTCATGTTTCTATAAAAGCATATAACATAGGGACTCCCTTGACAATTTCTACGACAGCTACGGGATCCCACAATTATATAATACATAATGCGTAACCCTTACGGCCATAAATAATTTGTGAACTTCTGAACTTGTCATTTGGTCATCAGAAGAAATAATAATAATAATAATAATAATAATAATAATTCTGGCTACACCCCCTCGAGGGCAAAGGCCTCTCCCATACTTCTCCAACTACCCCAGTCATGTCCTAGTTGTGGCCATGTTGTCCCTGTAAACTTCTCAATCTCATCCGCCCACCTACCTTTCTGCAGCCCCCTGCTACGCTTCTCTTCTCTTGGAATCCAGTCCGTAACCCTTAACGACCATCGGTTATCTTTTCTCCTCATTACAGGGCCTACCCATGCCGATTTCTTTTTCTTGATTTCAAGAAAAGAGATAGCACACCATGAAAATGTTGGGCCAATAGAGGGAACAAGTGGAAGCTCATGATCACACTAAATTGGTAGCATCACGCGTTATTGCTATAGCCATCACAGCCAATGTTAAATATGTAAAAAACTGTGGTAGGTTTCTAAACTTACCACAGCTTAAATAAACAAGGTAATAACTAAGCATGGCAAGGTAGCCATGCTTGTTTATTATGACTTCTTCCTCTTCTCTCCCTCCAACCTTAACCTCTTCTTTGTCTCACTCTTCCTGGCGTGATAACGAAGGACGTTGCTTGCAGCTACTACTTCCAATTGTCCACAGTTCTTATACACAACATTGTTATGGTTACACCTTGCTGCACACACGTTCTGTTATTATTACGTCGGTTCTACATTATTACGTCGGTTCCTGGTAGCCCTTTTCAGATAAGCACAAAGTCGTATAGCCTGATATCTGGTCCATGATGTCTTCTGTCGACGTTTCATCGCTTGGCGATAGCTGTGGCACTCCTCGATGATATTTAGTTGTTGCGTTAGCTGACGCTTGTCTGAAATGCCAAGCTCCTGGTCGGCCGACAGTTTCGCCACTTCACCACACGTGGGGAAATGTGGGGTACATGCAAGGCGTCTAGTACGTGTCCGGTTATGGTATGTAACGGCTGCTTCTAGACGGCACTTTGAAGTGACTCCAGTAGCACTTATCAGCCTGCACCATCTTCGGGACCGGCCCAAGACATAAGGCTAGACACACAAACTGAACAGAAAAGTGGTTGCAACTCACTAACAAAGAGCCTGTATTTAAAAAAAATATGATTCTTCCACGCTCAAAGCGCACATTACAGAATTTTGCATTTTACCAAAACTATTCTGGAAAGCCCCCCTTTATGTATTCTATAGCTCTTCCTTTGCTTTAAGATGTTGAGACTTATGCATCCACGAATACTTTGTTCTATGCTGAAGTGCGCTATTTTCTCAATCCCTTCATTCCTTCCTCCCCATTTTCTTCCTCCCTGCCTTCCTCCATCCCGCTATTTTCTTTCATTTTTTTTCGCTACTGCAAAAAGTAAAGCCTTAAAGAGCGCTCTTAAAAAAGCCTCTAAAAGTAAAGTCTGTAAAGTCTTCAAATACTTTAGCTGTGGCGCTTTACGGATTTAGACGTCTTGCGCCAAACATTTGCGAGAACAAGGTTCATAGCGAGTTAATATTACATTTCAGCACTGCTTCAGTGTCTCAGCCACTGAGCCGCTGAAGTTTATTTGTAAGTCATGTTGGGTGTACTCACTCGGATACGCTTGAGAGGGCGTCGTGCTCGGAGAGGTCGCTTGGTAAGCGTCTTGGACTTCTTGCAACGTTAAGGCCAGTGCCAAGTCTACGTCGTCACTCGATACGCGGCCCATCAACATCCATGCGGCTATAATTGAAAGACAAAGCTTTGTGCAGGGCCCGGGACCCATCTTTTCTTAGCAGACCGACGACAGACACTGCTGAAGGGTGATGCGGGTCAGCAGGTCTCTGCCAACTCTGGCCGCTGTAGCTGCCAGCGAGTACACTACTGAGCGCAGCCGAGATGAGAGGGCGAAATTCCTGTTTTCGCGGCCTTTAACCTGGGAATTTTCTTCGGGTACAGCGGGAGCACTGTCCCACGGGTAATGGGCAGCACGGGGTGAAGCTGATAACCCGGTTTCTCTGGTGCGCGAGAAAAAGTAGTCTGGTTGGGACACCATAAAAAAGTTTGCTCTGCTTTGATTTTTATGAGACAGGCTCAGGCAACCCTAATCAACTGTTAGTACGCTGTTACTATCCACAAATAGCTGTTACCATGCACACCTAAAGAGTTTAATAATAGCAGTCGGTGGCTGCGCGGAGTGATACAGCATTGAACCTCCCTCGCCCCTTAAGTGGCTGTACATTGCTTTCTGTTTTGCATCTCCCGTACATTACTACGGCAATGTTTCTCGGGTACATTGGCTTTCATTTTTTTTTCTGCTGCTTTTGGACACGTGTCGACGGGAATGTGTCTAGTAAGCGCTGTGACGCTGTACACGTGAGGCCGTGAACGAAGGCAAACTCGTCCGGTGCGATGTTGCTCGAATGATTTAAAGCTACGTTCCCCGCAGGGGATCCTACAGCTCTACCACGCTTCGCTTGCGCGTACTGACAATTATGCGTGCCTAGTTGAAAGTGGAGACGCGCTTCTAGGAATGATTGAATTATTCTTTGACGGCCCGTCGCCCGCGGTGTGCTGCGCTGTATAAACAACCAACGTTGCTAAGACATGAAGCTTCAGTCGTACGACGGCAAGAAACGTGCCGAGCAGCTCAAGCTAAACTTGTTGTCGTAGAAAGCGAGTGTCTCGGACTTGGAAGAGCAGTAGCAGCAGTACAAATAGCCGCATAAACAAAGTGCTCCGTCATATGTGATCGACTACCACACAACTATTTTAAGCAGCAGAAAGCTGCAGTGAGTCGTATTGAAGGCGCGAGCCTACTTTCGAGTTTTTAGTTTACTCGGCTAGCTGTTTCGGTAACACTACGGCTGAATAACGAAGCTTACTCATGTTTATTGGATGTGTGAAAATGAGATTTCTTTCCAGGTTTAATTTTGTTGCTATAGAAGAGTAATTAAAGAGGGTGCCATTTACTAGTTTGCTGGGATAATTACTTTTACGTCACATACGCGCACGTAAGCAGCGATTCAAAGAGGGTACTGGCATGAAACGCACAGAAGTAAAACTGCCACGTGAATAATCAATAATTTGTGGCCTGAGTGAGGATTTCACAGACATATGTCTGAATTGTTCTAGAGTATATAATTTCATTTAATTTATATACACTCTCAGTCCGCTATGGCTATTACACAAACATTACACAAACAGAAACGCACGAACAACATGTATAGAAGCGATTTGTTTATCAAGCGATTTGATAAACGAATCGCTTATTGCTACTGAGAAGCAAAGTAGTTGGCAAGCTGTTTCACTTACTGATTGCCTACGAAAAAAAATAAAAGTATGGGGAGCAAATATTGTGGGATCTAGGAGGAGGAATATATATGCTGGGGTGTAGTCTCGATGATTCCATAGATTTTATTTCAGTATAGATTGATTTGTAAATTTTTACTTTAATAAAGAGAAAAAGAATTTTAGCCTTTCTTACACACTCCTTTCTTCAAGTGGAGGAAGGTGGACTTGTTTACGAAGCTTACCCATTAGAAAGGCCGATCTTTATTAAGTATAAACCTGGATGCGAGTGGTTGTACTTTACCATATTTTAAGCAGTTATCTGTTGTAGAGGAATCCTATGCGATTTCCTCACAGAAAAAATGGGCTATACTAGTGCGTTATAAGCCGGGCATTTAATTTAAGGACTTGCGCTATTCAAGTTTCGCCGAAGTCTTCATAACGTTTTGTTGGCCTTGGATCAAACGTAATCAATGTATAAATTCCATCTCAAATCAAAAGTTATTGATAAGACCAAGTATTTTTGTTCCTCGACTTTGGCGAATTTCTTGTCATTTACAGAGTACGTGTGTTCTAGGATAGGGCTTCTAATTCCAACTTACTGTCATCACAATTTTGACAAACTTAAATCCATCTGCCGCTCATGAATTTTTTATTGTTTTGAGATTTAAAGTGCGTTCCATTTTGTCAGGAGTAGATATCGTATTTTACAGGGTGATGATTTGTAAGTTTTATGGAATTTTTTAAAAACCCCTGTTGCAGATAACATAATCCTGGTCTTTAGGCTGGAGTAGTCGGAGAGGTGGACGTTACTTGCACGAGAAATCGAAACACGTGTTCAAAACCACATAACAATAATGCATTAATTAACTTCTTAATTAATTACGTTACGGCACATATTGCAATTTACGAATTGTAGCCGGTGAAGTTGCAAGGCCTGACCACTTGACGTGAATGAAAACGACCTATGATTCAAAGATAGGAGGAGAACCACTGTGTCATGTTGTAATTCCTAAAGACATACGTCTCAGGGTTCGCTTTTCTAAAGCAAAGCTATTTTCTTTACGATGTATTCTGTTTTTCGAGGTCTCGTGCCAGCATATATAATAACACTCATATAATTAACACTCATAACGGGAACTTATGCCATGACTTACGAAGTTCAGGCAGTGACAGTGACAAGAACTTTATTTAGAGTGTCCTGAGGAACTCGATTGGGGGGACCGAAGGCTCCCCGATCAAGTTGGTGGCTCCGCCCACGACGGGACAGGGAGGTGGTGACTCTCCGCGACGTCGCGGGCCCTCTGGACGGCCTGTAGTTGGTTTGTGAAATCCGAGCTCTTCAGCAAGGCGTCCCACTTGGACTTGTTATGAAAGTCGGAGCCCGCGTTGTACGGGCACAGCCAGAGCATGTGGTCGAAGGAGCAGCACGCGTGACCGCATTTGGAGCACGATTGCGGAAAGTTCGGGTCTATCCAACTCAGCGCTCTAGGGGTGAGGTAGGATCTCGTCTGTAAAAGTCTGAAAGTAACAGCCTGAGCCCTGTTGAGTTTCGGGCTGGGGGGAGGGAATTTTCTTCTGCTTAGTCTGTAATGTGATGTAATTTCATGAAAGGTCGTAAGATTATCTTTGAAGGAGCAATCCTGTGGGAGAGCCGGACCGTTATCTCGGGCGCGGTTCGTGAATTCACGCGCCAGGCAGTTGGCCCGCTCGTTAGGGTTGCAACCCGCTTGGTTAGTTACATCGTTCATGTGCGCCGGGAACCACGCTAATGTATGACCTCCAATGTGTTCTCGCGTAGTAATACGAAAGGATCTGTTGACGATGTCGGCTGCGTATTTACAGACTAGAGCGGACGAGAAAGCCCTAACCGCCGTGCGCGAGTCGGAGAAAATCGTCGCTGGGCCTTTTGCGGCTTGAAGAGCCAAGGCTATCGCGGTTTCCTCCGCCTCATTCGCGTGTTTAGCGTAAATTGATGCGGCGCTGATAAGTGTACCGCGCGCGTCAACGACCGTGATTGCAAACCTGTCTCCGCTGCCATATTTGGCGGCGTCGACGAAGAATGCGTCTGCCCCGTAAGGATCGATTCGTCGAAGGATGGTTCTAGCCCGCGCTCTTCTGCGACCTTCGTTATATATTGGGTGGATGTTCCTCGGCACGGGCTCAACCTTTATACCTTCACGGGCTAATTTAGACAGGGGGTGTCTGTCGAGCGGTGCCTGTATAAGGAGCTGACCAACTTCATCGAGAATTTTGATTCCCGGCTTATTTGACGAAAGCCTGGAGATCTGTGCAATAAACTGCGCTTCAATTAATTCGTCTGTGGTATTGTGAATTCCGAGTTGAAGTAGTTTTACTGTGCTAGCGGATTGTGGGATACCGAGTATTCTTTTGATGCCGGACCTGATGAGCGTGTCGAGTTTGTTCCTTTCAATTTTGCTCCATTTGAGGTACGGTGCCGTGTAAGTAATGTGACTGATGAAGAAAGCTTGGAAGACCCTGAGTAGGTTGTCCTCCTTGAGTCCCCCCCTTTTGTTTGCGATTCTAGTTATGAGTCTTAATATGTTTTTCGCCTGCGCACCCAGCTTGTTTAGAGCTTCTGCATTACAGCCTTTGGCGTTGATTAGAAGTCCTAAAATTTTGATGGAGTTCACCCTCGGAATGGGGTGCCCTTCTCGTGTTGTAATTTTGACTGGCAGCGTTTCCAGAGGCTCGAGGTTCCTAACGCCCTGCCTCGACTGTCTGTAGAGGAGGAGTTCGGATTTGGTCGGTGACAGCTTGAGACCCGTGCTTGTAAGAAATTCTTCCGTTACATCTATGGCCGCCTGGAGAGATTGCTCTAGATCGGCCAGAGATCCCCCCGGGGACCAGATTGTAATATCGTCTGCATAGATTGCGTGGCCTATTTTTGGGAGTGCGGCCAGCCTCTCGGACAGTTTATGCATGGCGATATTAAATAGCAGTGGGGATAGGACCGAGCCCTGAGGGGTTCCGCAGTTGCCCAGTTCGTAAGGACCGCCCGAGATCGTGCCCAGTCAAAGGAACGCTGTCCTTTCCGATAGGAAAGTTCAGGCAAATAAGAATATAATTAAGTGGAACAAGAATTGCGTGGATCACCTCCTCATCATGTTCGCTATACTTAATGCTGTGTTACGGAGAAAAATTCTCATAGGAATTGTTTTAATCTGATCTGTCATCCCAAGTTTCTCCCTTTGGCAATGAATTGAGCGGGTACACGCTAATTACCATCAGGGCGCGTCATCAATAATTTTTCCAACTTCATGGTGAACAAATGCTCTTCATAATAGTTGGAATGTTAGTTAATTTGTTTCTATAAAGAGAAAATAACAGAAAGAGAATGCACTAGAACAATTTCTCACTACACTTAGCACTTCCGGCACACGGCAAGCGTTGTCTGCTTGTATTACAACGTGCTGAATTTTGACGAGAGCTCCACGGTCAGAGTCGGTCTCAGTCTTTTCGCGAGCACCATGATTTGGCGATGTTGCGTTGTGGGCTGCAAAAGTAGCGATTACGTTTAGCTTGTCCGGTATTCGGGTTAGCGCAGGCGGACTGGGGCGTTGGGGAGGAGGCGTAAACGTGAGCGGTCTGCATGGTGCAGCCACCTGGTGGCGCAGAGCTCCAAGTGACAAAGGCAGCTAGTATTGCATTAACCAAGCGTGATCCACTTCGCTGCTGGTGTAAATTCTCTTGCAGGCGTAATCGTGTTGCTGCCAAAAATTTACGCATGCAGCAAAGTAAAATACACTGGTTACTGCAATATTAGCTCGTTTTGTCTGTTTAAGCTCTGTGCTACCAGGTGGTGGCACCATGCAGCCCGCTCCCATTTACACCTTCGCCCCGTCCGCCTGAGGTTAGCCGAATACCGGACAAGCTCCGGTATTCCGGCAAGCGGTTTGCCGGATGAGCGGGGGCGTAAACGTGAGCGGTCAGATTGGTAACGCCAGCTGGTGGTGCAAAGCTCAACCACACAAACACAAAGCTAATTACTATATTCTGCTTAGCTGCTTGTGTAAATTTTTGACAGTGGCGTACTCGTGTTCACAATTGAACCGCTGCCAAAAATTTGCACCAGTAGCGATGCAGGATATAGTGGGATACTGCAGTTTTAGCTCTGTGTTTGTTTGGTTCAGCTCTACTAGACCAGGCGGCTGCAACGCTCCGGCCGCTCATGTATACGCCCCCGACCATCCGGTAATCCGCCCGAACGGCCCCCGTTTACCGAAATAGCGGACACGCTAAAAGACTCTAAAGAGAGGTTTAGCTTGTACGGTATTCCGGTAAAACGCAGGTGGACGGAGCGTTGGGGCGCAGGCGTAAATGTGAGCGGTCTCCATGGTGCAGCCACCTGGTGACACAGTGCTCAGACAGAAACAACTAATACTGCAGTGATCGAGTGTATTTTACTTTGTTACGGGTGTAAATTTTTGGTAGCAGCACTGTTACGCCAGTGCCGAAAATGTGCACCAGCAGTGAAGAAGAATACGCTTGGTTAATGCAATATTAGCTGTTTCTGTTTGTTTGCGCACTGCGCCACCAGGTGGCTACTGTTGCGTACTCCAGGGCAGCGTATCGTACTGCTGCCGAGTAATAGCGGCGCCTGCCTATCGAAGCTCGACCGACGTTACTTCTTGGGTAGCGTGGCGTTGTCGGCGGGCTGCAGGCATCCGGTAGACCATGGGGACCAAGCAAGGGCGAGACAATTTTCTAGTGCGAAACTCGCACGATTTATTCAAAGGTAGATGAAGGAAAAAGAGAAGAGCATGAAGTGAATAAAAGTACATTTCGGAGCCCCTTAAATTGGCTTTCTACAATCGTGGGCAGGATATTGCTTCCGTCGCTGTCACGTGACTGGCACGAAAAGAGGGCCCTTCCTCCTCTGGTTATACCGAGCCTGCTGAAAGGAACAAGAACAAGGACGCCTGTCCGCCTCTTCTGCGCTTTGCGGATTCGTAGAAGTCCTCTTTTAGGTCCAATTCGAAGAAAGGGCCTCTCTAAACTCTCTCTCTCTCTCACACACACACACACACACACACACACACACACACACACACACACGCACACGCACAAATGAGGCTGTGCACTGCGGGGCTTCCGGCAGACAGGTAGACACTTGAAACGGTCAAGGCGAATTAAGAAGTCACGCTTCATTTCGACGAGGTGCAGGACGCCAACCATCGCAGGAGAAGTTATGCCTCATTTTGACGAAGCCTGGTAGAAGAAGGTCGGGTGAGAGAAAGTTCTTCGTGCATGATGTGCGGGACGCCAACCATCGCAGGAGAAGGCACGCCTCATTTCGACGAAGATGGTCGGATGAAATTCCTTTCGTCACATGGTGTCAGACGCCAACCCTAACACTACACCATGCAGACTGCTCACGTTTACGCCTCTGCCCCAACGTCCCAACCTGCACCTTCGTTTTACCGGAATACCGGATAAGCTAAACCGCTCTAATATGCCAAGCTGCGACATGGTGTCCCTCTGCAAGGCAGCAGACGAGCAGAGTGGCTGCAACGCGTCCCACTGTCGCTATCAGATCGGCGCCAGGAATTGCGCGTTTGCGGCCGCCACTTTACGCCGGAAGATAGGGACCTTTAGCTTGTTCGCTATTCCGGCAAACCGGGGTAGCTTGGGCGAATTGCCAGATATGTGGGGGCGAAAACGTGAGTGGTCGGAGCGGTGCAGCCGCCTGGTGGTGTAGTGCTCAACGAGAAAAAAAACACAACGCCCAGCTTGCCTGTGGTTACCGGAATACCAGACACGTTTGGCGCTGCGACAGAATGCTCGCAACGCACTTTGCTTCGATAGCTGTCGCTTGGGGCCGACTGCCAAGCAGCTGGCGGAGAGGTTGGAGAGGCTTCGCGTGCTCGCTCCAAGAGAAGTGGAAGTAGACGACACGACGTGCCATCATGATACAGAACCAGTGAATGCGGAGCTTAGTCCCGATCACTAGACGAACGAGTTGAGGAGAAAGTGCATAGCTATGGAGGAGGGTAACTTGTAATCCTCCGTAGCTCTCTTAATATGAGACGCTTCACACAAATTGTGGCGCGAATGATTAACTTTAGCTGTATCCTACGCGTCTACAAAAGTTTTCCGAGCTGTTTTAGGGGCCCTTTAACATGTCATTCTGTTACAAAGTAGGTCAACATTTGTTTTTAGTGGACTTCTGTCACTGAAGTTTTTGTTTTATTACTTAAATATAAGTTTTGACACCTCACTGACGTGTGATATGCAGGAGTCCACTGGTATTGATTGCAGTGTATGCCGTTTATCAATTCATGTTGTACAGCGTTCTTTGTTCTGTTTTGTTCTTCGTTGTTTTGTTTGAGCAGCATCAAGCAGGTTCTTTTCAATTAACTAATAATATATCAGTCAGTTTATGCGCCCTACATTCGATAGCCGCCAGCAAGAGAAGGGGGTTAAAGACGGTGAATTTTATCAGATGCGGCGTTTCACTGGCATAACGGCTGCATGCACGGCTTCCAGGTTAGTGATCTGCAGCGTCTGGCCGCGTAATGACGTGTTCATTTGAAGAAATGTGCTAGCTAGCGTGAAAATTCGCCGCTGGAACCAAGCACAGTCCATTTGGAAACTACTCACGCAAACGGATTAACCTTGCAGCCTCAGGGTGTGTGTACCGGTGAGTAAAAAGCACTGCTTCGCATTTTGAATTCCGAATTTCTTTGCGTGGGAGGCCGATAAAAGAGATTCCGGTAGTCATTTCTTAAAAGTGGATAATAATAATAATAATAATAATAATAATAATAATAATAATAATAATAATAATAATAATAATAATAATAATAATAATAATAAAGCAGCTATTGATCTTCAAAGGGTATTCAAACAAGGCTCTTGTTACTTTGCCACATTGCCAAAATTCCCAGCACGGAGCAAGCATAGATAATAAATAGTTTTGGCCGTTTCTACATAAATGATACGCTGCGATAAATTCACTGAACATTAGTGGAAATGTACTTCCGGTGATACAGTTGGATTATTTGAATTTGGTACACAACAGGATTACTGTGTTTATTACAGCATGGCTTTAGAAATCAGCATGGCTTTAGAAAAGGCTTGTCTACGACTACTCAATTGCTTGAAACAATTCACGACTTAGCGCTTACAATGGACACATGCAGTCAAACCTATATGATATTCCTAGATCTATCTAAAACACTCGATCAAGTTTCTCATCCAAAGTTACTTCAGAAACTTATCCACTACCTCGGTGATAACAACATCAGCAAGTGGATAAAAAGTTTTCTTGCAGTTCGACGTCAATATGTAGGTTTCAAAGACTGCTCTTCAGATTGCGGCGATGTGCTATCTGGCGTCCCACAAGGAGCCGTTTTAGCTCATGTCCTCTTTCTTCTTTTTATCAATGATTTACACATTAATACTAACGCCACAGTAAGAATGTTTGCAGATGACTGTGTTATCTACAAAGAAATAACCTGTCGTGATCACCAGATAACCTCAAACAGTGCACTTGAAAATATAACCCAATAGTGCCAAACGTGGCAAATGGTGATAACACAGAAAAAGGCAGTTTCTATCACAGTGACGAATAAAAGAGTGCCCATGAACTACCCGTATTACGTACAAGGACAGATGTTAGAGAAAGTAGACGATTATAAATATTTAGGCGTCATAATTTCATCAGGTCTTAAATGGGACAAGCAGGTAACATATACTGTTAATAAATCACTGGCAGTTCTAAACTCGTTAAGACGCTCGCTTAGATCCGCATAAATAGATACTAAACGCTTAGCCTGCCTGTCACTAGTTCGCTCTACATTGGAATATGGAATAGTATGTTGGTTTCCCTTCCGCACGGAGTACATAGCCAAACTGGAGAGCGTACAAAGGAAAGAGATTAGATTTATTTTTAATAAGTATCGCAGTCTTGACTCCCCCACAGAAGTATTAGGGCAAGCTGAACTTCCCGCTATACAAAATTGAGCTCGACTACTTCGTCTTAAGTTGCTTTTCCTTCTTCTTAATGGCAGTATGAAAATCAATGTGAGTGACTACTTGCTACAGACAGATACACGTAGCTCTCGAACAAAACACACCAAGCACTTAGCAGAATACAGATTTCACAACGACATGTTCAGGTACTCCTTTTTTCCACATGCAATCCGTGAATGGAACATGTTGCCTGATGGCTTTCTCATCTTCACATCACTCGAAACTTTTATCGCCAAGTTATGAAACAATGCTCTGTAGCTACGATCAGCACGTAGGCGAGTTGTGTCGTACAATGGCATTCTGATTCCCTTCTCAGTGTCTTGTATTCTGCCCTGATATAAATACCTGCTGAACCTTGTCTATTGCGCATTGCAGATCAAAAATATTTACATTTTCTTTCTTTGTTCTGTGTGCTAAACCTTCCAACATGGCGTTTACTACCATTTTTCCGCCGCTCCTGTTATAGAAATTGTATAATGATTATAGAGCGCATATGTACTGCCTTGTTGACCCAGACTTATCTATGTCCACGCCTACTTGAACTGTGTTCTCTTGAATATGTATCCTGCCCCTTTCCTGCAACAGCCTCAAATGTAAGGCTAGCAGCATGTTCAAATAAATAAATTACGTAGTACCTGGCAAAAAAATTCATCTAATCAATGCTTCACTAATCACAGCCCGCACAAGGACACCATTGAAAGAACTGCACACTCAAAACAGTGTTGTCTTTGAGCTTTTCAGTCATGGAGCGTTTTGTGCTCTCTTTTCAGTTATACATGAATCACTAACTCACCCACGCTTCCGCCATAGTAATTGAGGCTCTTTTTGTTTTTACTACTGCATCCAAGACGCTGCTCATATTTGTTCTCCCCTTTAGACTATTGTCTCTGGACGTACAAGTCAACAGTGAATGTGTCACCACTGGGCCAGAATCCTCGCAAGGTATGTTTCTGAACCCAGGTTTGTCCATTTGTTGGACTGATTGTTGTTTCACCATTTTTTGCTTGCATGTTGGTCATAGCTTCACCAGTTCTCTTTTTAGGAAGAAAGACAAAAGAGAGATTGTTGGTCTGCAAGCTGCCCAAACCAAACCATAAGAAGATCAGCAGTCACCATAATGACAAGTCCTCTTGAACTATGTGCCTCACCATGAAATGTTCGCAACTTGACCAAATGGAGGAGTGCGGGCATCAATAGTCTGCAGTTTTGTATCGTAACGAGCGGGAATGCTAAAAGTTTACATACAAGCTCGCTTGCAGTTAAGGGCGTTTTATGACAACCGGAGAAGTAACAGGCTGATTGCCAACTTGTTTCTTTTCAAGTCCTTATAGCCATGACTCATTGTTTCTCTTGTGGTAGTCAATTTTCTTTTGTGGTAGACAATTTTTATGCTTTGTGATTTGTTGCTTTCTCCTGACGTTTTTATGTAACGTTCTTTTTTCTTTTTTTTTGTTCCTTATGATGACTACACTAACTCGTTGAAACAAAAAACATATGTCTTGTAAATGTTTTTCTTTTTTTGTATGCTCTACCTGAATGTACACTTGCTTTTCTTGTAGCCCCCCCCCCCCCCCTATGTAATACCCTCCTTCGAGGGCCTTTAGGGGTATTGTAAATAAATAAAATAAATAAATGTAACAAGCTCCTACTTCCTAACGGACAAACTATTTCATCTGCTCTTTGCAAATCCGCTTGACGGAGATTACCACGAATTATCCCAAGCTCTCTCGCAAAGTTAATTTGTTATATGAAAATGCAAATAATTTTAAACCCTTCAAAAACTCTCAATGTAATTTCGAGGAAATTATACTTCATGTTGACTGAAGCCCTCGCAATCACTCTTCAGTTTAATATTCTGTTTTTTGTTTGAGGTGCCCCCAGAGCCATATGTCATAAAAAGCGGGATGGTTACAAAGTAGAAGAGTAAAGCAAACACACATACAAGTATAGTGAGTTCTGGTAATGTAATGATTCTCCTGAGTATACAATGCTAGGTAATTAATGTTTTGCAAAATATGTTTGCTATCGGTGATGGCTACGATAATGGAGGAAAGGTGGTTCTATTCCTGATATGTACGGGGAGTGAAAGATTGAAAGAAAGATTTCGTGGAACATGAATCAATTCCTACCTTATTAGGATGATCAATGCGGTTTGAAATATACTGAGGTCGCAGTATGATGTCCTCGTGAAATGTGGTGTGATGGAAACTTTTATGAACTAGTGAAAGACTGGCAATGTTGCGGCGGTTAGCTAGTGGAATTAGAGCTAGGTTTGTTTTCATTGAGGTACTCATGGTACGGTTCTAACGAGAAAGAATGAAACGAGTAGAGCAAAGTAGTAAGATTAACGCTCCTGGTGTCCCATATTGCAGATTCCGTGGTTGCTCAGTGGATATGGTGTTGGGCTGCTGCGCACGAGGTCGCGGGATCGAGTCCCAGCCACGGCGGCCGTATTTCGATGGGGGCGAAATGCCAAAACACCCGTGTGCTTAGATTTAGGTGCACGTTAAAGAACCTCAGGTGGCCGAAATTTCCGGAGTCCCCAACTACGGCATGCCTCATAATCAGAAAGTGGTTTTGGCACGTAAAACCCCATAATTTTAAATATTGCAGATTCATATTCAAGTTTCGAGCGTATTAGAGTCTTGTAAATCTGTAGTTTGAAGTTGACGGAGCTTTGGAAAAGTTGGGCCATAAGTGCCCGAGCATCTGATTGACATTGTTAATGACGTATATTACATTAATGGTCCAATTTAAGTTATTTGTAATGTGTACACCAAGATATTTATATGACATGATGAAATCTAAGAGAATGCTGTTCAGGTGGTAAGTGCTAGGATGAGAATTAGATTTGAATACGTGCATTATTTTACATTTGTTAACTACAAAAGGCTCATGCACAGTTTGCTTGAAATCAATAAACAAGTTAGCCCTGCACCGTAAGAGATAGCTAGAAAAGGCAAACGCACACAGCCGGCCTACTCCACACTTCTCATACATAACAAATCACTAAAAACCATTTTTCTTTCTCTTCAAACAGCAGATCACAAACCTGAGCAGTGTGCTCGAAAAAACGTCTTTAAATATACTCGGAGTAAGTTTGGCCTAACACTCAGCCAATCAACAGTGGACGAGCAAGGGAAGCCTCAGCGTGGAAACTTGTCTTGGTCACGGCCCTCACAAATGTTTGCTTGTTCAAACGTTGGCTCTAGGCTGAGGTTTCCCTCGCTCATCTCTGTTACTCAATTGAAATGTTCATCTCCTTGCAACCTCTTTGCCTCGTTTGAATACACAAACCTTAGATGTTTTTTCAACATGAAACAGTAAATTACATTTTCCAAGTATGCGTGAGCATGAATTGGCGTTATATGCTTATTTAATGTCCTTGTTTATTCACACAATATTTGCAAAGGTCCTTGTAAGCAATATTGTCTCCACAACGTTCCTCGCTTTCCTATGAGTACTCCACTTGTGTCAAAGCCTTTACTGCCCCACCTGAACACTAAATGTGCAGCAGAAATATCAAGACAAGACAATGTGTGCCGTAAAGTATAGCATGACATTTCCCCCCCATGCACACTTCGTGGCGCCGCTCGTCGATGTGTTACGAAAAGAATGGGACATTGCAGCTCAAGCTTATTTTGCTGACGGTACATCTTTGCCACGCACTTTTTATGTTTCTTTTTTAATATAGTGGAAATCATTGAACGCATGCAATATAGTGGACCAGTGGACTATAGTGCAATATAGTGCAATCAGTGGACTCGGCGGCACGGCCGTGACAATGTTGGCTCACGTACCTTTGTACATGCAGATTGTCTTCGAGAGCTGCTTCATCGGTGGCGGATTCGTGGGACGGGCGGATGGAGCGCATCTTTCTGCGAAAGCGCCGCTGATCTCGCCTACGTGTATCGTCGATCAAGGCTGTCTCCGCAATGCAAGTGCCGTTTTTGGCAAGCCATCGTTCCATCTACACGTGGACACTGTTTACCGCGCACCCAGCTGGAGCACCCTGACGTCACTAAGAAGACATCGGCATGACGGATTCTTGGGTATAAAAGAAGCTGCAGCAGTGACGGCCTTCAGTGGACTCGGCGGCACGGCCGTGACAATGTTGGCTCACGTACCTTTGTACATGCAGGTTAGTGATAAGAAATATGTATTTCGTAGCGATTACCTTTGTTTGGTCGTGCTGCCGTGTCCACATACTATTGCGAGTTGTATCGGCGAATGTTTCTTTTTGGCAGGGATGTTGTTGTCGTTATCAGGGGATGTAGAAAAAAATCCTGGGCTTACTAACACTGAAATGATCAAGGAACTTCTTGATACGCAGAAAGTGATTTTGGGTAAACTTTCTGAAATCCAGGAAAAACAGGCCTCTTCTGAAGCAAAGTTGGCTCAAATGAATACCAGGCTTTCTTCCATAGAAGAAAGTTTGAAGGAATTCGACGTTGTTAATATGAGACTGTCTAAAGTTGAAGACTATCTGCATGTACATGACCGGAATTTAGATGCTCTCAACCGAAAGGTTGATAAACTTGAAAACAGGTCCAGACGAAATAACTTGATAATAAGAGGAATTGGTGAGGACGCACGGGAAACTCATGATGTTTTGTTGAAAAAGGTGAACGGTGATGTTTTTAGCGGCATTTTGAAGCTGAAAATCGATTCAGTAGAAAGAATCCATCGCCTAGGTAAAAAGATTGAAGGTAGAGACCGTCCCATAATCATGAGGGTGGCTGATTTCAGAGACAAATCTAAAATCTTGCGTCATTGCTCAATGCTTAAGGGTACGAATATAAGAATCAGTGAGGATTATTCGAAAAGGATTGTTGAAGTACGAAAATGTCTATGGGTTTCTACACAGGAGGAAAGGTCAAAGGGAGGAAAAGTTAAACTACTATATGACAAAATAAAAGTCAATAATGTCCTTTATGCGTGGAATGAAATCGCTAAAGAGCGCTATGAGTGCCAAGCACGCCCTCGGGATGACCCTGCCTGAATTTTAGAAAGGGATTCCTTCAGGATACTGAATGTGAATGCAAGAAGCATATTAAATAAAGTCGAGGAAATCGAAGCTATGATTTTAGAGCATGATCCGGATATTAAAATGATTACTGAGACATGGCTTCATAAAGGTATATTAGATAGTGAGGTAACTCCAAAGTCTTATGTAATGGTAAGGAAGGACCGGGATGGTAGAGGTGGTGGAGTTGCGTTAATGATTCGCGATAATATTGACTTTATTATACTTCCTGTCCCCACTGATATTGAGGCAGTTTGGATTAAAATAATTTCTAAGAATCGTTCAGTCCACATAGGCGGTATGTATAGGCCACCAAATTCACCAGTCCAGTTTCTTTCTTCTCTCCGGCACTTTATGGAGTGCAATATGCAACAAGGAGACAATATTATACTCTTGGGTGATTTCAACCTACCTGGAATAAACTGGAATGCGTACTCTCCTGGAGATACAGAAATCTTGAATAGCACTGAGCTTCTTGATCTTGTTTTTTGTTTTGGTTTAAACCAAGTGGTGACCGACTATACTAGAATCAGTGCTCGTTCTTCGTCTATCCTTGATCTTGTTTTCGTGTCTAATCACCTGTTGCCTTTACTAATAGATTGTGAGACCAGTGATGGCATCTCTGACCATAAACTTGTAGTACTGTCTTTGAGCCTTTCCGCCAATACTGTAAACCATTCCCGCAAAAGTGTCGTGTTAAACTTTGCTAGAGCTGATGATGTTGGGGTTCTAGAATTACTAGAGGACTCTTATGAGAGATTCTCTGAACTTTATATGCGTAATCAGGATCCTGATTGTCTCTGGGAGTACTTTGCTAATTTGGTCATGTCGTCTATAAAACTGTATATACCTAAGCGTTTAAAGAAAACTGGCAATAGAAGCCCTTGGATAACTAGAGAAATAATACACTTAAAGAGGCTAATAAAACGTAAACAAAAGAATTGTAAAAAGAATCCTAGCTCTCAGACTCGTTCCACCATTCAATGTCTTGGAAGGAAACTTAAGATACTTGTGAAAGAATCCAAAAAAAGGTTCTTTGGCATCACAATCCCAAAATTTCTAAAAGAAGCACCGGGTAAATTTTGGAGATATATTAATCCATCATCGAATGTTCGCTCAACGACACAATCTAATGAGCATCCTTCTTCCGAGAGTTTCAATGATTATTTTGCATCTGTGTTCACTGAAGACAACGGGATTATGCCGAGTATTGAAACTCCATCTGACAGGCCGCCTATTGCTGACGTTGAAATTTCTGAACAAGGTGTGCTCAACCTTTTGCTTCGTTTGAACATAAAGAAAAACCCTGGACCCGATGGCATCCCTAACGAGTTTCTTTATCGCTATGCCGAATGGAATTCTAAATATCTTGCATTAATTTTTCGGTGTTCACTTCATAGTGGTTTTTTACCAAAGGTATGGAAGCAAGCTAAAGTGATTCCTGTCCTCAAAAGCGGCAGTGCTGATAATTTAGCAAATTATCGCCCTATATCAATCACTAGTACCTGTTCAAAGATGCTTGAACATATCGTCTCAAAACATCTGTTAACTTATATTAATGAACATAATTTGTTATCTATCCACCAACATGGCTTTCGTCAAGGCCTATCCACAACATCTCAGCTCATCGAATTAGCCCATGATCTTTCAGAAAATATTAACTCTCGGGGACAGACGGATCTGATCTTCATGGACTTTGCTAAGGCATTTGATAAAGTGTCTCACCATAAACTACTAAGAAAAATTGATGTTATGTTCAAAAATGCTGCTATTACTCAATGGTTTTCATCCTATTTTCTTTCTCGTGAGCAATATGTTGAAATTAATGGTACAAGGTCTCAGATTTCATGTGTTAAGTCTGGAGTTCCCCAAGGCAGTGTTTTGGGCCCCCTTTTATTCCTCCTATTTATAAATGACCTCCCAAATGAAATAGATGTTTCCATCAGGCTCTTTGCAGACGACTGCATTATATACAATAAAATAGATGCGGTAGGAGACCAGGCCAAATTACAAGCAAACTTACAGAAAATAATGAAATGGTGTGATGAATGGCAAATGGTGCTAAATCCGTTAAAAACTGTAGTTATGACAGTCTCTAGAAAGCTAAATTTCTTAAACTACTCTTACTTCATTAATAATCATGAACTGATTAGAGTTGATCAGCATAAGTAGCTAAGTAGATCAGCATAAGATCTTCGCTGGAACCACCATATAGATTATGTGTGTGCCAAGGCCAACAAGTCACTCTGGTGTCTGAGGCGCAATTTGCCATTCGCAAATCTAGAAACAAAACTTCTAGCCTATAAAACATTAATTAGACCTATAATTGAATATGCTAAGGTAGTCTGGGACCCTTACACTGCTATAAATATATCAAAAATTTAACGAATACAGCGTCTGGCAGTCAGATGTATATTCAATAAATATCGGCGGACGGACTCCCCTTCTCAACTTTGTGTACAGGCAAACCTACCGACTTTACAGGCTAGATCTAAATATGAAAGACTTAAATATATTTACCTAATCATTCATCATCATGTTCATATAAGGCATACAGACTTTTTTGAAATTCTTTCTGGTGAAACCTCTAGACATCGTCATTCAATGTTTATTCGTCCCCCTGTTATACATACCGATTGTTTCAAATACAGTTTTTTCCCAAGAGCTATCAAAGAATGGAACTCCCTCTCGGAAGAAGCCGTTTCATCCTCATCCATTAATTTCTTCACAAAACACATTGGAAATATCCTAGTTTGTAAATAATATACTTAACTTTGTGTCCTTGTTATCTTAAGCGGCTTACGCTGTTACCTCTTGGTGTATTATTTTTAATTTATTGTCCCTTTTTTGTGTTTCAATGTACGATTTTCCATGTGCAAAATATGTGATTTATAATTGTTCATATTCCTCTCCTGCTATAGCCCTGTGTAAGGGCTGGCAGTATCTGTAAATAATAATATGAAACACGTCAAGCAGCACAAATACGAGGGTAGCCCAGTATAAATATCGTTGTCTGAAGCTTCGTTCTTCCTGCATTGGCCGAACGCAATGAGAAAACTCAATTTCAGCTTTTGAATTCATTAAATAGATGACTATCTGTGTTTCTGTATTTTGTAAACTCAGTTACTGACAGCATTAACTCCGCCTAACCTGCACGAAAATTCTGACATGTAGTGTTTCATTCACCATTGATAATAAACAATGTACTTGTTTAAAGTGTTTTTTTTTCGCCAGTTGAGGCTTCTCGGTCACCTGGCAACATAATAAAGTAATCTGTAGTCATGTTAGAGTACCGTACACAAGAATACCGCCCCGAACGCGGTAACAAAGCGCCCACAACCAGCGAGTAAGCATCGCAACGAGCCCCACCAGCCACTACCGCCGCGGCCATATTGCTCACTACGTAATGATGATGATATTACTTTTGAGTTTGCTAGCGCCATCTCGTGGTCACGCGCTTTAGTTCACAACGCCACTGGTACTCTTATTTCCGTTGCGCTGTGGAAGGCACAGTTTCCCTTGTCTAATTTTATATAGGTGTGCTGTGGTTTTACCCAGCAAACCGGCCCAGTACGTAGACGCTGGGGACGCGCCTGCTTCACTGGTGGTTCTCCTTCGTTGCAAGATATATATATAGGTTGTTGCAGGAAGAAAGCAGGCCCACGAGTGTAAAATAACGTATATTTACAACTGGCCAACTGGCATATATGGCGTTCAGGCAACTGCCAGACTTAGTCTTCGTCTAGTCCAATTCAACTTCTTCGTACCCTTCACCGTAACATCACCCTCCCGGTGGGGTGGCTCCATCCCGGTGCAAGTTATAGAGCCTCACTTAATGGGGGGACATAGGGCTTCACCTGGTGACGTGAACATCACTGGTGACGTTGCGATGCACTGAAGGCTGACCGACTGGGGCGATCTCGTATCTCACGTCGGACAGTTGGCGTAAGACCTGGTACGGACCAGAATACCGGGAAAGTAGTTTTTCCGACAAGCCGACGCGACACGAAGGCGTCCAGGGAAGGACAAGGGAACCAGGTGAAAAATGGTAGTCTCGGTGCCGAAGGTCGTAGCGTCGCTTGAGAAGCTTGCGAGACTGTGAGGCGATGAAGGGCGACATCTCGGGCCTGGGCGGCTAAGTCAATAGCATCGCGAGCGTAACCAGTGCTGGGTGATTGGACTGTAGAAGGTGGCCATGTGTCAAAGGGCAAGGTGGGGTCGCGGCCATACAAAAGGTGAAATGGTGAAAATCTGGCAGTGTGGTGACGGGACGAGTTGTATGCGAAAGTGATGTATTGTAAAGCGACGTCCCAGTCACGGTGATCGTCGGAAACGTACATGGCCAGCATTTCAGTTAGCGTGCTGTTGAGTCGCTCGGTGAGGCCGTTCGTTTGAGGGTGGTACGCGGTAGGAATCTGGTGTTCTGTAGAGCAGGAGTGGAGCAAGTCACCGATGACCTTCGATAAAAAGTTGCGGCCGCGATCCGTCAGCAGCTGGCGAGGGGCGCCGTGGTGCAGGATGACGCTGTATAGTAAGAAGTCGGTGACATCTGTAGCGCAGCTGGTTGGTAGCGCTCGTTCGATGGCATATCTCGTGGCATAATCGGTTGCTACAGCAATCCATTTGTTGCCTTTGATAGAAATTGGAAAGGGGCCAAGGAGATCTAGGCCCACACGAAAGAAAGGCTCTGTGGGGATATCAGTTGGTTGATGCAAACCAGCGGGAGGCGTAGCAGGCATATTCCGGCGCTGACACAGGTCGCAAGAAGCGACATAACGGCGCCCAGAGCGATAAATGCCGGGCCAGAAGAAGCGGCGCCGCAGGCGGTCATATGTACGAGTGATGCCCGGTTGTCCAGCAGTAGGAGCGTCGTGAAGTTGCTGGAGCACGGCTAGCCGAAGGTGCTTGGGAACGACTAGGAGGAGCTCCGGGCCGTCAGGACGAACGCTATGACGGTGTAAAGTTCCATCGCGAAAGGTGAACATCCGGAGGGACGGGTCATTCAGCTAGGAGCTTAGGCGATCCATAAGTGTTCGAATAACAGGATCTTTGCGCTGCTCGTCGCCAATATGGAGGAAGCCGGAGAGGGATAGAGCACTGATGTCCGAGTCTGCATCGGTATCCTCCGGTTGATCCACGGGATTGTGGGACAGGCAGTCAGCGTCTTTATGCAGGCGCCCTGGCTTTTACATAATGGAAAACGTGTATTCCTGTAGACGCAATGCCCGACGTGCAAGTCATCCAGTTGGGTCCTTCAAAGAGGAGAGCCAGCAGGGGACGTGATGACTGGTTACGACGCAGAAGCTCCGACCGAAAAGGTATGGCCGGAATTTTGCGACCGCACATACGAGCGCCAGGCATTCTCTCTCAGTAATAGAGTAATTTCGCTCGGACGTGAAAAAAAGGTGGCTAGCATAAGCGATGACACGGTGAGTGGGGACAGCGCCGATGCCATGACCACTCGCGTCAGTTCGTACTTCAGTGGGCGCAGAAGGGTCAATGTGTGACAGAATTGGGAAAGTTGTAAGCCGCTCAATCAGGGTAGAAAAGGCTTTCTCCTGCAGTGGTCCCCAAGAGAAAGAGACGTCTTTCTTAAGAAGGTCAGTGAGAGGTTGAGTGATGTCGGCAAAATTTTTCACAAATCGCCGGAAATAAGAGCATAAGCCCAGAAAACTACGGACATCGTTTCTTGAACAAGGTACAGGAAAATTTCGCACGGCGTGAACTTTCTGTGGATCAGGTTGGATTCTGGCGGCGTTTACGAGTTGGCCGAGCATGTTAATTTCACGGTGACTGAAATGGCACTTGGAGGAGTTTAGCTGAAGGCCAGCCTTGCGAAACACGGAGAGTATGGCTGTGAGGCGCCGCAGGTGGCTCTCAAAGTTCGGCGAAAAGACTATCATATCGTCGAGGTAACAGAGGCATGTAGACTACTTCAAGCCGCGCAAGAGAGAGTCTATCATGCGCTAGGATGTCTAGGAGGAACTCCGGGCCGTCAGGACGAACGCTATGACGGCGCACCGACCTAGACGCAAGACAACGCGCTACCCGGAACGGCTCCGAGTTCTATGAAATTCATGTGGTGTCGGTTTCGGACCGTAAACACGTGTATGCGTGCATGTGTGTGTAAACCGCCCTGCGGAGAGGTGGCTAGTTTGCGATGACTAAACGAACGTTCGCATCACCTTGTATCGGGAGAGGACCGAGTGTTTAAAAACCGCTGTTGTGCGGCTGCTCAGGACACTCTCTCTCAAGCAGTCATGTTAGACTGATGTACTTTCTCAAACAGTCATGTTAGACTGATATAAATACTGTAAATCAACCCATATTCCTCGTTCTCGATGAGAAGCAGTCCTTCGCTTCATCAACGTCCTCAGCGTGGATAAGTTGGACGACGGCATGGGCCAGCTACCTTCTAATTCATGCCCGACTCCAATCTTGACAACGGATCACGAGCGATGGGATTGAGCCCCCAATCATGACGAGGTAAGGTTCGCACTCTGCTAGATTCAGGCGCACAAACCCGAGGAACTGCTTGCTATAAATGAATTGACAGCAGCGAAAAGCAGACATCATGTGTGCGGAACTGCTCGAGCGCACGACGGTGCGCGCCGTGACGGCAGCGGTCGTTGGACATGCCGCAAAAAGGCGGACCTCCTGCAATCTTTGTTGACTGCATGCCACTAGACAAGTAATTATGCCGGCGGTGTAGTAGCGGCCATCTGTCTCTCAAGCAACTGATGAAAATAACTGATGCAATGCATACGAGGCCGCAGTAACGTACATACGTGCAAATCGCGCTGCAACCCGAGCTCGTGCGCTGCTCGCTTGATGTAGGTTTTCATGACAGCGCTAGAACGTCGATGTGCTGCATTTCTGCGCTGGCTCAACGTGCTGGCTTGAGGTCAAGGATGAGCACATTTAATTTTCTAACCTGCGCTGCTCCTAGAGGGGTAGTGAATTGTCACTGAATCAGCCCGAACATTTGTGGTCATTTGCGCACACTTTGTCACTTCACCACATCGCACCGGTCGAATGGTTAATTGTCGTGGTGGCCGGGTCTCGAATCGTGAATCGCCAGCCATGCCTGCTGCTATGTCGGTCTGCCGTTGGGTCTGTAGGTGCAAAAGACTAAATTTTAGAACGCGGATAATCAAGGAAGCTTCAAGACAGGCGAAGCAGTCAGCATGGCGCGAAGTTTCGCTTTCCCAGCGCGACGAACTGAAGTTATCCAGCGCGCCCGACGCTCCGCTTTGTTAGCCCTTGAAGGAAAACGGTAGAATCTGATGTTGGGATTCAGGCCTTCTTGTTAATGGCAGCCCATGACGCAGCAGTAATGGCGGTGACGCTTTTTCGAGGCTGAGCTAGGTCTCTGCGGATCGGCGTCGCCGATTCCTTCTGCTCCCAGCATTACGTCCCACGACACACGGAGAGTCCGTTTTCGTTAAACTATATGCTGCGGCCAGCTCGCAGCGTGGTCTGCGAAAAGTGACGAGCCTTTTCACACTCGCAGCAGGGCAGAAAAAAGTGCTAATCGACGCAAAACTCGGGCTAGAAACGTGCTTCGCCGCAGCCAGGGCTCAATACTACCAAAGCTGGTACTACCCAGATAACGTTTCTCGCCGAAACTAGACGCCGCTACTATACCTCAATCTCCAGCGCAAGACGGCCATAGACAAGCCGCGCGCTTGCCAATGTATTTCGCCCATCGGTAATCTGCGACCAATGAAGTTACGTGCCACGCCAGTGCTAGTTAGAAACTTTGCCGCAGGCATTCAGCTGCATGCTGCAAGAGGTCAGTTGGGAGCGTTATCTTGGACTTACTGAAAACGCATGAAGAATTCATGTTTTATGCTGACTAAAGTATAAACCAAATACAAGCGATCTTGCGCGCGACAGCGAGAAGCGATGCGATGGAGATGGCTGTCGCGTTCGCTCGTCGCCTAAAGGTCGTACTCCGTGCGAGCGACGATTTCGAGCGACGTCTCCCCGGTGTTGCCGGTATGAAGGCTGCAAGTACACGTCAAAACTAGCATGACGCATGGTTTACTAGTTTAAGTTGATGTATTTTACTGTAAAAAGCAGCATAAAATATTTCTGAAGGTCTTCCAGTAGTTTCTTATCCTTGCACGTATAAAAATTTAATAGTTTGTTCGTTCCCTGCGACAATCAGTAGTATTCGAGTGATATACATCCAGTTCCGGCTTCGCGCTATTGGCTAGTCGCTCATAGCACTTCCAGGCGACGAGCGACGAATTCTAGATTTCCAGAACCGAGCGACCTGTTTAAGCGATGGCCCGTTTCGACGCTCGAAGCTGTCGCTTGTCGTTGTCGCGCACAAGATCGCCCTCATGGGGTTTAGCACTAAGACTTAACTGTTTTTGCTCATGTATTGAAATGGTGTGATTATATGCATGATTTTATGTCAGCGGCAAACACTTCAGTCAGCGGCATACACTTCAGGATACAGATACCGTACTTTGCTGTCGGCAGGCTCACCGCCGACGCTCGGATACACTTGGAGGGACCGACTCTACCCACTAGCAAGGTTACGGACATGCGCATCTGAGGATCCGTTCGGCGCATGCGCTTTACCGTCCTCCTGTGCTCTGCGGGCTGCCTTCATCACGTCACGAGCGTCACGTCACGAGCGTCACGTCACGTCATGTCTCCACTGTCGCTTAAAAGGCCTGCTCCTTCAACGGACACTTGCAGTCAGCGGCAAACACTTCAGGATACTGTACCGTACTTTGCTGTTGGCAGGTGAGTTTGATACCTTACCTGCCTATTCTTTGTGCCGTTTTGCCGATGACGGCACAGCAATGTCTCATCTATGTGGTTCATGTTCTAATACTATACCTGATGATGGGAAATGTTTCACATGCTGTTCTTGTAATACGAGCTTTCACGTAGGAAAGAGTTGCTGTGCGATTGCTGAAGGCACGTTCGCAAAGATGTCTTCCGCGAAACGTGAAACATGGCACTTTCCCGCTTGCAAAAGCGGCACGGGAAGCCAGTCCTCTGGAGGCGTAGCTCAGGTGGACAGTACTATCGCGCAGCAGTTGAAGTCTGTGAACGAGAGGCTTGACAAGTTGTACACAACCGTCAGTATGCTCGCTCTGAAAGTGGGTGAGCTGTCGACGTTTGGGGAGGCCTGCGCTAGAATTTCAGATGCTGTTGAGGAAACGCAGAAATCTGTTGATTTTCTCTCCACTAAATATGACTCCGTAACATCCTTCGTTACAACCACCAAATCAGAAATAACAGAGCTTTGCAGCCAGGTTGTCTCTCTGTCGTCGACGGTGACTACCCAAGCGGAGCAACTTGACAGAGCAAACACAGGGCTGAATGACTTGGAACAATACTTTCGCCGATGCGATTTTGAAATTCACGGCCTTCCAACTAAATCTAATGAAGACTTGACTTGCTTCATCTCGGAACTTGCAGTGAAATTGAAAATATTTGATTTCAAAGCAGCTGACGTTGCCGCCGTTCACCGTTTGCGCAGTCAAGGCGTCACCCCGCCCACTATTCTGGTCCAGTTGCAGAGCTTCGCTGCGAAACAGAAATGGTTCGAGGCACGTGGAGCTCTGTCTAGTCTAGCACAGCTGGGAGTGCTTCCACGCCTGTATTTTAATGATAATTTAACTCGTGAGAACCGAGAGCTCTTTCAGATGGCACGCTTAAAGAGCAAGGAAACAAATTATAAATTTTGCTGGACAAGAAACGGCAGAATTTTTGCAAGGAAATCTGAAGGGGCGTCACTGCTCAGAATAGATAGGAAGTCCGATCTTGATAAAATTGTTTGAATATGCACAGTTGCGGCTTTCTTGTCACTACTAACTTTTCAGAAGCTAAGAGATTTTTATCTGAGCCACAAGGAAATGCTTTGCGTATAAGCCATGTCAATATACGTAGCATTAAGAAACATTGGGTCCAGTTCGTCGCTGCAACCTCAAGTGTCCGTTCTTACGTTTGATGTTTTCGTCTTGACAGAAATAAACATCCCATTGGAATGTACTGTGCAATATACTCTGCCAGACTATCAAATGTTTACATACACACGTCCTGTAGGAAAAGGGGGAGGCATCGCTGTTTTTGTTAAAAATAAGTGGTCAGTTTCGGAACTAACTGTTTCCTTCGTTCACGCTGGAGCAGTAGCGCTTCGCCTGAGTACTCCTGAGCTGTCAGTTGCCATTTTTGCAGTTTATCGCCCTCCGCGCTTCAACACACGGTTGTTTCTGTCTGAGCTAGATGCTGCTTTATCATCACTTTCTCTAGATGAACACGTGTGCCTGATAGGCGATATAAATACAGACACACTCTGTCCTACGAAGGCACTTCTCAGTGATTACCTTGACACTATATCAAAATGGAGCCTAAAAACAACAATCCCTTGTGCCATACGCGAAAAATTTTTGGCGGATAGCCTTATGGTTTCATGTATCGACCACATAAATGTGCGGTCATGTAATCTAGTTAATAATTCCACAGTAGTTCAAACAAAACTAGCTGATCACTACTTCGTTTATACTTCTTTAACACAGCCATCTGCCACTATTGCTTCTAGCGCGTCCAAGACAGAAATTTCAATAACTGATCCAAGGTTATTTGACAGAATAGTCAAACAATATGATTGGCACATATTTCTGTCAACCATCCCCCCGTTGAAAACTTATGAAAAATTCGTTGCCCTTTTCGATGACTTCAGGAGGGAATCCACTCGAATTATAACGGTTAAACAGCGCAGCGCTAAAGATGGTTGGATGTCAGCAGAAATTCTTGCTGCTATAAACGAAAAAGATATGCTTTGGAGTATGTGTCGCCGAGACCCAAACTGCAGCACACTTCGGTTAAAATTTAAACTTTGCAGAAACAGGGTTAATGCAGCTATTCGCCTTGCTAAACGCAATCACTTTCGCAACAAGTTTAGGAATGCCCGGTTTGACAGCCGTAAAAACTGATCCCTAATAAATGACCTCAGAGGTGTTGGTAAAAAGCTACGCAATTATAACTACTTCGTTTCTCAGTTTTCATCTGATAGCCAGAGTATAGCTAATGATTTTTACGATTTAATTTCTAGAATATCGGGTTTCTCTAGACCACACCCGGATACATGTACACTGCAAACAAGTAACCTACAATCGTCTTATCTACCGTTGCTGGCTGATTGTGATCTGAAGACAATTCTTTTTAGTTTTAAACTCAACAAGTCCGTAGGTGCCAATGGCATCTGTCATCGAGCTTCGAAGAAACTACAGCTACATCAAGGACGTTTTGAGAGCAATAGTTAATCATATCTTCTCATGCGGCGTTATTCCAATCAGACTGAAAACGGCAATCATTATACCATTCTATAAGAAAGGACCTCGAGGCAAAGTTGAAAACTACCGCCCCATATCAGTTTTACTTTGCATAGCACAAATTTTAGAGAAACACATGCTGCTCACTATGAATAGCTTCCTTGATACTAACAACATGTTATCACCGCAGCAATACGGCTTTATAAAAGGCAAAGGCACTCAGGCACATTTGGATGATTTTTGCGATTTCCTAAACCTCTGTTTCGAAACTAAGCAGGTAGCGTGCGCATTGTTTCTTCACGTAAGCAAGGCATTTTACAGTGTCTGCCATGACTTGTTGTTAACAAAGCTTTCTATGATGGGATTCCGTGGTTTGTTTCTGCCACTTCTCGATAATTTTCTCCGGGACCGGTTTCAGTACGTCTCAGTTCAAAACTTTCACAGCAACCTTTCTCCAATCAAAGCCAGTGTTCCACAAGGTTCTGTATTAAGCCCTCTCCTATTTAACATATACGTTAATGATCTGTCTAAGGCAGTCCCCAGTAAGATATTTCAGTATGCAGACAATAGAGTGTTAGTTTCTCATGCAAATCAATATTCGGATGCAGCTTCTCATTTGCAAGAAGCAGCAACGAAGGCAATGGACTGGTTCGCCACAAATTTAACCGATATTAACGTATTAAAAACACAACTTGTCTGTTCTCGAAGTCCATTAGGGAGAGTACACTTGACTAGGGAAGTAACATTACATAATTCACATTGCAATCCATATTCTTGCGCCCCTATTGACTACACATCATCCGTAAAATATGTCGGTTTGCGTTTTGACAGCGATCTGTCATGGCAATCACATGTTTCTTACGTCTGTCAGAGGATTCGCTCAGTGCTTTGCTTACTATATAAAATCCGTCACCGCATGCCCATATCAGTCTGGAAAACCACCGCGCATGCGTTGTGCTACAGTGTTGTCCGATACGGTATTACTGCCTACGGACATTGTGCTCTTCGTTATCAAAAAAGAATTAACTCACTAATGCGCTCCCTTTTAAACGTTATAGGTTATGACTTGTGTCTTGAAGGCAACACCGACAAATTTAAGGCATTATCCATGCCAGATTTTCTTCGGTTCTACTGCACACAATAGCACCGAGACATTTGTAGGACAATCGTTATAAAGTACCATATGTAACTCCCCGTAGCCGTAGACCAAAATGGCGTTATCAAATACCTCGTTGTGCAACAAAATACCGCAAGAGAATGCGCGAATACAATGTTCCTGCGTTGTTTGATTATTTATCCTGTAACGTGCTGCAGTCAACATCAAAATACAAGCTCAAGAAAGCATTAAAGCATGCGGATTTAAGCGGCTATAACATGTAAAGAAATAGACCTCGCTTACCTCCTTCTGTATTACGCCTACAGAGTGGCTTTGATTAAAAATGTGATCAGAAAGTTTGCTCCTGCACAGCTTTCATTGAAGCATTTGTGGTTTTGATTCATTTTGTTATTTAAAATCATCTACTCATTTTGTGCCGCGCAAAGTAATCATGAGGCATGGTGATAGTTGTACGCGCCAGATGTCTTCTCAAACCTGTATATGTGCATATACGTACACGTATTATAAATGCGTACATTGTGAGTATCAGTGTATATATGTGCATTTATCATTTCTCTGTATTTCTAGTTCTTTTTTCTTTTCTTTATTTCTCGATATTGTAACAGTGTGTACGCTGCCTGTCACGCTCTGCCAGTCAAGCACAGCGTGGCTTTGGCAGGCCTGATGAATGTATTTGGTTGTATAGAAATAATAAAAGAGTTTATTCTTGTTATTATTATTATTATTATTATTATTATTATTATTATTATTATTATTATTATTATTATTATTATTATTATTATTATTATTATTATTATTATTATGTCTCCTGCTGCGGTTTTCGAGCACGGTGCGGATCTGAATGGGTGCTTATATGCACGAACTCAGTGAATTGTCAAGCAGCAAGTTATGTATCGGCATCGAACATAATAGCTGGTGTGTGGAATTGCAATCGCAAGGGCGTTTTGCGTAAGCTTATTGTTTTCGACATGCCTGTGCATTGCTAATTTGAGTAGGCGTTTCAAAGCTATGTCGTATGAACAGCTAAATCACCCTTCCTCTGGGGGTTACAAGCGTAGTGTGTCCACTTTGCTAGTGCATGGCAGATCAAAATGTTTTTATCGCTTTATTATTTTCAGTGGGGAAATAAAGTATTAAAATAAAACGTTACTTTAATTCCGTGTTACCAGTCGTCTGTCGTACACAAAACAAAGAGTTGATCTAATAAACTAATACCTGTGGTCTAACTGCAACGTTTACATGCCCTCAAGAATGTAAAATGTTTGATTTCACACTGCACCAGTAGTCGCGTTTGCCAGAAATCAACTTCATTGCGCGCCTCATAAGTGAAAATAAGTGCATACCTTTTAGTAAGATTATATGCAGGCTGCAGTGAACTGTTTCTTGTTAATATTGAAATGTGGGAAAGCTTGCCATAGCAAGACAAGCATTGTGGCCCATTCTTATAGGCGAATCCAGTCATATCCATAGAAATGGAGGACCATATTTTCATCCCTACTGAGCATCATGTTTGCAGATATGATGCTCAAATTATGGCTTGAGCAGTGGCACAACCAGAGAGGGTACGGGGGCACGCTGGGCACGTGCTGAGGATGTGTCACAAGTGGTGACACACCAGACTAATGACAGGCTTATGACATCTAACAATGACCAATATTATATTTATTAGCAGGAGCATTGTAACATTGGTGCTGAACGAGGATGAACTGGCGGTTATTTCTTTTTTCTTTAAATCTAAAAATTGAAGTTAGTTTAGCAGTTTTCTGTTGCAGTCATTTAGGTGTTTCGCATTCATTTTAGTAGGAAGACTAAAAGCTAAGACTTTCTTTTAGTGCCGTGACCTTATTTCTTTACTGTCTTGATGTTGTTTTACACCATGTACTCGTGTTAACTTCTGCGCACGAAATTTTTCAGGCACCTTCCTTATAAAACACAATTAAGCTGTAAGGACACAAGGAGGCCAACGAGCCAGCCCAGCGCGACCCCACATACTGCAGGGGAGTGCACGCCAAAGAATCAAAATACATTGCCATGCAATTCGGGCAAGAAAACTAGAATGTGGGTACATTAGGTGTACCTTTTGACTAAATGTAAAGAAAACTTTCAAAATGCAGTATGGCACACCAAGATGAAAATTCTCACATGCTCTAGGCAGTCATCATAACATGGTGTATTTATGTAATGTATCTGATGGGAAAGTCAAAATCAAGTATCCTCTCTGGAGAGAAACACATAGGAGCAAGTGTCATTGAAAAGGTAGAAATGTGTTTTAAATAAAGCTGATTAGTTTTGTGAGAAGTCATTGCTGTTTGTCTTGCCTCTCAACTGACATATCCATGTGATAAAGAAATTGTGATAGAATGAAATTGCGTATTTGCTTAGTGACATAATGCATGCTTGCAATGAACACGGTACCTGTGTTCACTATAAAAAGCAACAGCTCATGCTTGGTTAGGTGTTTACATAACTTAACAGCACGTGAATGCAAGGGTGCAAATACAAATCACTGTCATTCTGTATTTTAAATGCTGACATGAAGCACAAAGATTTTCATGTGTTCTCTTTCATCCATTTTTACACCTAATTTTAGAAGTGTAGTTTCCTCTTAGTTTCCAGAAAAGGGAAGCATTGGGGGCAGAGTATCCGATGTTTAAGAACTCCTTATTGTTTACGTGCATGCTCACGAAACCAATTCATTAGAATCGCTCGTGCCTCCAGAAGCGAAAGCAGGGAGCAATTAAGGCCTTTAAATGTGTACACCGTGGTGCGTACCTTACGTCTTAGTTAGAAGCCACAGAGTCACTTGCAATTGAAAATTATCTTAAAAATGGAAAATTGCGGTTTCCCCTGGGAAATAGTCACATGATAGCTTCTGGCAGGTATTTGAATTTTTGATTAGAATGACTCAATCTACTTGCATACCAAGTATGCTAGTGGAGGTAGAGATGCGTTCAATGCAAAGAACTGAGAGCATCTGAGTGGAGCACTTGTTCATTGGCAATTGGCGGATGTGAACATATAGTTTTAATCAAGCAAGAGCCCCTTAGTTTGATGGCTTCTGCCGACATAATTTTTATAAGGCAAAATAAAATAGAGCATTTTGGTAAATTTCACATGGTAAATTTCTGGACTTAAGATAGAGTTCAGTGAGGCGATGTATTAATCTTGCGATACACATATGTACTTGTCTTCAGACAATAGGATTTTGTGAAGCACTATCATTTTTTCTTTAGCGCATCTTATTCATTTCGGTAGAGAAAAAACTTTGGTTTCAGGTAGTCGGTTCATTGTACAAGTATACGCATAGCCGCATGGAGGGGATGTGTGAAACAGGATGGTGCCTTTCCCAATTTATGATTTGCTTCTTAGTTTGTCTGTGTTGTGCACTTCCCTGCCTGTACTTATGCTTATGGTGCCTTTGTTGCATCATATTCATCACATCTGATTTTTGGTTCACATCTGATGCCATGCTATACTTTAGTTAGATTGCATTTTCAACTAGTCACAATAATTGATCATACAAATATGCAAGCTGCTCCTCAGAAGTATAACATTCGTACCGTAATGGGAATGAAGAGCTACCATATATGACAAGAAATTTGATTGGCTAGATTTTAATGTCAATGCTTCGTGCAGTTTCATACTCATTTGCTACACACTAGATAATATTGTAAATTTTATTTTATTTATTTATGAGAAAGTGTAACGGATCAATCTCAACAGCACCAGGAAACTACATTCGTGAGGAGGCCAACCTAATAGTAAATATGATACGCCTCTGTACCACTTTGAGACCGGGCAGGATATTGCTGCAAAACCACCACAAGACACGCTTAGAAACAATGGGGGGCAGCCCATACATGAATAGCTTTATGTGAAAAATAAACAAAGCTAGCCAGGCCTGCGGCCTCACATGAGAATATACAACATATTTCTAAATGCACTGTACTCTGAGTCAAGAACATCCACATGCCGTACAGGACATTATCAAATGAGCTGCTGTCTTAGAATATGGCACGCAATAAAAGTTTCTTGCACAATTTATCTGCATTACCAGCCCCATGCTTAGCAGCTCATCTGGTAACCTGTGCCATATAAGTGCTCGTGTTTTGTGGTAGGAATGTGTTTGCTGGCCAATAATGTGGCGCATATTTCTTTCCGATTATAGTGTCAATACTTTGTGAGTTGCCACATGTTTGTTCTAAGTTTAACTTTCCATTGTATACTTTATTTTCGAGAAGGTGGAGCCAATTGAAAATAAAAGATATATCTACACTGTAATACTGAAGAAAGTTTAGAGAATATAGATATGTTTTATTACAAGATGTGTGGTAAAGTTCATGGTCGTCATTGTAATCTGATTTTATGTGTGTGTTAGTATGCTTCTCAAATTATTATTCACTTTGTCTTGTGACCGATCAACAAAGGTCTTGACTTTTTCAGAGAGAAAATGTTTCATTTGGGTAACTCGGTGACTACAGATTACATCCAATTAAACCATAAGTGCAGGAGCTGCTTATGAAGGAATCAAATATTCCCCACATGTAAGTATCGTGAATCCTTTCTAACGTGACCGTGGCTCTACATCGTGCTCTCAAACTATTGGCAAGAGTACTAGCACTCTGTTCTGAAGGAGTACAAGCACTCTGTTTGGGGCAGTAGAAACACTCGGCTTGGAGGAGTAGAACTACTCGGTTTGGGCGAGTACTTACCCTTGTAGGGAGAGTATTAGCACTCTACGGAAGAGTACTAGCACCCCCTTGCGGTAGAGTAATAAAACTCTGTCAGGAGGAGTTATTCTACTCTCTCTCAAAGAGGGTCGATCGACTCTCGAAAAAAGAGTGAAATATTGGACAAGCAGATACTCCCCAGAAGAGAGTGCCCGGAACTCTGTTTTTAGAGAGGAGGATAATTTCATAACCTTGTTGCGAGTAGCGGGAGCATCCCTGTGGCTACAGGGAGGAGGGGAGTCGGCACTCCTAACAGAGGAAGCGCGGTGAGAGCCCAGACAACGTTCACTTCATGTGACTAAAACAAGTTCATTTTGTGCATACGGAAAATGGTGCTAGATCTTTTTTTTTTTTGGTTGCCTTAACATCCCGCATTCAGAGGAGTGTTAGAGTTGAGCGCGTCATAATCGAGTAAGTACGTCACTTCGCGACAAAGATACGTGCAGCGAACGCATTAGTATCGCGTTATACAATGTGTGCCTTCCGTTAAGACGTGCGTCTTATACAAGATTGCGTCTTGTACATCAACTCATTTCATTAGTGCGGCTATTTTTGGGGCTCAAAATTAAAATTAAATTTTGGGGTATTACGGGCCAAAACAACAATCTGATTATGTGGCAATCCGGAATAATTTGAACCAACTGGGGTTCTTTAACGTGCACCTAAATGTATGTACATGGCTTTCTCTTTCTTCTTTTCCTTCCTTTGTTGGTAGGTGCGCCGTATGCAGAGGTGCGAATCACACCGCAAAATACGGTGTATCTAAAAAAATGCGGGTGATAGATTATGAATATTGCTGGGGGTTAAAATTGCTGAAATTAAATATTGCAGACGGGTTATAAATTTTTCTCGCAATTTAAATGCTACGCTACGCCAACGCGTTCCCGTCATTCACCCCCTCCCTCTTAGCCACGCCCCCCTCACCTCCCCCGTTCCCCCCCAAAAAACACATCAATTCGGACACTTGTAGAGTTTCTTGACGCGAACGACGTCGTCGGCGCTCATTCCTGGTTTATCGTAGACCTCCGTCAGGTAGCCTCCATCCTTGGCCAACATGGTGACGAGATCTGGCGCCTTGGCGAATGCATATGAGCCATACAGCATGACCGAATTTACATCGAACGGCGTCAGCAGACGGTTCTGCCAAGACTCCAACTTTTCAAACTGCTTCTGTGTACCTGCACCCAAGATAGCACGTGAATTCAATCGTATAAGCAACTATTTGAACAGAAAAATCCTATAAAATCCGGTTACGGACCAGACGAGCGCTCGGTTTGCTATCCCGCATGAGAGAAAGGGGTAGTTGATAAGGCTTGTAGAGGGGCTTGTTGGTATTAGTAATATAATTGGGCTTCACAGTTTACTGCTAATAATGACGTCATTATTAGCAGTAAGCTGTGAAGCCCAATTATATTACTAATACGAACCAGCCCCTCCATAAGCTTTATCAACGACCCCTTTCTCTCATGCGGGATAGCAAACAGAGCGCTCGTCTGGTCATCATTAGCAGTAAGCTGTGAAGCTCAGTGCTAATGTTTAGCTCCATGACAAAACCCAAATTTGCGGACTTCGTCTAGATTAGTTGTGTATTCCGTTCCTCTTTCGCCGTTCTTACGCAACTTCATATTGGGAGACAGGCAAGTGAAAAAAAAAGACAATTCTGAAAACATGCGCAGTATCCTTGATAAACCATGGTAAGTAGGCAATTCGGACGGTCAAAATGTCCGCTCGGCACACGCAGTTTTTTTCTTGTTCTCTTTATTTATTTCGTGTGGAGCACTTGAGATCATGGTATCAATAGGTCACTACGTAATCTCAGAATTTTGTCAATGTGTAGGCGAACTTGTTCTTTCGTATAAATAATATAAATACGCAAGCAATTAGACTAGTGCTTCAATCTTCATACTAAACCCGCTCTTCAGGAACAAATTAACCTAAAATTAATCAAGATGTAGGGGGATTCCATCCCGTGACTTCATGCTCAGCAGCCCAAACCATAACCACTCCGCAACCACAGCGGGTCCTTCAGGAACAAACATTTGGTTAGTCGGAGTCTCAGTTCAACATAATTCGCGACGTCACAGGAGCCTGCTTTGGAGTTTTATTTGCATGTTTGTTTCGTCGTTTGTTTTGAGGGGTGCGGGGCGGTACGGCGTGGTTATTGTCCCGGAACTGCACGAGAGGTCACGTGGGACGATGTAGCTGCGGGCTACAGTATATTTCAGGCGCAATTAGTGTTCTTTAACGCGCACCTAAATCTAAGTACAGCAGCAGACTTGCATTTCGCTCTAACCAATATGCAGCCGCCGCGTCCGCGAGTCGATCCCGCGACCTCGAGCTCAGAGGTGCGGCGCCATCGCCAGTGAGCCACCTCAGCACGCACAGAACTGCCTTCGTTACTCACATCTCGCACCACCACTTGTTCTACCTAAAGCCCCGTAAACTTCGTAAAGTAGTGACACTCTCCTCCGCCACTCTTTCAGAGTTTCTCCTCTCTTTCACACTCATGACTGCCTAGAGCATGTGAGAATTTTCATCTTGGTGTGCCATACTGCATTTTGAAAGTTTTCTTTACATTTCGCTGCGACCTTGGTGCAAAGCGAGGGCTTTGAAAGGGACACGCTGTTGTGGTGATACGCGAAGCCCACGCACGGTTCTCCATATTTGAGATAATCGCTGACGTGGATCCAAGGACTCATAGAAACGTTTCCATCTTTGAGATTGTAGTGCATCGATGCGACGTTGAATCTTCTTTTGCATCCGCCTTGCTTCTCGGAGATCATGGATGGATTTAGTTCTCCTGTATCTTCGTTCAGCCCGCCGGCGAATTGCTGACATTGACATTGAAATTGACATTGCTGAAGAATTTTGCTCAAGACTTTCCAGCTTGCAGTTCCAACGTGCAATTACACCATGTGCTACTCCTGTGCCACGGGATTCCCGCATGGATGTAATTTTTTCGCTGGAGGAGCTTGAAGCGGCACTGGCGACTTGCAGGCGCTCTTCGTCACCTGGCCCGGACGGGGTTACCTATGCGGCGCTCGCCAATCTTGGGCAGACAGCACGACTCATGCTACTAAACCATTACAACGAGTCTTGGCGCAACGGTTTGGTTCCACGTGACTGGAAATGCAGCCGCTTGGTTCCACTTCTCAAACCTGGCAAATCACCGTTAAACTTGTCATCGTACCGCCCCATCGCTCTGGCCAGCTGCATAGGGAAAATAATGGAACGAATGATTTTGACTCGCCTGGAATGGTACCTGGAAAGTTACAACGTGTACCCAGATGCTATGGCTGGCTTCCGGCGTGGGCGCTCATCCATAGATAATGTCATCGATTTGGTTACATTCGTTCAGCATCAAAAACGCCGGAAACGACTCACTGCTGCATTATTCCTAGACATAAAAGGCGCCTATGATAATATAGCACATTATGCCATCATAAATGCTCTTACTGAAGCCGGAATCGGTGGCCGCACTTTTCAGTGGCTGTGCAGTTATCTGACCGACAGGCATTTCTTCGTGATGACCGAGGATGGCGCCACGACTCAACACCAAACGTGCCGTGGAGTACCACAAGGCGGAGTGTTAAGCCCGACGCTTTTCAACCTAGTGCTCGTTGGCCTAGTCCGATCCTTGCCCAACACAGTTCAGGTATCAATATATGCCGACGATATCTGCATTTGGGCGTCTGCCGTAACACGGCTGCAGGTACGAGCACGGCTGCAAAAGGCAGCTACGATAACATCTCTATACTTGCGAAAACAGAACTTAGAGCTGTCTTCAGAGAAATGCTGCCTTGTTACATTCACTCGGAAGGAAATGAAGCGTTACAGTGTAAAGGTCAATGGGCAAGCAGTAGCAAATGCACGAAAACACCGCTTTTTAGGGGTAATTATTGACCGAGACTTATCATGGAGCCCGCATGTTTCATACCTGAAGAAGAGATTATTGACAATAATACATCTCCTCAAATTTCTCGGCGGAAAGTCATGGGGCACTTCGGTGCGGTCAATGCTGCAGCTGTATAACGCCTTGTTCCTCGGCTTCGCAAGATACAGCCTCCCTGTGATTGGCAACACCTGCAAAACAAACCTGCGTGTACTCCAGGGACTACAAGCTCAGGCCCTAAGGACGTGTCTCGGTCTTCCGAGGTGTGCGTCTACAGCGGCAACGATCGTCATAGCTCGAGATCACCCAATATCAACGTACTTGGCAACCGACGCTCTCAGGGCGCATATTCGGCACGTTGCCCGATTACCTTCTCACCATCTTGCCGCTCTACCCACAGAAAGGCCACACACAACTTTCAGTCGTTTAATTGATGCCAATCGCCCCTCATTGCCATCGAACTACATGCCTGCAGCAAGACCATCCTTACCTTTATGGTGCCTGCACAGACCTGACATACGCCTCACCATCCCAAGAATCATGAAGAAAGCCAACATGTCCTCGTTTGCCCTTAAGCAGGCCACGTTAGAACATTTACATGAGGTGCACAGTGGCCGCGTACACGTTTACATCGACGGTTCAGTTACATCTGCAAGCGCAGCTGCCGCTGTGCTGATACCAAGAAGATCCGTCAAGATACAGCTAAAGACGTCACATGTATCATCAACGACAGCTGCTGAACTCGTAGCCCTGCGTGCGGCTCTTCATTTTATTAAGGAGGAACCATCCCAGGCATGGTCAATCTTCTGTGATTCCAAGGCAGCCCTACAGAGTGTACTCTCAGCACTGCGCCATGGATCACATGAGCAGCTCGCCGCAGAGATCAGAGAAGTCCACCATCGACTAGTTGACGAAGGACACGATATAATATATCAGTGGTTGCCTAGTCACTGTGGCATACATGGCAATGATCGAGCAGACGCAGCTGCCCGATCTGCCCATGACGGCGTCAACTGCGTTGCCATTCCTCTTTCGAGAGCCGACGCAGCGAAAAAACTTGCCACGCTTGCGCGTGACCTGACATTAGCCCAGTGGAATTCATCCGATTTCACAAGTGCACGCCTCCATACTCTGGACCCTAATTTACGGCTCCATATTCCGTCCGAGCTTCCACGACGTGACTGCACCCTTCTTATCCGTCTATGGCTTGGAGTAGCATTTTCAAATGCCTACTCTTTCCTTATCGGAATGGCCAACAGCCCACTGTGTGACTTCTGCGGGTGCAACGAAACGATCGAGCATCTTCTTTGTCAGTGCTCTCGTTTTAACCTACAAAGAACTGTCCTATCAGCCACCTTAGACAAACTGGACAAGCGCCCAATGACAGAAGACAAGATCCTTGGAACCTGGCCTACGCGAACATCAGCGCGATCCGCTATGAAGGCGCTGCTGCGATACTTGAAAGACACGGGACTTTCTGACAAATTGTGACAGTACACTGTGTGGCGCAGGACTGTACGGTGACACTGCGTAAGACTAGGAGTGCCTTTGCGGGTTGCGTGACAGTGCCCACAGAAATAGTTCGTGTGTACGTGCGTGTGTGTGCTTAGCTTTTTTTTTCTTTTTCCTTTTTTTATCCTTCTTTCTTTCTCACCTATTGCATCCCCTTTCCCTTCCCCCAGAACAGGGTAGCCAACCGGAGATAATCTCTGGTTAACCTCCCTGTCTTTCCTTTGCCTTTCTCTCTCTCTCTTCTTTACATTTAGTCAAAAGGTACACCTAATGTACCCGCATTCTAGTTTTCTCGCCCGAATTGCATGGCAATGTATTTTGATTCTTTGGCGTGCACTCCCCTGCAGTATGTGGGGTCGCGCCTACACTGCTCGACCATAGCAACGGCGCCAACATGCGCTCCTCGCCACTCCGTAGACGCTTTTCGAGCGAAAATGGCGCTGTTGCACGGCGCGAAGGCCCACGTGATGCTATTTGGCCAATAGCGACGCGGCGTCGGTCTCAGCATGAGCGCGCGAGGAGGAGGCGGCATTCTTTAAAGCATGGTACTACTTTACGAAGTTTAAGGGGCTTTAGTTCTACCAAGCGTAAAACAACAGCTGCCAATTTTCAGCTTTAGAAATTCGCTGTACGGGGATTTGTCAATATGAATGCAATTAGCATTATTTGGGAACTTCATGCACTTTTATAGGATTATGTTTGTGCCTGTTTTTCTGGGTCCCTAATCCTTTCCCGCCTACATAGGCCAATGGGTAGTTTAACGTCTAATGGGTAGAGCATTGGAATGATGTGCTGAGGGAACGCGCTTCGAAACCAGCCGTCTGACCAACTTGGGTAACTGGGTAGGAACCACTAGTAATGTGCCACTCTTCAATGAACCCCTTGGACACGAACTTTGGTCACTGGGCATGTGCTATTGGGTATGTGCCACGGGTATGTGCCACAGTTCCATGGACTATTTTAACGCCAACGCGGGCGTCTCGTCTCGGCAGTTATTGTCTACTATTCAATGAACCTTTTTCACGCCCTTTTAACATGTATGTGCTACTGGGTATGTGACACTTGCTATGTGTAGCTTTTCAATGACAACAACAAAAATTCCTAAACTTATCCGGTACTGGACGGCATGGAACCCTCGACATATCTGTTGAGACAATCTTGTTTGGGCGTATATTCACACAGGCGCTCTCATTGCTATGCACCAACTAGCCCCAAAACGTGTTTTACTGCGCTTTCATTGCTTCGTCATTCCATCGTAATCAAGCGGTCGTCATTCAATCGTGACTATGCCGCCGTTGTCATGGCGTGACGATGCATTATTCCTCCGATGTTCGCGAAGCCGGGATGTTGAGTTCTCACAACCTGAGTCACCTTCTCCTTGGAGATACCAATGTCGTATCAGCAAAATCATCGAATGCGTGAGCTACTAGCAACACTAGACATTACACCAGAGAAGTATGCAGAACACCCGTAGCTCTTGCCTTGCATGAGATCAGAGAATGAAACAACTTGAAGACGGGGACATAAAGCTTCTGCAAGTTACGCAGAATGTCATGTGCTTGGATATTCAAGAGACTACGAAGAAAAGCGATGATCTCTCGGATACGTGACAATGTGTCGGAAAGGTAAAGGATAATCGTTCACTTCTAGAATCAAAAACACAGAACTTGAAAAGCGTAGATTGACAAATACGTAACATAATAGAAATAGATAAAATAGTGAGTGCCGTCTACACATGCGAAGACTTCGAATTTGAAATCTGTCTAGCAGAAGCAAATCTTTAGGTCATGAGATCATTTTTAAAGAAGGCCTCAAAACAGCACTGAAGTTAAAGGAAGCAGTATTGCTACGTAAATCAGAACAAATGTGTTAGATAGAGCGACTAGTCCAAGAAAGCGCGCAACCAGATGGGCTGCGACTTTACTCAGGCCAATGCATTCGGAAGAGACCGATTCGAAGACGTTTGCAAGAAAATATGTTTTTTATTGCGCATTGAGCTCCGACTGCGGTGTCTGCCTTGAAGATGTTCGCAGTTCTTATGTCATTGAAGAGCAAGACATTCCGGTGAATTTTCCGTTAACTATGTCTCACGATGGAAGGAAAGGGAAGCTAAAAAAAAAGAAAATGAGGAGGGTCTGGAAGATGAAGTGCACAATATTAAACGAATATAGAAGTATCAAGCAGTTTTCAAGTTTATGGCAGCGAGCACGAAAAAAAAGATAACGTTCCAAGGAAGATCCAGGCTCAATTGTTTCACATAAGATACGAGCGGAAATTGTGCTCAAGGCGTGCAGAAGATTACCACCAAAGCAGCAGAAAATGTGGACCCATGCGACACGAGAACGCATATGCCGATGTGAAAAGAAAGCGGGAAAATGAGTGGACACCATGAAACCCTTGCAAAGCCAAGAGAGAGCAACAAGCCAAAGACGAAAGCGAAACAAGGCAAGACGTTTCAGTGCCGTGACGTCGACCGAGAATGAATGAGGTACCGGAAAGCAGCAGCACTCTAAGGGATTGCGGTGATAGCATCAGAAAAGTTGTCCTACGAACCGCCGCAGGTAGAGGAAGCACTGCTGGCAGAAGTCCTATTACGCAAGTCGGGATATCCTGAACATATACGGATTTGACTGACTGTGATGTTCACAGAACACGATTGTTGACGTGTGCTGTAGACAAAGTGCCAACGACCAGGTAGTACGTGCTACACTTCACGGACCTTAAGTAGAAAGTAATGAGCCGCTTGTGTGAAGGTCCAGTTGCTGGTGAATGAGATAAGTTGACCGAGTTGTGATGTTTTACAAGAACAACCTGGGAATGTAGTGTAAATGACGTGCAGACGTTTGACGCTTCAGAGCGGAAAAGTATCGGCAACTGTCACGAGAAGACGTCCCAGAACGAACACTCAATGGCCGGACGGTCTTCCGCCGATCACTCATGGCAGCCAGCTTGCAAGCGCAGACAGGCAGGCAATGAACTTTATTTAGGTCCTGTGGAGCGGCTCCGAAACCCCTTTACGAGGGAGGAGCAGCTGCAGGCCTCTCCCACGTCGGGACGGGCAGGCCACTCCTGACCACCGCGCCACGGACCCTCTGGGCAACCCGTAGCTGTGCGGCGAGGTTGGAGCTCTTCAGCGCCTTCTCCCACTCTTCTTCCGTGGTGAGATGATCATGGTCCCGTAATAAGGGACACTACAAGAGAATGCGTTCTAAAGTGTAGAAGGGATCTCCGCAATCCGGACAATCGGGCTCGAACGAGTGCGTGTACCTGCTGATCCTGGCTAGGATGGGATAGGATCCGGTCTGCAGCATGTGAAGGGTGGAAGACTGAGGCCTGGTGAGCTTGGCGTGGAGCGAGGGGTAGACCCTCCTGCCTAGCTGATGGTTCTTTGTAATCTCATTGAACGCGTGGACAGAGTCCTCGTGGAGCCCTTCGTCCACGTCCGTGTCCGCGCTCGCGAGCTGCGTTTCCCCGGCGTGGTGGGTGAGTTCGCGCTCACGGGCGTGGGCCAGGTCGTTCGCTTTGAGAGCGACTGGGGAGACCCGAGGCCCCATGTGGGCCGGGAACCAAGTGATGACGCAGGGGGCAATGCGCCTGCCGTGAAGCTGGGTGGCCGCCTCTTTCGAGATCGAAGCCGTGGTGAAGGCCCAGACCGCCGACCGAGAATCCGTGTAGACCTGTGGTCTGCTCCCATCCTGGAGGGCGAAGCCCACCGCGACCTGTTCGGCCAGTGTCGGGGACGAGCCCCGCACCGATGCGGCGTTAAGGCGGTTGCCCCTGTGATCCACCATGGCCGCCACGAACCGGTCGGACGAACCGTATTGGGCAGCGTCGACGAACTCGACCGACCGTGGATCGCCGGCGACGGATCCGAGAAGTGCGGCCGCCCTGGCCCGGCGTCTGCCTACGTTGCGTTGCGGGTGCACGTTGCGCGGGAACGACGAGACCGTGACAGTCGCTCGCGTCCCCGCGTCGAGCACGCACCGCGTTTCCCCGATGGCAGAGGGGTTCCAATCCAGCACCCCAAGAATCCGCCTCCCCGTAGGCGAGGAAGAGAGCCTGACAACCTGGACCGTCTTGTGTGCCTCGACAACCTCCTCGAGGGTGTTGTGGACTCCCAGCTGCGTGGGCTAATGTCCATGGGGATGCCGATGACATTTTGAACCGAATAGCTTCACTACGCTAGTCAACACCGCGCTTCGCGCGAGCCGGCGTATGTTGGAATTGGCTCCGTAAGCGTGTTCGGACTCGGCACAGGTGGCCACTGCTGCGCACTATGCGTCATCGTTTGACGTTCGCCGCAAGCGCGTGTTTATCGCGGAGGCCGACTATGTACCCGCTTGCCAGAGAATAGGCGTGCGCATTCAACACGGAAGGAGAAGAGAGTGAGACTACTGACACAGAGAGCTGTTTATGGCTGTACAGAAATCGCAAGACAATGTGCCCAACAATGATGAATAAACAAGTCTAATAATCATGCATAACTTATGGTATATATCATTGATAAGCAATTTGCATAACTACACAAGGCACACGTATAGCATAACCATAAGCTAACCAAAGCATAACCATAAGCTAAACCGTAAGCATATCCATAACTTAAACGCTACGCATATCCATAAGATAAACCGTAAGCATATCCATAACCTAAATAAGCATCACCGAACCTTTTCGCTTCGAGATATCCAGGCTTAACCTTAGCTAAGCCCCAGCAAATTTTTTGATGCTCTTGCGCATCAGCGCTTCAAACAAAGGAAGTTGTCCTCCCCCAGCTCTCCGCGACTGATGGAGACCCTAGTGATAAGCCTGAACATGTTGTCCTTTTCGGTGGCGATACGAGCGATCGTTTGTCCGTTACTACCGTTTGCCTCGATCAGCATACCGAGTATGCGGATGACCTCGACCTGCCCGATGGCCGTGCGAATCGAGATGTCGACATTCCCGAGAGGGACCTGCCCTTTGGGGATGCGCTCCCTCCTTGTCGGTCGATACAAAAGAAGTTCGGACTTCGACGGGGAGAGCCGGAGCCCCGCGCCTGCCAAGTATTCATCCGTGCAGCTCAGCGCCGCCTGTAGTGATTCCTCGACTCTGCCTTCACTGCCGCTGCACTGCACCACACCGGGATGTCGTCGGCGTAAAGAGCGTGATTAACGCTGTCCACCTTGGAGAGGCGCGCGGAGAGGCCGCGCATTGCGACGTTGAAGAGAAACGGCGAGGTGACCGACCCTGGGTGCTCCTCGCCCCCAGCGCGAAGGGATCAGACTTTACCTCGCCCACCTTGACAATGGTGCGCCTGCCCCGAAGAAACTAACTGACGAACCCGTGGAACTTAAACCGGAGGCCCATGTCTAAAACTGAATCGAGGACCTGCCCATGCAAAATATTATCGAAGACCTTTTCGTGATCCAGCGCCTGGATCATCTTGACGTCTGGGGTGTCCCTATCGATGATGTGTTTCATGAGTTTCATGACGTCCTGAGTTGACAGGGATGGGCAAAATCCCACCATGCTGTAGAGGAAGAGTTTGCGTTCCTCGATGTACTTAGATATCCGGTTATGAAGGACATGTTCCTCGACATTTCCCACGCACGAAGTGAGTGAGATTGGTAGGAGGCCTTTTAGGCTGGGGCGCAACCTGGCTTGGGAATGAGAACTACCGACGCGAGCTTCCAAATGTCCGGGACGTCATCCGAGTCCCACAGGCGATTGATCTCATCAGTTAACGTGGCGATGGATTCTTCGTCGAGATTGCGAAATAGCCTGTTCGAAATGCCATCCGGCTCCGGGGCTGAATGGTCGTTAGGGTCAAAAAGAGCTTCCCTAACCTCATTTTTAGAGAAAAGAGAGTCCAGGTCCTTCCTCTCGAGGCCCCGGTAGCAGGGGTAATCAGCGTCGCCCGAGGAGCCCGTGGGTAGACATCTGTCGGCCAACGACGGGATAATGTCCTCCACCGTGGAGTCCTCCTGTTTGGCTTCGTGCAAAACCCTATACATAGCTAGTCTCTGGTTGGCCTTGGAGGTCCATTCGTCTAGGAGCTCCTTCAGGAGATTTCACTTGCCTCCAGTGCGCAGTTGCCCATCAACCGAATTACAAATCTCGTGCCCACTGTTGCTTAGCGCGCGCGTGAGTGTTCCTCAATGGTGTAATTGAGTTCACCTATCCTCTTATGGAGTCTACGATTGAGCGGTTGCCCCTTCCACCTGCCCAGGAAATCAGCCTTGGCCTCGAGGAGGTGGGTGAGACGACTGTCCATCCTGTCCACCTTGAGGTTCGTGTAGACCGTTTTGGGGATGAACTCGATGTCCTTATTTAATTGCAACAACCATTCGTCAAAGTCTGTGTGATCCGCAGTCTTTCCCTTCCTGATTTTGGGAAAGATGTCCCAATCCGTCACCTTAAATTCGCGGGGGGGTGTTGTTCAACACGTCGAAGAGGTGGCCAGGATGAAGTCATCTTTACCCAAGTTCTCGTGCAGGTTACTCCACGAGGTCAGCCCGACCCCCTTGACGAAGGTCAGATCCGGCGTAGAGTCTCTGGTCAACACTGTGCGCATTCTTGTGGGGAAGGACGGGTCTGTCAAGAGCATACGAGCGAGTGATTGGCGGCCGTTTGCCAAAGGTCACCGATGCGGGGTGGGGCGGGGCATTGCGGGGCGTTGAAATCGCCCACGGCCACCAGTGGAGAGCTTGCCGCCAGCCCCACGGCCTTCGCCACAAGGGACGCGAAGTGGTGTCTTTGGTCCGTGGGAGAACTGTATATGTTTAGAACAAAGGTGTTGGATTTTAGCCAGGCTTTGGGAAGGATATCGCTTAGCGAATGTTCGACCTCCATGCGCATGGAGTGTGCGACAAAATAACATCGCTTGGATTCGAGGACGCCAATGCTCCTCCTGCCTGCGCCAAAGACGGAATGAGACCTGTAACCGTGCAGCGAAACCGCCTGCCTGAGAGTTTCCTGTAATAAAATGACGTGCGGTTTACGTTCGCGTGAACGAACGAACGGCTGCAGGACCACCCTTCTCGACAAGAACCGACGCAGTTCCACTGCCAGATTAGGAATCCGTTATCCCGACCTGCCATGTTTGGAGCTTTTGCTTGTCCTTGCCTATTAGGAACTTCCTTTGAAACCCTCTGCCTCTGAGAGTAGACCACTTCTAACCTTGCCCAAGGAGCCGGGAGTTGACTCCCCGAGACTGACCCTAGTTTAGAGGGTGTTGACTCTGCTCGTGAGAGCAGCCACCGCTTCTACTAAGTTCATGACCGAGCCTTGGAAGCTGTGTCCTGACTCACACACCTCCTTCATGGAGTTCATAATCTCGCTTTGGAAGGTCCCCTTCTCCCTCACTGGGGCCTGCAAGGGCACGCTTCTTCGCGGACCGCACCAGCGACGGCGCCTCCGCGGGAAGCTCCCTGGGAGCCAGCGTGGGCGGTGCGGACGAACATGACTCACGAAAGGACTCGAACTCGGCCCTGAGATGCTGCAACGCGGCTCTGGGCTGCGCGTTCTCCTGCTCTAAGTGAACAACTCTAGGAGTGCTGTGCTCTGGCGGCGAACCCTTCGTTGCCTTTGGAGATTTCTGCTTGACTCGATCTGCCTTGGATCCTGACCCTCGAGCGAGTGAGTCCCCTGTAGTGGGAGCGTCCTCTTGACTGGCTGCGGCGGCCTGCTGGCGTGGCGGAACGCCCTTTCGAGGATGCCCTGGGCACGCTCGGAACACGTGCTTGGCAGTGGGGCGTCACCTGCGGCGCAGGTGTTTTCTGGGCGCGCTTTCGCTGCCTCCTTCTGCGACGGACGACGTACAGCACTTGGATGCGTTGCTTGCAGGCCTTCTCCGCCATGAGATGAGCCCCCTGCAATAGGTAGACTCGGGCGAGCACTCATGGTCTTCCCCGGGGGACGCGAGTCCACATCCCCTGCAATTTGTTGTCTCCGGGGCTGGGCACGCGGTGACCCACCCACCCGCAGGCGTAGCAAACGTCTGTCTGGCGTCTGCAGAGCCTACAGCTAAGCATGCTGGTGCCGCACATTACGTAGTTCGGCACCTTGAATCTGTCGAAAAGAATGATGATCGTGGTAAAGTCCTTGATGCGTTTCACTTGGTGGGCCTTGGGATTCCTTGGCTGGACGATCACGTAACGTAGCTGGTTGTTGTCAAAGTCGAGGTCGACGCACCACACAATCGCCTTGCGCGTGTTATCCGGCGTCGCCAAGTACGAATTGACTTCGTATCGAGTGGATCCCACGAGCAGAGCTTTCCGCAGGCGTTCTCCGTCGGCGTACTCACGACAAAGATGTTTTGGACCACGTTGGGGCAGGCGATGTCCCCCTCCGTTTCGACCTGGGCGAGCTGAGCCGCCATGGCCAGTGCCCGGGTCACCTTGATCTCACTGATCCTTCTGACGTTCATCCCGCCTCTGGAGCAGGTGATGATTTTAATATGCTGCCGCGGCAGGCGGGGGAGCCTCGACGCCGCAGCCGGAGGGGGCGCGGGAGCCGCCACCGCCGTTGCCACGTTGTGTCGAACCTGCCCGACCGCTGACGCCGGGATGGCTTTGCGACGTACGCTTGGGAACGACCCTGGTCCATCTGGATTGCAGGCACTCCTCGGGGGTGATTTGCTCCCCCTCCATCGTCGCTTCCGTGGACATTCTTGGGACTAGCGGGCGCACGGAGGCGTGCGAGAGCTAAGACTCCTGGGAAAGTAGGCCTAGTCGTATAGGCCTAGCAACCGTGCAGAGGGGTCGGTATTAAAAAGGCCCAAAAAATGGCGAAATGAGCACCCTCCGGCAAGAACTTGGTGTCGCTGTAGTCCTCCAGACGAATACGAATTGCGTCAAATGGTGGGAAAATTCGCTGAACATGAGACGTTTTTCTGATCGAATATATTTACAGAAACAGGAGCTGATATTTGCGCGTCCGCACTAGTCGGCACGTCTTTTCCTTCCCTTCAAGCGCCGACGCTGTCGACTTGAGCGTCTTGGAGAGGGCGGGAATATGTTGAATATAGAAGATGATGGCGACGAAAGATATTAGGAGATCCATTAAAAGAGATCGATTGAGGCAGCCATGGCATCAGTCTCGGTTCTTCACAGCGACCTCGTCATGCCATTGTCGTCGTTTCATCTTCGCCATGCCAGTTTCGTCATCCGATTCTCCTCACGCTGTCGTCGTCTGGTCATAGTTATGATACACACTCGTCATAATCACATTGTCCTCGTGCTGTCGTCTTTAGGCTTTGTTATGTTGTTGTCAATTTCAGAATCATGAGCTCACTGTCCTCATGCCATCGTCGTCCCACTGCCCTTCGTCATTCCATCGACGTCCTTCCTTCTTCGTCATTTCATCTTCATCACTGTGTCGCCGTCATATAATGGTCGTCATGCTGTAATGATCATAGCCGACCCTAGCGAGCGAGAATCACAACCAAGTGGGTTGATCCCGGATACATTTTACGTAACATATAGTTGACACTATGAAAATCTCAGAATGACCAGAACAGACCCTAAGCAGAGGTATCTCCAGCAATACTTTATGCCGTTAATCGCCATGAGGCCGACAACTAGGCCTTGTTGTAGAGATCCCGCTTCGGCTGCAGGCGGTTTTGCGTTCGATTCCTACCGCTGCCGGACACCCACTTATTCAAGTGGACACAAGTGTACCCCGGCCTGGCGTTCGGCTTCCTCCAGTGATGATACGCTTGGGAAGGAGCCTAGGCCTAAATTCCCGTCCAAACCCTCGTGAGCATAAAAAGTAATGTTTCAATCGTTTGAAGTGAAATGCATGAAGTGAATCGCATCAACTCTGACAGCCATGATGAGATGGGTTCCGCCGGATTTTTTTTCTAAGGTGGGCAATTGTGTTTGACCCAAACGTGCGTGACGACAGCAGTTAGATGACGATGGTGTCGACGAGGATGACGTCGTGACTGATTTAGGAAAGAAAACTGCATGATAAAATAAACTGTTTTGGAAGGTGTAACAGCAAAATTCATTCAACGTCTTGGGAGTTGTATAGAAACTTGCGGAGGCTTAGCTACCCGTTCTTAACATTAGACGCATTTATAGGTTTGTGAACCGATCAAGGTAACCACGAGTGCTTACGCCAGTGAGTGCTGCTAGAACAATGAAAGTAATCACAGACAGGCTTGCTAGCATCACGAGATCGATGACTGCGGCAAGGGTGCCCCTTTTCCATCTGCCAGTGCTCGCGACTTAGTCCCTATTTTGCTGCGCAAACTTTCGCCATCACTCCTTCGAGCTTTCTTTGGAATTGCACATTGTTTTACTATATTTCGGGGAAGGTGCCATGAAGGCTTTTTTTTTTAGATTGAGAAGAAAGGGCCGAGGGGCCCAATTTTTATTATTCATATCATCAAAAGATAAGGAAAACACAGAGGAAATTACTTGTACTTACTAATTAATTAAAGAAATAATAAATTAATGGCAGTGAAAGTGGATGAACAAACTACTTGCCGCAGCTACCGCGGTAGCTCGATTAGTTAGAGCATTGCACGGGCAATGCGGAGACGTGTGATCGTTCCCCACCTGCGGCAAGTTGTTTATTCACCCAGTTTTATTGCCAGTAATTTATCATTTCTTTAATTCAATTGTTAAGTACAAGTAATTTCCCGTATGTTTTCCTTGGTGTCTTTGTTTGTGGTCTTGTCATGACATTTTCTTAGAATGTACGTTGAAATGGGGGCGTACCTTCTTTCGCATTTTCGGTGAACACGTCGATGTAAATGTCCCTGTCGGAGCGTGAGTGCTCGTGGAAGAAGCCCGCGGCGTGAAGCAGCTCGTGCACCATGGTGCCCTTGTAGAGGCAGCCAACGCCTAGCGAGACTGGCTGAGAGCGCCCCAGGCGGCCGATGCCGGAGTAGCACCTGCGAGCAGTTTCAAACGCCGCGCACGCGCACACTCAGTTCGGACTTGTGCTATGCATGAAAAAGGAACAACGTTCGAAGCAACTGTGGGATCTATACGAGGACAGTTGAAGCACTTTCCCATGTATTTTCAGACGATCCTCGACTCGAAGCCCTTCTTCTAGTCTATGATGATGATGGGGATTTACTGGCACCTCCTTTGAAACAGGCAGTGGCAAATAGTCACTTAGCCTGCTTGAGGTACTCAGGGGCGCTATATCGTAAAGCTATTCCAAATGAGAGCAGCGTTTTGACCAAGTTGCTAATTCATTGCTCAAGTATTATTGCGTATTATCTTACATCCGCGTCTTTTTGTTGCGTAATAATAATTCAGCAATGATTATTCCAAATGTTGCCATTCCAATTCTGCAAGCAGCCCTCCCTCCGCAATTGGCGAAAAAAAAATTTTGACCCACCCCGAATTGCGCCTGCCTGTCACGCGACGACACGTAAACGGCGAAAACCCCCCATATGGTGACATGTACACACTGTTATGCATGATTACACCGAACGAAAGAAAAAAACAATTGCTGAGTCAATGTCTTTTTCGCCATTAGCGAAAAAGGCGTTGTTTGACCAATTGCTATCGGTCAAATGTTTCCGGGCTGCGACCACTTTGCTTGTATGTCACGCGACGTCACAAAACCACGAAAACTCACCACGTAAAAGCGACGTGTGCGCGACAAAGGCGCATTAATATGTCTAACAAAACAATTTTTTTTTCTAGGTAGCCGTAGACTGCATGCCCCGTTCCAAAAGGAATAGAAGACGACTGCCCGCCGATCGCTGTGCACTCGCTACTCGCAGATGCCGGGGAGCATGGATTTATTTGCGCATAATAAAACAATATGCGTGTCAGTGCAACGCTATCGAGACCTTTCGACACTTATACGACACTGCTGTACCAACTCCACTTTGCTGAGTATCTGTTTTAGCGGCATTTTTAACATCCCGTTACACGCCACCGTGACTTTCGACCAGCCACCGCAAGCTAAGTAAGCGAAAGCGAACCAACCACAGACGCTGGCCCCACCCGCCTCATCCGGTTGTCTACTTTAATAATAATAATAATAATAATAATAATAATAATAATAATAATAATAATAATAATAATAATAATAATAATAATAATAATAATAAGAGGGACCCCAGGGATGTGGCATTAGAAGAAATGCAGCGCGAAAACGCACAATTACGTACGGTCGTGCTACAATTAACCCAAGAAATTCGAGACATTAAACAGTCGATGGCGCAGACATCTATACCTAAACCTGCTTTAGTCCCGACTCCCGTCACGAACGGTAACGACAGTGCGGCGCCGCCCACAAAGAAACGCGCGGCGGCCAGCTCCGAGTCTCAACAGCTCGAGAACCTCGAATCAGCAGTAAGTGATTGGCGCAAAGCACATGTCACGATAAATGACTGGCGGAAAGAACAAGAAGAAATGAGGAAGCTGCTTTCAGAAATTCAAACCGGGATCCGCAACATCGGCGTTGCGGTCAATAACCTCACTGCTCGTACAGACAGGGTTGAAATCCATATAGACAAAATCGAGACTCACTTAGGCCTTCGCCCAGGCATGCAAATGATGCCCACCATGGGCCCTACAGTCATTCACCCTAGCCCAATTTCAGGTAACGCACAAGTACAGCACCACGATGGCCAGCCCCACTAACGAGCTCGTGGTGTGGCAGTGGAACTGTCGGGGCTTCACTAAGAAGCAACCACTGCTGCAACAATACGTCCGACACGCGCAACCCAAACCCGACATCATAATGATACAAGAAACAGTAGGTACCGTACCAAAGCTTCCAGGTTACACTGCGCATGCCTCGCCGATTCCCGTTGATCGCGGACTTGCAATTTTAATTCGGAAAGGGACAGTAGCGCAAGAACACAGCGTAAGCGGCACACATGCGGAAAACATGCTTGTAGAGCTCCTTCCCAATAGAACACGCAACCACAGTGTATTTCTCCTCAACGTATATTGGCCTCGAGCTCCACCACTGGAAAAGCTGGCGCCACCGTCGGCGTGACGTGCTAGGAGGGATCACGTGGACATAGCGGCCGCGTCGGCTGCTTCGGGCGCGCCGAAGCGAGCTGAAAACGAGTTTAAATTCCCTCCAACGCTGCGGTCCTCATTTAGTGGCGAAATTTTCCCGCTTCGAGTGTCTCCTTTACAACGCTTGAAAGCACTACAATAGGTAGTCGCCGCCCTTGAAGGCGCGCAACATGGTAGGCATACTGCTCGGTGCCGCAGGGCCGGACGCACGTAAAGGAGGCCGGTGTCAGCCTTATTCACACGTAGCCGCAGGACAAGAAGCTGCGTGAAGCTTGGCTCGCGAAACATAAAACCGGCAAACAGTCATCGGCTACAACTCGGGTATGCAGCAAGCACAGACGCGAGGAAGATTTCTGCTACGGCGCCCGGTCTGCGATGTTCTGAAAACGCGCACTGAGAAGCTCGCCCGAGCCCGCTGCCCGACTAATGTCATGACGGTTTGGTCTATGACCTTGTGTACTAGCAATTTCAATGGAGTGGAAAGGCAGCGGTAAGAAGCACATTTAAACAAAGCATGGCATATGGTCATGTTTGTGTTATGAATTAATGCACTGGATTACAAAAAAGGAGCAGCGGGAAATTGCACGTTGACAACACCGATAAACATACAGTGCGACGCAACTCGAGAAATAATATTGAAAGGTCAAATAATTTAGAAGAAAAAAAGATTGAATCGTCGCGACGGCACATCACAGTCCCCGTAGGCATCGAAGTCTCCACAATGAAATTACTTTGGAACAGCTCTGATAGCACCCACGCATCAATGGTTGCTTCTTTTCTGTCAAATGCTCATATTCTGCGGCCTGAAGCTCATGGCACGGTGCGAAAACGCGCGCGCGGAGAAAGCGAAACAGTGCGCGGACAAGCATGCAGACGCGCAGTCGGTCGCTGCGAATCAGCGCGATCGCTGCATTGAGGGTTCGTTCTATGACACTCCATTTAGTTATACAAACACTATAAGAGCATATTTCACATAGTTTGCTCTCAGCGTTTACCTACCTTTCACGCAAGAAGCCGGTTCGGGAGCACAGTGGCGTTCACTGTACGTATCCGGTAAAGAGATAGCGTCTGTAAACGATTGTGTGCTTTCAGTTTGCCCAAGATTATTATTTAGACAGTAAGAAACTTCTCTCGTTTCGAAAGTACTTACAGAAATGTCCGGGAGAGCGCGCGCGTGGTGTTTTCAGTGAGCGCTGACAGCAAAACCTATGAGGAGCGCGCCACGTGATCCCTCATACTACGCCAGCGAGGCGCTTCCGATAGATGGCGACTACGTAACTCCTCGCCGCCAATAGTAATCCGGCTCACTCACGGGCTCGTTTCCTCTCTCTGTTCCGAGGGGCGTTTGCCTTGGCGGGCGCAAACCCGTTTCTGGTGGGGGGAGATTTTAACGCCCCGAACGAGGCCTGGGGCTATGGCTACACTACCGCCAAATGTCGACGCCTGTGGCAGGACCTACATGATGCCGAATTAACTCTTATCACCGATCCCACGGCGCCGACCCGCACGGGCACCTCTACGGCACGGGACACGACACCAGACCTGACGGCGGTCCGTAACATCCCTCAAGCAATGTGGCGCAATACCTTTGAAGATCTCGGTAGTGACCACATGATCATAGAAACACGAATTCCTCAGGCGGGTACACCCCCTTTCCCTAAGCTGTTCAAATGGAAGGACTGGGACAAATTCCGAAAGCAGCGAGCTGAACAGAGAGGTGAGGAGAACATCGATGACATCGAGGCATGGATGGAGACGCTCAACGACGACATGAACAAGGCGACGCAGAAGCTCGCACCCGAAGTCCAGGCTGACAAGATCGACAGCCGACTAGCCCACCTCTGGGAAGCTAAGACGTCACTAAAGGCAAGATGGAAAAAGCAAAGGCACAACCGAAAGCTTCGTAAGAAGATCGCACATATCAATCGCCAGCTGGAAGAACATTGCCGGACCTTAAGCCGCCAACAGTGGTATGACATCTGCAACGCGGTCGATAGGCAGCTCCACAATGGCAGCACGTGGCGCCTCCTTCGTCACCTCTTGGGGGAAACGCAGAGCAAGTCTGCTCAGCAAGCAAACCTGCAACGCCTTTTGCACAAGGAACAGGCTACCACGAGTGATCACCAGCTCGTGAGAAGCCTGCTAGCCAAGTACTTCCCTCAACGGCCCGATGTTCAACACGGAGATTACACTGGAGAGACAAATGTGACACTCGATGAAGAATTTCACGAGTCAGAGATCCGCGCAGCTCTCCACCACCTTAATGGCAAATCAGCACCTGGGGTGCTATGCAGGATGCGCCGAGTTTCTCGTTCACCCGAGTTTTACCCGAGTTTGCTCGGCGGCAGTCAGTGAACGGAGATAGTGTGAAACGCGCCGAAGCTGCAGGCAAAAACATATGTAGACAAAAAGCCGCGTATGACAACATGAGCGCACCCTGCGCGGCGCGCTGCTTCAACGGTTCAAGAGCAGAAGGCTGTAGAACGAAATGCGCCAGCGCCGCGTATTGTTATCAACGGATTATCGCTACTTAGCGATACCGTGACTGTCCCGCTGACTCTCTGCACACTTGCCGTGAGCCGCTTGCCACGCCTTTCCCGGGCGCGTCAAGGGCGTGCCCCCTCTTTCAGGCGCTATCTCTCTTTCCTCCATCGAATGCGAACGGAGTACATGCGGCGCATTCTTGCACCTACACTTTCACTCAAGCGAATACGTTAAAGTACAACAAATAAAATAACGACCATTTTTATTTTTTTAAGTATCTGTTTTTCGTTTTCAGCGCTAGAAATTTGTGATGACAAACGGAGATCGAGCAAATTATTAAATTTTGCACTTGCCGCGAGTGGCGACAGTGAGGCAAAAGCTTAGAAGCTGTACATTGAAGCGGGTCGCACGCACGAGGGCGTTCAGACCATAGAGTTAGTAGAACAACTCTAGAGGAAAAGCTGGGCCGGAAAAGTGGGAACCTCTAGGGCGCCGCCCTGTTGCTACTGGTCAATGTGGCCAGCGCAATTACTATTGAAAGAGCTGAGAACAAGTACAGGTCACCTTATGCTTTGTCACCTAAAAACGCATACCTGATGGCTTTATGAAGGTGGTACGTTAATATTAAGTTTACAGAAAGCGATCGCTAAGTCCGTGACTTATATAAATCACGATGTACGCATTCATGCAATAAAGGATGGCGCGAATTTCGGTTTCGAATCTGTTTTTTGGATGCGTAGTAGTTTCGTTTGACATGCGATCGCGCGTCGACATCGGACGCTATGACACACTCGTGCCTTATGTGCCACCGAAGCCCCGAAGTGGTCTCGCATATACCTTCACATGTAAGTAAACGAATTTATCTCCTTGTTGAGAATATCACGCGAGTAGGCAGCTCTTGTGGTACATCACAATCGTTCGAGAAGCGTCACAGTAGAGCATTTTTCTGCATGCGGAGCGGTGTTTTTATTTGCAGGTTTCCCTTCAGTAGGAAATTGCTGGACAGGCGGACCAGCGCACCGGAATTGTACTGGCGAAGCCACAAGCAACTCAAAGAATCTGTTTAATTGTTGCACTTTGAACAATCATGCTTCTACAAAGGCCACAGCAGAAAAACAGCCTGATGACCGAGTATTTCTGTGTCACGAAGTAATCAAGAGGCGAGTGCCTAATGCGGACGAAATAGAGTGCATCGAGACTTAGAACGACAGAAAGCTGAGCTAGTTCGTAAGGATTCATTATGCAAAACAGGTGAGGCGTGCAGACAGGACACAAGAGTAGAGAAGTGGGCGGCGCGCGTGTTGTTTGCTTGTAAATACTCTACTCTTGTTTCCTGTCTACACGCCTCACCTCCGTTTTGCATAACGAGTGCATCAAGCCACATATTTATAGCTTAGGCGTTTTATTAACTGTGCAATATTTTCAACACTTCCTTGCATGCCATTTCATGTGGCATATCTTTTCTGGTCACAAATTTGTGCAGCGAATCTATTTGCATGATCGACTCCGGGCCTGTAGGACCGTTCACTTGCACTTGATGCTGAGTCTTTTACATGTACCCATAAACTGCAGATATGCACATCAGATCCCTGCGAGCACTTTCAAAATTCAATTATTTTCGACAACAGGCACATATGCAATACTGACATAATCCGGAATACCACTAAGCAGCTGGGACACATTTTTGTTGACCATACTCGCAGGTAAAATAAGTACATCATGTGGACAGCTCCAGCTCATTTTCCTTAAGTCAGTGTGTACAAGGGTTATGCAAAAATAATTTTTTTCTCGCGCGCCGATTATTTTGCTTTATAAGCAAGAGAACCCACCACGTTAGTGTAACGTATCTTGTGCATCACACTAATATGTGCTTTCATTTACCAAGTGAGATGAATTACTTTTATGGCTCATTCAGTCATATCACACTGCAAGCTGCATTCATCAATCTTCAATGGGATTTTGCAAATGTTTAATGAAACATGTTTCCCTTTTATGCAGATATGCAATGGCAAGCCCTTCCGTGTGTTCCAAAGGTAAAATTTAAGCTCTAAATTAAAGAAGACATTTCTAGTCAGAAACAAGCAAAAATAGTGAATGCAGAGTATCAGAAGCCCAAGGTACAGAAATTATGAGAAGTGTCGAATGATTTTAAGGAAAGAGTCGTATTTAAAAATGCAAGACCCTTTAGTGGAAGTCAAGCAAGTCAATATAGGTAGAATACTCTGCAAAATTATGCGAGTGAGGGGATGTCAAACAATGGGTCAGGAAATGCATTGTTTTTCTGCAAAACAAAAGCTGATTGCCATTACATAAGTCACTTTAGCATCATGATAAATTCAGAAATAAACCAAAAAACAAGACACGCAAAAATAAACAAAACATTTAATGATATTTCAGCAGAACTTTTTGTTGGGCTAGTTGGTGCATATTACTGAAGTACTATAGTGCCAAACAGACGACACAAGAAGAAGAGACACGGACATAAGCGCTCGTCCGTGTCTCTTCTTGTGTCGTCTGTTTGGCGCTATAGTACTTCAGCCATTTAATGATGCTCTCTCCACACTGGGATAAATAAAAACAAACACATCACATCTAATGTGGACATATCAGATGCCTTGTGAAACATAAAGGAACAATTCAGTTTCGAGCTATGGCACTTGCCGCATAGATGTGGGGGGGCCTTGCACCAATAGTGATAGTTACCGCTGCATCTAGAAATTGAAAGCATTCGTGCAGACAAGGATGATTCTTTATATTTTTGGCTACCACTTCAAATGCCTCCACCAAGTGTTACAATGCTGCACGTAACCATACTAAGGATCTCGCAACAACACCTGCAGGTAAAAAGCAGAAGCAGTCAAAGTGCTGGTGTGTTCTGGACACTATGTTTGAAAACTTTTAGGCAAGAAGAGTGCAAGAAGCAGACATAACTGCATTTATTTCCATAACTCCCCATTTAAATGGCCTTTTCTTTTTGCTTAGACAATGCCTACGCCTAGCCACAGCAGCTCCCTCATACAGACTCCGCAAACCAAGAGGCCGTGGAGGCAAATGCAGGTAAGAGGCAATAAGCAATAGCACTGGTATCGACATTCATCTAATTTCTTTTTATTTCGTTTAGGCAGCCAGCACACCTCGAACAGCCACCTTGACTGCAGGTGTGTCACCCTAGTCGCCAAGGAAACATTTGAGGGAAAGTGACAGGCAATGTGAACAGCCACTCCTCCATGTAAACAATACTCTTTCTCTCGGATGACTCCTACGCCTCACCACGCCAGCACACTTGTGCACAAAGATGCCGCAGAGGCACGTGCAGGTCAGAGGCAAGAAGCAGTGGCACTGGTGTCGACATTTACCCAATTTCTTTTTCTTACACTGAGGCAGCCAGCACACCTCGAACAGCCACCTCGACTGCGGGTGTGTTAGTTGATCCCTGTTGTACATATGCTCATAATAAACTTCAGTGAACTTGAACTTCATAATAAACTTGAAGGCAAATGGTACATTGATGCATTGTATTTTTGAACATTTATTGTACACATACAATATATGTTATACTTTGCAGTGCTACAGAGCGTATTTTGAAGCTTCCCCCTATATTTTGCACCTTTAATTACGTATGTGTTGTGTGGCCCTCAATGCAGTTCATGTTGTAGCAGCTGCTTTGTCTGTGTATCGCACATTGGCTTAAGCTCGTGATATCCACATACTTCTCTCACATATACAAAATAAAGTTCTATGTAGTCCTCAGTGTTACAACAAAAAATGAAAGTAAACAATCCGATCGTGGAATTATGTTTATTACAGTGATTCCTACGACAGTTACTGACAAGTTGACAACTTGAACTGGTCAATCGGTCCATAGCCTCCTCTATTTTTCAAAAATAAAGGAGCCTATGATCCGTCATGGCAAGGAATTGTATGTATACATAAAAAAAAGGGGGTATGTGTGTGTTTGTAGTGGGGGTATAGGATTAGGGCGGTACGAAAAAATGTACCAACACCGTCCTCTAGACCCATTCCGTTGAGGTACCGTAACAAAACGTATTATGCATAAAGTTCATACAACCAACTCTGATATTACTACAGACGCCAGGCGACGCGAGCTACATTTGTCATGATGCATTCGCGACTGCACCGGATGCCCTCCACATTATTCTCGTTAATCGTGCTCACTGCGCCGAGGCAAAAGAAAGACCATGGGCGCAGGTGCCTTTAAAGTATCTCGACCTTGCGAGGCACGGCTGCGCGTGCCAGGGGAGCTGTCCGTGCGAACACTCCCTGGCACACACCTGCCTCGGCGGCCCCAACCTACGTACCGTTCTGCTTCGAGCTTTGATCCCCCCACTGTCCCTCGGGTGCCCTGGAGTTCCTGCGCCGCCTGCTCTACTACCATCTCAGGTGCTCTCCTGAGACTTCCGTTTGTCGGTTACATGTGCCCTACAGCTGGATCATTACTTATAATAATAAAAAACCCGATCTATCGTCACGACGATAGATCGCGAAAGCGGCTTTTGCAACATACCGCGCCCGTGCGAAGATAATTACGGAACGCCAACGAGGAATCTGACCACAGCTTCGAGCTCGTAACGTCGTCGAGTGACACTCCTGCAACAGGCGTGACCGCTGAAAACCGCATACCGCCAGAAGCTTGAACAGGATCATCCCTCGGTTGCATAACTTCCAGCTCTACGGCCAACATGGACCACACCCACACCATCCCGCAACATAGAATAAAGAACCGACTTATGAAGCCCAAACACACGGCTGCACGCACACATCACAACACTTCAAGCGAGACGCCATGCTGCTACGCTGCTACTGTTGCTGGATTAAAACTGACTACTGTCACCAAGTCTAGCAAGCGTCTCAAGAGCTGGCAACCTCGGCGCGTAGCAACATGGCGGCGCTCTTGAGGTTCCCGATTTTAATGCATGGGCCCTATGGGTAGCTTGTCCTCTAGAGTCAGTATAGTAACTCTATGGTTCAGACGGTGATAAGTCGCCTAGGGGCGCTGCAGTGCTATTCTCAATAAAGTCGGTGTGATCCATGGAGGGTCATGGCCACTCTTTCTCAATTAGGGTAATAGAAACGCTGCGCCGCGGTGCGGCTGATCATCGCAGGCGCTTCACTAGGCTATTAAGGCCCCTCCTTTACCGACTATAAACGATACAACGGTTGTCGTTGCAAAATGGCGGTATGTTATTTTAGAGTGCGTAGTGACGCAGTTCAGTGAAAATGTACGAATTTATGTTTGTGCGCGAAGCCTCTGCGATACACTGCGAAAAGTGCGTGCTTCCCAGCGACACAATTCATCGCTTGTCATCGCTTGCCCAGTGAAGGTGCCTCTGAGCGCATGTACGCAGTATATGAGTGTTGCGCAGTCGAAGGTGCTTGCCGATTACCTCTGCTGGAGCCAGCAGCGATCGCAGATGGATATCGTAACGACACCGCAGCACTCGCGTTTTGGCAGGTGAGGGCTCTTGTGGGCAGTTATGAAATCAGGTGTTGGAACTGTTGAGTGCGCAGTGCTTGTGATGAAGAAATGACATTGCGCTGGGTCTAGAAGAGCGAGTGATTCTCGGACGCTGATCGTGTTTACGACGCTGTGGCTCGGTTCATCACCGATGACAGAGCAGCCAACTCAAACGACTGCTGCAATACGCACGCACTCCTCAGCATCGTCGTCCCCCTCGGCGCATCGACGCCTTGCAAGCAGCTACAGTGACGTGCAGATAATTATTTACTGTGCGCTACGCGCCACAATGCAGGCAATGAAACCGTGTTGTGGGGCCATCTCAGCCCGAGAAGATGTATGCATAAGCCAACGACAGTCAACGCTTTTTTTTATAGTGGTGCTCAGTATATCACCGATGACAGTGCGTTGTGCGTGTTTTATGTCGCCGGTCAAGATTGTTGATGCCTCTCAGCTCGACACCGCGTCGCTGTTGCCGGAAGTTGGGCGTGGCCCAACTGTAGTGGGTGCGAGCACAAGAGTTACATGGCTCGCGCGGGGCGTGACCTCTGGTTCTGATTGACAGGTGAACTCGTGCTAAACTCGTACATCGCGAAACCCCCTCCGAGTTCAACTCGGGAACATGGCGGCGGCAGCAGCAGCCTGTTTCATTGCATCCAGCAGCAGCAAGCGTCAGTGTGAGCGTCTGGACCCGTTCACCTACATGACCGACGGGGAGTTTCAGCGTCATTTTCGCCTGTCGAAGACATCAGTGCGCTGGCTGTGTGACGAGCTAGGCAAAGACTCTCGTCTGAGGAGACAGCGTGGCGGGCTTCATTCGCTCACCGTCGTAGAGCAAGTCATCTGTGCCCTCCGTTTCTATGGGACTGGGAGTTTTCAGGGAAGCGTCGGCGCCGAGCGTTACATTGGACGTCATCAAGGGTGCGATCTTGTACGCGTTCCAAAATAGAACGGAGGCGGTCCGTTCTATCGAGCCGCACACAGTTGGTCAGTTTGAACGGTGAAGAACGCCATGACGTCAATTGTGAAGTGATATCTGCTGTCAATCATTTCGTCTTGTCTGCTATCGGACGAACGCAATGGAACGGACCGCCAATTTCGCGACGGAAAGAACGGACCGCCTCCGTTCGAGTTTGGAACGCGTACAAGATCGCACCCCAAACTACTGTTAGCCACTGTGGCACAGATGTGTCTGACGCGCTTATCGATGCGGCAGTGCGTAAGTGGTGGCTAGCTTTCCAGAATACTGCGGCTGAGAGGGCATATATAAAAGAATGCTTCCTACTTCGTGGGAACATTACGAACGTAGTCGGGTGTGTCGACGGAACGTACGTAGGAATTAAGGCGCCTTCAATGTCAGCCTTACTGTGATAACATTGAAGCAGTGTTTAGACACGCCACATTGCCATGTTAGTCACTTCTGTGTAGCTGACTTAAATTTTGTGTTAGCGACATCTCACATGGGGCTGCTTATGATGCTGACTTTTTCGCTGGTTGATGACTTTTTGCCGATTGTTCTACTTGTCTGTCAGGGTGCCTTCCAAATGGCTCGCTTTCTTGGGAAAGAGGTTAATTAAGTATAAATAGAGAAATGGATATCACAAATTGTGTGAAGTAACCTATGAATCCTAATCTCATAAAGAAATTGGGTTTCTTCATTGGTGAAGTTACTTGGGTGAGGGTTGCAGCGGTGGCGTAGAAGTAGAACACCCGCCTCGCGTGCAAGAGGTCCTTGGTTCGAATCCCGGTGCCGGCAATTTTACACCAGATTAAAAAAAAAGAAGAAAAAAATCCGCGTGTTGATAAAATTGCATAAAGAGGCCTGGAGTGTGGCCTGATCCCGGTGACCAGAACCGGTAACGCACTCCCTCACCAGAGCAGGATTGGCCACCCTGGTGCAGTACTTGGCCACAACCTCCTATATGAACAACACAATCAAACCCCGGCCCTCAGTCCCCAGCAGCTGCGAAGCAACTGACCACGGCGGCGGTCAGACCTGCGACGCTGCAGAGGGTGCTAAGAATCACTGGCTCCGGACAGGCCGCCATTGGAATATGAACCTGGCAACGTTTAACGCTAGAACCTTATCTAGTGAGGCGAGTCTAGCAGTGCTATTGGAGGAATTAGAGGGCAGTAAATGGGATATAATAGGGCTCAGCGAAGTTAGGAGGCCAAAAGAAGCATATACAGTGCTAAAAAGCGGGCACGTCCTGTGCTACCGGGGCTTAGAAGAGAGAAGGGAACTAGGCGTCGGATTCCTGATTAATAAGAATATAGCCGGTAACATACAGGAATTCTATAGCATTAACGAGAGGGTGGCAGGTCTTGTTGTGAAACTTAATAAGAGGTACAAAATGAAGATTGTACAGGTCTACGCCCCTACATCCAGTCATGGTGACCAGGAAGTCGAAAGCTTCTATGAAGACGTGGAATCGGCGATGGGTAGAGTGAAAACTAAATACACTATACTAATGGGTGACTTTAATGCCAAGGTAGGCAAAAAGCAGGCTGGAGACAAGGCAGTGGGGGAATATGGCATAGGCACTAGGAATATCAGGGGGGAGTTATTGGTAGAGTTTGCGGAACAGAACAATATGAGGATAATGAATACCTTCTTCCGCAAACGGGATAGCCGAAAGTGGACGTGGAGGAGCCCGAATGGTGAGACTAGAAATGAAATACACTTCATACTCTGCGCTAACCCTGGCATCATAAAAGATGTGGACGTGCTCGGCAAGGTGCGCTGCAGTGACCACAGGATGGTAACAACTCGAATTAGCCTAGACCTGAGAAGGGAACGGAAGAAACTGGTACATAAGAAGCCGATCAATAAGTTAGCGGTAAGAGGGAAAATAGAGCAATTCCAGATCAAGCTACAGAACAGGTATTCGGCTTTAACTCAGGAAGAGGACCTTAGTGTTGAAGCAATGAACGACAGTCATGTGGACATCATTAAGGAGTGTGCAATGGAAGTCGGTGGTAACTCCGTTAGGCAGGATACCAGTAAACTATCGCAGGAGACGAAAGATCTGATCAAGAAACGCCAATGTATGAAAGCCTCTAACCCTATAGCTAGAATAGAACTGGCAGAACTTTCGAAGTTAATCAACAAGCGTAAGACAGCTGACATAAGGAAGTATAATATGGATAGAATTGAACATGCTCTCAGGAACGGAGGAAGCCTAAAAACAGTGAAGAAGAAACTAGGAATTGGCAAGAATCAGATGTATGCGTTAAGAGACAAAGCCGGCAATATCATTACTAATGTGGATGAGATAGTACAAGTGGCTGAGGAGTTCTATAGAGACTTGTGCAGTACCAGTGCCACCCACGACGATAATTGAAGAGAAAATAGTCTAGAGGAATTCGAAATCCCACAGGTAACGCCGGAAGAAGTAAAGAAAGCCTTGGGAGATATGCCAAGGGGGAAGGCAGCTGGGGAGGATCAGGTAACAGCAGATTTGTTGAAGGATGGTGGGCAGATTGTTCTAGAGAAGCTGGCCACCCTGTATACGCAATGCCTCATGACTTCGACCGTACCCGAATCTTGGAAAAATGCTAACATAATCCTAATCCATAAGAAAGGGGACGCCAAAGACTTGAAAAATTACAGACCAATCAGCTTACTGTCCGTTGCCTACAAACTATTTACTAAGGTAATCGCAAATAGAATCAGGAACACCTTAGACTTCTGTCAAGCAAAGGACCAGGCAGGATTCCGTAAAGGCTACTCAACAATAAATCATATTCACACTATCAATCAGGTGATAGAGAAATGTGCGGAATATAACCAACCCTTATATATAGCTTTCATTGATTACGAGAAAGCATTTGATTCTGTTGAAACCTCAGCAGTCATGGAGGCATTACGGAATCAGGGTGTAGACGAGCCATATGTAAAAATACTGAAAAATATCTACAGCGGCTCCACAGCCACCATAGTCCTCCATAAAGAAAGCAACAAAATCCCAATAAAGAAAGGCGTCAGGCAGGGAGATACAATCTCTCCAATGCTCTTCACAGCGTGTTTACAGGAGGTATTCAGAGACCTGGATTGGGAAGAAATGGGGATAAAAGTTAATGGAGAATACCTTAGTAACTTGCGATTCGCTGATGATATTGCATTGCTTAGTAACTAAGGGGACCAACTGCAATGCATGCTCACTGACCTGGAGAGGCAAAGCAGAAGAGTGGGTCTAAAAATTAATCTGCAGAAAACTAAAGTAATGTTTAACAGTCTCGGAAGAGAACAGCAGTTTACAATAGGCAGCGAGGCACTGGAAGTCGTAAGAGAATACATCTACTTAGGGCAGGTAGTGACTGCGGATCCGGATCATGAGACAGAAATAATCAGAAGAATAAGAATGGGCTGGGGTACGTTTGGCAGGCATTCTCAGATCATGAACAGCAGGTTGCCATTATCCCTCAAGAGAAAAGTATATAATAGCTGTGTCTTACCAGTACTCACCTACGGGGCAGAAACCTGGAGGCTTACGAAAAGGGTTCTACTCAAATTGAGGACGACGCAACGAGCTATGGAAAGAAGAATGATAGGTGTAACGTTAAGGGATAAGAAAAGAGCAGATTGGGTGAGGGAACAAACGCGAGTTAATGACATCTTAGTTGAAATCAAGAAAAAGAAATGGGCATGGGCAGGACATGTAATGAGGAGGGAAGATAACCGATGGTCATTAAGGGTTACGGACTGGATTCCAAGGGAAGGGAAGCGTAGCAGGGGACGGCAGAAAGTTAGGTGGGCGAATGAGATTAAGAAGTTTGCAGGGACGGCATGGCCACAATTAGTACATGACCGGGGTTGTTGGAGAAATATGGGACAGGCCTTTGCCCTGCAGTGGGCGTAACCAGGCTGATGATGATGATGAAGTTACTTACTATGCAGAATGCTGAATTTTGGTCATGCGTAATCTATCGGCCGTACTATGAAACAGCAAGGTATTGCACAGTTTGTTTCAGCGGGAGATGTGGATGTTGCGCCAAGCCGGTTGTGCCTATGCATTTGTGGCGAAATGAAAATGCATTGAGAATCTTAGTGTGTTGGCTTGCATGAAGAACATACTTCAGATTGCTTGCTCTGTTTACTGTCGATGCATGTGCCAGAGGTTCAGTGTATCTTCTTTTTTTTGGGGTGGGGGCGGCGTTATTCTGGATGGATAAATTGTATATTTTCGTCTCATAATGGGGCTCTAATTCTTAAGTAGAACAATGCACATCCAATGCTCTGCAGAACTCTCTGTACGTGAAAATGTCATGAACCACCAAGGCAAAATTACATATCGGGAGAAATGTGGTGCAGATGCCAATGAAAAGTGGGTCGTTAACCCGCCATGATAAAAATAAAGATTGCAGAGTGAAAAGACCTTTTTTACAGCTTTAGAACAATGATTACACAAAACGTGATATGCTCAAACGAGAAACACTTGCTGCAATGCCAAAGTAGGATGAGCAGCATGCAGCATATATTGGCATTGGACATGTCTCGTAACCGTTATTTTTATTGTAAGCCCTCACTGTGACACCTTTCCCTCCGGCACTCCCAAGACTGAAACGTGGCACTGTCTTTCCATTGGTGTCATGATGATAATGGTAACGGCAGCAGCAAGGCTGGTTAATGCTTGCCCCTTTGATTCCTGTGAGTTTAGTGGTAAAGAATATGGCACGTGCATACATACACCTGTGCTGCAAAATTTAACAATTGTGATTTTTTGGAGAGCTAATTTTTGTTGGGAAATTTCAAAGATGTGCACCATTGTGGCCTAGTAACTAGAGCCTTGGTGAGGTTGAAGACTGGGTGTATTGGTATAGAAGCTTGAAGTTTAATTGCACAACAATTCAACGGGACACAATAGAAATACACACAGCAGAATGCTCTGCTGTGTGTGTCACTCTTCTTTGTGTGCCGTTGAATTGTTGCGCGATCCAACTTCAAATAGAGCATTGGGCTTCTTTGGTGCAGGACCAAGGAAGCGTGAGCTATTCGACAACACGCCAGTGCCTTGCCACACAATTATGGAAGTCGGAAGGTTTGCAAACAAAGCTTTGCTTTCAAATCCACCTGCTCACGTAATACAAGCACTGATTGAAAGAACCATCATACAAAAGTAATGGTGAAATCAATCGCCTGTGAAAAGTGTAATTTGTATATTGACACTGTTGACATAATAGGTGCCATACCAGCCTCAAAATTGTACTGGACAGAGCAGTTTGTTTCCTATGTGAAGCACAACCTCCCATTACATGCTGTGCAGATAACCAAGCTCAGTTTGTTTTGACGTGCTACACAACATTCACTGTAATCTGTTTTTGATTCTAAAGAATTGCCAAACACCACCTCTTTTTTAAGGACATCATGGGAATATTTGGCGAGACCTTTTTACAGCCCCTCATAATGGAAATGTGGCTAGGCTGCTTTGCTTGGATGCCTTCATAGATTTCTGCTCCTGATCATTGTGAGCTATCAAGTTGCAGAAGTCTATGCAACTGGTGCAAGGCATTACGTGTTTCTATAGTCGGATACAACTTTAGGAGGCTGCGGAATCTGCACTTTAAGGCAGGTGAACACAAGCCTGCACCAATGGGCACGCACTCTAGACTGACATCGTGCCGCCGGACAGACGAATACCTGCTCGTTTGAGAGGGACTATTTCTTTAGATGTAGAGGCAGTCGGCTGCTGCACTTTGGTCATCTGGGCGGGGCCTCTCCTGTCTTCTGAAGTTTTATCCGACTGTAAAGGATGCTGCTTTTCATGCAACACAAAAGCGCAAAGTGTACAATCATTTGGCCTGTGAAATGGATACATCAGAAGTGTGCTATGCAAGGGCTTAAGATGTCTGAAATACAGTACATGCAATTATAAGACAGTGTTAAAGAATATATGGTATCGAACATGCATGTAATGACACATTTGAATCGGGGAGTGTTGCAGTCATATGCACAGTCTATAGGTGATAGCATTATTAAGCTCCTGCTGTTTCCTGTCTTCATTGTGAATTACACACACCGTTCATCTTGTGGCTAATCAACACGCACTGTATTTTTGCACATAAAAAGAACAAACAGCACAATGACGTGTATGCTGCATTAGTGTATTTTTTATTTACATGGTCCAAGAGTGGCACAGGTTGTCTTACGTTTGTGCCTATGTTAAAGGGACACCAAGTGCATGTTACAAGTCACCTAATATGCACAGCACAATGTTTACTGCAATAATTTTATTCATGTTCTTGAATAATAAATAACATATTAAACTGAAAGCTCCTTTATAAGGTGCCTTTTGTGGGCTCGACAGGAGAGAAGTGAGGGCACCGATACTACTGTTGCAGAGCAGCCCTCTGGACCTCTGCCACACTCTCAAGAGCACGTTCCTGGTGCTCGCCTACTGCCACCAGGCGGTTGAGTGCCTCCAGCAGCAGAATTTTTCGCTGCAAAAAAGTGTATTGGAGTGAATCAGCCGCATACAAACCATTATTTACAAAGAAAAATGCTCGTTGCTCTATTAGTACTAAGTGCCCTTAACTGTGGAAGCCTTTAGTGTAACATGCATAATAAAACAATATGTCGGGACAACGTTGCTTTATATTTCATAACTGGCGTTTTCTTTTTCAGAGCCAAATGTTATGTTGATTAGTGTGCCAGCAGCTGAGGTGGCCCCGCACCTTCACGAGTTTCTACTTTCAGCACCACAAACCTATTTTTTTTAGCTGCAAAAGAGATGCCTCACCCTTCAATCCCGTCTTATACGAGCTGATTGCATCCTATGCCTACAGACATCATATTTTTGTCCCGTTATGCAATTTTCTACCACCCTCAGCTGTAGTTCTCCTTGACATCCATTCTATCACGCCTATGTAGTCACCTGTTGTGAATTGGCAACAAGTGATCGAATACGTGCATGGCCTGCCTGCCGATTCCTTTTTTTTTTCTTAATCTCAACTAGCATATCAGTTGCCACGGTTTCCTATTCCACTGTCTTCCGGCCTTAATGCTATCTCCAAAAATTTTTGTTACTTCGCTTTCTGCACAGTCCTTGACATCTCAAGTTTCTTTGTTAACCTCCAGGTTAATGTCCCATATTGCATAACCGGTAGAATGCAATGATTCTAAACTTTTTTCAAGGATATCGGTAACGTGGTGATCACGATTCGGTAATGCCTTCCATGTGCTGTTCAACCCATGAATTTTTTGTATAAGTTTCCTGCTTTATATCAGTACCTGCTATTGATATTTCACCTGGATAAAGATACTCTTCCATAAATTTTGCGGGCTTAATGTCACTCATGAATTTCTGTTATCTCACTAAGTCAGTGAAGATTATCTTCATCTCTTCCATATTTTCGCGGGCACACTTGCATGTAAAAGCAGGAACACTCATTGGCTCTCACTGCCTTCTTTAAACTGCTGGACATTCAGTTCGATACTACGAAAGTGACTTAATCCGTGCACTCTTATTATGCTAAATATGAAACAGTAAAAATATACTTATCTGCAGTTTTTCGATGTCTCCTTCACTGTGTTGGTAGCGAGATCCATCGTCGGTACCACCTGCTTGTCGCATCGTAGCTATATAGGATGTCTTCCTTTTGCACACACTATGTAATATGCGTGACGCTCGCAGTCACGCAGCGTGGAGGAACTCGGCGCACTCGTAGAAGCAGCATCGGACAGGTGGTTTGTTCAGCACTGCGTCGTGAACAGTAGGTGCGCGTTGCGATCTGTAAAATCGACGAACCCATTGGCAGTCTTGCGGGGTGCACGGAAAGATTGCTGACGGAGGAACAGAACTATCCAAGAAACGGTGGTCATCGTCGAGCGTGATCACTACGTCGCGCACTGCAAGCTCGTTGTACGAGTTTGTTTACACTGGGCCTCTTCGATGTTTAGCCGCCATGCTCGCCCGGCGAATGGATCTGATGACGCCACCACAGCGTTCCCTCGTGGTATAATGCGAAGCGTACTAAATTACAAATTAGTCTAATGCACATTCAGTGTACATATTGTAAGCTTTAAAATGCTTCTAAACCACGTTAAACTAACTAATAATATTGTACTAAATGCGTTCGTTTTATAACTCGCTTGTGCATGTAATGCACTCGGTGGAACGACAAGCAAGTGAAAGATGGCACGACCATGCACCGCCGGTATGATCACATGAGCCCCAGTTTGTCGACCGCCCAGAAGGCAACGCCCAAAAAATGATAGCCAGCGAGAGTGAATCTAGATAAACTAATGAAACTGGAGGCTTGTCGAAAGATAAACTGTGTCTCGGTACCATTCGTGCTTTAATCTTGAGGTGTCGCCAGAGCTCGTGAAGATCCCGAGTTTCGCCAAACTCGGCGCATCCTGCATAGCACACCTGGTCCCGACAAGGTTACGAACAAGACTCTAAGAAACCTCGATGATGCCTCGATAACCGCTCTTACGGCATACATCAACAAATGCTGGCGAGCAGGTTGCATCCCAGAGGCGTGGAAACGCTCTAAAGCAGTCCTGATACCGAAGCCAGGCAAGCCTTCCAGCCTCGATCACTCGCGGCCCACTTCCCTCACATCCTGCGTTGGCAAGGTGATGGAGCACGCGTTCCTCTCCCGCATCAACCACCACCTCGAGGACACTGGAGCCTACCCACCCACTATGGTGGGCTTCCGGTCACACCTCTCCACTCAAGACGTCATGCTCCAGCTCTACCACCAGATTATCAATGACCCAACTAGTGGCAACCGGGCCATCCTCGGCCTAGATTTGGAAAAGGCATTTGACAATGTAGCACATGCAGCAATCGTGAACCGCATAAACAAGCTCAACTTGGGTGAGCGAAGCTACAACTACGTCAGAGACTTCCTGTCGCGCCGCACAGTCACCCTCGCGGTCGGCAGCATGACATCCGACGAACATACACTAGGAAGCACCGGCACTCCTCAAGGATCGGTCATATCCCCGCTCCTTTTCAACCTCGTGATGCTGGGTCTCCCGGCCTACCTCGACGAGATCGATGGCCCCCATCACGCCTTGTAGGCAGATGACATCACCCTCTGGGTCAACAAGGGCAGTGACGGTCACATAGAATGCACCTTACAAGCAGCGGTCTCTGCAGTCGAAACCTACCTCCAAGACACAGGTCTCCGACTATCTCCACTGAAATCAGAGCTGCTCGTCTACCGCTCGCGCCGCCGGCCCAAGCCTACAGTCGAATCGCGCCAATCTGACGACATAATCCTCTATACGCAAGACGGCTCCTTCATTCCCCCAGTCCCGAAGATGCGCATCCTAGGCATGCATATAACAGCCAACGGGTCAAACATAGAAGCGATTCGCAAAATCGAAGGCAAGGTTACAGCGGCTACCCGCCTGATCAAACGCATTACAAACAAGCACACGGGCATGAAGGAGGACAGTGTCATGCGCCTCATACACTCTTTCGCAATCAGTCACATCACTTATGTGGCTGCCTTCCACAACTGGAATGTCACTGAAAGGGAGAAAATCAACACCCTTATACGCAAGACTTACAATATCGCCCTTGGCCTACCGGAGTCCACAAGTACTGCTCGTCTGCTACAGCTGCGGGTATACAACACGCTTGAGGAAATTGTGGATGCGCAAAGAACCTCTCAACTCGAACGCATGTCTCTGACAGCCACGGGCCGCTACATCCTGCAGAAACTCGGCTTCGACTACCACGTCCAACACGGTCAGAAAAAGGTCATTCCACCTGACCTCAGCGACACGCTGACTGTCGCGCCTATACCTCGAAACATGCACCCCGAATTTAATCGGGGCCGACGCCAGGCCCGTGCCAAGGCACTGCTGCGATCCTTGGGTGGAAAGAGGACTACGGGCTTTGTAGACGCCGCAGAATACACACGAGAACACCGGTTCACGGCGGTAGTCGTAGACGTTAGCTCCCGGCTTACGCACGCGTGTAGTGTCGCAAAAGAATACCCCGAAACAGCAGAAGAGGTAGCAATTGCGCTTGCGCTTACCGACCCCCTCTGCGAGGTAGTTTTTAGCGACTCACAATCCGCAGTTCGCAACTACGCGCGGGGGCGCATTTCCTCCGAAGCTCTCCAGATTCTAAGGAAAGCTGGTCGACAGCACTTCGATAACACCGCTATCATATGGTTTCCAGCGCACGTCGCCACCCCCACCGATGAGGGCCTCATTAACTTGAAGGAGGTATAGCACACCGCTCTGCGCGAGAACTGACCCGCCGCGCAGAATCGGAGACTGCCTCTTCGAGTTCGGAACTGCTGGCTCAAAACACGCGAGAACGCCTGGTCAGGTACAATGACATCACCAAGCACTACCAGCTAGGCAGGCGGTTGTTGCCCCCACCTCACCCCATGCTGAAACGTCGCCAGGCAGTCATCTGGCGACAATTGCAAACACAAACCTTCCCCAGTCCGGTGCGATTGCAGCACATTTTCCCCGCGCAATACCCGACTGCTCTTTGCAAATTATGTCAGGAGACTAGAGCGACGCTGTCACACATGTTGTGGGAGTGTCTGGTTACATCAGCTACAATGGCAGTAGCTCCGGAGGCTCTTGCGTCGAAGTGGGCCGCCGCTCTGCGCAGCTCCAACCTCAAGACACAAGAGTGGTCTGTCCAGCAAGCCCGAGAGGCGGCGACGAGGCAAGGCCTCGAAGTCCCCTCATGGGAGACCTGAGCCCGGGTCGTCAAATTTGCCGGATTCAGAATAAAGTTGTTTCCATCCATCCATTGTCTACTTTCCTGCGCTGGCTCAGCCCAGATCGGTCCTGTCCAAATTCTCTCCACTTGAGCTTGCTTCTCGCCTCTTCTCTGCTAATCAGATAAAAAAAAACTGTCCAATGTAGGCAACGCTATTCGCCTTGAAAGGACAAGAAAGCGACATCCTATCAACTAGAAGCGCGTTTATCGGGCTTTTCAGACGACGCTGTTGCTTGCCGCCTGGTGCTTGCATCAGTGTTCCATCTACGCACGTCAGGAGATTGGAATAACGTCAGGAATTGGATTGCACATTTGACGTCGGGAGGCTGGAATAAAAACAGATTGGAATAATCTGACTTTATATAGAGCCCTAGGTATGCTTTTCATTCTAGCATTTTTGTGTACATCGACTTAATCCTTTTTATTTTCCTTAAAACTTCTCTATCTATCTTTACCGCTACCTACGCCTGTAAATGAATCCGGTCGTAACAAATAAATGCCCAGCTTTTTTTCCACCAATCCTCAAAACGTCTTTTGCTTGTCTCGATTGCTGACTGGTCGATGCTTCCGTCCACATTAAATCCAGGCGCTTGTGGAAGTAGTGTACGTTATCTGCTGGCCTCACTGGGTGAATTCCTTCGCATTCCATTAGACGGCCTTTTAACGGCGCCGAGTGGAGCAGAGCGTCACCCCTCGGTCACAGAAGAGGCCACACTTGTCATGACATGGCTTCCCAGATTCGGCGACGCGCGCTGGCACGGCATTCTTTCTAAGTGGTAGCGCACAAGAACTGGCGGTGATGTGAATGTAACGCCTCTGAGGTTGGTCGGCGCGCACTGCCCAATCTCGCAGCAGATGTTTTCTATGAAGTGCATTGAACACTTTTGTCGAGAGCCGACGTTGTGATCCAATTCCTTTCTTTCTGCCATCAGGTTCAAAGGGAATTCTAAATCATCATCATCACCACCATCATGATCATCATTGCCATTATCATCGTCACTATTGAGTCGAGCGGTCAACATACTTTATCTCATCTGAAATGGCTTTCCCCTCCCCTTAAGCCATAGAGCACCTGACTGTAATTAAAGATTTCAGACTGACTGAGCAACTAACTGATTGACTGTTGAGTGAACGAAAGTTAACATACGTGGGTTTGTTTCCTTTCACTGTGAAGCACGACAAGGTTTTCTTGTTTATACCTTTTGAATGTTCTTCAGGAAAGTACAGTTACAAACGTCGTTAATCTTCCACAGCGACCCCCACACAAGGTGCTCTGAAGGTACTTCACATTACTATTCTGAGCTCATATACCGAACGGTTCACTTACGCGCTACAACTCAAATCAAAATTCATTCCTGATACAACCGACCAACATATGCGCCAGCAGTGTGCTCATAATGCACGCACTGATCTTTACTAAACGCTAACACAAACGAGAATAAAATGTGCCCAACAGACTTTGAGCAAGAACTTGTCGAATTCGCTGAACAGGTCATGTAACGATGGGGGAGCTTTCCTTGCTTTTTCGATCTGTCTTTCAGCATATTCGGAGTTAAATTTCACTGTGCATCTGCATCGCATCATTTAAATTTCACTATAGCATCATTAATGCCTTCGATCCTTCTGAGACCACAGCCGTGGCCAAGTCGGGGCTTGGTCCGCTTCAACTGCGGAAAGCGTTTCGTTTGACGCCCACTACCAGGAACCTACCGGAGCACAAAACGGGATCAAGCGTCCGCTCGCCCGAAAGAAGACAGCCAGTTGCCAGGCGCCCGGCTGTGCTCGCCCAGGAGAGGATTCACTGGCTCCGCTGCCCCATTTTGGGGATTAGTTTCGAACAACCATGCAGCCTGCAAAGGTCGTATCACTACGCATGTGGCTCACACGGCACTCCTGCACCAGCGCACGCTGCTGCAAACTGCTTTGAAGTCGAACGCACAGCCAGTTGAAGCGCTCACTGCAGCGCTGGGCTGCGCCACATCTCGACCGACCGAAAGCAGCGTTCACTAAATGAAAAGAAGGTTTGTGCCTCTCCCACGATGGTCCCTCCACGTGTGGCATACCATTGCACCTATTAGGTGGGAATGGCCTCTTGTTGGGGACAAACAGGAACGTTCCAGGCGCTGACGTCCGATAATGGAATAGCTGGCTGGGTGCGCGCTTCAATTTTATTGGTAGGTACCCGTCGACAGCTCTAGTTGGCCTACCACAGCCGCGGCAGATACTCTTTCAACAAGGCCGTGTGTGATTGGACAATGGGCTCCTAGAGACCCCGCACTTAATCGCTATAGAGACGACGCACCTAATTGCACATCATCTCTTTCGAGATACGAGCCCCCACAAGCAGCCAAGCACCAGGTCTGAGAGCATCTCTACCCGTTAGAAAGACCGGTGGCTTTCCGGCGGCACCACGATTTGAGTCCGGTACCGCTCGCATACGAAATGGGTGCTCTACCACTAGGCTATCACTGCGGTTGGCACAAGTGAGACTGGCGGTCCCACATCCCAACAACTTCCCATCATATGGGTTGTCCTACCAAGCATCTGGAACTCCCGTAGCTGCGGAGCACTAGGCCGGGGGCGCGCTCGTAGTATAAAGAGCAGGGCGAAAAGAACAAGACAGAAGAAGAACACAAACGACAGGACAGGCACCAGTCCTGTCGTTTGTGTTCTTCTGTCCTGTTTTTTGCGCCCTGCTCTTTACCCATTCAAGCATGAACCAACTAGCCCAAGCAAGAGTTTTACATGTAGTACCTATTTTACTGGCATGCCTACCCAGCGGTTGCACCTGTCTGCTCCCACAGCAGCGGCGGATGCTCAACCAAAGCTGTGGTTGGGAAAAGGGACCGTCCAGAATTTATATAGAGCTCCCTATAGCTATACGTTGGGCTCGCATCCCGGTGCCGCAGGAAAACCAGTGGTCTTTCTGAGCGCTATAGAGATGTACCATGACCTGGTGTTCGGTTGTCTATATGGGGTTTCATCTCGAAGAGGGGACACTAGGCGGAAGAGAAAGTGATCTTCCGAAGCTGGAGGGTAATTACATATATTAGCATTAGCGTGACCAAGCTATTTAGTCATGCTAGAAGAATGAACCCCCCAGACAGACCATATTTGTTAAACATTTACTTAAGTTTCCCGCCATGAATACTGCATGTTCGATGTAAAATTCCAGATATTGATCCCGCTTTGGTTCAAATAATTATTGGACCTTTAGTGTGTGCAAAGGCACATTCTTGTAAGGTCGCACGCGTGATCGAGATTTATTGGTCTCTGAACGAGAACGCTTATGCCTGCAGATGCATCCAGAGTTAGCAGCATGTCATGCCCCGTGGTAGACGCATTATTCCTGCTCATCGCTTTGGTTAGCCACTTGATATCGTACGCACGATGGTCATTTCTGATTCCTAAATATGCAAACGTCATTTGAAGGTGCTCCCGCCAGCTAGGGAAGATAGTAATTGACTCCAAGTGGGTGTCAGGCCTGCCCTGTGCTGCGCGCGCAAATTATAACCTATACTAGAAATGTCGAAGAAGAATATAAAATCATCTTTGCTTCCTCATTGACTTCAGGTGACTGATAACATAAAGAATATCATAACTCTTTTCGGACGAACAAACCGTTCAACAATACAGAATTGACGCTCCTACGCAAAAGGAGGACGCTATGATAGGCGCCCGCAACAAAAGGAAAAACAGAATGCGATCGTAAAGGGAAGATCACCATATAGAGCTATGGGTGTCTTTGTATAAACACAGAACAGAAGGTTTGAAGATGAGCAATGACAATTTCTCGCGTCGAATACGTAGACTTCACATAAAAACCCCTGTGTACTTCCAGCATCTTCACCTGATGATTTATTCCTTCGAATTTACTGCGGAAGATATATATATGCCGTATTGATTCGCGATCCACAAGGTGGAGAAGAATTTTCCTTCAACTACGCAGCATTATTTCTGAGAAATCCTCGTGGGTTTCCTTTGTAGTTCTGTGTTACAACGGGTGGATGTCAATTTTCCTTTCACGAACCTTACTCCACCTTGCGGAATCCCGCAGAACTGATTTGCCATATTCATTGTCCTTGTGCTTCGAGTAATCGATTAATTCGCCCTCGCACTCCGATCTGCTAGCCTCCGGGTTAGTTCAGATTGTAGAGCGACCGCTCCGCAAAGGCGCTGGTCCCATGTTTGTATCCTAGATCAGGACGGATTTTTCTTAAAATACGAAGCTTTGTTTCTGAGAAACTCGTGTGAGTTTCCTTTGTAGCTTCGTGCTACATACGGGTGTATGTCAATTAGTTTTCATGCTGACCAGTTTATTCATACATCTCCTTTGAATCCCATCGCATCTGGATGGTGAACACTCCCTAAGATTATCGCTGGGTCGATGTTTTGGCTTTACACTGCGATGTACCGAGTCGCTTCTGTTCTTTTTTTCAGCACACACATGCGCCATCCTGTAGCGTGTATTATTGTTCTGGTGTGTTTTTCTTCTCGGGCAGCCAGCTCGGGCCTAAAGTAGCAAGACGCTCCCCTTTTTGTTGTAGTGAAGACTCTCCCTTATACTTGTTCAAGAGAAGCTTGTATTGGCCCACATGTGTCGTTGTCGTGGTCACGCAAAAAACCCAGTTGCTCCCAGGGCAGAGCAGCTGCGGCAAAGGACGCCTTGATGACTTGACAGCGGCGCAGGAGTCATTAGCAAGGATTCCAACTGCACATGCGCGCGCTCACACCACGCGCGCCGCCAATCAGGGCCGTTGCGCTTCAGCCGGGAAGGGAAAGGGCAGCAAAGATTTTCGCGCGCGCTGCCAACACCTCCTAGTTGGCGCTGCGCCGGCTTCGTTTTCGTTCGCTTAATTCTCCGAAAACGGATGGGACAGCCACGCATTGTGCGTTCCCCCGAGGAACCGGCAGTGTTCGATGAACGGTGGCGAGAACTCGCCCGTGAAAGGGCTCGCCGTCGGGGCGCCAATCCAGCTGTTAGAGTCGCTCGAGCCCAGGCAATCCGACAGCAACGAGACGAAGATTCCAAGCTGAGTGAGCGGGAGTCCGAAGCAATACGGTACCATCACCTGTGGGTTACATAACCATGACGAATGTTAGGCGCACGCAGGACAAGCTTCGGTTACTCCCATTTTCCGGTAAGGGAAGGGCTGGTATTTTTATTGCTGTTTTTATAAATTACCATGGTCTTTTTTTTTTGTTTCCATCCTTTGTATCCAATTTGCCGACTATGTTTTTTTTCTTTCTTTTTTATGACTCGTGCTGTCAGTATGACTTTAATTTGTTTGCCAACTTCCCTGACCTCTTCTTCCATTCCGTGTCCCTGCTGTTGAATACAGCATTTGTGCACTTTAGCCTGCCATTTCATTTCTTCCATTTTCCGCAGCCTTTCTTCAAAACTAATCTTGCTCTGCGATTCTGTGACTTCAAAAAAAAAAAAGCCCAACCCATGTCACCCTGTACTGTAGCATTTGTGATTTTACTAGCAGGCAGGAGTGCTAGTGGCGATAGCTTACGAAGGCGCGTTGAACAAAGGAGCGGATGGCAAGGAGGTTATATGCCTAGGCTTCTGGGGTGGAAGTAACTCTTTAAAAGTGAAGCTGGTAGCCGCCGTCTTGCTAGAGACAAGACTACCGAGCCATCGTGGCCACCGTAGCACTGAAGGCGCTCGTCGTGCTTATGATTGTACACAGTCGAAACAGTCTCTGACTAATCGCGGCATGCTCTCCGAGGCTATTATAACGTCTTAGTACGTCATGGTGGCACCAATAACGTAGACTCCTCCGGTATAACGTTCCGGCTTTAAGATAGGCTCTCGTTTGCTCCCGACCGGATGTTGCACTTACGTTTGTTGCACTTACGTTTGGAACAGTTAGGAAGGTGCTTGTACGTACACGTATCAAATTTATCCGTCAAGTAGGCACTTGCACGTCACTGTATGTGGTATTATGTAGCGCAGGTGGTTCAGGTTGTGACCTGCGGTGTGCGTTTTCCACGACCTTCTCTATTTGGATTGCAGGTATGATGCGATGCGTGTGTTTTTATTAGGGAAACGAGCGAGACGCGTGCACGAGAAAGACGAGCGCTCAATTGATGACAAGAAAAGGAGAGGGTTTACAAGAGCAGCATTATCCAGCCAGAAATCTCAGGTGAATAAGGATGAATTGAAATTAAAATCCAGTTCATTTCTTCTCCTGTGTACGCGTCTGCACATCTCACTGGCTTCCTGTGCGTTCACAAATAAGCACAAACTCGGCCAGGAAAGCATTGCATTATATTTAGCTCAGAACGAAAGAGCGGTTGTGCTCAGCTCGAATTACAAGATTGCAGAGTGCTATATAATGTTTGCGATACACCACGTCATGCAGAAATGTGATCGATCGCATTGTGAAGAGCGGTAACATAGCTTTCGAGACATGTATTATTTAAAGATCAATTGACACAGAATATAGGTTCGAAACTGAGCTTGCACTGAACCACTATGCAGTTTGGAAAGTTCAAGTGTCACCGAAAAGTGTTTTCTGCTGTTCATGCATATGTGTATGCACTGATGACTAACATGCTTATGTTGTGAATACTTCCAGCTATAGCTGGAAGGCCAGTGAAATCCTTATGTTACCTTAACAAACAAGCTCGACGCGATTGATGAGTGGCATAGATTTCTTTAGGTTTGTGTGTGTGGGAAAACTTTAATTGTTTAGGTGCACATAAATTATTAGAGAACATCCACAGTGAAGTTCGATGACGCAGCCTCTAAATTCAGCAAATAAATACCGTGTGTTTCAGGATGATAAAGGCATGATTTGCAGTGCCTTTCTTGACAAATCCAGCTTGGCAGCTTTGTGCCAAAATTAAGGAGCTCTTAATAGAGTATTGCGAATAAAATAAGGTATCTTGTGAGGGCCTTTCTTGGAACTACTGGGAGCACATAAATATTACTAAGTGCTGTTACTACGCATCTGCACAGCCATGTACCAGCACTCAAGCGAGATACAACAAACCAATAAATGAAGACGGTGCCCGCTCCGTATAGTCAGAAGTTGCTGGTGGTAACTGCATCAGGTCTTTACAAAAGGTGGCTGAATATGTTTCTCGCCAAGCAGCGTGTAATCAGTGGTGAATATTACGCAGTCACATCACACGAGAGACTGCTCGTAATTTAACACAGTGAAGAAGTGCGCTTTGGCGGAGCGTTCCGCCGGTTGCTTTTCACGAAGCCTCCGGCAACAGTTGGATGCAGAATTTTCTTTTTCGACAGCAGCACAGCATTGCGAGCTGATATACATTTTAAAGATACTTAGACTCACGTTTTTTGTTGCACAACTACGAATGCAACCGAATATTGGACGTGTTTCGCGGCTGCCTATGCTGGGGACGCGCCCTCTTTTTTCCTCTAGCAACATGGCCGCCGCGGCTTCACTCGCTCCTGTAGGTGGCCGCGGGACTGCCACTCCAGAAATTCTATATACCCTCCTTAGTGTATGGCATGACCAGAGTTGCCAGATGCTGCCGAGCAAATAAGCAAATAACCACCCCAAAACAAGCCCGAAAAAAGCGGCGCGACTTTTGCTAAGAAGCCCAAAAGAAGCGGACGATAACAAATTTTCTCATTCTTGCAAATCTTTTAATTATAGTATTTAAAAATCGTACAAATACGAAGGGAAGGAAAACAAATCACTTTAATTATTTTGAACAGCAGCAATATCAGCAAGAATGAGCGAAAACACTCATGCACTTTTTAACATTGTCCCCAGTGTAGTCTGCACCCTGTTCATTGCGCGTTTGCCAGTACATGAATGAAGTTACTTGTTGACTCCACCAATCAATGTTTGATTTCACGGTTCAACTACATACAGTAATCGTCGGATGTGTTCAACACATCAGGAAACCCCTCCGCGTCCACTTCGGAACCATACATGTTTTTAGAGTTGAGTAGCTGCAACATTTTTAATGTCGGTTGAAAGTCCCGGCAGCAAAGACCTCGAAACTTTAGGCCATAACGTACGTGCAGGATGCCGCTCAACATAGGATTCTTCATTATGTTTCGGTGGTGCGACTTCACCAGCTTCATGTGCGAGAGCACGCGCTCGACATCGGCATTGCTAAGAGACATGGCCAACAACGACGGAGCGAACTCTGCTATTTCCTTGAAACAACTTTCGCCGCTTGCATCCTTGAAATCTAGCACTTCTACCCAGAAAGAAGCGCCGTCCTTGTTGTTTACATTTTTCCAAGAAAGGAGGCACAGCCGTCTATACTGAGTATCCAGGAGTCCTACATCACCCTTGAACAGTTTGAGGAGAGGCACATCCTGAAGGGGCAGTTTTACCTGGCTCAGTATGTTCTCGGGCGAGAATGATTTCATGGAATTCCAAAGATGAATGTTGGGCATTAAAATAACTATATTTGCAGGAAAAGCGCGAGTAAGCCCAAAAAAACGCGACAAGCGACTGTAAAAATTTACAAGTGACTCGGTGAAAAAAGAAGCCCACATTCGCTTATATTAAGCGGAACTGGCAACCCTGGGCATGACCACCGATATCGGGTAGAGCGTGGTGCGTTCGCGCCGCATAATCTTGGGAGGTCGTGTACATGATATTCCATATTTAATTGAATGACCATAGTTATATATATCTTGTTTTCTACGCACAAATGCTTACATAATCAACGTAATCTGCGTAAGGTGCACCAGCTTCAGCGTTCGTTATTATGGCCCGTGACCTCGGTAAATCACCCACTACCATCACTGGAAGGGCGCACCGTTAAAGTGCGCGAGAAATATTCTTGGCGACAGTACCATCACCCGGCAAAGAGCGGTAGAGAATAAAAAAGCTGCAGTTTAGCCCGAAAAGCAAAGCACTGATTGCGATATAACAAAATATTAGACAACACGAAGCAAGCATCGTAGGTTCATTGGTCGTGGAAATTGCAGTGAATGCATTCGCTTAATAATTACGCTACCAAGCGTGGTGTCACGCGTGCGCGGACGAACATGAGGCGATCTCACACGAAACATGCTTTCACCGCATCAGGCTCAATGTGGCCTACACGAACTACTTCGAGTATTAGATTCCACTAGCGGACTCGCCAATGTGCTCTGAATGTGACGCCCCTGAAGGCCTAGAGCATGTTCTGTGCGATTCCTGCCACTACTCTTCAGAGAGACTGTGATTGAAGGCGGCGCTACACCTGCAATTTGGCTCGAGCCTGGAGCTGTACCGCATTCTCGGTCCGTGGCAAAAGACCGCCTGCGCAGGCGGTGCTGGCGGTGCGCACGTGGTACTGTATATGTCCTTGAAGGCCACAAGCCTTAACGAAGCTGTAAATATATCTATAGTGTATATGTGCGTGTGACTATATGTGCTGTTTAAGTATTTATCAGTCCATATATCATAATCATCACCCAGCACATGGAGTAGCATGTCAGGCAACGACCAGGATAACAGCTCCAGCATATCATGAAAGCTTGTATCTCTCTCTCTATCCCTCCTAGATAGGGCGCGCGCGTTCATGCTCGGCGACATGATTCGCCGCCGCCCCCGTATTAGAAATATGTGCACCAGCCTGCCTCCTAGCACGCCGCCATACCCTACCCCCCCCCCTCCACCTTGTAGCACGCGCACACCTCCTCGCTTCCTCCTTGCGCACACAAGGAGACAGTGCACGTCCGCCCAACGGCGTATTGCACATTCGCGTGCAATTCGCCGTCGCACGAAGCCGCCATCCGGCTAACCCCTCGTATCTACAGCACACGTCGTGCGGCCGCGATCTTTTCATTCTTGGAATTGGTGCAGAACATCACGGCGATGCTGGTGCCGATGACACCGGTGCATTCGCCTAGAGTGTGCGTATAGTTGCTGTCCCAATAAAAAGAAGTGTGGAAGGGGAGGGGGCGGTGTGAGCGAGGCTCGCGACCTAAACATGACACCACCCCTCGGCTTCAGATTGGGAGAAGGCGGTGTAGTGTCTCGGGATGGTAGTGGAGAAAAAGTATCATTTCGATTTCTCCATCTCCTCTTATAACAACCAATTTAAAACCTTGCGGTCAGACGGCCCCTGAACGGCGACCTACAACCCTTAGAGCATTGCCCGAATTTGCGATAGGGCCCTAATTTATTTTCCTACAAGGACATAAATTAGACGTATCTTGTAATGAACCCTACTTCGGAAGACAGCGCCCGTCTTCGTCCTGACGTCCTTGTCGGCTGTTTCCTTGGTAAGAAAAATCACCAAATGGCCCAATGAACTATCGTTCTAATTGTGGCACACATTCCCTGGGGAAGGACAGAACCTTGGTTTCTTATTAGCAATCTACGTTGGCCCACATTAGTAAATGCAGACGCACCGTACACCCACGTGAGAGTACAGGCAGGAAACGAGCACTCACCCCGATCCGCGGTAAATGGTGATGTAGTCCCGTTGCGTGGTGCGAGGCACGAAACGTAGGCAAGTCTTTCCTTCAATTTCGTCGATCGCTTGCCGAATCATTTCCGTGTATCGACCTGCGACACGCCAAGCCACAGAAAAGAAAGAAAAGAAGCAATATTACAAGCGGTGGGGACGCCCTAACCTCTCTCGTTTGCCGGCATTCGTTTTCTCCGCACGGCCCTCAGGCTTGTGGCGTTCACGTTGCAATACACACATGCGGCGGGGGATAGTATGGGTCGCAGTTTTTAGTTACGATGAGAGATTGCGCGCACGTTGTGATGCGAGTGCAACCTGACGGTATGAAAATTCGGGCGCCAGAGGGACTCGGCAGCGGGACGGGTGGCGCGTTCATAACTGCTTTCCAAGTGACTAAACGGCGGAAGGCTCTCCATGGTAAAGTGATCCTTGTAGTACGTGCTACCTGTGACCGTTCTGCCCTCCCTTCCCTATCAGCACCGACTTCACGCCAACAACGGCAGCTGCACTGCTGTAAACCGGTATATCATTTCCCCTTTGACTTCTGAAGCATCTGTTCTTAATTTGTATGTTTTACCAAAGAGCTTGACACGAAGGGTTCCTGCCAAGGGAAGCGCAGGGACCAGGTGCTCAGCGCGGGGTTAGGTAGATGCCACTTTAGCAGCCACACACCAATTAATAATTACACGCTGTTTTATTTAATTTCTTAATCACACGTTGATTTACTGTGAAATGGGCATTTGGTGATTACGCTGAAGTTCATGGTCATGGCTGGGCGGAGCATACGCAGAGCAGGCCCATGTGCCACGCACTGGAAAATATTACCTTTTCTTTCCACGAGTCGAGTGCGCAACAGGACGAGTTGGTAATGCATTACAAATAACAGCGCACCTGGTGGACGCAGAATGGACAGAAGAGACGGACGCACGCACTGACTCCCTACACGATTTATTCGCAGACGTGATGGTACGTAAGAAGGCGAGTGTCATCCTCAAGAAGATAGGGCAGCACGCGGGGAAAGAGTTGAACTGTTGTTGCGAGTATGGCAGAAACACAGCAAAATTTGGAGATATAGTTATTTTATACACCTTTCGACCAACTGGCAACCTGAAGAGACCGTACAGGAATGTGGGACTCACCAGGGTGTGCCACTTCGCGACTGCACTTTCTCGACCCTTCATTTCGCCTTCAGCTATTGCCTGGTCTATCTATATACGCGACGGAATTGTACTGTGTTGCTTGTAGTTTGGCGTAGGGTTTACGGAAGCTTATATAGTTTCCTGCATCGGGATGATAGACAGTGCCTCGCGCAGCGTTTGTCACTGCGACGAGACTATATACATAGAACATATCTATCGCGCTTCTTGTGACAATGAGAGACAGACACTGCGTGCCGATTTAAGCCTCACTGACAACAGAGCATTAACAGACCAAAACATACTGGAGCCATGATGACATCGACCACAATCTGCACCTGGGCTTCGTGGGCAATGCTGCGCTTTTTGAAGCTGACTGTGTTCCGCGACAACCTGTGATTGCGCAGCGAACACTTTTGTGTGCGTCGACATCGGCTATTTAATAAGTGTGTTTAATCAATACATTAGAAGCAGTTCAAGATTGCGCCGCTAGATTCATTCACTCTTCATACTCGCATGATATCAGCATTTCATCTTTGAAAGCTAAATCCGAATTACAGCCCCTTACGCTGCGTCGCCGCATTGCCAGTTTCGCCTTTATCATAAAATATTTCATTCTTCACTAAATCAGCCAACTTATATACCAGCCGCAACACGCATACCTCACCGCACCAGTCATCCATTTCAGGTTGCCCGCCCATCATCGGGTACTACTACTTTTTCCGCCTCGTTCTTTTATCGAGCAGCTTTAGACTGGAACGACCTTCCCCGGGACATCGCCATCATCGCTTCAACATCTACTTTTCAAGATTGTATTAGTGATCATCTTAAATGTTAATGACTCTTCCTTGATTGTTCGTTATATAAATAAAAACCCACCCCTTGTGTAATCCCACCCAGAAAGGGGCCTTTAAAGTAATAAAACTGAACTGAACTGAATCGGTTGTTCTTCATTTCCTCCCCCTTTCTTTTTTTTTCTTCCCTCTTAATTCTCCCTCTCTCAGTGCAGGTAACAAACCAGGTGCTAGCTGGTTAACCTACCTGCCCAATTTCTTCCCTCCCAGATTTCTCTCTCTCTCTCTTCAGAAAAGGACACAAACACCATATGTTGCGGCACAGTGAAGCCTCGCGTGCGGGCCCTGAAACCCTCTTCTGACTCATCAAAAAATTGCCTCACTATTAATGAACGTCGCCTCACGAGTCTCCTGCCGCGAAATGTTTTGGGGATCCTTCAACTATAAGCGGAGTTGACGTAGGTGTCGAATTGACAAGAGGTTTTGTCTCTCCTTTCGTCTCCATTAGCTGTCCTTGGAGCTACATAGAGTAGAAGTGAAGGGGGCAAAGCGCCTCGATTGCTGTCAAAGCCCCTACTAAAGGTTGGAGCGCGTCGGCGGCGATAGGGCTCGTCGCGGCAGCCTGTGGCGGCCGCGGTAGACTACGCAGCCCGCCGCTGTTGTCTTGGAGGCCACACATTGCAGACGGAGCTGCGCGAAACGGTCGCGTGTTGACCGGCGGCGCAGAGACGAAATTACTTTTCGGTATCTTTGAAGCCGCAGATAACATACATCTTATTCAGCTTAAAATGAGCAACTATGGTATTACTGAGAATGTTCTTACGATCATGAAAGCAGCTAATAGCTGCTTGCGATGACCCTACATGACGACACTGCGGAGATGGGAGCAAGCTATTTTTCAATGTTTTTGACACGACATTGTGAATTTCCTGTTGCATGCAGTGCAATAACATTGGGCCCACATGTTCACAGAGGCCTATTCTACAGATCGACAACGTTTTTTTACGTTCTTAAAAAGCTTTTAAAGGCCCCTTTAACCACGGCTGTGCCCGCTATACTTGGAGAAGGAAACAGAGGAAAGGACATACAAGAAAAGGCAAAGAAAAAACAAAAATGAGGCATTTACTGTGACGCGCAACCCACGCAAATGCTTACGAAATGTGAAGTTCAGGAAAAGAAAAGAAGTTTTGTGGCATCATCACCACTCTACGCGGAATTCAGGGTTGTAGTGTAATATAGTCCACACAGGAGGAGGAAGGATAGAGATAAGAAGAAGGTAGGGAGGTTAACCAGAATCACGTCCGGTTGGCTACCCTACACCGGGGGAACGGGAAAGGGGGAAACAAAGATAACAGGGAGAGAGCGGAGGGAAGGAAAGAAGGAAATTGCAGTGAGTTCACTGACGTGTGTGGCCTTACAGAAATTGCAATTAGAGTCACAAATGGTCGCACAAGCCCGTCGTCCTTAAGAAGCACAAAAGTGCCTTCACCGCTTTTTGGGCCGACGGTCGATGGGGGCGGTGTTCCAGCAGCACCTGCACAGAAAGCGGCCGATTGTCCAGTTTTTGAAAAGCTTTGGCAAGTTCTTGTCTCTCAGGGGTGTATCGTGGACAGTGGCACAGCAGGTGGTCGATGTTTTCTTCCGTGCCACAGACCTCGCATGCTCCACTGTCAGTCACTCCAATCAATGTAGAGTATGCCTTTGTGAAGGCAACTCCTAACCAAAGGCGACAGAGAAGCGTAGCTTCACGTCGAGGAAGTCCGAGTGGAGGCCGGAGTTGCAGGGAGGGGTTTAGTCGATGCAGTCGTGTAAGTCGTAAGTTTGGCGAGGTCCACTCGGTCAGTGTGAGACTGCGTGCCAAGTGTCGAAGCTGCCTAGCGGCGTCTGTCCTCGAAAGCGGAATCGGAACGTTCTGCTCTTCATGATGTGCTGTACGAGCAGCGTTATCGGCGGAATCATTGCCACTGATTCCACAATGGCCAGGTACCCATTGAAAAGTGACCTCGTGACCTTTTTGTTGAACATCATGGTAAAGTTTCGCGATTTCGTATGTCAGTTGGTCATGGCATCCGTGTCGAAGAACTGACTGCGTGCACTGTAATGCCGGTTTGGAATCACAGAACACAGCCCATTTTCTAGCTCTTTCAGATTCAATGAATTCCAGTGCTCGACGCAGGGCCGTTAGTTCTGCTGCCGTTGAGGTCGCGACATGCGATGTCTTGAAGCGCAGTGTCATTCCTCACGTTGGTACCACCACGGCACCACCGGAACTGCACGACGTAGTTGATCGATCGGTATAGATGTGGACGTGGTTTCTGTACTTTTCATGCAGAAGAAGTAAGCTCAGCTGTTTTAGAGCAGGGGCCGGTAGATCTGTCTTCTTCTGTAGTCCTGGAATCATTAGATGCACTTGTGGACGGCTCAAACACCACGGAGGAAACGCTGGCTTGGCCGCAGGTGCGTACCCTGAAGTAAACGACGCACGATGTGCACTGACAATGCCGCTAACTGTCGAGCAGGGCCTTGCAGCAGTGAGGCTCGCCAAGTGGTGGGAAGGGGTCCTAGCATAATGCCTGAGATGCATACGCATTGTCTCAACGGTAATGTGCGTCTTGATTGGGTAATCCTGCGCAAGGGCAATGGTTTCAGCCGTTGATGCACTGCGTGGTAAGCCAAGACATATCTTAAGGGCTTGGGCTTGAATGCTCTGTATCGTACGCAGGTTAGACTTGCAGGTGTTGGATATTGCAGGCAGGCTGTATCGCAGGAATCCAACGAACAACGCCATGTACAGCTGTAACATAGCGTGTACAGATACTCCCCAACTTTTTCCAGCAAGGAACCTGAACAGGTGGCAGATAGCAGTCAGCCGCTTTTTCACGTAATTGACGTGCGGAGTCCAAGACAGGTCTCTGTCAATTACGACTCCCAAGAATCTGTGACTTCTGCTGTATGGTATAAGTTGTCCGTTAATAGATACGCCGTAACCAGACATTGGCTTCCTCGTGAATGCCACCATTGCGCACTTTCCGCATGAAATTTCAAGTCCCTGTTCACGAAGGTAGCAAGTTGTCATTGTGGCAGCCTTCTGAAGCCGAGCGCGAAGCTGAGGTCGTGTCACGCTTGATGTCCAAATGCAGATGTCGTCCGCATAGATGGAAAGTCGTACGGTGCTTGCCAAGTTGTTGACTAATCCACAGAGGGTGAGATTGAAAAGAGTCGGGCTAAGCACTCCGCCTTGAGGGACTCCTCGGCTACCGTAATGCTCGGATGTCGGGCCATTTTCTGTGTCTACATAGAAAGGTCTCCTCTGTAAGTAGTTATACACCCACATATACATCTTTGATTGTTGTGTTCATATAGGAGGTTGTGGCCAAGTACTGCACCAGGGTGGCCAATCCTGCTCTGGTGAGGCAGTGCGTTACCGGTTCTGGTCACCGGGATCAGGCCACACTCCAGGCCTGTTTGTGCAATTTTATCAACACGCGGATTTTTTTTTTAATCCGGTGGAAAATTGCCGGCACCGGGACTCGAACCACGGACCTCTTGCACGCGAGGCGGGTGTTCTACCTCTACGCCACCGCTGCCTTGGTGGACAGATTGTTCTAGAGAAACTGGCCACCCTGTATACGCAATGCCTCATGACCTCGAGCGTACCGGAATCTTGGAAAAACGCTAACATAATCCTAATTCATAAGAAAGGAGACGCCAAAGACTTGAAAAATTATGGACCGATCAGCTTACTGTCCATTGCCTACAAACTATTTACTAAGGTAATCGCAAATAGAATCAGGAACACCTTAGACTTCTGTCAAGCAAAGGACCAGGCAGGATTCCGTAAAGGCTACTCAACAATAGATCATATTCACACTATCAATCAGGTAATAGAGAAATGTGGGGAATATAACCAACCCTTATATATAGCTTTCATTGATTACGAGAAAGCGTTTGATTCTGTCGAAACCTCAGCAGTCATGGAGGCATTACGGAATCAGGGTGTAGACGAGCCGTATGTAAAAATACTGAAAGATATCTATAGTGGCTCCACAGCCACCGTAGTCCTCCATAAAGCAAGCAACAAAATCCCAATAAAGAAAGGCGTCAGGCAGGGAGATACGATCTCTGCAATGCTATTCACAGCATGTTTACAGGAGGTATTCAGAGACCTGGATTGGGAAGAATTGGGGATAAAAGTTAATGGAGAGTACCTTAGTAACTTGCGATTCACTGATGATATTGCCTTGCTTAGTAACTCATGGGACCAATTCCAATGCATGCTCACTGACCTGGAGAGGCAAAGCAGAAGAGTGGGTTTAAAAATTAATCTCCAGAAAACTAAAGTAATGTTTAACAGTCTCGGAAGAGAACAGCAATTTACAATAGGCAGCGAGGCACTGGAAGTCGTAAGGGAATACACCTACTTGGGGCAGGTAGTGACGGCGGATCCGGATCATGAGACGGAAATAATTAGGAGAATAAGAATGGGATGGGGTGCGTTTGGCAGGCATTCTCAGATCATGAACAGTAGGTTGCCATTATCCCTCAAGAGAAAAGTATATAATAGCTGTGTCTTACCAGTACTCACCTACGGGGCAGAAACCTGGAGGCTTAGGAAAAGAGTTCTACTCAAATTGAGGACGACGCAACGAGCTATGGAAAGAAGAATGACAGGTGTAACGTTAAGGGATAAGAAAAGAGCAGATTGGGTCAGGGAAAAAACGCGAGTTAATGACATCTTAGTTGAAATCAAGAAAAAGATGGGATGGGGTGCGTTTGGCAGGCATTCTCAGATCATGAACAGTAGGTTGCCATTATCCCTCAAGAGAAAAGTATATAATAGCTGTGTCTTACCAGTACTCACCTACGGGGCAGAAACCTGGAGGCTTACGAAAAGAGTTCTACTCAAATTGAGGACGACGCAACGAGCTATGGAAAGAAGAATGACAGGTGTAACGTTAAGGGATAAGAAAAGAGCAGATTGGGTCAGGGAACAAACGCGAGTTAATGACATCTTAGTTCAAATCAAGAAAAAGAAATGGGCATGGGCAGGACATGTAATGAGGAGGGAAGATAACCGATGGTCATTAAGGGTTACGGACTGGATCCCAAGGGAAGGGAAGCGTAGCAGGGGGCGGCAGAAAATTAGGTGGGCGGATGAGATTAAGAAGTTTGCAGGGACGGCGTGGCCACAATTAGTACATGACCGGGGTTGTTGGAGAAATATGGGAGAGGCCTTTGCCCTGCAGTGGGCGTAACCAGGCTGATGATGATGATGATGATGATGATGATGATATAATCTTACCACCAAGTCCGACGGCTTCTAACGTGCTAAGGATGGCTTCATGGGTGACATTATCATAAGCCCCTTTAACGTCTAGAAACAGAGCAGCAGATAGACGCTTACATGCCTTTTGGTGTTGCACAAATGTTATCAAGTCAACAACGTTGTCTGTTGACGAACGGCCACGTCTGAATCCGACCATAGCATCTGGGTAGATTTCATAGTACTCTAAGTACCATTCTAGACGTGCTAAAATCATTCTTTCCATTGTTTTTCCGACACAGCTGGCAAGTGCTATCGGACGGTATGAGGAAATGTCCAAAGGCGACTTGCCAGCTTTCAGAAGTGGAATGAGGCGAGTTGACTTCCATTCTCGCGGAACTGTACCCGTCTGCCAGGAGTCGTTGTACAGGAGCAAGAGTGCCTTCCGAGCTTGGTCTCCTAGGTTACACAGGGCACGGTATGTAATGCCGTCAGGTCCTGGCGCTGAAGAACGCCTGCACAAAGCCAGCGCAGCTTCTAGTTCTTCCATAGAAAAAGGGCATTCCATGCGGGGATCACGTCAGAACGGTGGGTGGTCGAGCGTGCCCGTACCCGCTCCATCAGAATTTGCTTCGCCAGCAATCTTTCTGCAGAAAGATTCAGCGACATCAATATCTCTACATTGTAGATGGAGTGCCAGAGATTTAAACGGGTGGCGCTGACCAAAGGTTGTGCGAAGGCCACGAACAGTCCTCCATATAAGCGACAAAGGTTTTCTCGGATCCAGGGACTCGCAAAAGGATACTCATTTTCGCGAAGCCAGCTTGTTCATGTGACGCTGTATTTTCTTTTGTGTTCGTCTAGCCAATCTCAAATCATAATTGGACTTCGTGCGTCTATATCTTCGCTCCGCACGACGGCGAATTGCTCGAAGTTTCGCTAGTTCGATGTCGAAATCGGTGCGGGGAGAACTCTTCGAAAGGAAATGCGTGGTTGTTTGTATGGCATCCTTTATCGCGCCCTGTAGGTTATAGGAGGTGCCGTCACGACAACAGGCTTCCATTATTATTTTGTATTTAGGCCAATCGGTGCACTGGACGGTTCTGGAGGACTTGGAGCTAGTCAAACCTTCGATCTTCAAATAGGTTGGGATGTGGTCGCTACCCCGCGTTTCTAAATCCGAAAACCAGTGCACTCTTCTCGAAAGCGAACGTGGAACGAAGGTAAGGTCCAAGCAACTACTATACGCTGATCCACGCAGATAAGTAGGGCTACCATCGTTTGACAGGCAAAATTCCAGTTCATAGGCAAAGGACACCAACGTTCTGCCTCTAGAGTTCACTTTGGAGCTTCCCCATAGGTAATGGTGGGCGTTAAAGTCCCCGGTGACCACCCACGGCTGTGGAGTCGATGTCAAAATTCCCCGTAAGCGCTCACAATCTAGACGACTTGTTGGAGATAAATAGGCTCCAAGAATTGTGAACGTCAGCTTTTTCTTCTTCACTGTTAAGCAAACGTATTGATTTGCTTCGTCAGGAGGCACTATGTGATGCACATAAGTCAAGTCACGGCGTATAAACACAACGACCTTGCTGCACTCGCCGTGGGCAGAGGACATAAAGCACTCATACCCGGACAGTCTGATGGGAGCTGACAGGTTGGGCTCGCAAATCACGATAATGGGGAATTGGTGCGTAAATACAAACTGTCTGAAATCGGACATGCGTGACTTAAGCCCTCTGGCGTTCCACTGAAAGACAGATGCATTCTTGACCTCCTCTTGAAACGACGGCAATTTTCGGGCCGTGGTTTTACCCTAGAGTCGCAAGCACCAGACTCAAGGTGTCCAGCACCTGCAGTGCGCTCTGTGCCGACGGGGTTTTCATGCTGCTCAGTAGAATGCGCATGGCGTCCATAAGTGACTTCAGCATCACTATGACTTGGCGATCCCCAGTCGTCGTCGCATCCTCGGTTCGTGAGGTCATTGAGGGCGGCGCAATTTGATGTGACTCCGGTGCAGGTTGTGCTCGTGGAAGTGTTGGCCACTCTTCAGGAGGTGCGAGTCTTGCCCCTTTCTTCGTTTTCGCAGTGTCTGTCTTTGTGGAAGTCGGCGTTGATACGGTAGCCGCTATGCCGGAAGGCGATGGTGTATATCTTTCAGTAGATGTTACTCTTCGTGATGCTCTTCGATGGCGATGTCGTCGTCGCCTGAGAGTAGCGGCAGCCTCTCTGTGTGTTGAATGGTCCCGAACCATACGTTTGAGCTCTGCTCGCTCGTTCCTCACCCGCGGGCAATCATTGGATGAGGCCTCATGAGTACCATGGCAGTTAGGGCACTTCAACACAGTTGCGCGGCAGGTATCTGCTGAATGAGATTCAGCGCACCGTGGGCACACCAAGTTATTCCTACGCACACCTTTTACGTGTCCCATCTTGCAGCATTTGTAGCACTGCAGGGGCTTCGGTACGTATGGGCGGACTGGATGGCGGACGTGGCCAACTTTGACGTGTGAGGGAAGGCTGGCTCCCTCAAACCACAGCTGCAGGCAACGTGTGTTGCCAAGTCTTGTGATGTGCTTAATAAGAGTGCCTTCTGTAGTTGGCTTTATTAATATAGGGAAGTCGTCGGTTGGTATAGAAATGTCGACGTCATAAATGACGCCGACAGTGCCATTACAGCCTGTAGGTATCATGGATCGAACTTGTACTTTGTCGATCTCCGTTACGTGCCGTAGGTTTTGCAGTGCACTACGGTGTAGAACATCTACTGCTAGGACATTCTTCCGTGAGTTTATTCTCACGTCCTTTATCTCGTTTGGCGCGATTCCCTCAAGAAACGCGGAAAGGACTTGCCTGTTTAGGAGTCGCAGATTGGACACTGGGTCCACAGGCATGAAGAGCATGGTGTACGGCCAGCGCTGTGGTGTTGTCTTCACGGTGGAGACACTCGGCGACGATGACCTCCGTAGCAGTCTTCTTTTTGTGGTTCGGCTCATGACAAGTGTGAAATCGTCGTCCGACGAGTCGACGCTGTCCGAGTACAACTCGGTTGACTCGCTGTCCGTGTCACTTGACGCATTTTCGCGTTTCCTGGACGCGACTCCACGTGATGGCTTGACTCCAGGAAGGTCTTCGAGGGCTTCTTCATCCATTGCCGCAACAAGGGAGTGGCAGCTCCAAGAGTTTGGAAATAAACAAAGCGCATATAGTCCACACAAGTTGCAACTGCGGTTCCCTTCTCGATTTCAGACATTAAGTGCGACGAAACTAAATTATTTTTTTCGGTTTGGCCCTCCAAAGACCTTCGATGTATTGAAGTACAGGTAATGTGACCATCACTGTCCATAAGCAAACTTTATTTCATATTCTCTATACTTTCCAATACGCTCCTGACAGTGGAGTCTGTCGGCGAGGGCCACCCCATCTGTCACAGCAGGAGCTGGCAGGGATGGGCAATATGGAAGGGACGGGAAATAGGAACCCTCTGATACCCCTGTCAAGCGGGCAAGTCATATGTACTTACGTAGAGTGCACTCGGCTTGAAGTGCACTTTCCTAAATCTAAACGTCGCAAGCGCGGTGTACTCGTAGAAGAGTGCACTGCGGTCGGAGTGCGTTCACGGAACGCACTTTGCTTGTCGAGTGCGTAGCCTCGCCGCCAACAGTTTCTACGATACAAAATGTAATGCATAGGAAAAGGGCACAGAAGTTAATTCTAGCTATTGAACAGCTTTTAACAAAATAATCAGAACAGAACTCGCTAATATTCTGTTTTAGCAGGATCAAACACCGCCTCGTCGCACGCCACCATGTTGTTCTGGATTGGCTAGGCATTCGTCTTGGCCGGCCTTGACTTGCAACACCCTTATGATAAAAACATTCTATTTTTTTGTTGAGAAAATATAGATTATGATAGTTTTTTTATTTATAATACAACTACAGCAATCGCTTTTAGAATTTTTTTAAATTGTAATCTACATCTTCAAAAAACGGATTTATTCTGTCGCCATATTTTTTTTTTGTGCGAGTGCGCTCTGTTTTCCAGTTTAGCATAGCGTAGCCTAAAGTGTCACTCAAAGTCCCGAAGTGCACTCCCCGTAAGTGCACTTAACTTCCCCGCTTGACAGGGGGGGGGTATAACACAGCGCAGTTCCGAGCTTTGAAACCGGTCGGGGCGCAGTATGGCGAGTTCAATAACAGACTGAATCTTTTTGAAACACAGGAGGCGACGCTTACGCTCTCCGTTCTGCGTCGTGCTCCTTGTTTAGTCGTCAGTCGTCAAATCACGGCCACTACGTGTTCGGTGCACGTACGCGGAAATTCCTAGTGGCATTGCCAGACATTCGCGTCGTTCTTTTACATGTCCGTAGATGCTTGGTTAAGATGTCGCTGTCGTGATGTTAGGGCCAGAAAATTGATTACTTTAAAGCGATTACCATTAAATTACTTTCTACAGGAAAGAGAAAAACTGAGAAAACATCACCATCTATGGTTTTCTACTTGACAGCAGGAAGTAACAGGACTCGGGAAGTCATGAAGCGGGTAGAGCACGATACCGCTATCAGAGCGAGAGAGAGAGAGAGGGAGAGAGTTGATAATATGTAGAGAGCTTAGCCTAGCGGCACGCCTGACACCCTACTTCGTGTAAGCGATGAGGGATGAAAGAAAAAGTGTCAGATAAAATAAACACCGTAAACACGATTGGTCCGAAGGGATATGTAACGTCGCCAGAAGCGTCATGGAACTGGAAGCAGTGATTTGGAAATTGTGGACGATGCATGCTGTCAGCTCACGTAATACAGTTGTAGCTGGACCTTGTTGCAAGGTGCTTTGTCCTGCAGCAAGCTAAGATAATCTGCGCTCATGGTGGCTGCTACTGTGATAATGTAAGGATGGTGATGCTTAATATGTAAGGAATGAAATTGTCGGTGTCTCCGTTTACACTTTCATAGCGAATAAATTTGAAAGCAGCTACAGCTTTACGAAAGAAGAGGTAGAATGATAGTGGCGTTAACGCGTTTCACGCAGAGTAAGCTGCGGAACATGTCACTCAGTATCTATCAAATGTACCTCCTCAAATGTACCCCAGCTATTCTATCAAATGTACCCCCTCTCCAAGCATCGATTGAACTGCTCAGCCTATGTGCCACGGCACGGGTTATTCGTTGGCATTTGCTGAGTAAAAGGTGTCTTTAGCTATCAATAGTTAGAGTACTTTCTTGAGACGCGAAAAATGAATGCGACTGTGAGCTGTCATCAATCAAAGAAGTTCGCTCACCGAGGCTTGACTCGACGACAAATGGTATGATGCCCTCCGGCCACAGCAGCAGATCGCTCGTCACCGCTGTACGCTGCAAACGGGCAAAAAGCTTTCGTCAGTTTGCTGTGCGGTACGCTTATTTCTGACGCTCTTATCCGACTGTCAGCACCATCAGCGTGCTTGCGCAGATGATGTCGACCTTTCTAACTAGAGCCTCTGAGCGTCGCCATAATGTCCTCTGGACAGTCGCGAATCCAGGTGAGCCGCCTCTCGATTGCACTGCAGAAGAGGCAGTGCGTGCGCTTTGCACTCTCCCAAAACAGTACCCGAGAGAGAGGATTTTGCTCCACCAAAGGGAAAACCTGCATGATGACTTTATTTTCAAAATTCTTAATACTACAGATTTACAATTCATTATAATTTCGGGGGGTAATTTCGTGATGCTTGTAATTTTCGACGTAATACTGTGCCTACTACAGACATATATATATGGTTACTAGGAAAGACATGTATCCTTTTCACGCATTTCACGATGCGCTTGACTGTTCCTAAGCGCGAAGTATTTTTCGGCCATCAATCTTCGGTCTGTCTTGGCAGGTTATGTGGATCCCATGCACTGTGATAAGACCGTGTTTGTAGCACCTGACGGGCTTTACTAATGAAGAGTTGTGCCGATTGTCCTTTACAATGCGGCAGCCTCATTTGAGCGCATGATGTGTAGCACCCAATGTTGCATTAGCAATGGCTTCTTACAAAAACAACATGGCCTCATTAAGTGCGCAGGTAGGATCTGATGAAAGTTGAAAAAAGAATAAGTAGCTCAGTGCCTTACGCAAAGATGCGATGCGCGTCTGTGCAAAAATGTATTAAGGGAAACCTATAGCAGACGCTTCCCTTAATTGAAGGCCCAGCTTGCGACTCGGTTAACCGAAGCCAAGGCGAGATACTTCAACGACTCACTCCATATTTTCTTCAGCAATAACCCTGATAGATTGTGGCGGTACTTGAGCGACACGCACAAGAACTTACCGAGTTATCTTTGGGCGACCATATTGTCAACGATGCAACAAAAATAGCAGATTTATATTCAGTTTTCATTTCCACTAATTTTTCATTCAGGAACACGATACTGCCATGATTAGTAATTTCTGTTCCTATCGTATATGTCGATTTTGTTGCTTTCGGAGGTGTCTTTTCTTTGTAACTGATTCTAAAGACTAAATCTTCTGCGGGTCCAGTCGGTATACCTAACGTATTTCCGCAGCGGTCCGCTGAACCTATTGCCCACAGGCCTTCACCCATATCTTTCCTCTTTCCTTGAATGATTCGAATTATCCTGATGATTGGTGAACGGCTCTCGTAGTTGTTGCCTTTTAGAATTGTGATCGCCTGAATTGTGAAAACTACGGGCCTTTATTGCTTACATCCGGTCCCTGTAAACCTTTAGAGTGTATCACTGCGCAATACATAATGCCTTTTCTAGAAGAAAACAATATTTTTTACTCCGTTCCAGCATAGGAAAGGCCTGTCGACCACCGCCCAACCCGTCGCCACTATTCATGATTTCACAATAGCACTTGAGAACGGCGGCCAAATTGATACTATATTCTAAGATTAAAAAAAAAGTCCTTGACTGTGTTTGTCATGGTAATCTACTCAAGAAGCTTTCTAGCATTGGTCGACCCATTAATATAGTCACCTGTATACTTCACCGATCGGAAACAGTTTGCTCAGGTGGAAGGTTGCAGCTCTGATTTTCTGCTGTAGCCTTGGGAGTTCCGCTGAATGACATCGTTTGATCAGTAGACATATCCGTCATAAACTTAAATCTTTTGCAGATGACTGCATTCTTTAAGAGCTACTTAAATGTGAAAAGTACCAATAGTACTTGCAGAATAACCTACTTTTTCTCTCTGATTGGTGTAACGTCTGGTCGATGGAATTAAGCAGTAGCAAATTGGTCTTTATGCAAATCTTAAATAATGTTTCTCGATTCACATTTAAATATATACTAAATAATAATCGCTTGATCGAAGTCGGCAAGTTTAAATAATTGGGGACAAAATTACCAGTCGACTATCATGGCCTAGCCCTATTGACGACGTTTGTTCAGTTTCTTCTATAGAGAACTGGAATGTCTTAGACACAAACTAAGGAACACACCATCACCGATCTAACTTCTTGCATGGAATACTTTTATTCAACCTCGTCTAGTGTATGCATGCGGGCCCTGAGACTCATATTTTAATAAGGATGTTTATAAGCCAGAAATGGTTCAAAGGAAAGCAGTAAAGGTAGTGGCAGTAAGAGTACAACGCCTATCCCAAGCTTGATCCGCTTTCTTCTCTAATGGCTAATATCGATATCCAACTTTTAGAATAGCGCAGGACTCAAATTTCTTTTCTTGCTCCACACTCGGAAGACTAATATGAATCCTGCTATAAACCTTTTTCCAATTTTTTTCCGGACGACCAGACATAGTTACAATCACGTCGCGACAGCATACTTATACACATCAGTGTATTCATCATTGATGCTTTACGAGATTATCTCACAGTCATTGCAATGTTGCATCTTACCAAGTGATTGGAAGGGGAGGGAGTGGTTCCTCTGCACTAATCCGGTGTTTTTTTCATTCTCCACTAAACTAGACTGATTCAATGACCAGTATACCTTACAAACTGATGAATAATATATTTTCTTGAATCTGACTCATTTTTCTCTGCTTGTCTATACTATTTTAGAAAATCACTTTCTTATGAAACGCAGCTTTCGTTATTTACAAACGACTTATTTCACGCTCTGGATAACGGTTTCGTTATCGACTGTATTTTTCTAGATTTCGTTAAGGCATTTGATTCAGTCACTTATCAGCTACTCTTCTTAAACTTGATATGTTGAAACTCGACGCCAATGCCCTAGGTTGGATTAAATGCTTTCATTCTAACCGCCTACATTTTGGCTAGTGGTCATTATTTTTCTTTCGCTTCAGTAACATTAGAGATGTTTCAGGAGTCGATTTTAGGACCGCTACTCTTTCTCATATACATCAACGATGTGCCTACCCAATTTTCTTCTTCTATAAAATTATTTGCTGATAATTGCGTCATATATCGCATAAATTCTGATCCCTGTGGCCGTACCTTATTACAGACTGACCTCGATAGTATTTCCCGCTGGTGTTCCGATTGGCTAATGAAACTTAATATTAACCAGTGTAAAAGCATGCGCATGCCTCAACTGCCTTACGCAACTAATCCAACTCATTACACTCTTAATAAGACATTCCTAACCACCGCCACTTTCTGTAAATATCTCAGCGTCGTTATAGCCCAGAATCTATCGCGGACTTTGCATGTAAACATGTAAACTATATTATCAACAACGCTAATCGCACGCTAGTTTCTTGCGTTGGAACTTCTCACGCGTCAATACTACAGTAAAGCTCCCACTATACACGACCTCGGAGACCCAAACTTGAGTATGCCTGCTCAATTTGGGATCCTGACCTGGTAACACTAACAAACCCTTCAGTGCTTGTCCATAATCGCAGCACCTGGTTTATTCTTACTAACTATAGTTGTTATTATAATGTCTCCTCAGCGAAACTAACTCTTGACCTATCTGACCTTGCTCTGCCATGATAGTGTTCTTCACTGTGCCTTTTCCAAAAAATATTTTACTTCGATCACATACTTCGGCAATATTTGCTTCATCAGCCATCGTACGTATTATCTCGCATTGATCATTCCCAAAAAGCTTGTGTGTCCCTGTGCCGCGCAAAAATTTATTTAGACTCACTTACACCAAGAACCTCGGAAGACTGGAACCATTTCTTTGCCTCCATCACTGCAATCTCTAACTCCAAAAATTTCAAGACTGCCATTAACGCTTGCATTTGTTCTCGCCTCTGTAATGCCTTGCGCGATTGAGAGTACGAAAATAAATTAATGAATAAATAAATAACATAAACAGATTGGCTACTTCAATTCGAAAAGCCAGTGTCACCAATCTATTGGATATAGCAAAAGTAACTAATTGCAAAATGGTTATTTACCGAATTACTCAGTTATCTAGGTTATGAGGAGCGCGTACCAGCAGTAAAGTTATTTTTAATTATTTATTTGTGTAGGTAATATTCATAAGCCCTACTTAATGCATTCATTTGAACGTTGGATAATTAGAATTAATTTAATAATTAAGTTAATAATTAGACGCATTTAGCTCTTTATGTTGCGTTGACATGTTTCAAATTCTCATATCTAAGGGTCCTCATCGTCCTCATCGTCCTCATCATTTAACCATTAAGGACTCTTAACAGCGCATTACATAAGGGGGGGGGAACAGTATTGAAATAACATATGTAGGAACGAATGCTATTTAACAATAAATCAACTACTTTACAAGTACGCAGCACGCGCACACACACAGAAAGGAAACAGTAAAGAGCAGTGGAAAACACAAGGCGAAAAAAAAAGATAAAATACACATCCTTCCATAGAAGGATGGGATGGAGCAAGCAATTAGGAATAAGTTAACAGATTAAGATATACTTTACATTAAAAATTGACCCCCAACAGGACATTGAAATACAAGACAAAGTATACAAGCATAATGTAAATCAATATACTCTATTGGGCAACGCCTGTAACGTAAAAATGGTGTGAGGAAACAAAAATGCGTAGTTCAAGTTATTTAACAAAAAGCTCAGTTAAGGACTGCCTGAATTTTTCTGGATTTCTCTCAAGAGCAACCGCGTCGGAAAGGCAATTGCAGTTTTCAATGGCAGCGGGAAGAAATCTTTTGTTGAGTGAAAGAGCGGAACCATGAGGGCGTTGGATGCTGTTGGAGTTGAACAGGCGGCGAGAACTGCGAGCGAGAAAAGTTGTGATATAGCTCATGGAACAGGCTAAGACGCGAGATTCTGCGCCCTACAGCTAAAGGGTGTAGTTCAAGAGTTGATTTAATGGGGGTTACACTGACGTGTGTATTATAGTTTGACGAAATAAATCGGGCGGCACGAGTGTGGACCGACTCAAGAGAGCTAATTAGATAATCTTGTTAAGGGCTCCAAACGGGAGAGGCATATTCGAGTTTGCTCCTAACGAAGGTTTCGTAGGCTACTTTACTGATTTCCGGGGGGGGGGGGGGTGAAGACGTAGGGTTCTTTTTAAGTAACCTAGCGACCTTGAGGTATCAGTTACAACATTCGAGATATGCTCCGACTATGTCAGTTTACTGTTAATGCGGACGCCTAGGTACCGGTAAGAGCAAGCATGTGATAAAGCTGTCGAATTAAGGGAATACTGAATAATCAGATTAGTTTTTTTGCGTGAAACAACCGTGCATTTGCACTTTGAGTTATTAGGCTTCATCAACCAGCGCGGAATAAATGAATAAATGGAATAAATGAAATTGTTTGTAATCAACAAATAATTACAGACGATTTTGAAAAGGCAACGTGTTTGAATACATATTTTCAATCTGTCTTCCTACCTAAATCCAATGATAGCTCTACACCACATGCAAGCAGACTTCCTTTAATGGAACAAGTTGAATTAAGCGTTAGAGGCATCGAGGCACTCCTAAAGGTGATAGATGAAGCCAAAGCAAACGGTCCGGATGGTATATCTCCACGTATACTAAAGCGGTGTGCTACACCTATCTCGATGTACCTTTATTTAATCTATGAGAAATCGCTATCCACAGGACTCTTACCTAATGACTGGAAAACCGCTCAAGTTGTACCCATTCATAAAGGGGGTTCGAAAAGAGATGTCGCGAATTACAGGCCGATCTCACTAACATCCATCTCGTGCAAAATCATTGAGCATATTATATATTCCGAGATAATGCGTCACATAACAAATAATAATATACTAATCAAAGAACAACACGGGTTTCGGAAAGGTCTATCTTGCACAACACAATTAATTGAATTTTATCACGAATTGGCATTCGATGTTGACGAGGGAGGACAAACAGATTGTATCTTTTTAGACTTTCGCAAGGCATTCGATACAGTGTCACATCCACTTCTTCTTATTAAACTTAAAATGTTAAACATTCACTCAAGCGTACTCGCTTGGATTGAAAATTATCTGTCACAGCGCCGACAATGTGTTGTTTTGAATGGAAAAAGCTCGGCATACGCTGATGTGACGTCAGGAGTCCCACAGGGCTCAGTCTTAGGGCCACTTTTGTTTCTACTTTATATAAATGATATTTCTGTTGGTATTTCATCATGTATTCGGTTGTTTGCCGACGATTGTGTTGTTTATAGGAAGATTAAGAGTGAGCAAGATGCTGCCATGTTACAATCTGACTTAGAATGTATTAATACTTGGTGTTCCACATGGAAGATGAATTTGAATTTAAAAAAGTGTGTTCATGTATGTTTTACAAGAAAGAAGAAGCGGATTGTAAATCTTTACCAGATAAATAATACCCTGATAAAAAACGAACCTATATACAAGTATCTAGGTGTGACGCTCTCATCCGACTGTTCATGGTCTGCTCATGTAGATGACGTCATTGTAAAAGCTGGTAGGGCACTCAATTTTATTCAGAGGAACTTGAAATGTTCACAGCCGAACCTAAAGAAAACTGCTTACTTAACATGTGTTAGACCAATTTTGGAATACGCCTGTGCCGTCTGGGACCCCGTGCAGAAAAACTTGATTGATAAGCTGGAAAGAATTCAAAACCGAGCTGCTAGGTTCGTCCTGGGGCGGTATGGGCGGAGAGAAAGTTGTACTGAAATGAAACTTGAATTGAATTGGGAGCTGCTTTCCTCTCGGCGGAAAAAGTTGAGACTGAAGTTTTTATACCTCATATTTAATAATAAGACTGGAATTAGCAGTAAAAGCTACTTGAAAGAACCACATTATATTTCTAGGCGTAATGACCATTCACTTAAAATTCGCGAATACCGTGCCAGGACGCACTTGTTTGCGGATTCCTTTTTTGTGAAAACTATTGTGGAGTGGAATCAGCTGTGTGAAGAGCAAGTGTGCTGTACGAATGAAGATTTGTTTTTTTCCCTCCTGTAACCCCCCTGCTATAACGCCTTCGGGCAATGCGGGGTAATTCTTGAATAAAGAATAAAGAATAAAGAATTAGGTTTAGGTCGCGTTGTAGTAATGATTGATCACTATTGTTTGATATTCGACGATATACAAAGCATTCATCAGCAAAGAGGCGAATAGATGACGTTATTCCAGATGACAAGCCGTTTATGAAGATAAGAAAGAGAAGCGCGCCAAGAACTGATCCCTGAGGGACGCCGGATACTACTTGTGCTGCTGTTGAAAGCTTACCTCCAATGACTGTGAACAAAGACCGTCCTGTTAGAAAGCTTTTCATCCATGACAAGGTAAGCGGGTCAACATTAAGACAACTGAGTTTGGCCATGAGACGACGATGAGCTACATGGTCAAATGTCTTTGAAAAATCGATGTAAATGACGTTGGTCTGAAAGACGAATCCATGTTCAAGTTAAGGTCTGTAGTGAATTCGAGTAATTGTGTTCAACATGATAACCCGGGGCGAAAGGCGCGCTGCTTGCGGAAAAAAAAAAGAATTATCGAAATGACTGGCGACGTGGGAATATATGATGTGTTCCAATATTTTGCATGAAACGCATTTCAACGATATAGGCCGATAATTTGGCGGGTCAGAGCGGTTGCCCTTTATGAAAACCGGGGTTACTTTCGCAGTCTTCCACTCATGCGGAATTTCGCTTTCTAAAAGGGACTGCGCAAAAGCTATCTGCAAGATAAGACTCGACATGTCCTTAGTACTTTTAAGGAACTTCGCAGGAATAGTGTCAGGTCCCGGAGCACTAGAAATTTTTAATTTGTTAATAAGGCACAAAATGCCTTCAACTGTGATACTGGTGGCATTGCACCAAAATTTCGTCTAGGCAGCACCGGTACATCATGAACAGGTTCGGAGGTGAAAACAGAAGAGAAATAGGAGTTCATGACATTAGCCCGCTGATCAAGTGGAACGTCAGAGCCATCTGGACAAACAAGCGCAATGTTATGGGATTGATTTTTTGGTCTTAAGATGCTCCCAAACTTTTTAGGGTTAACACTAGTGATATTTTTTACATCCCCATGATTAAATTTGCGTTTCGAGTGCCTCAAAAGATAGGCATATTCGCGCAGGCAATCCGAGTATTTCTTCCATTTAGATGCCGAGTACGATTTCTGACCGACACGATACAATCTTTTTTTCTTGCGTAATAGTCTTTTTAGCGAGTTAGAATACCAGGGCTCGCCTGCATCGCCTCGAATGCGAATCAAAGGGACGTGTTTGTCAATTAAATTTAACAGCAACCAGTTGTTGTTAACTGACCGTGAAGAAGCAGATTGACGAAAACATTCATAGAAATATTCGAGTTCGGAGTTAATTGCAGAAAAGTTTGCCTTGTCGTAGCTCGTGTTATATTTTTTTATTGGCTGTTTTCTTTTAATGGGAAAAGAGAGGTGGAATGTTACGGCTTTGTGATCACTTAGTTCCATGGGAAGGGACACTTATAAAATTAAGTCAGGGTTCGAGACCAAAACAAGATCGAGTATGTTAGAGCCCCGAGTGGGCGAGTGCACAGCCTGAGTAAGGTTGAACAATAGGGCTAACTGAAGGAAGTCTTTGGATAATCGTGAGGATGCGGTTGAGTTCTTCCAGTTAATGTCAGGGAAGTTGAAATCAACACAAAGATGCAATTGGCCTTGGGGAACCGGGAAGTCAAAGGAACTAGAACCGAGTGCATGTCATTAGTGAAGGTGTGGTCACAGTCAGGAGGGCGATAACATGCTATAAGTATGTTTGTACATGTTTTGAGGGACAGTTTAACGCAGACAATCTCTAGGCTGCGGTTAATCGCAACGGAACATGAGGCTATATTGGACCGAACAAAGACCGATACACCACCGCCCCTGCGTGAAGTCCTATCGTATGTATAAGTAATCAATGAGGTGGCATCCTGCAATTGTTCGTCGCTTTCGATGTCCGGAGTGAGCCACGATTCGGTAAAGACGGAAAAGTTGGTTTCACTATCCTGAAGAATAGCTTCCACGATATCCTTTTTTGATAAGTAACTACGGACGTTCGAAACCACACCCTGCATAAGGTGGTAAGTTGCTTCAAAGACAGGAGTGGGAGAGTCAAGGGTTAAGGATAAAAACGGGTGAGTGCAAGCACGTGTTGGTGGCTGGGATTCGTATCCGATAACACAGTCAGTCTGAGCATTGTAAACAAAACGCTTATTGCCTATGATAAGTTTATCGAACCTAAGCTTTAAAGGAAGGCATCTCTCCTGCGCGTTTACCAGTCATATAGCCAATAGCCAGGCGCACACATGCCAGGCGCACACATGCCAGGCGCACACGTGCGGAATAATTTTCGCGTATAGCAAACGATGTGCCTTTCAACTTCCCGCCACAGGAGATAATTTTGGATTTGTCTTTAAACCGCGCAAACTTCACGATAATAGGGTGGTTCTTCTTTTCTTGGAATTTACCCAGTCTGCGGGCCCGTTCAATGTTATTAGTATCGACTGATACGTCCAGTTTGTGACGGCAGAATGAAATAATCTGGTCCTCGGACTGTTCCTAAGACTCGCCAACCACGTCACGGAGACCAAAAAAGACCAAGTTGCAAAGCCGAAGTCTATTCTCCGAGTCGTCACATTGTTCAGTTAACGCTTGCACTTCCGACGAAAACTTGGAAATTACAGAACCAGCCGCAGTGCCATGGATAGGATGGCAAGCTTTATTTGCTTAAACGGTTTGCTCTAACTTGTCGACGCTGGCGGCAAGGCGTACAACTAAGCTATCTGCATTTGACTGCGCAGCACGTATTAACGCGAGTTCGCTCAGGACGGAATTCTGGGTCATCTCGAGGCGAGAAATAGCGTTATAGATTGTGTTGTAGCGTTATAGAAAATCATCCTTGTTTTAACAATGCGCCGTTTTGAACTACTAAAATTACAAAAGAAATCCTAAACAACACAAACTTCGACCTACGCGCTAGCGGCACACAAACAGCCCAACTGATAACAGCATGGATGAGCGGCGGATCGACGGATGTTAGCGGCGGCGCTGCTGTCGCACGGGCTGGCGTCCAAGTGCCGCAGCTTTCCACACTTGCCGTCTCGCGGTAATGTGCGTCGCGTGCCGCCCTTCTACAGTACACATCGATCCTGGAAGCTACGGACCCACTGCCCGGATCCTACCTGTCGGCAGGCTGCAGTTCCTACCCAAGCCGCATGGGGCACGCTGGACAGCGGAACTCTCCCGAGATTGGGCTGCCGCATCATCGTCGACAGCAACAAGTCTACCAGCTATAAAGGAACAAGCACCTTCGGCGCAATCCTGTGGGCTTGGTGACTGTGCCAGTGCACAGACCACTAATCAGTTCACTTTCGCTATGCAGGTTGGTGAACCTTACGTTATGTTTGCAAAAAAAACGAGTAATTATTGCCTGGTACAGCTGCCGAGCCCACGGTGCTGTATTGCTATTATTGCTGAATGTGTTGATGTAATGCACTCGCTACTACTCCAAGCTGGAGATATTGAATCTAACCCTGGCCCTTCTAATGAAGCCCTTCTCGCGGAATTGCGTAATCTGACTAACGGCCAAGCGCAGGTACTTGCTGAAATACAAGGCCTGAAAGCTCAACTCGGCAATACGGACAAAACAATAGGGAAATTGAACGAACGACTAACAGATCTCGAAAATCACTATCAGGCATTGGTACCACTGCGGAAAGAAATTGAAATCATGCGCATCGGCACAGAGCGCACTGCCTCTCGAATTTCGGAGCTGGAAGCCCGTATGGATGACGCCGAGAACCGTTCGAGGCGAAATAACCTAATCTTCTACGGCATCCCCGACCCCTCCTCCTCGGAAACATTCGCAGAGACAGAGCAGTTGGTCGCAAACCTTTGCCGGGATAATTTACAGCTAACCTTGGAACCAAGGGATATAGAGCGTGCGCATCGCCTCGGCCGTCCCTCAGCCGGTCGCTGCCGGCCCATAATAGTAAAGCTTGCGTTACACAAGACCAAAGCTGCAATATTGTCAAAAGGCCGGATGCTTAAAGGGACAAGTTATGGCATCGGTGAGGATTTCTCGCGCCCAGTCCAAAATGCCCGTAAACAACTAATTGCTTTTGCGAAAAGCAAGAACAAACCATTTTCCGTACGTTTCAAAACTCTGTATATGAACCAAAAGCGTTACGTCTTTGACGACAGTACTAACAGCATCAAAGAATTATCATAGCAGACGAAGCATCAAAAAAAGAAAGAAAAGAACCGAGCATATGCTGTCTCTAGCGATGATTTTTCACTTTCTGCAATTTACACTAACATCCGCAGTTTTCTTCAAAAACGTGAACGTATATCTAGCATTGTATTGTCCTCTAGCAGTAATCTACTAATACTTACCGAGACGTGGCTCACTGACGACGTGAGCGATACTGAAGTGCTATCGGACCTACCAAACTTTCGTGTGTACCGCAATGACCGTGCATCTACGCGCGGTGGTGGTGTACTGATTGCATTCCACGAACGATTGTCTTGTGCAGTAATCAATGTTCGGTCACAGTTGGAAATATTATGGGTGGCTATCCAATCACGCCCACACACCTTACTACTAGGCGTTTGTTACAGACCTCCCCACACTACTTCCGAATTTTGCAGCCAGCTTAACCAAACCATGTGTCAGCTTACTGCTGCTCACCCAAATGCACACATACTACTATTTGGCGATTTTAACTTCCCGCAAATAGACTGGCACACTGACAATCTGTGTTCTTCGACAGGACTAACCGAGGCCAGGAACTTCCTCGATATCTGCCTCAATTTTAACATGACCCAGCTGGTTTCTGAAGCAACACGTGTTTCACAGGATACATCCAATATCTTAGATCTAATATTAACCAACAACCCCGAAAGTCTTTCGTACATCCATTATCTCAAGGAAATAAGTGACCACAAGGTAATTCATGCTGGCTTTTCTTTTCGACCAACAAAGTGCGAAATGTACAAGAAAACGATACAGTTGTATGACAAAGGCGATTATGAAGCGATAAATGAGGGCCTTTGCACATTTTTTCCCACATTTCAGGCAACGTTCCACCACCATAATGTTGACGCCAACTGGACACGTTTTAAAGAAAAGCTGAAGGAATTAACCGATAAATTTGTACCTAAAGTAAGTTTCAGAGCCAGTCGTCACAAACCATGGTTTACGAAAACATTAAAAAGGCTTGAAAATAAAAAGAAACGTCTATTCCGGGTTGCAAAGATTAGAGATCAACCAAAAGCATGGGAGAAATATTATGAAGCAGATAAAAACTACCTTTCTACTCTACATCAAGCAAAGCACTCTTTTTACCACTTAGAATTGCCCAAGCTACTAAAATCTAATCCCAAACAGTTTTGGAATACACTGAAAGACGACGAACCGCGAGAAATCGTACTCACCAGTGACCTGAATGAAAGGATTACGGACGTGGACTGTGCGAACTTGTTCAACACCACGTTCAGTACTGTATTTTCTGATGAAGGGACCGCACCCCCATGTTTACCTTCACTTGACTTTCATTGTGACATGCCAGCGATAAACTTTTGTGAAAATGGAATTTCATCCATAATAGAAAATATTAAATTGTCATCTTCTGCTGGAATGGACGAAATTAATGCCAAAATCTTGAAAAACACCAAACACAACGTCTCACTTTATCTCACCCTAATTTTTTCACAGTCAATTTCTACAGGAATCATTCCAGACGACTGGAGGACAGGGAAGGTCGTTCCTGTTTTCAAGTCAGGTAGCAGAAATTCCCCACTAAATTACCGCCCTATCTCTCTAACAAGCGTCCCCTGTAAAATCATGGAGCATGTGATCTACTCCCACATAATAAATTTCCTTGACAGTAATCACTTTTTCCATCCTTCACAACATGGCTTCCGCAAGGGCTTGTCATGCGAAACACAGCTTGCAGTTTTTCTACACGACATCCACACTAACCTGGATAGTAACATACAGACTGACGCGATCTTTCTTGATTATGCAAAAGCGTTTGATAAAGTGCCACATAAACGATTACTTGCGAAACTCTCCCAGCTAAATTTACATCCTACTATCTCAGCATGGATTGCAGAATTTCTTACTAATCGATTGCAGTACGTTGTTATAAATAACCACCTATCCACACCGGTTCCAGTAACGTCAGGCGTCCCCCAGGGATCGGTTCTTGGCCCCCTCTTATTCTTAATCTATATCAACGACTTACCTTTGCATGTATCCTGTAATATGCGCATGTTCGCGGATGACTGTGTTATCTACCGCACCGTACTTAACACTTCGGATCAGATAACCCTACAAAGTGACCTTACTAATATTTCAGAATGGTGTACCACTTGGTTAATGACACTAAACGTTAACAAATGCAAAAGCATGTCATTTACCCGCAGTCATAACCCTCGGACGTTTGCGTACACAATTAACAATTTCGCTCTTCAATCAACCGACACTTTTAAATACCTCGGTGTCACTGTATCAAACGACCTCAACTGGCGTACGCATGTGCATACCATCATTTCAGCTTCTAACAAAACTTTAGGTTTCCTAAAACGTCATTTGCGGAAAGCCCCAAATCACGTAAAATTACTTGCCTACACATCACTTGTACGACCGAAACTAGAATACGCCTCAGCAGTCTGGAATCCGCATCAAGCATATCTCATCGACGCTCTTGAAGCGGTACAAAACCGCGCTGCTCGATTCATCCATTCGTCGTACTCATATGACGTAAGCGTTACGTCACTGAAATCACTATCTGGGCTTCCGGACCTCGTTTTACGTCGGCGCATCGCTTCCCACTGTCTTTACCACAAATTCTTTTACAGTCCTATCCTTCATCAAGCACCATATATCATGCCGGCGGCGCGCATATCATACCGGACGAGCCACTCGCTGCAAGTTTCACGACCACGCTCACGAACATCAACATTTTTAGCCTCGTTTTTTGTTCGCATGGCGGCAGACTGGAACGGCCTCCCCGCCGCCATTGTCGACATAATCTGCCCATCCATATTTTTACAACATGTTACTGACCATCTCCAACCACATTATACATGATTTTTCCTTATATGTGTTGTTTGTATTCACATACGTGTATGTTGGTCTACATATATAGGCTTTGATATATGTAAATACATGTGTGAATATACTTGAATATGTATGCTATGTATGTGTATATATATGCGTGCTTGAACTTGAACGTTACTTGAACTAGTCTTAATTCGAATCTTGTACCCACCCCTTATGTAATACCCCTGAAATCGGGGGTCTTTAAGGAAAATAAACTGAACTGAACTGAACTTTAGTAATGAATCAACGCGCGCGCACCTCACACTATCTAGAAGGCGCCCTCCTGCCTCGATCTTGAGCACGCAGTAAAATTTAACTACACAGGTGTTTGCCGATTCTGTCCTTCGTCAGAATATGGCGGCCAGTAGCGGAACGGAACTGAGCCTGCGACCATTCGCTGCAGCGTTGGTGGTGACTTTGAGTTTAAAGAGTGCAGTATAATTAATAGGCAGCTGTGTTTGCACACATGGTGAGTCACAGAACCGTCGCCAAGGAGAGTGGCTCACATCCTCCGAGTTGTTTCCAGGCAGGAGTATGTCGCCTTCGAAGAGTCCCGTGGATTCTAGGGCCTGGTTGCCTGCGTGTGAGGAGGAGGGAATAAAGTAACGTTACTCGATCGAAAATATTTTCACGGATGCTCACTAGGTATTTCTCTCTAGGCGGAGCTGCTTTTTTGTTTGCTTTTTGTTTGTTTAAGAGTATGCCATATCTAGGCACCTGTTGTTAACTTCCTTTGCTTCCATTTGCTGTTTTTGTGGCAGGTTAGTGGTCGATGGTCGGTCGTAGGACACAGCAAGAAAAATGTTCGTTCTTTCGTTTGTTCGTTCGCTTGTTCGTTCATTCTTTTCTTCACTGGCTCGGTTGCTCGTTTGTGTGTGCATTCGATCACTTGTTTGTTTGTACGTTCGAGCTATTCGCTCACATGGACAATTGCTGTCAATGGTTTCGGCACAAGACTTGCGTATAGGCTGCGTAGCTAAGTAGACATCATCCGCAAAGGAAAGTTACCAACGATAATTTCTCAAATAATGTATGATATGCTAATTTGCTTGGTAATTAATGGCTTTCGGGAACCTGTAACGGCAAATTCACGCCAGAATCAGGAATATTGTGCCTACTTTGCAGAAATCCTATAACTAGCAACACTTTCGAGATAATCAGCAGCAGCAGTTGCCTATATTTATGCCCACTTCCCACGACAAAGACCTCTGCGATCGATTTGCAATTACTCCTGTTAGGCGCAAGATGATTCAAAATTATCACTGTAAATTTTATCATTTCATCGCACCACCTAATTTTCTAGCACCCTCGACTGCGTTTCCTTCCCTTGGCAACAATTTTGTAACTCTGTAAACCACCGGTTATCTGTCCTCCGTGTTACATGGCCTACCCAGCTTCATTTTTTCCTCTTAGTATCAACTAGAATATCCATTGCCGTTGCTTTGTAACCTATTCCATATCTCGCAAGACTTCCGAAAGTACGAACCGTACATATATGTAATATCCTTCCCCAGCGGAATACAGTTCCGGGCGTATGTAACTGGCTGATTCATCGCGCCGCTGCAAAGCTTTATTTTTGCAATCACTGCATGATACGGTGCAGCGATATACGTGGCATGGCAGGACCTCTGCGCACGCACGTAGCATACTGAGAATTACTGCGGCAGTTACCACCGGCAACCTTAATAACCAGCCTAACCGTGGGAACCCAGCAACATGGCACCTCTCACTCAGCACCGTGAGCAATGATTCAGCATAAGTAATCGTTACTATAAGTAATGATTGCAAAGAATGCTGCACTATTTATGACAATTCCCCGGTGCGGAGTACCTGCCCTAATATTTTTTAATGTTCCACATAAAAAAGCACATCGAAAAAGGAGCTACCGAGCATCACGAATGATTGTATGAGATCATGGTGGAGTCCACTAAATGAATTGCAAGTACAGCTAAGAGAGACACATTTAAGACGCAAGTAAAAAAAATGCCAATTTTTTTCACAGCACAGATATAAAACGCGCCTTATGAATAACATGCGAACACGAATAACATTCGCAAACAGCTTTCTAATAATAATAATAATAATAATAATAATAATAATAATAATAATAATAATAATAAATACACATTGACAGAGGAGGCAGAAATAAAAGCAAGAACACGCTTGCTGTCTTAGTTCCATTCTTCTTACTATGTGTTCATGCAGGAATCTTTTTTTATTTATGCCTACGTGGGCGGAGCCACCGACTTAGCTTGGGGTCTGGTGCCCTCGGACCCTAGTTTCTCTGGACTAAAATAAAGTTCTTGCCATGCCATGCCATGCCATTCACGTTACCATTAAAGGCCATAGGGGGGGGGCGATACAGCTTTTAATAAACGCGATACAATTCAGTAATAAGTGCAATAAAACATAAGGCATAACACAAAAAGAAAAAATGAACACAAACAAAAACAGCAAATTTTACACATTTCCGTCACAGTGAAGAAACTCTTGGAATTTTATGATGTCAATTTCTGTGGCGATGGCTGATGGTAATTTATTCCATTCCATGATAGTACGGGGAATGAATGAATTGGCGTAAGACGAGGAAGGACACTTCACACGTTTAATTTTGAAAGAATGATCAAGGCGCGGAAAGATGGCATGAAGTGACTGAAACAAATCACTTCGAAGGGAGGGGTGGTGATAAAGCTCATGGAAAAGTGTTAAACGAGCAAGTTGGTGGCGATATGACGAATTTTCCAGTTCTGTACGTTTTTTTAATGCTGTAACACTTGTGAAGGGGGAGCTCTCTGAAAATATGAAGCGACCAGCGCGGTTCTGCAAGGATTCGATGTTATTGATAACGTAGGCTTGCTCAGGGTCCCAGATGGCCGCAGCATATTCGATTTTAGGGCGTATTAGAGTTACATAAGCCAGTTTTTTAACGTGCATAGAGGCGTGTCTGAGGTTACGTTTGAGAAGACCGAATGAGCGGTTAGCAGACGCTAGGGTGAGGTCGATATGGTGATGCCATGATAGGTGAAACTGAAGGTGCACACCAAGGTACTTGTATTTTGTTGTTAGTTCTACAGTATTGTCGTGAAGAATATAAGTGGTTGGAATGCGATCTGTGTGACGGGTGAAATATATCTGTTTTGTTTTAGAAACGCTTAATGACATTGACTAGGATGAGCACCATAAGCTTACTGCGTTGAGATCAGATTGTAGGCTAGTAATGTTACGGTAAATTACTCAGTCATCAGCGAAAAGTCGAATTCTAGATGTTACAGAGGCAGGTAGATCATTAATATAGATTAAAAAAGCAAAGGTCTGATCACACTTCCTTGTGGTACACCAGATGTCATATGAGTAGAGGAGGAGTTAGAATTATTAACCGAGGTGAACTGTGTTCTAGATGACAGAAAGTCCTTAATCCAAGCGAGCTCGATAGGGTGGATGTTAAGCTGTGCTAGTTTCAGCAGAAGTCCGTGAAGAGGAACCCGATCAAGAGCCTTTGAAAAATGTAGAAACACTGCGTCGACGTGAAAGCCCGCGCCAAGTGATAGTTGTAAGTCGTTAACAAAGCCAGCTAGTGGAGTGTCACATGAAAATCCCTTGCGGAGACCGTGCTGATAATTAATAATAATGTTATGATCTTCGAGGTAGTTAATGACTTGGCTGGGAATTAAAAATTAAATTATGTGGTTTTACGTGCTAAAACCACTTTCTGATTATGAGGCACGCCGTAGTAGAGGACTCCGGAAATTTGGACCACCTGGGGTTCTTTAAAGTGCACCTAAATGTAAGCACTACGGGTGCTTTCGCATTTTGCCCCCATTTAACTGTGAAGGATATGCTCAAGAAGTTTGCAAATGGTGCTGGTTAACGAGATTGGTTGATAGTTCAATGGAGAGGAACGCTCACCTGATTTAAATAGAGGTATTGTTTTGGCTATCCGCAAGTCATTAGGAATTAGTCCGTGTGATAATGATTGCGAAAACCAACAGGACAACAAAGCGCAAATGCTTTGAGATGTGCTCTTAAGTATCTTATTGTTAAAGCCGAGGTGAACCGAAGTACCAGTAATCTTAAGATTGTTTAATAAAGCTAAGGTACCTGTTTCATTATTCACAATTTCAGGCCTGCAAATGTCATGGATTGTATTTAAGTCAGGGGATGAGCTAATGACTTCTTTGGTGAATACTTATCAAAAGGTGGCATTAAAAACCTGAGCACATTCAGACTCATTAATTATGACGCCGTTACAATCGGTAAGCGAAATGTCAGGATGAAAGCTAGGATTTATCATGCACCAGAAGGTGGTGGTGGTGGTGGTGGTGATGTTGAAGCAGGCGGGGTTAGCCTGGCATACATAGCCGGCAATTGTTCCGCCTGATCCTCCTTCGAGTTGAGATCAGTGGTGTGTCACCAGGTGTCGATGAGCCCCGTGTCTCGCAGGAAGGCTATCAGAAGTCGTTGCGCTCTCTTCCTCAATGCCGCGGGCCCTCCGGGGAAAACATCTTCAAAGGTCCCGTGCGTGAGACCGCTTTTTTGTAGGTTGTCGACCATTATTTTTCGTTCTGTGTCAAACTGAGGGCATAGCCAAATGAAATGTTCGATGTCGCCAATGTCACCACAGAAAACACAGAGTGGAGAAGCGCGAAGCCCAGTCTTGAATAACCAAGCTGGGGTGTACGCGGAGTCGGTCCTGATGCGGTATAAAAGCGTCGCTTGTTCACGTGTAAATCCATGAGTCACACAGGATTCGTGCGGATTCTTGAACATCTCTCTAAAGTGAAGGCGGATTGCACCCTTAGGGTTTCGAAAAGCTTTTGGAGCTTTCACTTTTGGGACACATGTCAGCGCTAGGCGTGCAAGAGCGTCAGCTTCCTCGTTCCCATCAATTCCTACGTGTGATGGAATCCACTGAAACCTTATGTTAAATCCTTTGCTCGTTAGGTCGTCGATCAGTGCCAGAGACTGCCTTGTAAATTTCTCTAGAGGCAGGCCCCGATGTAATCTCTGTAATGCTGACTTGGAATCCGTCAGCACCACGACATCTCGTGCAGAAAAGGCCCGTAGTTTCCGCAAAGCCGCGGTGATTGCGGCACTTTCGACTGTTGTAGAGGAAACTACGCGATCCAGTCGGCCAGACCATGACACATCAAGGGATGGTATGCAGAATGCCGCTGCACAGCTATCTGTTTGTGCGCACACCGAACCCTCTGTGTACACTTGTAGATGGCTTTGAAACACAGTACTCAAGTGGTCCAGCACAATGAACTTGGCTTCGGCAGTTGAAATGGTGCGTTTCGTCGGTAGGTGGGGTACATTGAGGCTGCAGGTAACGTCCGGAAAAGACCATGGCGGGTCAAGGCGACTTCGTTTAGGCCATTCCAATCCTAAAAATCGGAAGGTGTTCAGCGCCGCATGGAAATGTGAGCGAGTTCTTGCTCTTAGCCGCCGGAGAAGCGCCGTGCCTGCGCGTGACTCGCCCAGCCTTAATAGCTGCGTCAGCAAGGCCTGAGATGCCAAGAGGCGGAGTGGAAGAGACTCTGCCTCATTAGTGACTTTCTTGTTTGAAGCCGCCGTTGGAACTCCCATCGCCAAGCGAAGTCCCTTTCTGTGCACTGCCTCCAAGCGCTCGAATTGACTCGATGACGGTGATATCAGAGGGAGCTGATAGAGAATGCGGCTTGCTATCAGTGCAGCGTTCAGTTTAAGCATGGATATAGGATTGTTACCCCAACGTATACCTGCCAATCGACGAAGTGCGTTGATTCTTTGCACTGATGCAGCCACAACACTTTCGACCGCACCACGCCATAGCAGCCTGTTGTCGATGGTGACGCCCAGGAATCGAACATGAGTTGCACGAACAATTGAATGCCCTCTAATATTCAACGTCAGACGTGTTGACTTGCGTCTCACTCCCGGGAAAAGCATGAAGGCCGATTTTTCTGCTGATAAAGATAGGCCAAGCGTCGATAAGTGGCGATCGATAGTGGAGATTGCGGCCTGGGCTATTCGGGCCAAACGTTTGTGCTGGTACTCCAAGATCCAAATGCAGATGTCATCTGCGTAGATGGACATTTTAACTGCCATCCGACCTACTTTCAGGGCATTTGGAAGGCTGGCCAAGGCAACGTTAAAAAGCAAGGGGGATAGGACACTTCCTTGTGGGACGCCGAGGGAAATTCGTCGCTTGTCACTCATTACACTTCCGAGCTTAACTTGGACACATCGATCACTGAGAAATTCATGGACGAATCGAAGAGCATTTCCCGAGACGCCCATGGCTCGGAGTCCGTTGATGATGCCTGTATGAAGCACACAGTCGTATGCCTTGGCAACGTCCATAAAGATGGCGAGTGTGGAAAGGCCGTCTGCGCGATGGTGCTCGATATGGCTCAGTAGACCCAAGACACTGTCCTGGGCACTCAACCGTGGACAAAATCCAGTCATACATGATGGCAGTCTATTTCCTTGCTCGAGATACCATGTTAACCTCGTACATATTAGTCTTTCCATCAACTTTGATGCGCATGATGTTAGCGATACTGGCCGGTATGAGGTGAGGTTTGCAGGATCCTTTCCAGACTTGAGCACTGGCACCACCTATGCTGTCTTCCATGCTTCTGGGATCTCTCCTGTGCTCCAGACGTGATTAAATATGTCCAGAAGTGCTTGTTTTCGTTCATATGGCAGATTTGTCAGCATCTGATTGCTGATCGAATAGGGACCCACAGCACAGCGTCTTCTTAATTTGCTAAGCGCCAAATCCAACTCACGAAAGGTGAACGGCGTATCCATGGTATGTGATGCTTCAGACAACAGAGGGTTCGATACTCCTGCTGATCTGCCACATGTGTATACGTCTGCAAAATCTTCTGCAAGGGTTTGCAAATCTTTTCCTTGCTTTAAAGCCAGTGCTTCGAATGGCCTGTGCAGGCGAATCTTTCCGGATAGGCTATTCATTACTCCCCATATCCTTGTCATGGGAGTAAACGCCGATAAACTCTCACAGAAAGCAGCCCATTTAACTCGTCTTAACCTTTTTGTGTGACGACGGATGACAGCGTTTATCCTGTTGGATTCAGTTTTCGCAGATGCATTGCCCGTTTTTCTCATTAGTTTCCGCTCCACTCTCCTACGCGCTGCGCAGAGGTTCTTTAGTTTCAAATCAGGAGTAGGGAAATGATCTGGGAGTTTCAACATTGAGGTAGCCACTCTTTTGCTCCGCAGCATATCTGCGAACAGCTCACCAGGGGATTCGTCCAACGCTTCTCTGTATGTGTCCCAGCGGGTCACAGCACAGAATTGTCGTCCAGCAGCGTGAAATCCGGTGATGTTCGTGAAGATCGGAAAGTGGTCACTGCCCATCCTGTCTGGGGCCGTTGTTGACTATACGACAAGGTCTGGAGAATGGATAACGAGGTCTATGGCACTCCATGAATCTGGTGGCCTGAAGAAAGTCGGTTTGCCATCGTTCGCGATACATAAGTCAGCAGCATCCGCGGCTGTGACAAGTTCCTTGCCTCGGGAATCTGCAGTCTTATCTCCCCAAAGCGAATGATGTGCGTTAAAGTCGCCACAGATTATTATAGGAGAGGGGCAACGAATGCAAAGGTCCTTTATGAACGCCTCCATGGTGACCTTCCTGCGCGGACTTATGTACACCGACACCACACTGAGTTTTCGTTTTCCTACACTCTAAGAACAGTTTACACCCTTTGGCTTGCCCCTTCTGCCACACAAAAATAATCGTCATCTGCCTTGATGCGTTTCCTTTCTTTATCGCTGCAAGCCCTGAACTTTCCAGTGACGAACGGCACGCGCGTTATCAGAAGAGGCACTGCAAAGGGTGTAAACCGTTCTATGCTGATAACGCGCGTGCCGTTCGTTACTGGAAAGTTCCGGGCTCGCAGCGATAAAGAAAGGAAACGCATCACGGCAGATGACGATTATTTTTGTGTGGCAGAAGGGGCAAGCCAAAGGGTGTAAACTGTTCTTAGAGTGTAGGCACACTTGCACAGCGGCGACTTCCAAGAAGGTAGAACAAAGGTCTTGCACTGGTAAGGTGACGTGAGGTATTTCTCGCCTGATGTATATCATCGCACTTCCATTTGCAAATGATGGTATACTCGGATTTCCATGTCTGATGTACCCTGGGATCGTCCTTCCATTTGGGAGACCGGCCTCCGAGAGGGCTAGAATTGGTATAGGTATGTCTCGAAGGAAAAGGCTGAGTTCAGAAAGACGCTGTAGAATACCGGCGCAGTTCCATTGCATTATTAAGGGCACTTTTGGACGACGGAATGGACCAAGTGGGCGAGACATTGCCATTATGCTACTGAGTGTATGTGGAAGTAGAGCAGAGTATTACTGACTCAAGAGCCAGCACTGCTTCCAGCATATCCTTCGTCGAACTAGCAGGCATCTTCGCAACGTGGGAACGTAGTGCCGTGAACAAAGCGCGTATCACATGCTGGCAGTTTTCCTGCTGACTGTTGCCAAGTGGTACTTGAGGTCGGTTTACTGCGGCCGCATAGGTGCGTTTTTCGGGCTCTTTGCGAACAGGTTTCTCAGCCGCTGAGACCGTTTGCGTTGGCTCAGTAACTTCATTTATCGGTGTGAGACGCGGGAAGTGGGATGCGTATTCTGTTTCCAAACCAGTCAGTTGTGGCGCTATTAATGTCTTCGTGTTCGATGGTGCGCTTGCACTCTTTGGACACAGAACAAACAACTTATTTCTTCGCTGAGCAGCTGTCCGCGCAGGGCATCGACCGTAGCTAGCAGGATGGTCACCGCCGCAATTTGCACACACAAAGTTGTCTTTACGAGCACACGTCTTAAAGTCATGAGGTCCCCCACAGCGCTTGCACCTCTGTTCCCCACGACAGTGCTTAGCGATATGTCCGAAGCGCTGACACTTAAAACAGCGTGGTGGTGTCTCCACGTAGTCGACAAGCTCGTGTCTGGTGAAACCAAGGTTGATCTTCTCCGGGCGTTCAGAATTTTGGAGCAAATGTGAGAACCACCGTGTTAGTGCGCCTTGACTCCCACTCACATGACGAGGTTTGGACCCTACGGATGATTCTTCTTGCATGGAACACGCCCTGAGGTCTCAGGTAGGTGAGTAGCTCTTCATCCGAGTACCATTTAGGGACTCCTCTAACAATGCACGTATTTTTCATGTAACTGTGTGGGACACGGGCAGATATGACTATGCCGCCGATATTCTTGGTCTCTAGAAGGACGTTGGCTTGTCCTTCTGTCTCTACATCTAAGAGCAATGCACCCTGTGCTGTGAAGTGGCTCTTCACTGGTGCTCCACCGAGAATCCTTTCAAGCTCAGAATACAGGACAATAGGGTTTACTTGCCTTAAATCATCTCTTTCGGATGCTGCAGTGATTAACACTGGAATGCCCTCCGCCCTGTCTTTACGATGGCGCACAATTCGGAAACCACCCTCGTCCATGTCCAGGTCTGAAGGGTTTGCCACGTTGTCGTCGTCGATGATAGTTGACTCGTCTTCAGATTCACCAGTGTCTTGTCGCTTGCAGTCAGGCTGGCTTGTACAAACCAGCTGGCGTTTCTGACCCGGTGTCAGCCCTTGGGAGGTCATGGCGGGGTGCTCGTCGGCGCCAGCTTGGTTCCTTCTAGCACCTTGTGAGGCGGCGGGTGGGGCAGCACCCGTCGGTCTCCGATACGGAAGGTACCTTTTCGAGTCGACAGACGTCTTGAACCGTTCTGAGCAGTAATATTACCAGAAAATAACGATAAATGTAGGCAGAGCTACTCAGACAGGCTACCAGCAGGTTCGTCGTCTTCTTCTTCTTCAACCTACAACTGCTATCATGCGCCAGAACTTACGAGGGTTGTTGGTTAGCAGCGATGATAGGTCGTGATTGAAAAACTGGCGTCGAGTGGATTTTAGGAGTGACTGGTAGTCCTTGTCGCATTTCTTATACTTGACCCACGCGCTTAGACCATATTTAGTGCCTGCCTGTAAAATCGCTTTTCTTATTATTTATACGCCGTAACTTCTGATTAAACCACGGTGCACTGCTGCTACATCGGATGGTCATAAGTTCAACGAAGTCATCAACACGTTTATTAAAAGTACTGTTGAATAAGTCCCAATTCTGCTCAACAGAGCGCAATAAATATTGATTCATGAACTGGCTGGTGAAATAATCTAATTCGGAATTTATTTTTTTCATAGTTAGCTCGGTTGTAACATCTTATTTGTTTAATCGTTGTTTTCTTTTCGTTAAAGGAACCAGTAATGCGTCCTGTTATTGCGTCATGATCCGAAATGCCATCTAGATGAATAATGTCTGAACAAATATCGGGATTATTCGTTAATATTATATCTATAATGTTGGCGGTACATGATGTGCGACGCGTGGTATTGCCGAGTAGCTGGCTAGAGGAATATACCTCAGGCCGACCTCTCGGCATTCCGTGTCATTAAACTTCTTTCTCTCTCTGTGTCATCAACCATCACTATTGCATTTGACCTACGGAAACATATTTGATCACTATCGACTTCATCATCATCATCATCAGCCTGATTGCGCCCACTGCAGGGCAAAGGCCTCTCCCATAATTTTCCAACTACCCCGGTCATGTACTAATTGTGGCCATGTCGTCCCTGCAAACTTCTTAATCTCTTCCGCCCACCTAACTTTCTGCCGCCCCTTGCTACGCTTCCCTTCCCTTGGAATCCATTCCATAACCCTTAATGACCATCGGTTATCTTCCCTCCTCATTACATGTCCTTCCCATGCCCATTTCTTTTTCTTGATTTCAACTAAGATGTCATTAACTCGCGTTTGTTCCCTCACCCAATCTGCTCTTTTCTTGTCCCTTAACGTTACACCTATCATTCTTCTTTCCATAGCTCGTTCCGTCGTCCTCAATTTGAGTAGAACCCTTTTCGTAAGCCTCCAGGTCTCTGCCCCGCAGGTGAGTACTGGTAAGACAGAGCTATTATACACTGTCGAGTTACGGTGACTGAAATAATACGAGAGTGGTCATCTATACATTGAGAACCTAATATTTAGAAGAACGAAGCAAAACACAGTTCTCTTGCGCTTTTAAGGAAAGATTCGTATTACGCATCCTTATCAGGACGTTAGCGGGGCTACATAATGTTTTGAGGCTTAGAATACTAACATATTATGGGTACGACTGAATCTCATGGCTTCAGACGTTGTGTCTTGTGGCATAATGCTCTTTATGCGTTTTACGCGAACTGGTTGCAGCCTTCCTGGTTTTATTTTCCGTTGCCAGCATTTGAGCGCCCCACTCCTTCCCGAACAGTTCTGATGAGACGCAAACCTGCGTAAAAGTGTAATTCTCTGGACAAACCCTGCGTCTATAATTTCTCACTGCACACCATTATGGACGTGACTTGATGCGCAAAATGCTGTGCGAATACCGTACGGTAAAGACTTACGATATCGCAGCGTCGAATGGTCGGAGAGGTAATATGTGTGGTATGTGGTTAGGTAATGTGTGCGGTGAAGTGCAGCATTTCAGCCGGCGTGAAGCCTGCGTCGTCACGACTGATGAATCAGGAGCGGCGCTGAGTCCCGCCATGTCATCAGGACGTGAAGTACCCGGGTTGGTAGTCTTAGTTGACCGCATTAAAGAAACACTTACGTGAATGCATGTTGCATGCTTGAAGCCACTTGGAGTGAATGCTATTTTAGCTTATTTTCACGTGCAGCAGTTATCGAGAACGTCGAGGCAGGATGTCAGCCGCTGTAGTGGGCATTCGCTCTTGACGTTTCGTCATACAAAGACTATAGAAGTGTAAATAATACCGGCGATAATGACCACCAAAAATATGGCTTTTATATACTAAGAAAATCTAAAGTCTCATCACGCTACCTGGCGTGGGACTGGCACGTGCTGTACGCAAATGCTGTACGTAAAATTATACACTAGCTCAGTGACTATAGTGCTGGGCTGCTAAGCACGAAGTCGCGGCATTTAATCCTGACCACGGCTCCCGTATTTCGAGGGGGCAAAATGCGAAAGCACCAGTGTACTTAGATTGCGGTGCACGTTAAGGAACCCCAGGTGGTCCAAATTTCCGGAGTCCCTCACTACGGCGTTCCTCACAATCAGCTCGCGGTTTTGGCGCGTAAAACCCCCTAACTTAATTTTAGTTTTAAGGTTACCCAGTAACTGGGTATTCGTGGGGTAATCAGGTGCAAAAGCACTAATAAATTAGAACGGACTAAGAAACACGGACCGCTGCTAAAGCTTGAGTTGCAGTTAAGGGTCGTAAAACTACCGTTCCATTCTCTATCCTAGGTCCACACAGACGGGTATATATTCCTTGATTTGCATAATAGGCCGTATATTTGCATCATGAACTTACCTGGGTGTGGCCATGCAGGTGCTGCCAGAGCGGTTTGCACCGCTGACGTCAGCAACAGTGCAGCAATGTAGGTCGTCGGTGCGAATCCCATGCTGCCAATGTATCTAGTGTCACGGCACAAGCTCGTCCTTGGGCGTTCGCCGAGGTGGGCTTCTTTCTCGTGTCGCGCTTACTGAACTTTGCGCGCCGCGATTAGATAGACACGTGTTTGCGAAGGCCTCGAAACAGTGCACTGGTTCTGGGTCTCCAGATTCTTGAGAGAGCGCGTGTAGTGAGCTTGAATGTTTTGAGAAGTACGGCAGCCGCGACGCCTCTGCCGTTATGCATTGATCGGCCGACAAGGCTTCCGATGTGATAGTGTGACGTCATGCTCTCCTGCCTGAGGACGTTAATGTCGCTAGTGGATATCGATGATTGTGGACGACTTGAAAGCCGTTATGGAGAGATAAGCTTATCGGCTCAAGCGAAGACACACGCCCCTTATTGTCGCAGGCCAGTACAGCAGCGGTGATACGGGGCGACTAAAGCTGCAATTGTTCGGAGCGTCCTGTTTGTTGACCTCGCGTTTCCAAAGTAAATGGCTGCCCAACAAATGTGATGCCTGTGGCGATAAGTTCCTTCAGCGTAATCGGCATAAAGGTCGTCGAGAGTGCACTACGGATGTGCAACACATTGTGTTGCATTTTAAAACATTGCATGTAAGTGATTTGGAGCATGTTAAGGATTCAGGTTCCGCGCGAATCTGTCCTTGCTTGTGGGTACGCGCTCTGAAAGGTTCGGTGGTAGCATTAGAGAAAACTAAGCGCAACACATGGCAAGGAAGGCGGTAAGGCCCGCGGCGTGGGAGCGATCCTTCAAGATAGACAAGGGGAAGGATGGGAATGGAGAACAAATCGAGCCGATTGGTAGACTCTGTCATGTCGATGCTAGACTGAAGCAAATGGACGGTGCGCAGAATTCCCATGTGAAACTGGTCGAATAGCTCAAAAATAGGATCAGTATGGAGTGTGATGAATGGAAGGCGGTGGAAGAAAGACTTCGAGCAGCCGAGGTAAAACTGAACCGCGCCGCCATCACGAATGAAAATGATAGTGACGATAGAACTCCGTCTACTCGTGTGACAGGACCACAAGTGCCAACAAAGCGCGTGGAACGCGTGGGAGGTGGGGTTTGGGCAGCTGGAAAGAGGTTCACCTGCGTTGAAACTACCACAAAGGGAAAGCAAACATGAAGGGGCCCATGCCCCGTGTCAAAACCGAATCACGCGAAAAAAGGATGACCGAGGGAGGCAGGAAGAGGCCTCGACAGTAGGGGAGGGGGAGAAGATTATCATTGCTGGTGACTCAAATCTGACTAGGTGCACAAAGGCGATAGCGGAGAGGGTGAAAGGCGACAAAAGAGTGGCGGTAGGAACATTTCCAGGGCAAACATTGGGCTCTGGTTTGGAGCGAGCTTAAGAAAAGCTCGCGGAGAAACCACAGGGACGCCACCTTGAAGGTCAGCCTAAATAACGTGCTAAACCCGAAAGGAACACTATTAGCCCAGCGTTTGGCGAAAGGTGTAGACGACTTGCGCGAGATGTCCCCTCGGGTGCAGACTGTAGTGTGGACGGTGTCGGAGGTACGTTGCTGGGATACTAACGTACAAAGAGCGGTCTCTCACAAATTGTTTCTTTCCTGATTTCGTCTTTTCCTCTTAAGTAGTTCCTCATGGCAGGTTTCTTTTCCACTACCGTCACCCATGAGATTATCTCAGCCTCTCCGATTTTCCGCTTGACGTTCTTTATTGTCATGTTGCTCACCATACAGGTCGTATGCTTGCTGATAAGATTTCTAGTTCTTTTCCTCAACTGTGAATAAAGGTTTTTCCTGTACAGATACCTGCACACTCTCCCAGCCCATTTACTTTCTTCCATATTCCTCAGTCGTTCTTCATAATCAATTTTATTGTGAGCTTCCCTCACTTCAACACTAGTCCATCTCATATCACCCTGCACAGCTTCAGTTGTAGTCTTCCCGTGAGCGCCAAATGCGAGGCGACCCAATGACCTTTGGTTTCCGTCGAGTCCTGATTGTACACCTGATTTAAAGCAAACAATCACATTTCCAAATATAAGTCCTGGAACGATTACACCTTTCCACATACCCCGGAGCACCTCCTACCTATTGTATCCCCTTAGCGCTCTGTGTTTTATTATCGCCGTAATTCTCTTCCGCTTTACTGTTATTGTTTTCCTGTTTCCATATATCATGTCTTTGTTTATCCATATGCCAAAGTATTTATATTCGTTCACAAGATGTATTTCCTGGCCCTGTATTGACGCGGCCTCTTCACTGCTTTCATTCAATATCATAATACCTAATTCTTCAATATTAAATTTCAGACCTTAATTCTCGCTTTCCGGTTCACAGGTATTAGCCTGACATAGCGTATCACTTTGCTTGTTGCTAGCAGCACAATATCGTCCGCATAAAACAAACCTGGAAGCTAGCTGCTGCTCTACTAGTGTACACGTTTATTTTTATGAGAGGTTACAGCCGAGATTACTTCTTTCTTGCGCCCTTTCCATCCTCGTAATGTACATCATAAATAACGGTGGGGATGAAAGTTGATATGAACTTTCTCTTCGCTCCTAATCCCTTCCTGTTCAATGCAAACGGCATTTTCTAGGTAAATTTCTCTTAAAAACTGTATGCAATCGTCGCGTAAGTCTTTCCCTTCCAGGGTACCCCAAAGAAGTTGCAATCTAAGTTGTCATACGCTCCTGTAATCTCAGAAGGCCACATATAACGGTCTGCGTTCTACTCTTGATACTTCAGTACACTGAGTAAGGACAAATAATTCATCCTCCAGATGCCTACCTATTCTGAAGTCATACTAAAGTTCTCCCAAATGCCATTATTCTCTGTCAATGCTTTCAGCTATAATTTAATTGCCTGCATTGCTATCCTGTATATAACCGATGTAATGGTCAACGTCTAGATGAGTGAATTCTATCTTTTCCCCCTTTACTATAATAAATTAAACTGATTCTAATTTGTCGCCAACTGTCTGGTATTCGTCTATCTCTCAAAGGTTTTTCTACTGTTTTCAACAGAGCTTCCTTACTTTCTTTTTGGCCTAGTTCATAGCCCTAGTTCCTCAATCAGCCTAACGGGAACCTCGTCTAGTCCTGCGCCTGTTCTCTCAAGAATTTTCTCTTCAGCTTTCTTCCCGTTAAAATTTGTCCACACCAGCTCCTTTTCCATCTGGTTCTCTTTCATGCTCTTTTTTAGAGCGCAGCTCTTTGGCGTCCGTTCCTGGGTTTCGCGTCGTCGTCGGCGTTGTCGTCGGCCTCGTAACCAGCTCCGCCCCCCTTTCATCCCCCCAGCGCTAGCAGCGACCGACTGATACCGCTGGATGCCGCTGACGCCGCTAGAGAGTCAAGATAACGTGACTGCATAGAACACCGTCGCCGCCATGCAGAAAGAGAAGGAAAGGGTCCCCCCCCCCTGTTCTTGTGTGGCGGATAGGGTGCTCTTCAGTTGCCGACGCGCCGGTTATTTCACGTAGGCCCCGGCACGTCGACAAATACGTGACCACCTTCCCACGGCTAGACCTGGTTCTTAGCGCTGCGGAAGCGATGGTATCATATTGTTTGTGTCGGCATCGGCGGCGTTGTCCCTGAAACCAACTCCGCAGCTGGGGTTGACTCACTATCGGCGTCAGCGGCATCAGTCAGTCGCTGCTATCTCTTCCCTCCTCCCTTTATCGTGTTGTCCGCTTGCTGCGCGCGCTTCTGCCCCCATCGTTTGCCGCTGGGTGTACACGCCGCCCCCCTCCCCCCTCTTCCTGCGAGTCTCCGGTTGTCAAAGCGCCGGCTCGAACTTAATTCCTTTCTTCGCTCCTCCTCCAATGCAACCCCTGTGCGGTGGCAATCAGAGAGCCAGATCGGTGGCGGCGGATCTGTATATGTGCACCGCCCGAGCCGAAATTGCCGCTGCCGTTCGCCCTGTGCGGTGGCAATCAGAGAGCCAGATCGGTGGCGGCGGATCTGTATATGTGCACCGCCCGAGCCGAAATTGCCGCTGCCATTCGCCACTGCGAAATTATCTGCCAGTTCTTTCTGAGCCATGAGCGAGACGACCGATGGAAGTCCTCCGTCTGCTGCTGCTGCTGCTGCTGCTAAACGAGCTGCCAGAGCAGAGGCCCAGCGCTGTCGCCGTCAGAATCCAGAGGTGCGTGCCGCCGAAGCAGAAGCTTACCGTCGCCGCCGTCGAGATGATCCAGGAGTACGCGTCGCCGAAGCAGAGGCTAAGCGCCGCCGCCGAGAAGACCCTGCCGTTCGCGCCGCCGAAGCGGAGGCTCATCGCCGCCGTCGAGAGGTCTTTGTTAAAGGAATACGTGTGAAAAATAAAAAAAAAATTCTGTGATAGCGCATACATGTGTTCCTCGATTTCTTTGCCTCAATCTATCGAAAAGGTGAAACAGCTTATTTGCTGCGCTCAAATTTCGCATTAGGAAGTGACGTAATCGTCGGTAATTTTTTTCTCAACTACAACCTCGCCATTACCTAGGAAAGATTCGGCTGTTATTTTGATGATGCAATTTAATACCGCGTCCCCTCCCAGTTTGTTTTATTGTGCCAGACTTCCTGCCTAATAAGTTTGTGTGGTTCCAAAATATTCTAGGTGCGGCGTTCTGTTTCTCACGTATTTCTGACAACCAACGTTCAATTCCACCTTCTATCTTTTTCTCTTTTTTCTGTATTTACTCTTTTCCATTTGGCTCCATGATGGATGAGCATTCCGACTGCCCCTCCCTTTCTTTCGTACCTAACTCTGTTGCACCCTTCCCAGATATAATTCTCAATCACTGACGGCTCTTCCGAGTCTCTAAGGTGCGTTTCTGTAGCCGCGTACACCCCTATTTGTTCTCTATTTAACTGCTCCTCAACATCTGCCCACTTTTCCTTTCTTCTTCCACCCTGCATGTTTATGTAGCCTATCGAATGGCGAGCTCTCTTTCTTGCTTTCCCCCTTTTTCTGTTATTTACGGCGATCCTATACTGAGGTTCCCTTAGGGAACCCTCCTCATTATTACCTACTCTGGCCTCCTGAGCGCCCATGGACCCCCTAAAAAAGCAACAGCGCGACCAGCAAGTCCCCAGCTCCCTTCTCGTCCAGCCCTGTGATTGAAGTGGATCCCGTCTTGTTGAAAACCACCGTAGCTTCTCATTCCCGTGCTTACTGCTACAACCTCGCAACATTTCGCTCGGCTGATTTCCATATAGCCTCATTAGCAGCCAATACGGCTCGTTGTACGTTACTCTCTTGTACAGGCACCTCCGGCACCATGCACACCACGATATGCAGCTGAGGGGACAGATCGCGCAAGTCGCCTACCATCGACGCCAAGTGCTAGGCAATACGGTCCCTTTTCTGCTTAGGACGTCATTTAGCCTGCCTGCTACTACGACAAAGTTGCGTCCGTGGGCATTTTTCCATTTGCTTTTGATCGCTCTAAGACAGCGCCCAATGCCTGCCCTGCAAATGCTCCTATCACCACTCTTTTATTGCCTTTCACCCCTCTCCACCATTGCTTCTGGGCATCCAGCGAGGTTTGAGTCACCGTAGATAATCACCTTTTCATCGTCTCCAAATGCCGAGGCATCTGCCTGCTTCCCTTTGCTAGCCTTTTCCGTGTGATTCGAACTTGACAAGGGCATCAACCCCTACGTCCTGCTTCGCCTTTGTGGCCGCCCCAAGGTAGGTGAAAATCTTTACAGCTACCCCCTCCCCACGTTGCACGCATTCCACGTGCTTCGCTGACACTCCCTGTCCTGTCACGTCGGGAGCCAGCGTTCCATTGTAGCGACCATACTGGTTCGCGATGGCGGCCGTATTCAGCTTTACCTCGGCTGCTTGAAATTTTTTCCACCGCTTTCCGTGCATTACATTTCATATTTATCTCATTTTTGAGCTCTTCAACCTGTTTCACAAGCTCGTCCTACAAATCCTCCGTTTTCTTTAGCCTAGCATCAACATCACACTGTCTGCCGATTGACTCGATTTCCTTTCCATTTTCACCTGTCCCCTCGTCTACATTGAGGAACCCCCGTACACTGCACAATTTACCGTCTTTCTTGCCATGTGTTGCACTTAGCTTTCGCTAAGGCAAACATCGCAGTTTTCAGAGCACGTGCCGTCTAGCGAAAACCGATACGCACAGGATGTAAATCCTTAAAATGTCGCAAAGTAATTCTCACCAATGTATTAAAAGTAATCAATGCTGCACAGAGACGTGTTTGAACGTGTTCAATCACGCGGCCGTGCTCTCACTTCTCTACCCACGCAACATTCCCGATACCCAAGCACACACAGTAAAACCACTAATAGCTATTAGTCTTGCCACTTCCAAACTTCCTTTGAAAAGCTATATAAACCTAAATGTCCCACATGGTTGCCCGTATTGAAACACGTGGCGAGAAAGAACGCTCTATTCTACAAAACCAAATGTACACGAAACACACCTGCGGACACGAAGAAAAAAGAAAAGAAAACTAGCTAATTACTATTTAAATGCTAAAATTCAGCAAATCAATAACAGAAGAAAGATCAAAGCATGCAAAAAAAATACTTTTTGGCCGACTCCAGTCCAGTGTTTCACTCCAATGTTTGTTTTCGTCACCGCCATAGAGCACTGGCAAAACGCGTCCCTACCTGTGCAACTCCTACATGTCGGGGCACCTATTAGAACACAACGCAGCTGCAATGCAAAGTTTGCACAGATGGACGCTTCGTGGCGCGCATGTCACATCGCGTGACAGGTGGCAGGATATGATGCTTATGGCAATGACTATTATCATGATGACAATTTACAAGCATCCCTTTTGAAACGGGGCGATGACGAACAGTCACCTAGGCTGCTTGATTTATTGAGGTATTCCAGCATGTTTTTCACTCTAGTGGGCAAGGCAGCAGCAATACAGGCCAGATGTTCAAACGTTGTCTCTTCTTCAAGCAGCTTTTCACCGGCTTGGCTGCTTTCCCGGAGTATACTACGAAGGCCTTCCTGGATGCATCACCGCTCGCATGTCATCACACCCTGATGTTCCCGCATGTGCGCGATGACTGCCCTATCTCCACCCTGGAAGATAGTCATGGTCTGTTCACCGCTGCATTCGACAAGATACTGACCTCTGCCATCGGTGACATCAGCCTGGATGGTGCGGTAATGCGAGTCACGACGCCGGCTCCGTTCAGTATAAAAGCCACGCCGCAGCTTCATCGCTTCAGTGGGCAAGGCAGCAGCAATACAGGCCAGATGTTCAAACGTTGTCCCTTCTTCATGCAGGTACGCTACCTTGGGAACGCTTATTGTATTCGATCTGACTACCGCTTCTTATTGCTGATGCCTTGCCCACACGAATGTCTTTCGGCATGTATTTCTGTATGTGCTGATCTTGTTTACTGCATGAGCAGCCTCTTACTTAGTGGCGATATTGAAACAAACCCGGGCGCTAAAAAACGCTCTGCCACTGAAACACACGATTCTGGCTCTATGATATCCGAAATGTTCGCTCAGCTTCTTGCCGGGCAAAATAAGATAACAAAGAATGTAGCCGACATGCGAAAATATATCGACGCTCGATTTGAGGCCATTGAAAAACGCATAGTTGATTTTGAACAGCAGGCACCCACGTTTAGCACAGCACACTACGATAACCTACAGAGCCAAATTCAGAAAATGTCATCCACTATTAACACACCTTCTTCCCAAAACGATGATTTAGAAAATCGGTCGCGTCGCAACAACCTTATTCTTTATGGTCTAACAAAATCTGAGCATGGCACTAATGTATCGCTTCAATCGCAAGTTAAGAATTTTTGTACTGACGTAGTAAAGCTTGATTTTCCTCAAATTGAGCGATTGCATAGGCTTGGTACACCTAGAGGTAGGAGACCTCACCCCATCATTATGAAGCTCCTAGATTTTCGTGAAAATATTAGTGCCCTAAAGAATGGCTATAAGCTAAAAGGGTCTCAGTGGCACTTATCCGAACATTTTTCTTCAAACGTACGCTCCATCCGTAAAAAACTATGGGACGCTACAGCACTATTCTGTAACAATGGTTCAGTCGTACACCTCAGATACGACCATGCGTTTGTTGATAATCAGCTCTACAATTGGGATGTTGTTTCCAACTCTCTTGTAAACGCTCCTGATCGCACCACTCACCATCATTTACCGCTCTCCCAGGGGAACAATCCTTGACTTAACAATGACAAGCAGGATAAACTTTGTATATTAAATCTTAACGCAAGAAGCCTATCTAACAAATATTGAAGCTTTTCCTCTTTGGTGGCATCACATTCCCCGCATGTTATCGGTGTTACTGAGACCTGGTTGCACAGCGACATCCTTGACTGCGAAGTAACTTCCCCAGGATATAACGTCATAAGAGTAGGCAGGAAAGCGGGCAGAGGCGGAGGCGTTGCCTTGCTTTTGCGCTCTGACCTACAGTTTTCTTTACTACAATCCCCACTTGAAATTGAGAATCGAGATGGTCTGATGTAAGGTGCACATTAATAAAACAAATGTAATCACTGGTGTATTTTTTCGACCTCCCAGACATGCCTCAAATGAAATAACGATCCTTAATGCATTCATCCAAGAGCACGGTTTTGGCTCTTCAAATTTAATCTGCATAGGGGACTTCAATGTGTCTAACGTTTCATGGGCTTCATTATCGATAACTGGTGATAACGTCCCTCTTTCTAGCGAGTTGCTTGAATTTTCACTATCCCTTGGATTGAAACAAATTGTATCTAACCCTACTAGAGAGTCCTACATACTAGATTTGATTTTATTAAATGCAGCGCTCTTTACAAGTGGCTTTGAGTGTGAGATTACGGATGGTATTTCCGATCACAAAGCTGTTATTGCTAATATTAATCTTTCAGTTTCATGGCGCCACAATGAATACACCAGTTTTTACGATTATAATAATGCGGATGATACGTCCATACTTGATACATTAATCATTTCATTCGACAGATTCTCCCGGTTATGCACTACCAGTGATATCAATGCTATAGTATCCCATTTTGAAAACATTGTTCATACTTGCATAGAGCGCTATGTGCCATTAAAAACAGAAAAGGAAAATCCAGACCTTCCTTGGATGACAAGGGAAATACTGCATTTGAAGCGTCGAGTAGCCAGAGCACGTCGGAAGCACCACGTGAATGCCGAAACAAATGACCAGTTCAGCTTTATGAAGGAAGAACTCCGTCAAAAAATGCACGCAGCTAAGAACTTTTATTATCAGTTCCCTCTGCCTAATTTAATTAAAAATAACCCACGAAAATTTTGGAGCTCAACTTCGCCAATGAAAAACAGCACCCAAACATTTCTATTAGATGATTCCAAAATAAGCGATCCTGGACCTATTGCTAAAACATTTAATGAATAATATTCACACAGGACAATAGCGTAATTCCTCCCCACTCCACGACAACTAACATGTCCTGTCCAATTAACAATGTTAAGATATGTAAGCAAGGAGTCCTGAACCTTATTTTAAACCTTGACACCAAAAAAGGCTGCAGCCCAGACAATGTCAGCAATGTGTTCCTTCATCGTTATGCGCTTTGGACGTGTCAATACCTCACATTGATTTTTGAGAAATCAGTATCTACTTGTACAGTTCCTTGTTCATGGAAACGGGCTAGAGTCATTCCATTGTTCAAATCTGGGCAGAAACAATCTCTTCTAAATTATAGACCCATTTCGTTAACTTCTCACGCATGCAAATTCCTTGAACACATAATTTATAAACACATTATCACTTTTCTCGAGTCTAGTAACATTTTATGCAGCGCTCAGCATGGATTTCGTAGCGGTTTTAGCACAGTGACTCAATTAACTGAATTTACACATGACATCAGTTTTGCTCTTGATTTAGGTCATCAAGTGGATGCGCTCTAGATGCATTTGATAATGTTCCACATCCTAAACGATTACATAGACTAAGCCTTATCCTTAATAGCCCTATTATCGTTGACTGGATCCGTAGTTTTCTTTATGATCCTTTGAAGTATGTTTCTTTTAATTCATTCAACTCTCCTGACGCATCAGTATCTTCCGGTGTGCCCCAAGGTTCTATTTTAGGGTCATTGCTTTTTTTTGCTTTATATTAAAGACATTCCAAGCTCTGTTTCAGTAAAAATTCGGCTTTACGCTGACGGCTGCGTTCTCTACATTGTCATTTCATTACCTAACGATCATAACACTCTTAGTCAATCTTTTATAAGTTTTTGTGAATGGTGCGAACTCTGGCAAGTGAACATTAACTTCAAAAAAAAAACAGTCGCCATGTCCTATCACAAGCATGCTAATTGCTCACATTTCAATTACTCCTATAAATCCACTATTCTGCAGCGCGTATATGAATATAGGTATTTAGGCCTCCTTTTCACTGCAAGATTATCCTGGTCAGAACATATTCTAACAACTTGCAACAAACGACTAAAAAAACTTTGTTACCTAACCCGAACTCTACGTGCTGCCCCCAAAGAAACTAAACTCATTACATAGAAAACTCTTGTAAGACCTATTCTTGAATATGCGGCTACCATATGGAACCCTTACAAAATTTCGGACATCCACAAAATTGAATCTGTTCTGAAAAAGGCGGTTCGTTTCATATACCACCGTTATGACAGAATGTTTTCACCGTCATATCATCTGAATATTCTCGGTTTAAACCCTCTTTCCCACCGTCGTCACATTAATTCTCTGAAAATTCTACACTCTCTATTTTGCTCTTCACATTATGCTTCCCCTAACACATATCTGACCCGTGCAAAGCCCCTAATCACGAGAAACAGCAATGACTTAAACTTATCCGTCTTTTTTGCTCACACCAACACTTTTAAATACAGTTTTTTTCCTCGAACAATTGAACTATGGAATGACCTGCCTGCTTCCATCCGTTCTTTACCACATAGAGAATTTGGGGATGCCATTGAGTGCTCCCCTTAGTCATGTTACTCACATATGCTTCTTTTGTATGGTGGTCTTCTTTCTCACATTTTGTATTCACCCACTCCTGCAATAGCCCTTTAGGCTGCAGTATTTGTAAATAAATAAATAAATAAATAAATAAATAAATAAATAAATAAATAAATATTTTATACATCTCCTTAATCTTGTTTTTCTTCTTCGAGACAATCTGACCATTTCTTTGCCAATCTCCCATAGTGGGCAGGAGCCTGGCTATATAGCTGCGATGGACACCGGAAGTGGCCGACAACATCGCCAACCGAAACGGCTCTTGCAATGAGCCAATAACACCTTACACTGTGACAGCAGAATAACGAGGGAAAAAAAAGGAAATAGTTTGCCATGCAATAGGCTACATAAACTTGCAGGGCTGCAGAAGAAAAAGTGGTTAGATAATGAGGAGCAGTTAAAGAGAGGAAAAAAAACAGGGAGGTATACAATCCCAGGAACACACCTTAGAGACTTAGAAGAGCCACCAATGTTTGAAAATTATGTTTGGGAAGAGTGCACCAGAACTAAATCGAAAAGAAAGGGCGAGGGACTGGGCGCTCACGGCAAGACTACTTATGAAGCTGCGTAAGGTGATATGGGCTGGACAAGCTTTGAAGTGATGAAAGCTCACAGTAAAATTGATTATGAAGAGCTACTGATGAAAGTAAATGGGTCGCGAGGTTGTTCAGGTATTTGAGCAGGGAAAAATGACACAGTGGAGGAAAAGAACTAGGAAGCTTACCGCAAGTACGCGACCGGTATAGTAAGCAACATGGTAACAAAGGGCACCAAGCGCAAAGTCAGAGAGGCTAAGACAATCTCATGGGTGGCGGCAATAGCAAAGAAACTGCTATGAGTAATTACCTACGACAACAAAATGAAATCAGCATCGGATCAATATACGATAACTCAAAGGCAAGCGCATTTTTTTTTTTTTTTTGAAGAGAGATCAGGATGCTTTAGAACGCGTAGATACAAAGCCAGGTACCCCAAGGAGGATGAAGTGTGTGCTTGCTGCGGTAGAGCTAGAGAAACGGTGGAACATGCTTTATTAGAATGCGGAGTTATCCACTGCGCTGTCGGTTTAGGCTCCCCTGGCTTCCTTGAAGCCCTTGGTTTCAAGGATAGCAGGGAGAAAGTAACCATGGCCGCAATAGAGATAAGTAAGGGTCGATTGGAGGTTTGGTGGCCGAAAAGAAGAGACCACGAACATCTGAGGCGTACGAGAACGATGTTTCTAGTAGTGGTAATAGTAGCTATATTTTAGGACAGGAAGGACATTATGCAAAATAAAAACAAGACCTTAGCTGCGAAATCTACTACCCGGTTTTGAAGGGGACGCTCATAGCACTCATTCATTCATCTATACATATGCCCGAATGGATCTTTTGGATTGTCTAATGAAATTGAACAGAAACAGACATAAGGGTGGTCGTTTCTCCTGTGCTGGTAAGGCTCCACAGTGAAAGCAGTGAGTTTAGTCATGGGAAATCGTTTGTCAATTGGGAGAAAACCATTTGAAAATGGCCTTCGTTCAAAATGTTACGTTAGTATACGCAGTTGACTACTGGGTATGAATGGGCTAAGGTGTGTGTGTGTGTGTGTGTGTGTGTGTGTGTGTGTGTGTGTGTGTGTGTGTGTGTGTGTGTGTGTGTGTGTGTGTGTGTGTGTGTGTGTGTGTGTGTGTGTGTGTGCATGCGCGCGTGTGTGCGTGTGTTCTTCTAGCTTCATTTATTATTGCAAAAATAACTCACCTTTCTTCACTAAGTTATTCCCTCCGCACTTTTACTGGCTTGAAAGTGCAACACACGTAAGTACAAATCAGATTAAGGCAACTAACGACACCTCCCACACACCAATATTTCACAGGTGGAGGTTTCAACTTATCGGTGAAAGTGTAATGCCTATTACGTCGTCGCCTAGGTGGACTTCGCTCTCATGTCCGCTCTCAGTGTACACGACCCACCGCAACCTAGGGCGGTGATTAAGCAGCTATTGCCACGGCTTCGGTCAGCTGGAGAATGTCTTTTGTATACATGAATTGAATCTTGAACACGCATTTCTTTCTTTGTTGTTAGCTTCTAGGCCCTGTGGTTAAAAGCAAAACAGAAGAAAATTTAGAGTGCTCTCTTCAGAAAAACATTCCGATGTGACATAGACACTTAAATGATTGCTTAAACTGTATGTTTTGTGGATGTACTTGTATGATCACACCCTGCTAAGATCTTGTAAAAGATCGCAGTATCTATAAATAAATAAAAATAAATAAATAAATAAGCAACTCTCTTGCCGCGACACCCGCAATGCGCTCAACGCACGCGAACGGGTACCGGTATCCACTTATGCGTGAATCAGCCCGTTCTTTTTGTAAGCTTTACTTTTATTTTCGGCCACTTGTGTTCTGTTGTAGTGTCCTTGACATATTATTGTCTCAAGCACGCCAGGCCTCTTCACTCTAAAAACAAAGAGAGTTCCGGGCACTCTCTTTGAGGTAGTAGCTGCTTGTCCCATATTTCACTCTCTTTTCGAGAGTAGATCGACCCTCTTTGAGAGAAAGTAGGTCAACTCCTGTTGACAGAGTTTTGTTACTTCACCGCAAGGGATTGCTAGTACTCTTCCGCAGAGTGATAATACTATTCCCACAGGGAGTGCTAGTACTCTTCCGCAGAGTGCTAGCACTCTCCCCGCAGGGGTAATAGTACTCCGCCAGGCCGAGTACTTCTACTCCCCCAAACAAAGTGCTTATACTCCTCCCAATACCCTCTTAGCCAAGTCCTGGCCACGCATGCAGGCAGGAAATCCGATCAAATTAGGGCCGCTGATATACCGTTCCCTAGGCGGCTCCTCAGAGACAGTGACCCAATTCCAAGGGGCCTTCAGAATAGGCGTGAGCAAAGTTATGCAGGATTTCGAAGTCATTTTTCCTGGCTATTTGCAGCCTACCATGAGGCGTGACTGCTTGGAAGCGGCCTATGCGCATGCGTCCCGAACGCCACTGCAGAGAAAAAAAAAGGTAATTAACATTTACCCGCAATTATCTCCTCAAATTTCACAATCAGGAGTCACATAATCTAATTGGAACACAATTGTCAAAGGAATCACATACTTATGATGAACCACAATGCTCTCCACATTACGTGGATTGGAACCCACGTACACTCGCATCTATACAATTCAAAGCACACATCCTAACCATTGCACCACAGAGCCACTTTTTTTTCTTTATTACATGGAAAAGAAAGCTGAAGGTGTATTACAAAGTGGACACAACTACACACTTAAACCTCAGGCAAACACACACATGCATCCAACAAGTGCATCCAGTCTGGCGGGGGTTCCTGCACAGCCTACACACTTCTTACATACGCAGCACTTTCACGAAAGAAGGATTTTGTAGTTCGCGGGCTTTCGGCATGGCGATCACAGAGTCTACTTCTCCACAGGCTGTATAAACCAGGTACAATGAACATGTCATAGGGAGGACCACCTGTAACCTCAAACGGTAGAAATCTAATTGAGTATGGAGTCATGTCAATGGGCTTTTTAAGCGTCCGTTAGAGAATGTCCCAAAAAATGCAGCGTCCCTACAGTCTATGAAACAGTGATCTATGGTTTCGGCACGTGGACAGAGCCGACAGTTTGTTGACCACGGTACAAAGCAACCCCTCGAATTCAACCAAGATTTAACAGGGAGTGTTTCCGAATGTAATTTAAAGAAAACTGTTTTTACTCTAGGAGGCACACACATTTTTCGGACGCGTTTAAGTACATCCTGATAAGGTCAGCTTACATAAGGTGCACGATACAAAGGATCTGGGAAAATAGAGTCAACCAGTGCCGCAGAAATTGCTTTTCGGCTCGCTGGGAACACGTACTCCAGGCTGAATCTAACTTTCAAGAAAAGAAATGTGTCAACAATCTCCTTGAGAAAGCCCCAAGGAGCCTGTGGGACATCTTTGACATTTGATGACACTACTATGTTATGAACATAATGAACTAAACGCAGTTGCAACATTTTACGCAAGAACGGATGGTCACTGTCTCGAAAGAAAAACAGGCGAGAAACAATTTGCCTGACGAAGAGGTGTACTAATCCTAGACCACCACGTTCAAGGGGGAGAAACAGATTGTCGCGCCGCATCCATTCACAGCTCGAACTCCAAATGAATGTTGCAAATACGCGATGCAGTGCCTGAAGGCGAAGTCTTGAGCAGTGCAGTACGTGGAGCACATACATAAGACCGGAAGCCAAGAAAACGTTACACACTTCAGCACGAAAGAACATTGACAAATTCCGCCCTCGCCATGAATTCACTTTACGTTGAATTTTGCCAACTTCTCCAGACCAATGAGCGTTGCTATTTCTATACTGTGAGAGAGGCACACCTAAATACCGCAGATCGTCTTTCCATTGAATTTCTGCGTAATGTGATGGCATTGTGGCCCATAATCCAAACCAAAAACCTAAACTTTTTTCAAAGTTAACGCTTGCACCAGAAGCAGCACAAAATTCTTCTGTAATTGCAAGAGCAGTGTTTACACTCTTTTTATCGGTACAGAAAAAGGCCACGTCGTCTGCATACGCAAGAATCCGAACCTCATTAGTCAGTTTTTTAAACCCTTGGACATTTTGTTCTTTAAGAGTGCTCGTACAAAGTAGAGAGAGAGAGAGAATGAAGAGGAAAGGCAGGGAGGTTAACCAGATATGAGTCTCCGGTTTGCTACCCTACACTGGGGATGGGGGATAGGGGTTAGAAAGACGACAGAGAGGAAAAGGCAAAAAAAAACGAACGCGCACACATGGAGACACACACACAAAAGGCGTTCCAGTTAAAGTCCTTCACACAGGCCGGTAGATCGCAAGAAGCGCAAAAGCGCTTGCACGGCCTTCTTCTGTGACGGTAGGTCCTTTCGATGTTGCAGAATTCTTTTTTCGGACAGCGGTTGGTCGTCCAGTTGGTCAAGTTCGTGGCTAAGGCATGCCCTCTGTGGACTGTACTGCGGGCAGGTGCACAAAATATGGCCAATTGATTCTTCATGGCCGCAGTGGTCACAGGTTGGGGTGTCGGTCATCCCTATGTGGAAGGCATAGGCTTTAGTAAAGGCAACGCCCAACCAAAGTCGATATAAAAGCGTGGCGTCTCTACGGCGAAGCTGTGATGGCGCTCGAAGACTTAATGTTGGATCAAGTGAGTACAGTCGCGGATTTCTTAAATGTGGCTCATTCCATTGCGACGCGGTGCACTGCCGAGCAAGTAGGCGGAGCTTCCGTGCTGCGTCAGTTCTAGAAGTAATACAAGCAGAACAGAAGTGGTGACAAGGCGCATCCTTGTCGTACTGATGATAAAAGCCTAATCGGATCGGAGAGAGAGCCATTCACTATAAGCTGCGTTGAGCCATTAGCATAACATATCCTGACACCTCTAAGGAGCAGAGATCCGATATTTATATGCTCTAGTAAAGTAAACAGGAATGAGTGATTCACCCTGTCGAACGTCTTAGCCAGATCTAGCTGTACCATTGCCACCTGTCCAATCCCCTCAGCTACACACTCTAGCACCAATCTCGCAACATGAATATTCGTCTAAATGGACCGGCCCCTGATGCCACATGTTTAATGATCACCTACCACAGATCTTACTACAACTTGCAAACGGTTAGCTAATACCTTAGCAAAAATTTTCTAATCCACATTGCATAAGGAGATAGGCCGATATCAGTCAACTTATTGCAATTTCTTTTCATCATCACTTTTGGCTATAAGGACGGTGTGTCCTTCGTACATTGTGGCGGTTGCTTGGAAGCACCCCAGAGCCACTACGCCCGGTCGTGTTCATTTAGAGGTTATATATATACTAAATATATTTGAGGAATCGGCTGCGATGGGTGGAGTTTCTCTGCAGTGTGCTGTGCTGTTGTGTAGTGGAATACGTTTGCGTTTGCATCATTTCCATTCCTTGCTACGACTAACGAAGGAAGACAACGTAGACGACAACGTGAGAACTATTCACGGCTTGTCGTCACCGCAGGAAAATAACAAATGTGCCGTTCAGCTCAAGATCGAGTGCTTCTCAAGTTCATGCATTATATGTTCTCCGAAAATACGTGGATACAAAGTATCGCGCCAACCATCCACGTATGTCAATTTAATTCGCACGTATACTGCTGAGCATTTCTGCTTAATTTTTCCCCCAGTTCCATTCGTATATGGTCAACTGCGATGCCAGTACCAGGCATTTCGACGTGCCTCACGCTGCCGTGTAGGCGTTCTTTTCAAGTGCATTAGTTTAGAGTTTGGTTCAGTCCGCTGTAAGCAGTTGTCCTGCATTAGCAGTGGATCGCTAGCGCTTCGGAGGGCGCACATTCCAGCATTTGGAGACTGCGTCTGCCGATAACCGCGTCACATGCATTGGCATGCATGTTTAAATGACTAATGTGTCCACTTGTTACGCGTGCACTGCTCGTATCCTGTGGCAGTGCTCGTTCTAAAAGCTTCGAAGATCATCTACACTCATGCGTGTGTTCAATATATATGCACAGGATGGACTTGCCGGCTAGTTGGTTGAGCAGTTTAGAAAAAAGAGTGCAACACAAGGACGACGGAAAAACATGGACCGCACCACGTAGCACTGGTATGGTATGGTATGGTATGGTATTCCTTGAGCGATGGCGCACACCCACTGTGGGGGATTGGCCAAGATTTGGATGAAATTAGGCTATCTTTATTAAAAAACTGTAAATGGTAAAGCTAACTGGAGGAAAAGAACAAAAATAAAATGTTTAATAATTCAAGACAACCTCTTCGTAGCAATTATAAAATCCTCCACGGTTGAGCAAATATCCCTGTGGCACTGTCCAAGAGAGGAGGCTCCTAGAGAAAGGATATTTATAATTGAAAAGCTCAAACCAAGCTGTGTAAATCTTGATTCTAGATTTTTTCTTAAAGAAGTGAAACGGCGGCAGAATATGAAAAAATGATCGATTGTTTCATCTTCTCCACAGACTGGGCACAGAGGGGAGGGCACCAGACCAGCCCTGTGACGATAAAAGTTTAATTTTGGTATTCGACAACGTAATTGGGTAAAGATGACTTCAGTTTTTCTTGTGTGAAAGGAATTTTTAGGCCAAGGGAATAGGAGGTGTCGATACTCGGAAAAATTTGCTACAGCTGGGTTCAAAAAGTCTTGAGTAATTGTATATCTCCTGAATCTAGTAGTCGTCAGGTAAGCTATTGTAGGAAGTAATGGTAATACAGGGCCACTGAGGGCCGCTCTCGCGAGACTGTCAGCCATTTCATTCATGACTAATCCTTTATGTCCAGGCACCCAAAGCAATCTAATTAAATTTATGTGGGCAGGTACTAGAAAATGAAATGTACGTAAAAGGTTAGTGACACCATTTGCTGTTAGCGAGGAACATAAGGATAAAGAATCTGTTATAATTACTACCGCCGATGTTGACAAATTTAGTTTGCGTAAGGCTAGGACTACAGCTAGAAATTCAGCCAAAAATACGGAATAAAAGTCGGGAATCCTGATTGCAAATGACCAGTTTAGAGCGGGAGAGAAAATGCCAATTCCAGATTTTTCTTCACACTGTGAGGCGTCTGTCGCAATGACCGTACTTATAGATAAACCCAATAAATGGTCCTGTAATAAGCCGTTTAATATATTATAAGGAAGATGTTTTGCATTATTTGGGTAGATGTCATCATATATAATTTTTAGGTTCTCTCGCACATCACAAATAGGCGATACCTCCCAAAGACGTACATTTAAGGGGTTTATCAATGTTTGTACGAAGACCACCTGTGGTGTATGAAAACGATGCCAGTGTACTCCGAAGAAAAGTGCAGGCTGGGAAATGAATATGTATTTCAATCTTCTAATAGGGGATTCATACAATTTCAAGACTGTTTGCACCGTCAGTAACCGAAATCTACACAATATTGAGGGCAAGCTGACTTCTTGGTGTAATATGTTATTGGCAACATATTTCGGTAATCCACAACACAGTCGTAGGGCTTCCCGCTCAAGTAGAACAAGGGGACGTAATTTATAAGCTGGGGCACCAGAAAATAAAACACATCCAAATTCTAAAATGGGCCGCACATACATTTTGTATATCATTAAAAGTGGATCTCTCCGCATTCCGGACCGACTATTGCACAGCTTACGTAGCATACCAACTGCTCGTACTCCTTTTTTAACGATATGGTCGATATGGCCGAGCCAGTTGAGGGAACCGTCATATACTACACCTAAGTATTTCACCGACTCCACTTGAGGTATAGTCTCGAGGCGATAAGATATCGATATATTAACGGGATTATTAAGAGGAAAAACCAATATCGAGGATTTTCTAACGTTAAGTGAAAGGCGAATTTTGTTTAACCAGGTTTCTATGGCGTTGAGGTAGTTTTGTAGTCGATAATATAGAGAGTGAATATCACTGTCTGATGCGAAGAAAGCAATGTCATCCGCGTATACGTATGTTTGTACATCTTGATGAAGAGGAATGGAACACATCAGAATATTAAATAGTAATGGTGAAGTGACGGCTCCTTGAGGAACACCTCGTGATTGATTATATATACTAGAGGAAACGCCTCTCAGACTGCAGTAAAATGTTCTTCCATTTAAAAACTCACCAATCCAGTTTGAAAAATAATTTGGAATGTCTAGATTTCGCAATATATCTAATAAAATTAAGTGTTCTACACTGTCGTAGGCTTTGGAAATGTCTAATGTCACAAGAGCACCTATTTGCCTCTGTCGTCGTGCTAATTTTATTCTACTTTCTAGGTCCACGTGAGCATGCCAAATTGAACATGATGGTCGGAATCCAATTTGGCAGGGGCTAAGCAAGTCCTTGTTCTGTATAAATTTAATCATGCGGGCATATAGAATTCTTTCAATTAATTTAACCAAATTTGAAGTTAGCGCAATTGGCCTAATGTTATCTATTGTATATCCTTCCCCATGATTTTTAAGAATAGGGATGATTTTAGCAATTTTCCACGCAGACGGAATCCATGAGAAGCGAATTGAGTAATTTACAATAGCCAAAAGGTCATCAGGAGCTTCCTTAAATAAAATTCTGATCATAGTAGATGTTACCCCATCCACACCGGGAGCTGAATCTGGAAGTCGCTCCACGATTTCAGCCAATTCTAACATAGAGATTTCTGTAAAATCATCTGATGCCCTTCGTAAGCGAGAACCACTTGGTAAGACAGAAGAAAATCTAATTTCTAATCCCTTCGCGATTTCTTCTAGTGATTGTTTCATTTCATCGCTACTTAAGATTATAGAGTCAATATTAATTTGGCGCGGAAGAATTTTCCTACCGCGGGGAAAACGGAACAATGCACGCCTATTTTTATTGTTAGATAAGAAATCAAAATGCTTACAGTCGAATTCATCTTTGGCTTTAGAAACTGTATGTTTAAAGACAGCTCGAAAAAATTTATAGTCACTCCAATTTTGGGGACTCTGGTTATGCAATAATTTTTTCCAAGCAGCTTTTCTCTTTCTGTAGTCTCGAGTGCATTCTTCATTCCACCAAGGACTGTAAGAATTTCTTTTATTCAATCCAATCTCAAATTGAGCCTTTTTTTGAGAACTTTCCAAAGCGGAACAGATAATCGTGGTTTTTTGTTCTGTAGGCGCATCAGACAGAGATGAAAGAACATTTCGTAGGCATTTTTTAAAAATGTTGTAATTTATGAAGGTTCGAACCTGGTCACCTATAAATGTTACCGGACGTGCAACGTCAAATACTATCGGAAGGTGATCACTGCTTGTCGAACAATCAATAGTCGACCAAGAAGTTACGGAGAGACTCGGGCCAGAGAATGTAAGATCTAGTGAAGAGTAAGATCGGCCTCTAACAAACGTAATAGATCCGGAGTTTACACACGTGAGGCGATTGTCCAACGACCAGTTCCACAATCGGGTGCCGCACAAATCTGTTCTTAAACCCCATGAGATATGGTGAGAATTGAAATCACCTGAGATTACAATGTCACGTCCACAAGAGTTAATGACACTATCCAGTGTGCTAGTGTCCTGTACGCCAGATGGAAAATATGCATTAACTACGGTAAAAGGAGCACATCCCGGGAGAACCAATTTTATAGCTAGGATTTCACACTCTGGAGTAGAAACTTGATATGAAATTTTAGCCTTATGGCAAATTTTAGATGAGATAAGTGTAAGTAACCCGCCGCCTCTTGTAGGACGGTCTAATCGAAATGACCTGTAGAATTTCAGTTGAAAAGATTTCTCAGGTTTTAGCCACGTTTCTTGTAACATAATTAAATCAGGATTAAGTTGAGAAGTTAAACAAGTTAAATCTACTGATGCAGAATATAAAGAGCGGCAGTTCCACTGAAGCACTTTTAGTGATCCTATTTTTTGGAAAGTGCCGCAGTCGAAACTGCCTTCTGCAGAATGTTATCCTTTAGCACATCACTGGACTGACTTTTCTTCGCTTTTGAGTGAGGACCGGAGGAGGAGTCTTCACTAATAGACGACATGGTTCTTTTATATGCTCGAGCATTTTGTTCTACCTCTGTCATCTCCAAATCTGTATTAACCAGATTACAAGTTGTAGGACCCGCAGAAGAGGGATTTGAAAGTCCAATATCATTATTGCAAGGATTGGCGTCTGATCTTTCATGATTAGTTTGGTGCTCAGGATCAACTGTTTGCGTTGGTACAGGAGCTGGGCAGGTAGTTTGCATCAAATGAGATAAATGACTAGAAACGGCTTGTGAGATACATTCACCAAGGCTCATTGCCAACCTTTCCATAGCCTTTGTAACTGCCTTTTCCACAGCGGCCTCTATAGTTGCAGTAAGTGATCGGTCCGGGGTAAGATTTTGTCTACCTATTATCCCCGCATAGCCAGATGCCCTTTCTTTCACAATGTTTATGGCCTCCATCCTAGAGCAGCGTCGACGATCAATTATTTCAATCACCTGTAACTCTTGAGCCCTAACAGAACAGTTTAAATAATTGGCTGGATGATTTCCATCACAGAGGCAGCATCGCTCTTCTTGGGCATTACAATCACTTTGAGCGTGTTCTCCCCCGCATGCGCAACAACGTTGTCTTGATTTACACCCTGCCATACTATGGCCGTATCGCCAGCAATTGCGGCATTGAATCGGACGCGACGCCAGGGGTTCAACTCTGAACACAAGGGGCCACACCTTTAGCTCTGATGGGCAGGAAGTTCCAGCAAAAGTCGCAATCACTGATTCTGTTGGGACCCGCTTATTGTCTACCACTCGAGTGCATCGGTAAACAGCAATTACTCCAGTCCCAGACAATCTCTCAAGTGTTTCAGCGGGAGAAAGATCAGCATCGACACCTCTGACTATTCCCTTAGTGCAGGCGAGGTGAGCAGGGATAAAGGCACTCACCGGTAATGACGCGAATGACGAACACTTTAGCAAATCCGCGACACAGGACTGGTCTGGTGACCGACACACGATACCTCCTCGGCCGAACTGCCTCACTTCCGTGATGGTCTGGTATGAAGAGGTAGCAGCTTGCAGGGATTTCTGGATCGCCTGGGGGTTGGTTAGACGTATAAAGCCTCCATTTGAAGGAACCAGAGCCACCGGGATGTTGCTCACACCACTGCGGATGAACAAATCTAGAGGTAATTCATCCGTTGGAATAGAGGCCGCCCATGGGGACAAACCCCTGCCTGGGGAGTTTTTAGACATCAGCCTAGGAAGAAGGTGGCGTTAGAATTAGTGAGAGCTCAAGAAATAAGATTAGTAAAGCCTAATATCACCCAAAACCTGGCCAAGTGACAGAAGCCGCAGCGAACGAGCAGGACGCAGCTTCTTCTTCTCACTATGACACTATGACATGGTTTGGTTGATGCTTTTTCGTCGTCGTTGTGTTTCCACTGTTTCTTCTTCCACGATACACGCACACCACAGGTACGCGAAAGTTTAGGAGCATAGGGGGTTAACATTGTTTTCCCCGTTTGCTCTCAGTGTCAATGGCACAGTGCGTTGCCCGCAATTGTGCAAGCTTACCCCCCTATTCAGAAATGCACCATAACTTGAAGCCCATGCTTGATCTAAATGACGCAGGTCGTGAACACGCCAAAAGAAACGCAATGAGCGTCTGGGGGGGCGTTCGCACCAGGCGTCATTATATCAAGTCAAGCATGAGCTTCAAATTAAGATGCATTTCTGAATGCGGGGGCTAGTCATCTACTTCTCACAGAAAATGTCGAAGAAACGCCCACCAAAACAAGGCACATTCGTAAACTTAACTAGGCAATACGAAGCTCCATAAAAAAAAGAGTGGTATTAAAAGCTTTCACTGTTTTTCTTTACTCCATAATGGTTGGGCTCTCGAGGTTTCAATGTACAGAGATAGTGCAGCGTTAGCTAAAGAGCACGAATTTCTGAACTCCATGCCAAAATAAGCTTGCAAAATTATTTAGGTGCTAGAATCCAGGGTTTGTAGCAATCCTTGAAAACCCTTTATTTCTAAAATGCCATTTTCAAGGCATTGAAAACACTTGAATTTTTAGAAGTACTGGAAAGTCCTTAAATTTGTACACTTGGCTAGACTTAGCAGACATTGCCAAGCGTTTTTTTCCCCTTCTGTGACACTCTCTCGCATGTCACAGAGAATTGTCTGTGGAGGTAATAGAAGGAAAGCGACATCGTTAAAGTTGAAATTACAAAGGAGCTGCAGATACCACCTTTAGGCACATGGAACCGGCGACAAATGTACTTGGAGGAGCAGACGCAGGAAGCTCAACAGTTGAGGCATTCGAAGAGAAGCCGTGAAGAGTAAATCGAGAGCTACAGACACAATAAAAAAGAAATGAGAAATGACTATTGCTTATTTGATGGTGAAAAGCTGAGGCAACAGATGACATCACATACACTGTCAAACCAAACATTATTCGAAAATTGCAAATGTTGCAGGTCCAAGTAGTCAATTGTGCTATTGCAGAAAAACTTTGAGCGCTTTCTTGAAATGCTTCCTTGTGTGCGTTTAGTGATGGGCGGTGAAAGGCAAATTAGCAGTCTTTCAAATGTTTGAAATCAGTGAAATGCGATTTGTTTTGTTTTATTTTGTTTGCATTAAAATTAACGATGTTGTTGAACAAGTTATTGCCCATCCAAACTACTAAACACATCGCACGAGGTCCTTTAAGTTACTGTGTCGGGCCTTGAAAGTTCTTGAAAACCACTAAATTTTTTTCTTCTACATTGCTACGAACCCAGTAGAACAACTGTCATGGAGTAAAAACCTTGGCTGAACAGGGGCTCATACGCAGAGCACAGGAAGACTAGAAATGCAGTAGTAGGCATAGAGGGCCCTGAAAAAAATGTGCCATCTGCTCGTCTGCCTTATGTCTCTGCAGTGCCTGTCACATTTTTAATAGAATTGCACTTTCTGTTCTACTCAAATAAACGCAACATTACCAACTCCAGTGTGGGGCAGTCCTTCAGCCAGTGCAGAACACTTTCTGTACATCCCATTCAGCTCTGTCATTTTTCCAGCATTGTAGTACAAGATTTGTTAAGCTGGTTTAGCAGAATATGAGCAGTATACTCTTAAATTAGCTGTTTATTTTTATGCGCAAGTTCAGGTCCTCAGTTTGGTTGCATGACAAATTGCCATACCTCAATAGATACAAGACACAATTTTATTAGAGTTTAATAAAATCCAAACAGTAATAATCACAACAATATAATGACATACATTTCTTTTGGTACGCATACAGCCCATGTCTTGGCACTGTATAAATTCAACTATACATCGCAAGTACTGTGTCCTGACCACTATTATTCACATGTGCAAAACCATCACAGCAATTCTTCAACAAATATCACAGTGATTAGTGACATACATTTTGTAACTGCTTTACATGAGCATAATGTATACAAATAATCCCTGTGTACCTACACATGACTAGTGCCACCCGAGTACTATTACTGACACGTGTAAAACCAACAAAGCAGTTCTTTAAAAATATCACAGCGCTTAGTGACGTACATGTTGTAACTCCCTTGTGAAAGCTTAATACAAGCACGTGAGCACACAGAAAGCTAGCTGTGGCCTACATGGAAATACCATCGCCTCAATACTAATTCACAAGTATAAAACCAACGAAGCAGTTCTTTAAAGAATATCACAATGCTTAGTGACATACATTTTGTAACTAGCTTATGTAAGCTTTATACAAACATGAGAACATACACAAAGCTAGCGGTGCACCTACATAGAAGTGCGGCCATATGAACGCTATTATTTGCAAGCGTAAGCTCAACAGAACAGCTCGTTATAGTGACGCACATTTTGTAACTGCCTTATAGTAGCTTAGTGCAAGCACAAGAATGCGCCAAAAAATTAAAAACTTGCTCTATTCACGCACAAACAGATTAGCACAAATGGTAAACACCGCTTTGAAGACACGTGACCGTGACAAAGCGCAGTGCTGCGCCGATTGAAACTGCCATCCACAAAAGTATTGAGCAATGCTTAAACCACACGCAATAAAGCGCTGAAAGACTGCGTCTCTAACTTACCTATTTTAATTCAAATTTCTTGAATATAGGGCTCTCCTGCAGATAAGGCATCTGATCCAACTGACCTGATTTTACACCTGCTACATGCATACAATGTACTGAGATATAACTGGTAATAATAATTATAAAAGGCATTTATAAACTTGATAGTATGATGAAGAGGTATGACTAGAAAAGTTCTGTCCCCCTCGTACTTGTTAAAAAGGTCTAAGTACGACACATGTTCTGTTTTTCCTCAATTTTTGCATTAATGGACACCCGGGAACCTCGAACCCACGCAAAAAGAAGATACTGCTGTGTTAATAGTGTTATGAATAATTTTTTGTGAAAGCTTTTTTACAGACAAGTTGCAGTCTCGTTTCTGGTGGTTGAGCTGTATCATGCAAAATAACATGGAAAGTGGTCACATGGGAGCATGACACTATGCCATAATGTTCGTTTCAGTTGACTCTCTTGCCCTACAAGTCACTGCTCACTTTGGCCAGTGACGCAACAGCAGTGTCTGTGTGATTTTCATCACACTTCTATCCTATGCCATCCTTACCTGAGTTGGCGGCACATAGATACGCAAATTTCGATAGTGTTGCTTTCTCAGGCGGTTGCTTTTGATTTGCTCAATATCAGTTGGCACTTCAGCTGCATCAAACTTCTTTTTTATCTCTTCAGCAACATAATCAACAATCTTATGACACCTGTGTTGTCCTTCTAGTTGCCTACAAAGACCAGTTAATCTAGCAACAACACTGAGGGTCTCTACTATCTTCTAATGGGGGAGAAGTGTATCCCACCATGTGTTCCACATTGTTGTCGCTATGTGGGCTGGCTGGGAAGGAAACAACTGTAATATGTTTGCATATCTTCAAGTGATGCTTGTACTGTGTTATAACACCTAACTAAGTCTTGCACTTGCTGCACAAGAACACTGGCTCACAGTCGTGGTGAAAATCTTTTGTATGTTGAGCAAGTTAGTTGTATGCACTACAAAAACAGTCACAGTGAAAGCATACATGTTGCCCAACCAGGCCTGGTGCGGTTCCTTCTGACACTGATGTTGATGCTGACGCGCTACTGCTTGCCTCGTACACTGCTGCAGCTGCAATAGACATGGCAGTCTCTGTATCTATTGCTGCCATGTCATCTGTCATGGTAACTTCAGGTGATTCGGGCTCACTTCTGCAACAGAGATGTCGTTTGCTCCTTGAGGGCTCTCGTCATCAGGGCCAGTAATTTCGTAGGCATTGTCTCTTGCACCGAAGAACCAATAAGGACAGCCTGAATTAATAAACATAGCTCTAAAAAGTAATGACATCAAACCTTGACCACAAGCTTTGCACATCGTTGACCAGGCCTAATGAATAATACTTGCAGGAGGAGTTACACAATTGTGTGTGTACATTACAGTTAAGCTTCATTAGAAGAGATACTCAAGAGGCACGGGAAACATGTCTCTCGAAACCAAAAATTTTAAAACACTGAGGAGCCAGACTCGATCACTTTATTATGCATCAGAATTAAAGTATGTTTAGATATATCTGAAGGAATAATTGCTCAGGGTTGCTTAAAGGGACCCTAAACAACTTCTCGACATTTTTTGAACATTTCAAGTAAACACGCGTATCGAAATCAGAATGTGGTCACAATCAACGATGCCAAATGCCGCAGTGCTACACACTGCGGGAGCACCACAATATGAAGAAAACGACCCTGTGCGCCTCTCCGGACCTATCCTGCACCACCCAGTTTGTCCTGACTTCACCAGGCTGTCTCTGATGTTGTCAACAGTTGCTGGTGCTGTCGATTGGTCGAACGAATGTGTACGACTGCCGGCAAGGCCTGCAAGCAGATACGCACACTCCTTCCCCGTCACGTTGCTCGCGATGCCATTGTGGGCAGCCAAGAACAGAAACGCGGACAGAAGGGTCTCCCTATGAGGCTCTTCAACACGAGTCACCATACGGTTCCATTGTATTGGCGAGGACATTAGCTCCACCCTTCGCAGGACGACGGGCCAGTGCGGCAGCAACACAGCTCGTTGGTGATAGCCTGTCCCGTAACATTTGGAGGTGTACTAGGCGAGGAAAAGACGATACTGTCCAGATGGCGTGTACCAGATGAAAGAGTAAAATGAGCGGGGACTACTTTTCTATAATCAAACGCACATAACTCCACTATTACTGCACCATTTCTAGAAATTCTCGTGGCTACGTGTTCGCTGCCTTATCGTGTACAACTGCAACACCGCTACTAAATTTCTACCTCGGTGGTTTAGGGACCCTTTAGAGAAGACATTCACAGCTTTTTGGTGGCTGTAGATTGTGTTAGCTTCCTTCCCAACTTCTTTAAGTTAAACACTTCACTTTGCAAGCCTCCTTGTTGCTCGCTGTACCCTTGAGGTGCTCTTAGACGCTCGTCAGCTTCAACTGCCGACACTTTCTGCCCTGCACTGTCCTCGTTCCCCTCCTTTTCTAGTTCATGCTTAAAGAGACATGCGGAATTTACTTGTGTGAGGATTGCGTGATCTTTACGCCCTTCGGAGCACACAAGGTACACGAAGTGAATGTGTCTGGGTTGTGTCCCTTTAAAGTAGTGAATACTTAAAAAGTCATCCTTTATAACAAAGGTGTCTCTTGTATACAGTGTTGTTAACGTTCCAAACATCGGAAAACCAACCAAACCATTTTCAAATGTCTCTTACAACCAAGTGTATTTTGTAATGAGATTCTATTGTACTAAATATCTTTCACCTATGGATCATCTGCATGTACATATAGTCACAAAGACATGTTGTGTGGAATGGCGAATCAGGAAACAGCTCGTACTCTTACTTTTTGTCCCTAACATAAGCAGCTAATAGCAATATGATACAAAAGCGGGCAATGAGGCTAGCACGGAACATAATCCTTCAGCTCTAAACAGTTTTTTGGGCCATCATTCCCTCATATGCATTAGAAAACAAACAACTTGATTGCAGTAATGGCTGCATGTGATCTGAGTTGATTGAAACAAACAATACGTAAGGTTGTCCTGCATGTAATTTTATCAGAGTGCTTTTTAGATGCCCTGCTGGCGATCCTGGCTGCATGATGCTTCTCATGCTTTTTGGCACGATTCCTTTCTTTTCCACTCCACTCTTTCTTCTGGTTTTCTCACCTTTCCCTTCCCCCTTGCTTAATATAGCACACCTGAAGTATCAAATCTGTTGAATTAACGTGTGTATCAAACCTGTTGACATGCGTGCTTCTCTGTGGTCTGTGTGGTATTTTTGCGCTGTACAAGTCAATTCAAGATGAATGATGGAACGTCCCTGCCTTTAGTTTCATTGTATGTGTGTGTTTACATATATATATATATATATATATATATATATATATATATATATATATATATATATATATATATATATATATATATATACATATATAGATAATGTTTTGAAATATATGTACATTCAGGAGTGCCTGCATGCTCTTCTCCCCTGCTCCAGTGACGAAAAGGAGAGCCTTTCTTTGTACCATAGTAAAACATTCAAAGGTTTTCGCTGTGCCCATTACATCACTTATCCTATGCATCTGTCACAACACAGAGTAGCAGTGCTCCATAATACTAGCCCATCCCAACATAACTATAAATTAGCACATACTGACATGCTGTGAAACAGAGTTTGCAAAGCCGCTGGTGCTGGCAATTTCCGCAGCATTGCAGTGGGACAGCCGAGTGCCATCTCTATAGTGACAAATGCATATATATGTTAGCAGCTCAGTAGTTGCTGACGGTTTCATAAGCTGTACACTACACAATAAAGTAATCTAGACAATTTAGGTGGAACAAATGCACATAATTAGGACACCATTTAAACACTAACACGAATATTTGCCCCCTATCCCTCACTCACTAAGGGATAATACTACTGAAACATCGGTGGAGAGCTCAGATTAACACAGCCATAAAGGAAAAGCTTTCTCTGAGGAAAACAGCTATAACAGCGGTTAGTTTTCTTGATCATTTTATCTGCTAGCTTTGCTTTTAATGTCATGCAGTACTCTAAAATATTATATGCCGCATTTCTAGCAGCAGAACGCGTCGTTTGCCTCATGGTACAACTGACTTTTGCACTGTTTGTGTCAGTGAGCCAACACATACAAAGAAAACTGAATTCACAGATACATATACAGTGCCAAGTGCACTTGTCCTTCTGAAAACACAGCCACCAGTTCCAATGCTGCTGAAAGGAAAGGTTATATAGAGTGCGCGACTGCATGGAACTACCACTTATGACTGTAAGTGTATGATCTGCTGATTGGAGAGGTAGTCACATGCTATTTCTAGTCTCTTTTAGAAGCATTAGTAAAGGATGAATTAAAATCTATTCATAAGCCACGTATTTTCACGCATCCATAGTTTGGCTAAATAACTTGTGAGAAAAAGGCATGTTTACCTGGAATAGCAGACTTTTTTCCTGCTGCAAAACTTTCCTTTGAATTAATGAAATAACTTTACAGCGTCATAATATATTGCGTTTCTCGCAACTTGCCGGCAGTGGCGAGTTGCAGTGTTTATATCTGACTCATTGGACGACAATACTGCCTAACACAAATGCTTCACGAACACGAGAACACGTCCCTCGCAGAGAATAGCAACCATATATGCATCTGAGACAAGATCGCACCTTTGTGGTGAAAATGTACATTAGAACATCACCATCTCATTTAAAAAAGCCTCAGTACAAGGCAGCAGCCAACTGCATAATGTGAAATTGCAACTGATGTCCACACACTGGCGGCCTGTGTTGGAGTCACTTCTGGCAGTTGACTGGGTGCTGAGAAATGGACGTCCTGGGTTGTCCTTGCAAAACAGACAGGGTTATGTCAAATGTTGAAAATATCTATGCCGGCATTTCATAATTAGGTCGCAAAACAAACGAGTAAACTAATAAACTACTGTAATGTAAACAGAGTACACATCATAAGATAGGCTGTCAACTGGTAATGCATTACGCGAGAAACCTAATGCATAGGAAAGACTATATGTATACACACGAAGCTGACACACAATTTAATGCGCTCTAGGTTTTTCCGTGCAATATAATATATTCAAATTATTATGTCTCGTGGTTAGAGCGAAATTAGTGTAAATTACGCACTAAATTATGTACCCTGGAAAACTTTTCTTCAAGGCCCACCTGTGCGCGCTTCGAATGAGTAGCGTTGTAAAATTTACGTACATGGCATTTAACATAGTTGCTGAACACGAATTTGCTATGCCCTGTGTCGTGTAGAGTGAGCTACATATATCTGACCCCCCCCCCTTTTTGTACTAGCCATACTGCGTGCCACTGCACCTATACGCACGTCAGTAAACCTCACGACACAGAAATAAAAAAAAGAAGCACCAATCACCCATGCCTGCATGTTGTACTGGGCCTAACCTAACCAAGCATGGGCTGTTGCTTTTTATAGTAAACACAGGCACCGTGCTCATTGCAAGTATGTATCATGTCACTAAGCAAATATGCAATTTCATTGTACCATTATTTTTTATCACACGGATGTATCTGTTGAGAGGTAAGACAAAAAGCAGTCACTTCTCAAATTAATCAGCTTTTTTTAAACACATTCCTAACTTTTCGATGGCACTTTCTGCGATGTGTTTGTCTCCAGAGAGCATACTTGATTTGACTTTCCGATCAGAGACATTAAATAAATATAACGTGTTAAGATGACTGCCTAGAGCACGTGAGAATTTTCATCTTGGTGTAACATACTGTATCTTGATTTTGTTGACATTTGGTCAAATGGTACACCCAATATACCCACATACTAGTTTTCGTGCCCAAATTGCATGCCAATGTATTTTGATTTTTTTTGGCATTTGCTCCTCTGCACTACGTGAAGTCGCATTGCGCTGGCTCTTTCACATCCTCGTATCCGTGCAGCGGCCTTCTTGCGTTATATAAAGCGGGTGCCTGAAAAATATCGTGTGCAAAAGCCAACACAAGGGCATGGTGCAAAACAACATCAAGACAGTTAAGGCCAGGGCAATAAAAGAAAGTCTTAGATCTTAGTCTTCCTAGAGAAATGCATGCAAAACATCCAAATAACTACAACAGTCAACTGCTAAACTTCAATTTTTAGATTTAAACAAAAAACAAATAACCAACAGTTCAGCCTTGTTTGTCACCAATGTTAGAATACTCTTGCTAATAAATAGAATATTGGTCATTTTCAGATGTCATAGGTTTGTCATAAGTCTGGTGTATCGCAAACACCACTTGTGACACATCCCAAGCACATGTCCAGTGTGCCCCCGGCACCACCCCTGGTTGTGCCACTGCTGAAGCCATAATTTGACGATCATAGCTGCAAACATGATGCTCAGTAGGGATGAAAATATTGTCCTTCAGTTCAATGGATATGACTGGATGTGCCTATAAAGAGGGGCAACAAGGCTTGTTATGGCTAGCTTACCCACATGTCAATACTATCAGGAAAGTTCACTGCGGCCTGCATCTAAGCTTACTAAAAGGCATGAACTTATATTCATTGATGAGGTGCGCAATGGAGTTGATTTTTCCCAGACTCGACTACTGCTGCAGTTTGAAATCTAGCATTTTAGATTCTTGAAGGCATGTAAACGTTGCAGTTAAACCGCAGTTATTAGTTTATTAGACCAACTTATTGTTCTGTGTACAACAAACGACTGGTAACACGGAATTAAAGCAACGTTTTATATTGATATTTTATTTCTCTACTAAAATATTAAAGCGATAAACACATTCTGATCTGCCATGCAGTAGCAAAATGCACACATTACGCTTGTAACACCCAGAGGAAGGCTGATTTAGCTGTTCATATGATATAACTCTGACACGCCAACTCATATTAGCAAATGCACAGGCATGTCCAAAACAATAAGCGTATGCAAAGCGCCCCTGCAATTGTAATTCCACACAGCAGCCGTTATATTTGATGCCGATGCATAACTAGCTGCTCGACAATTCACCGAGCTCGTAGATATAAGCATCCTTTCAGTTTCGCACCGTGCTCGAAAACCGCAACAGGAGACATAAAACCTGGCCTATAATCACACCATTTCAATACACGAGCAAAAACAGTTCAGTCTTATGGATAAACACCATGAGAGCGATTTAGTGTGCGACCGCGACGGCTTCGAGCGACAAAATGGGCTGTCGCTTGAACCGATGGCTCGGTTCTGGAAATCTAGAAATCGTCGCTCGTCGCCCAGAAGTGCTATGAGCGACTAGCCAATAGTGCGAAGCCGGAACTGGATGTACTTCGCTCAAGTACTACCGATTGTCGCGCGGAACGAGAAAATGATTCAATTTTTATAGGTGCAAGGATAAGAATGTAAACCTCCGGAAATATTGTATGCTACTTTTTATAGTAAAATATACATGAACGTAAATTACTAAAGCACGCGTCACGCGTGATTGCAGCCCTCATACCGGCAACACCGGGTAGGCGTCGCTCAATATCGTCGCTCGCACGGAGTACGACTTGTAGGCGACGAGTGAACGCGACCGCCATCTCCATCGCGTCGCTTGTAGCTGTCGCGCGCAAGATCGCTTATATGGTGTTTATACTTTTTTCAGCATAAAACATGGATTCCTCATGCGCTTTCAGTAATTTCAAGATAACGCACCCAATTGACCTCTTGCAGCATGCAGCTGAATGTATGCGACAAAGTTTCTAACTAGCACTGGTGCTGCACGTAACTTCAGTGGTCGCAGATTCCCCCTGGGCGAGACACCGTCAAACGCGCGGCTTATTTATAACAAAAGCATGCTGCGAGCAAAATGACGCCTTCTGTTATGTGATTACTTATTTCAACAGCGTTCCGCACAGAGTAGACTGCCAAACTGAATAAATTCAAACACACAAAACACACGCTAATCACGCTCCGCATAGGTTCGGAATCACGGGCTGGTGAACAAACCATATTAAGCGTCCTCTCGCCTGGCGTCTTATTGAACATACCATAGTTCTGGCAGCGTTTGCGATTTTCAAAGCTCTTACGGATAACGGCAAAGTGATAAAATCACATGCAGTTATCGCGACGCCTGGCTTTTTCAATTGACATCGAGAGACACAGCGCGTATGCCTAGTCCGTTGTCAATCGCGTCGGCTAAGTGCTGCGACGACTTCCTGACGATAGCATGTCATATACGGAGAATGTGCACCTAAGTTAGAATTCACTTACCGGGGAGGATTTGTTGTTATATCCAAGGAATGACGAACGAATGTCGTGTTTTCGGGGCGACGCGAGATGCCTGACACACAATCTCCGTTAGATGGCCTTCGTTGCTGCTTGCTGGACGGATCACCTTTCTCCGGCGCTGTGCTGTTCCGCGATCTTGAGTGCGCGCGCGCGCGCGGTGGCGAAACTCCGAGTGAAAAAGTAGAGCGCTCGCTACGCGTTCCTTTGAACTGCGGCGGCCTGTTCTCTTAGAAGCAAAAGGATGTGTTCTTTGCTCAGCGAACATGAGTGATACATTGCCATGTTCGGGGCCAGCCACCTACAGTTGGAGCAGAAGATTACGGCTACATTTTGTTCTCTATTGCCGCAAGAGTAGAACGGGCATTCTACTCTCTCCCAGAAGGTCAGAGGGAAAAGCACATTTCACCCTGTCCTTGGTGACAGAGTGAACAATCCATTTCACTCTTCTCGACATTTTTGCGAGAATAAAACGACGCTTTGAAGCGTGAATTGGCCGCTTCACTCCTGCGATACCCTTCCTAGTTTTTAGAGTGTTGGCGTGCTGGAGCGAGCCGCTACACAGTAAGGCCAGTGGCAACTTGCAGCTGCCAGAGGCCTCTACGAAGCCCTAACTTATCGTGGCAGTGTTACCCACACTGAACGCCATGGATGCGCAGAAAATTAGACGACGTCCAAAATAACAAGAAGCTATGCTCGGCCGCTGGTATGACTGGTATTGAGTAGATTTGCACTTCTAATTTCCGTACGCCGAGTCATGCGGAGCATGAGCGCTTGGACATTTTCCGATCTCGGGCACTCTTGTCACGCGAAGAGCGATCAGAGATATGACGGCGAATGTTTATTGCGTCCCACTCACATTATTTGCAGGTTCGTCACGCTGTGTATTTAGGCGTTATACTGTCAACTGTAGAAAGCTCCATCGCGATTTGCTGCTAGTTTCATTTTCGAATATTTCGACTGCCTAGCAATCGTAGATAGCTCACTTAATTTTTTTACCCCACATGCCAATGCGATGTATAGCTGCCTGTCGAGTGCAGCACCTCAATGAATTTAATGTCGGCGCGTTCTCGAGAACTGTCATTCGCTCATTTTATTCCCAAAATGGAAAGCTAAAACATCTTGCTAATAATCAATTGTATATTGGTGAACAATCATTGCTGATTCTGAAATGTATGTTAGGAGACGTCGAAATGCTGTTGAATCAGTCACCGGGGACTCTTAGATGTACCTATGAAGTTGAAATGAACCAGTCGCTGTTGATTCTGAAATGTACGTACGGAGATGAAATGTTGAAATAAATCAGTCACTGCTTACTGTGAAATGTAATCCAGCAGACGTTCATTGTTCAAATTAATTCAGCCCTTGGTGACTCCGCAAGGTATGCAAGGAGATCTTGAGATGCTATTGGATCAGTAGCTGCTGATTCTCAAATAGTAACGAGATGTTGAGAAGTTGAAATGAATAAGTCACTGGAGATTTTTAAGTCTAAGAAAAAAGGTGATGCTTCGCAGAGGCACCGGTTATAGTATACGATATGCAATAAAATATGTGCGTCTAAAAATTTCCGGAATAACCCCAAAACTAAAGCAGTAGCGATACAAAATTCACAAGGACCAGTTCCCGCGAACGAATCACAAGTCGTGACATACAAGCCACAAGTTTACAACCCAAGTTCACAAGCCAGAACATAAGCTCAATGTATCCTGTGTTAAAAAAACTAAAGCAATAAGAAAAACAATAAAAACGTAGTGACTGCAGAACAATGCACCATACAGCACAATACATTTTATACAGTGAACAATGACGACCGTCCATACATATGCCAGAATAAATGTCAATGTCAGTATATGTCACGGTCTAGGAAGACTAGCATCGTCCAAATAGTTTCAAAGACTAATAATTTTTCAAGGTTTTCGCTTTTTCAGTGAATTCTGCAAATGCATATAATGTCCATATTTGTAGTGCTTCTGTTGGCCACGCACCCAAGAGTTTCTCTAACCACAATGGTTTCGTGTCATGAATGTCCAGTTTTCACGATAGCCTTCGACGGCTGTGTAGAGGAGGGTGTTCTACATCTTCGGTTTCTTTTGTTGTTGCGAGCGCATTTTTTGGGAACAAACTTTGCAATACACTAATGAATAATTACAAATTGACTTGACGCTGCCTCTCAGGCGATCGCAAACGTCGCACAAGATTTGTATTATTGCATGATTGTTAGTTATAATTTTTATTATTATTAAACGGATATTTAACGTGACTTTGCATCACCATGCGGAAAGGACAGGCCCACTGAATTGTGGTATGAGACGCCATCAGCGACACCTACAAAGTACGTGAATGTCTCATTGCTAGAGAAAAATAAAGCTATTGCTGGGGTGGCATTTTCCCCTTCTCTAATATATTCTGTAACATTCGGTCGAAATCAGACATAAGCGGACCAACATAAGCTTGCGCCAATCAATAAAACAAAACATTAAAATCACCTATGAAAATAAGCTTGCTTTCAGTTAACATAGTCATGTGATCGCATGACTAGACAATTAATTCACGAAGAAATTAGGGACTTTTCTACAGAACATATATATTGATACTCCCGGCCTTTCAATGGAAAGAACAAGCTTTCGCAGTTGCCCATTTGCCTTAAAACGACACCATACTAAAGGTGTTTTAAGAGTATTTCTAACCCACCGTACTCAGCGAAATATGTTTTAGCTGGAAGGAATTAGAACCAAATCGCTAACTTCACCATGTAAAACGGTTTAAGCAATGATTGCTATGCGTGGATCGCGTTTAAAAAGCAATATCTCGCACTTTTCAACCTTATTTCCAAGGATATATGCGCATTCGAATTTATTACTATAATTATTTTGGCTCATCCTGCGTATTAGATCCCTTTGGGGCGTCCCTTCGTTTAGAAAATGCTACACATTCATTTTTCGGCTCATCCGTTGTGAACGGAGGGAAATAAAGCTTTATTGTCATGCAAAAATAATAAAATGAATTTTTCCCTTGGTGAATTGAAGTGATTTTGCATAGTTGAAGCACGCGCTTTAGTCGCGTTGAATAAAAATATTCGTTCCCCTAAGCCCGCTGGCATTTTATGTGAAGACCTGCTTTTCAGTACAATCTCAGAAATAGGCAATCACTAGGGTGGGCTTCAGAAAGAGGTATGGAACAATTGATCCCATTCATGTCTTTATTCCGACAATCAAGAAATCCGCTAAAACCAATCTCTCTGCTGTCAGGATTGGGGGCTCAATCCCATCACCCGTGGTCCTATGCCAAGATTGGAGTACGGCATGAATTCGAAGGTAGCTGGCCCATGCCGTCGTCCAACTTATTTACGCTGAGGACGTCGATGAAGTGAAGAACTGCTTCTCATCGAGAACGAGGAATATGGGTTTATTTACAGAAATTAAATCAGTCTAACATGACTGCTTGAAAAAGAAGAGGGTCAGTCCAACATGACTGCATGAGAGAAGTGTATCAGTCTAACATGACTGCTCAAGAGAAGTGTGTCCAGCATTCGCACAACAACAGTTTTTATACACTCGGTCCGCCGGCCATACGAGGCGGCGACTGTTCGTTTACTCATCGCCAACTTGCTGCCGCTCCACAGAACAGTTTACGTACACAAAGGCACACACATTCCGATGCCCAAACGACGGCGTTGGAGGGGTGCCGTTCCGGGAAGTATCGGTGCCCATCGTGGGTAGCTCGTTGTCTTGCATCACGCCGAGGCATGGGAAGCACCAAAATACGGCTTTCCCGCGGCAGCTTGTCCATGCGTATCAGATCAGGTCAGCACTGGAGAACTCCGGAACCATTGTTTGCACACCGAACTCGTTCCGTCACAATGTCGATGGGGCTGGTGGAAGGAGGTGGTTTTCAGCACAAAGGCCGCTTCTTCGAACGCCTCCTAGCCGCAGCGACGGTGAGAGGGAGATGCGCGTCGTGTCGCCCAGTCGTAACTGGGTGGCAATCTTGCCTTGCAGCTCGCCATTCTTAACAGTGGGGGATGCGCGTAGTGTCGCCCAGTCGTAACTGGGTGGCAATCTTGCCTTGCAGCTCGCCATTCTTTACAGCGCCTCCATGTCCCGAAAAATCTCCACTGTCTAACGCTGACAACCGCTAGGCAGGAAGAGAACAGCTGCTGGTCAGGGGGGGATTTATGTCTTGGCTCACAGTGACCACTTGTGTAGTGATGTCGCCGCCCCAAAACATCCAACAAGGACAGGCAACTGCAAAATGAACCCCACAACACGGCTCTGCGCCGAGATGACGCGCATTGGCTCTCACTTTAGACTCGCTAGGCTTAAAAAACAACAACAACAACATAAGTGCAGAAACAAAAAAAAAATGCTACATTTCGCTATGCCAATTTCTGAAGCAAATTCCTGCTGACAAATTCAGCAATCATGGAGGGAATTCTGCTAAATGAGAGGGGATCTTCGCCTAAAGAAAAGTTAACACTAGTAACCCTAAGATTTAGGCGGGACCCTCAAACGCAGAATTCAAATTAGCCTGCTCAAACCATCCGCATTGCTATGCAACTTTCCCTTCTTATATCTAACGGAGAAGTTGTACTCTTCGAGAGTGAGGCTCCATCGGACCAAGCAGCCATTTTTGTGTGACATTTGATTGAGCCACGTCAGAGGACAGTGGTCGGTCTCGAAGATGAACCTCGCTCCGTACAAGTAACACGACAACTTCTGGGCAGCCCAAACCAAACAAGCGCATTCCTTCTCTGAAGCGCTGTAAGCTTCCTCTCTTACATTTAGTTTACGGCTGGCATAGAGGATAGGATGCTCCTCGTTATCGTCGCCGACCTGACTAAGTACCACGCCCATACCTCTGTCGCTTGCGTCGCATTGAACTATGAATTCCTTTGTGTAGTCTGGCGCGCGAAGCACAGGGCGAGAAACCAATAGCGCTTTCAAACTTTGGAAAGCGTTCTCTTTGTCCTTATCCCAGTGTACGTTACTCGGTGCTCCCTTTCGGAGGGCGTCTGTTAATGGACTTGCCAATTGCGAGTAATTCGGAATGTACCGTTGATAGTACCCCACAAGTCCCAAAAATGAACGAAGGTCCGTTTTCGTGCGCGGCTGAGAAAATTCTCCAATCGTAGCTAGTTTCAGCTCAGCCGGTCGTCTCATGCCCTGACCGACAACATGGCCCAGATAAGTAACCTGCGAACAACCAAACCTACACTTTTCCGCTTTCATCGTTAAGCCGGCTTCCCTCAACCGTGAGAACACCTGCTTGAGGTGCGACACGTGTTGTTCCCAGCTGTCCGAAAAAATGGCCACATCATCAAGATAAGGCAAGGCGAACTCCTGCAAGTCTTTTAGGACAATATCCATTAATTTAGAGAAGCTAAACGGCGCGTTCTTCAGCCCGAAGCTGAGTGCGAGAGGGCGAAAAGTGCCTACAGGCGAGATGAATGCGGATCTATATTGAAATGTATTTAGCAGCGCTAACTCTTTCAATTCGTTCCTCAATGTTGGGTATCGGGTACAGCTGATCCCTAGTGATGGCATTTAACTTCCTGTAGTCAACACATGGACGAGGGTCCTTGTTAGGGGTTTCTACGAGTATTAGCGGTGACGTGTAGTCACTCTCAGCGGGCTCAATAACTCCCAACTCTAGCATGCGCTGTATCTCTGCCTCCATAATCTCTCTCTGCCTTGGAGACACCATGTCAGGTTTTGATCTTACTGGTTGGGTTGATGTCAGTTCAATTTCATGCGTTATCAGTTCGGTTCAACCCGGCCGATCGCTGAATCTGTCGAGATATTCCCCTAACACCCCTTTTAGCTCATCTGGCTGCTCGGGTCTTAGAGCGTGCGAGCTTACCGAGTGTTCTACTACTTCTTCTAGGCCGATTTCAGAGTTGTAGGTCGCCCTATACTCCTTAAACTTGGTACTAGTGCCATCCGGCTCTTTGACGGTATAGTTAACGACTCCGCTCCGCTCTACATACGGCTTCATCAAATTACAGTGATATATTCTCACTTCCTTCCTGCGACCGGGCATTCTCAAAGCATAGTTAGTATCTGAAAGTTTGTGCAACACTTTAACCGGCCCGTCCCAGTGAACTTCAAGCTTGTTCTTTCTTGAAGGTTTGAGGATCATTACCTGGTCTCCGGCGTTAAACGTACGAAGCCTCGCATTCTTGTCGTGATAGAATTTGGCGTTCTTTTGAGCTACTGCCATGTTCTTTCCGACTAGTTCTTGGGTTACGCTTAGCCGTTCCAGTAAATTTAGCACGTATTCAACCACTGTTGGACTCTCCCCTCTTTCCTCCCACATCTCTCTTAACATTCTCAGTGGAGAACGGAGTGTCCTCCCATACACTAGTTCTGCTGGTGAGAACCCTGTCGCTTCATGTGGAACCGTTCGCAAAGCAAACAAAGTTGCCGGCAGGCAGTTCTCCCCGTCCTCCTTGTGCTCGTAATAGAGCGCACACAAAACTCGCTTAAGCACCGAATGCCACATCTCTACACTGTTTGACTGAGGGTGATAGACAGAACTGTGTATTAACTTTGCCCCGCACTTTTGCAAGAATGTGGAAGTCAGTGCGCTCGTGAATACTGACCCTTGATCTGCCTGAATTTCGGCTGGAAACCCAACTCGTGCAAACACTGTCAAAAGCGCGTCTACTACTTCGGTGGAGCTGAGCTCGTTCAAAGGGATTGCTTCTGGAAACTTGGTAGCCGGACACAGCATGGTAAACAAGTACCTGTAGCCTGATTTTGTTTTTGGAAGAGGCCCTACCGTGTCTATTACAAGTCGTGTGAAAGGCTCTGTTATTAAGGGCACTACCTTCAGTGGAGCTTTCCATGTCTCTCCTGGTTTACCAGAACGCTGGCAGGCGTCGCATGATCTGACAAAATTTTCTACATCTTTGAAACAGCCAGGCCAGTAGTATTCCATAAGCAATCTTTCTTTGGTTTGTTTATGCCTAGGTGGCCGGACCACCCATTTCCATGACAAAGACTCAGAAGGTCCTCCCTATACTTAGTAGGTATGACTAACTGATCTAAAATCCTCCCCTTTCGATCTCTGTAATGCCGATACAACAATCCTCCTCTCTCATGTATCGTTACGTTGCGCCTAGCAATGCCTTCTTTAGCTGTGTCATGTAATTTAGCTAAGCTCTCATCATTGTTTTGCTCAGCTGCCAGTGACTCTCTATCCACGCGTAAGAGTTGATCAAAGTTCTTTGAGGCCGCTGATAATAACGACCCTGTCTCGCTTGTGAGCGCGTCTACTTGCTCTTCCTGCAGGCTAGAGCTCTGACACTCTAGTGCTACGCTCTCATTGAGCTGGTCAGCTGGCAGGCTCTCCTCAACTGTTCTTTTGTCCCTCGGGCCTAGCTCGGATTCGGGTACTGAAGTTATCCCCTTTTCTGCTTCCGCTGGAGGAGCTTGAGCATTTTCAGCCGAAAGCGCCGCGATCTTACGAGCTTGGCCTCGGGTCAATGCCTGTACTATGCCTTCTCCCAGTTTGAGCCCTCTGTCACGCAGTAACTGATTCGAACGATTCGAAAAGATGTAGGGATACTGCAGTGACAAAAATTTGGAAACTGCAGCCTCAGTCTCTAGCTCCCCGAATGGTCCACTGATTTTGACTTTGGCCATGGGCAGACACACACTGTGTTCTTCTACAACCTGTTTTATCCATGCTACTTCTCCGGTGAAGTCATCTACCGTCACGTAAGACGGATGGACAATGTCCAGCGTGGCGGCACTGTCTCTTAGCACTCGGCATGGTTTTCCATTAAATTGCAGGTCGTGGAGATATGGACTTAAAAGTTCCATATTTTCATCTTTTTCCTCCACGTAGGAAAAAACTACGCTAGACTTCTCGCAGTTTACAGCTATATGTCCCAGTTTGTGGCATTTGTAACAGCGAATTGGTCTAACAGATTCGAATTTTCTTTTCTGTTCTTTTTGTGCGGTTTCTCCGTTAAGTTTCTCCTCGCTCTTTTCTGCGGGCTTTTCCGCCATGTCTACAGGCTCTGATCGGCTAGTTCGCGCACCCTTTTTGAACGGAAATGGTTTCCGCGGTCCATTTCGACCGTCCCAGTTTCCCTCCTCGGCGTTCAACTTTCTTCGGGTTGCGTACTCTTCGGCTAATTCAGCCGCCCTTTCCACAGTGTTTACATTACCTCTGTCTTGCACCCACAGTTTCACAGCTTGGGGGATGGTTTTGTAAAACTGCTCTAGACACATGCATTCAATGATCATGTCTCTGCTGTCGTACGCTTCCGCGCTTTTAAGCCACTCGACTAGGTTGGCCTTTAAGCTATATGCAAACTCGATCCGGATAGCCCTCGCTATCTTTCTTGCCTGTGCTCCTAAACCTTTGCCGAAAAGCTTAGGCTGAAAGGCGGTATTTCTTCAGGAGACTAGCCTTAACTTTTGCATAATCGTATGCATCCTGCGCACTCAATCTGGCGATTACTTCCGCCGCCTCACACGGCAACATAGACAGCAACCGCTGTGGCCATGTACTCGGACCAAAGTTCATCTTCTCGCAAGTCCTTTCAAAATTGCTTAGGAACAAGCCTATGTCGGTCCCGACCTCAAATGGCATTAATAGCCTGTCCAAGCGGTACGATTCTGCCTCACTTGATCGTCCCAGAGCGCCTTCACTTCCTTGAGACAACTCCAAACGTTTGCTTTCAAGTTCCAGTTGCATTTTTCTTAACTCGCGATCTTTATCGCGTTCCTCTCTCTCTCGTTTTTCTCTGTCCCGTTCTTCTCTTTCTCTTTCCCGTTTCTCTCTCTTTTTGAGAAGTTCCATTCCCATTTCAATATCTTCCTCACTGGCCTGATTGGAAATTAGCTCCAATAATTCCGATTTGAGCATTTCCTTGCGTACATCTAGGCCCAGTTCCTCACCAACAATCAACAACTCGTCTCTCAGCAGTGTCCTTAACTCCATGATTCCTGCTTTACTGCCTTGATTCTGCTCTGTAAATCTAGCTAGGAAAACACAACCTAGCTAACACACAACAATCTAGCTTCCCTACTGTTCTAAACAGAACAACCACAAAATGAAGCCAAGAGAGTCAAAGCAAGAACCAAGCACTCACCGCAGATACAGCACCATGTCGCAAAGTCCATCTCACCGCTGTCAGCCAGTTGTCAGGATTGGGGGCTCAATCCCATCGCCCGTGGTCCTTAGCCAAGATTGGAGTACGGCATGAATTCGAAGGCAGCTGGCCCATGCCGTCGTCCAACTTATTTACACTGAGGACGTCGATGAAGTGAAGAACTGCTTCTCATCGAGAACGAGGAATATGGGTTTATTTACAGAAATTAAATCAGTCTAACATGACTGCTTGAAAAAGAAGAGTGTCAGTCCAACATGACTGCATGAGAGAAGTGTATCAGTCTAACATGACTGCTCAAGAGAAGTGTGTCCAGCATTCGCACAACAACAGTTTTTATACACTCGGTCCACCGGCCATACGAGGCGGCGACTGTTCGTTTACTCATTGCCAACTTGCTGCCGCTCCGCAGAACAGTTTACGTACACAAAGGCACACACATTCCGATGCCCAAACGATGGCGTTGGAGGGGTGCCGTTCCGGGAAGTATCGGTGCCAATCGTGGGTAGCTCGTTGTCTTGCGTCACGCCGAGGCATGGGAAGCACCAAAATACGGCTTTCCCGCGGCAGCTTGTCCATGCGTATCAGATCAGGTCAGCGCTGGAGAACTCCGGAACCATTGTTCGCACACCGAACTCGTTCCGTCACAATGTCGATGGGGCTGGTAAAAGGAGGTGGTTTTCAGCACAAAGGCCGCTTCTTCGAACGCCTCCTAGCTGCAGCGATGGTGAGGGGGAGATGCGCGTCGTGTCGCCCAGTCGTAACTGGGTGGCAATCTTGCCTTGCAGCTCGCCATTCTTAACAGTGGGGGATGCGCGTCGTGTCGCCCAGTCGTAACTGGGTGGCAATCTTGCCTTGCAGCTCGCCATTCTTAACACTGCATAGCTTTCATAGATCTGAAAGGCGTTTAAGTAGAGATGCCAGCAGTCGTGAAAACAGTGCGTGGTCAAGGACTACAGGAAATGTACGGGAATATCCCAGCAAATATGAATAACGCTTCTACAGCTACCTTAACTTTTCACTGAAAAATTGCAGCAATAGCGATCAAGGAGTAGTCGGGCAAGGAGACAAAATCTTTAATACTATTTATTAACTGCTTGATGAGAAGAAGCATTCAAGTTGTTAGACTGGGAAGGATTACGAGTGAGGATCAAGGGGAGCATCTCTGCGACTTGCGTTTGCAACAGACATCGTACCGCTCAGCAACGATGGAGATGACTTGCAACGAATTATTAAGCCCACTGAGCCTATTGATTAAGCCGATAAGGTGTCAAAGTATGTTTGAAGAATATATGCATATGACTGAAGTAACATCTGAAGGTATGGCAAGAAATCGAGAATTTGTGACTGGCAGTCAAACCCTAGAATCTGTCCAAGTGTAAGTTTACATTATTCAATTGATGTGCACGAGAAAAATGAGGATCTTGAGATGAAAATTTAGAGAATAAACATTGGTTGAAGTGCATGTGGCAGGCCATGCCACATCATAACCGGGCAGTTTACCGGCCCATGAAAAGAAAAATGTAGCGTCCTTCTACCAGTAAAAGCGTATAGGGCGGGAAGTTGGAAGGCGGCAAAAAGGCTTCAGAAAGCAAAGGACTGCACAGCAAGAGTTTTAAAGAAATTCTAGGAAACAGCCAGACAGCAGTGAGGATTAGCGAGCAAACGGAGGTAGCTGATACTCCAGTTGACATTAGGAGGAGGAAAAGGCGTCACGTGCAGAATATAGTATCCGTAGCGCAGATAACCGGTAGTTCGTTAGAGGCACAGAATGGGTGTCATGAGAAACGCAGTTTAATTTGGCAGGGAACTAGGGGGTACAATGAAATTATGAAATTTTTAGGCATAATATAATGTCGTCTGCAGCAAAGCAGAGGTAATTACAAATCACTCGAAGAGGTTTCTGACCTCCAGAGGACATAAATATGATGGTGATGATAATGGTAGTGGTGAAAAGGCTGTTTATTATTTGAAGAATCACTTTTACTCGTGAAACATTTATGAAAATAATAGGAAAAAGTTTCAAGACCAATAAAGTAGATATGTTCAAATATTTAAAAAGCATTTCACATTGAGATAGGCTTAGACGGTCGTCTTTGCGACCTGTTAAACGTGAAGACAGTGCCAAATTTGTTTGAGCGATGAAGTTTTGTGTGGACAAGATTACTCCTGTGTGTAGTGTGTCTGAAGCGTGCATCCACGTATTGCATCACATATATAGTGTCTCATTGTACCATAGCATATTCACCCGACTCATATCTTTCCCTGTATCTCCCACTTCCCGTTGCCCCAGCGAGGAGTAGCAGGCTGGAAACATGCTCTCCAGGCTGGCGTCTCCTCCTTTCTGTTCATTAAAATCTGCTCCTCCTCACAGGCAGGAGGCACGACGGAGGCCGGATCGTCGCTGAAGCCTTGAAACTCGGGCCCACAGCCCGACAGCTTCGCTTCTGCCTGGCGCTCCTGAAGACTTGAAGCTCGGACCCGCAGTCCGACAGCCTCGCTCCTTCCGCTACGCACAGCGGCCTTCTCCTCCTAGAAAGTAAAGAACCCTCCTCCCATTCTTCAGTTCCCCCTTCCAGAACCCGTGTCTTTTCATGATTGGCTGTTGGTCGAGGTGTCGCGTCCTGCTAGCTCGCGCCGAATCCCACCATTATTTCTCTTTCTTTAGAGTCACTGGCCGTGCGCCACACCAGAAAGGCGCGATTAGTATTTCTACATGACAACGACAACAGTATGACCATGACGGCATGACGAGAATCAAATGTCGAAGCTACGATCATGGCGATGGAACGACCGTGACGGCATTACGACGATGGTATGACAACGAATGGATGGCGACTACTGCGACTACTGCATGACGACGATGCATTTACGAGGATGAGAATGGCATGAGTACAATGGAACGATGACAATTGTGTATGATGAAAATGACGTAGCCGTTAAATCACGAAACCTGTATGATGGTGATGGCGTGACGATAACGGCATGACGAGAGTCAGATGACAAAGCTGGGGTGACGATGATAACGCGACCTCGATGGCATTGTGACGGCGGCATTAGAACAGAGGCATGCTAACAACTGTGTGACGATGAGTGCATGACAACGGTGGCATAATCACGATTTGGTGATGGCAGTATGATTACAATTATATATAATGAAAAACGATTGACGTTTATCGAAAGACAAAGGCATTATGACAAAAATGGCGTGGCCACAATGGGATGACGTTACTGAAGTGATAACAATGGTAAACCGGCAGCGTGACGGCGACGGAATGACAGTGATTGTGTGACTACAGTGGCGCGATGACAATGGCACGGCGAGAGTCAGATGACAATTTTACAACGACAGAAGGCTGAGCTAGTTGGTACGGATTCATTATGCAAAAAGAGATGAGGCGTGCAGACAGGACACAAGAGTAGAGAAGTGGACAACACGAACGCCGGCTTTCGTGTTGTCCACTTCTCTACTCTTGTGTCCTGTCTGCACGCCTCACCTCTTTTTGCAATATGACAAAGCTGAAATGGCGATGATGCAACGAACACAACGGCACGACCCCGAACACATACCTAGTGACCTAAGCTGACAACTATGGCCACAGGGCCGAAGTAGAAGGCGTGACGGTGACAGTATGAGGAGAGTCAGAAAACGAAGCTTTAATAATGACGATTGACAAACCAAACCGGCATCACTTTGCTGGTGTGACAATGAATGCATGACGACTGTATGACAACGTTGACGTGATGACAACGGCATGACGAGCGTCGGATAACAAAGCTAGGATGATGAAGATGCAACTACCATTACGGCAACACGACCGCGAGCCCTTACCTAGTGGCCGAAGCTGCGGGGAACCAGCGCTGGAGTTTTCACGGCACCTGCAGCACGGCCATGGCGGTCAGAACGTGCACAATGCAGCCGCTCCCGTGGACGAAAATTGCAACTGGTAGAGGCGTTGCGTGCCCTGATAGTCGAAGGAAAACGAAAGGATGCCGACAATACTGTTGTGTATACAAGTGCCACAGCTACGTCGGGATGAGGGAGGATGTACCATTCTGCATCTTTCCATCTAAACCATATGAACAAGAACGGAGACGGCGTTGGATCCAAGCAGTCAGGCGAGCGGAGTAAGTTCCCGTCTTGTCGCCCTGTCAAGCGGTGTCAGGCTGGTTTCTTAATCAAATTTCGCGTGTGTGCTTGGTTTATTCAATAGTGAAGACGGTCAGTCGTGCCAGACAGTACCAGACAGCAGAATTTGCAGTGGGCATTTCGTCGGAGACAAAATGAGCAATAGCATGCACAATTCGGCATATGTACCAACCACGTTTCCTTCGCAATACCACCGCCAAGCCCCTTCCAACGCCACCCCACCAAGCGAACGATACAAAAGGTAAATATTATCCATTCATTGCCAAGAGTTATGTGGGAGGGAAGCTGCCTTGTAATACGAGTAGTGTGCGCATACTGCCGGCGGACACGCGACTAAGCTGCCTATGTCTTTTTAAAAATGCGCATGCGGATGAGGACTCGGCGCTGAGATGCATCCGGTAAATTTATGTAATTAGTGTTAAATATAGCCAGCGTTGCTACGGATCCAGCAGCGGAGCACTGAAACCTTTGCTTGCGCGAGTCAGCTGATGCGATAAAGCTTTCTTCTCCATTGACTGCTGTGGCGAAGTAACATGAAAATTTTTGATGTCTAGCCAGAGAAATATGGAATATCTTCAGGCCAACTAATACTTCCGAAACCATAGCGCAGCACGACCGGAGCCATAGCTGCTACATTTGCGAGGCAGGCTGCCACGCAAGCATGCAAAGCCCCTCGACGCAACCGTTAAAGAAACATACGTGCTCGCCGCGGCACACTGTGAAAAATATATAAAGCTTAAAAAGCTTCTTTCGTCATTTTTTCACTTGATGGCGCTAGCTTCTTTATGAAAACTGTCCACTTGAAGCGGCGCGAAAACAGAAACATACGAACTATAATGCGGCCGCGCACGTGTGTGTCGTCTGGTCGAGAGGCTGAAATATGCCGCGTTTCGTCGCCAGGGCGGCGTGCAACGCACTCTTTTCGACGCGCCGCCTATCTAGCGCTGGTTCCCCATTAGACAACTTGGACCACTAGGTTGGGGTAAATGGTGTGACGACGACTGCATGAAGAGAGTAAGATGCCGAAGCTGGAATGACAACAGTGGAACTACCACGACGTCATCACAACGAGGAGCACATACCTAGTAGTCCAAGCTGCTACACAGTTTGGGCCACTGTGCTGGATAGATTAATTGGCTCAACACGACTCAAATACGGAAAAAACGGTATTTGCATTTTTAATTTGATTAGCGCATTCTCGGCGATTACGAAATAGAGCACCAACGAAAGATGAGATAGCACTCCGGACACGCGCAATCCTAAAAAGCCGCGAAGAAGAAGAAGAAGAATCTCGATTGGCTCGGCGTCGATTCTGCGAAGAAAGCCTTTCCCATGGATTCCCCGCCGCGACTTCCCGAGACCGACACGATTGCACATGATAATGTGCAGAATCCGAGGACGTTTCTGACAAGCTCTCCGATCAGCGTGCCGCACGGGGTGTCGCCAAACGTCAGTGACGGCGAGCTCGAGCTGGCGCAAGGCGACTCCGGTGCGGAGAACTTGGAGAGCGGTCCTCAAGTTGCGACGCCCAGTCCCGGCAGCAGCGAAGTGATCCGACTGGTACGTGGCTGTTCCCAGTTCTTCAATGTTCGATTAGCTGAAAATCGAGAAAGCGAAGCATTCTCGGCGATATCTCCCAGACCTCGCTGGCTTTTCTGCTGCTTCTACTGCTGCTGCTGTATTGCCAAATAGCGCATGCACAAACAGCGCTCGTATCACGAATCTGCTTATATCTTATCTAGCGCCACCTGTACAACCTCTTCATATATGCAGATAGCCAGCTCTGTTATCTACGGAACTGCACAATGAAGCAACCAACGGTTCCTAAATATCTTCAGTGCAGCAAGTATACGGCGTCAAGCACACAAAGAAATCATTCAAGTGATGCTTTCTTAGAGTTCTTTCCCGGAAATCGGTGCGTCTGCTCGGCCGGCTTCTTGCAGAATAAGGTGGGCTGCTCCTGCAGACAGCGCGATAGTAATCAGGGAGGTTTATTTTGGAGATGGTGGGATGAAAACTGAGCCGGTCCCGACTAATTTATGGTGACGTGTGTCAGCTCGATCACAGCGCAATCTACGGTCACTTGCCTCAGGTATTTCTGTGCTGGGGGTTTCAGCATCTAGCTGAAGTTCCGAGCAGGCACGCGATTTTTCAAAACTAGCCGTAAAATATGAAGTTTTATAGCGGTTCATTCACCACTTCACTAAAGCTTTGGCGCACATTGATGAAAAAAAATCTGCATTCTACATCGTTTTATTAGAAGGGCGGGGCGACTTCATCAAATAACTTTCCGATTACTTTATCAAAAGCCGGAGTAAATACAACCCCATAACTTTTAAGTCAATCTTGTACACCTGCTTTTCTAGGCAATACTAACAAAAAGAGAGAAATAGATTGCAATTCCCAGTTTGTCTTTTATTCCACAACCATGTATAAGAGAGTTGAAAGGGTTCTCCAGAGAATTGTTACAGTTACGTCAAATAATACCCATCAAATAGTAGCTTTTCTATCGGTATTGCAATGTGCCGTGCGCCGTGTACTTGCGTGACTGGCGGCAGCATCTTTTTCCTTTCTTGGCTCTTTCAGATTTGTATTAGCGTTTTTTTTCCTTAATTTGTATCAGCCCTACAGCCTCGCTCCTTCCACTCCAGACACCGGCCTTGTTCGCCAAGAAAGACCCTACCTTCGTTTCTTCTGCTCCCCCTACCAGAACCCATACCTCAGCCGTACTTCATCTGTGCTACTTCTCGCATTCCCCCCCCCCCCCCCCCCCTAAATGTGGTACCGTAATCTGTCGATGTGGGTATGTAGCGAATAAAACGAGAATGAATAAATGCCTTTGTAGCCAGTATTTTTGGTTTACCGTGTATAATTGGTTTAGGTCACGTGAGCAAAATCAACTGAGTGTCAGGGCACACGCCCTCACCACGTTTGCTCAGGAGAGGAAGCTACGACGGACTGCGCACGCGTCGCCTGTGGCTCGGCTAGGACACAGGCCACTCATACGCGCTGCCCTTCGCAGTGGCGGCAGAAAATTCATTGCCGAGCAAGAGCCACTCCAGGACCGCTGTCATTAAGTAGGGTGTTGTTGAGATTAAGTACTTTTCTTACTTAGGTGGACGTGTGTATCAATACTGTCAAATTTGTCTATAGGAAGCCCGGATTAGGAGAATAGGTCTCCAATCGAACAGGTGACTTTTAATTATGTGGTTCTGGTGCCAAAACCACGATGTAATTGAGGTATGCCATAATGCGGAGGGCTCCGGATTAATTTATCTTTAACGAGACCCCTATACACGGTATACACAACGTATTTGCACTTCGCCCCCCCCCCCCCCCCATCAAAATGCGGTCCCCGTGGTCGGGAGTTCATCCCGCGACCACGGGCTTAGCAGCGAAGCTACAACACCCAGACGGTGAGTCGCACGCATTATGCAAAATAATTTTCTCATAACGAACTGTAGATGGATATATCAAAGTCGACGCATCCCACGCTTCAGGATGGACATTCGCGGTTGATGTGCTGCGCTGGTACTGTGTCGACACTAATGCAAGACGTCTTGAGCAGGTCCGCACAATCTCACGCATTCGTGACTCCAAGAAACACTTTAATGCAGTATCAAAAGTTACTGCCTGCTGTGGGTATCTTGTTCTTCAATAAATGAATTTCTTCGTAGTTTCTTGTCTCAAGGGAACACAACACGTCCATGTAGTATAACGAAGACAGAATAAAAATTTGTTTACGTTTGGTACAGGCAATTTCGGGTATATAAAACTGATATATAAACTAATTTTTGTGCATAAGCCTGTTAATCACAATCAGGTTGGGCTCTATTCGAAATTTTGGAAAAATATTGTTGGTTGTTAGATTCGTATTTGATTCGTGAATTCGCTCATTGAGGTTGTCGAATAATCCTTTCTCATCGCCATTATGCTGAATAACAAATTTATGAACTGTATAAGGTTAGAAAATGTGGAAGTGGAAAGTGCCGAATGGTACTACTGCAGGAGAGCAGCGGCTTTGCGACTGGCCTTCTGCAAAGTTGTTTGCAGAAGCTTCCAGCAGTTTTAAAGTAGTTCCAATCGCCTACCCCTTCCCTGTGCAGGATAATCAAGCGGGATTACCTCTGGTTAACCTTCCTGTCCATCTATGCTTCCCTTCTCTTTCCCTCTCTCTTTCTCCAACCACTATAATTGCATGAATCATTTTAGTCAATGTCGTGAACAAACCTTAAGCCACCGTGATTTACAGTTATTTCCGACAGTGTAGCTCGAACAATCTTCGTCATTTTTCTACGAAGCGCCCGGCTGCAGAAAAGGAAAAGGAAGACCGAGACCCAGATGCGAACGAGGACCGCGTCTCCAGGGGGTTCAGAGCTCCGCACGCCAGTAGCACCGATGACAACGGATCTGCTGCCTCCGTTTCAAGCCACGTTAAGGACGACGTCAGCCCCGACCCAATACATGCTGCAAGTAAGTTCGAAAGCTCTTATTCAATATTCTCCCGTATTCTCAAATCATCATCGATACTATATTACTCCGCCGCTTCACTCAGTTGTGGCCCTGGAATGTCCGACTCAGTGGACACTACCATGGATGGGTGGATGAATGGATTGATGCATGGACGCTATGAGCGTCCCTTCGAAACGGGGCGGTGGGTTGCGCCCCGAAGGCCTTGTTATTTTGTTTGATGACCTACCTATGATTTGAGCTCTGAGTTGAGCACATGGCCGCCCATCGACTGAAGAAGTCACTACGCTTATCGAGGATTGCCGAGGCGTGTCAGTGAAGTGCAGTGACCACCACTGTCGAAGAGCCCCGCGCTGCCATTCTACTATATCGCAGTGGCGGATAAAATACAAGGAAGACATTACCAGAAGCGGAGTTGTGACTGGTATAGCCAATTGTACAGTATAAAGATAGAGGTTTTAATGAATAAAGAAAAAGTAAAGGAGGTATATGCAAAAGCCTAGAATGCGACAAATGTAACAAAACCTGATTACATCGAGCACTTTAGGCGACTGTTTGTTGAAGACGCGTTTCAAATTGGACACCAATCAATATCATCATTATTATCATCATTGACTTGAGGAGAAGTGTCAAGTAGAGCAACGTTTTAGAATAGAGATGATGGTGACTATTAAATTTTTGTTTATTTAGTAATTAGTCAACTGTCCGTTATCGCCGATATTACATTGCCAAAAAGTTGTCTCCCAATGGTCTTCAATAAAAGTGACTGTACATCATAATTGTACCGGTGGGTTGCAGCGGTGGCGTAGAGGTAGAACACCCGCCTCGCGTGCAAGAGGTCCGTGGTTCGAATCCCGGTGCCGGCAATTTTCCACCGGATTAAAAAAAAAGAAAAAGAAATCCGCGTGTTGATAAAATTGCATAAACAGGCCTGGAGTGTGGCCTGATCCCGGTGACCAGAACCGGTAACGCACTCCCTCACCAGAGCAGGATTGGCCACCCTGGTGCAGTACTTGGCCATAACCTCCTATATGAACAACACAATCAAACCCCGGCCCTCAGTCCCCAGCAGCTGCGAAGCAACTGACCACGGCGGCGGTCAGACCTGCGACGCTGCAGAGGGTGCTAAGAATCACTGGCTCCGCACAGGCCGCCATTGGAATATGAACCTGGCAACGTTTAACGCTAGAACGTTGTCTAGTGAGGCAAGTCTAGCAGTGCTATTAGAGGAATTAGAGGGCAGTAAATGGGATATAATAGGGCTCAGCGAAGTTAGGAGGCCAAAAGAAGCATATACAGTGCTAAAAAGCGGGCACGTCCTGTGCTACCGGGGCTTAGAAGAGAGAAGGGAACTAGGCGTCGGATTCCTGATTAATAAGAATATAGCTGGTAACATACAGGAATTCTATAGCATTAACGAGAGAGTGGCAGGTATTGTTGTGAAACTTAATAAGAGGTACAAAATGAAGGTTGTACAGGTCTACGCCCCTACATCCAGTCGTGATGACCAGGAAGTCGAAAACTTCTATGAAGACGTGGAATCCGCGATGGGTAGAGTGAAAACCAAATCCACTATACTAATGGGCGACTTCACTGCCAAGGTAGGCAAGAAGCAGGCTGGAGACAAGGCAGTGGGGGAATATGGCATAGGCACTAGGAATAGCAGGGGAGAGTTATTAGTAGAGTTTGCGGAACAGAATAATATGAGGATAATGAATACCTTCTTCCGCAAGCGCGATAGCCGAAAGTGGACGTGGAGGAGCCCGAACGGCGAGACTAGAAATGAAATAGACTTCATACTCTGCGCTAACCCTGGCACCATAAAAGATGTGGACGTGCTCGGCAAGGTGCGCTGCAGTGACCACAGGATGGTAAGAACTCGAATTAGCCTAGACCTGAGAAGGGAACGGAAAAAACTGGTACATAACAAGCCGATCAATGAGTTAGCGGTAAGAGGGAAAATAGAGCAATTCCAGATCAAGCTACAGAACAGGTATTCGGCTTTAACTCAGGAAGAGGACCTTAGTGTTGAAGCAATGAACGACAATCTTGTGGACATCATTAAGGAGTGTGCAATGGAAGTCGGTGGTAACTCCGTTAGGCAGGATACCAGTAAACTATCGCAGGAGTCGAAAGATCTGATCAAGAAACGCCAATGTATGAAAGCCTCTAACCCTACAGCTAGAATAGAACTGGCAGAACTTTCGAAGTTAATCAACAAGCGTAAGACAGCTGACATAAGGAAGTATAATATGGATAGAATTGAACATGCTCTCAGGAACGGAGGAAGCCTAAAAACAGTGAAGAAGAAACTAGGAATTGGCAAGAATCAGATGTATGCGTTAAGAGACAAAGCCGGCAATATCATTACTAATATGGATGAGATAGTACAAGTGGCTGAGGAGTTCTATGGAGATTTGTACAGTACCAGTGCCACCCACGACGATAATGGAAGAGAAAATAGTCTAGAGGAATTCGAAATCCCACAGGTAACGCCGGAAGAAGTAAAGAAAGCCTTGGGAGATATGCAAAGGGTGAAGGCAGCTGGGGAGGATCAGGTAACAGCAGATTTGTTGAAGGATGGTGGGCAGATTGTTCTAGAGAAACTGGCCACCCTGTATACGCAATGCCTCATGACTTCGACTGTCCCCGAATCTTGGAAAAATGCTAACATAATCCTAATCCATAAGAAAGGGGACGCCAAAGACTTGTAAAATTATAGACCAATCAGCTTACTCTCCGTTGCCTACAAACTATTTACTAAGGTAATCGCAAATAGAATCAGGAACACCTTAGACTTCTGTCAAGCAAAGGACCAGGCAGGATTCCGTAAAGGCTACTCAACAATAGATCATATTCACACTATCAATCAGGTGATAGAGAAATGTGCGGAATATAACCAACCCTTATATATACCTTTCATTGATTACGAGAAAGCATTTGATTCTGTCGAAACCTCAGCAGTCATGGAGGCATTACGGAATCAGGGTGTAGACGAGCCATATGTAAAAATACTGAAAAATATCTATAGCGGCTCCACAGCCACCATAGTCCTCCATAAAGAAAGCAACAAAATCCCAATAAAGAAAGGCGTCAGGCAGGGAGATACGATCTCTCCAATGCTAGTCACAGCGTGTTTACAGGAGGTATTCAGAGACCTAGATTGGGAAGAAATGGGGATAAAAGTTAATGGAGAATACCTTAGTAACTTGCGATTCGCTGATGATATTGCCTTGCTTAGTAACTCAGGGGACCAACTGCAATGCATGCTCACTGACCTGGAGAGGCAAAGCAGAAGAGTGGGTCTAAAAATTAATCTGCAGAAAACTAAAGTAATGTTTAACAGTCTCGGAAGAGAACAGCAGTTTACAATAGGCAGCGAGGCACTGGAAGTCGTAAGGGAATACATCTACTTAGGGCAGGTAGTGACTGCGGATCCGGATCATGAGACAGAAATAATCAGAAGAATAAAAATGGGCTGGGGTGCGTTTGGCAGGCATTCTCAGATCATGAACAGCAGGTTGCCATTATCCCTCAAGAGAAAAGTGTATCATAGCTGTGTCTTACCAGTACTCACCTACGGGGCAGAAACCTGGAGGCTTACGAAAAAGGTTCTACTCAAATTGAGGACGACGCAACGAGCTATGGAAAGAAGAATGATAGGTGTAACGTTAAGGGATAAGAAAAGAGCAGATTGGGTGAGGGAACAAACGCGAGTTAATGACATCTTAGTTGAAATCAAGAAAAAGAAATGGGCATGGGCAGGACATGTAATGAGGAGGGAAGATAACCGATGGTCATTAAGGGTTACGGACTGGATTCCAAAGGAAGGGAAGCGTAGCAGGGGACGGCAGAAAGTTAGGTGGGCGGATGAGATTAAGAAGTTTGCAGGGACGGCATGGCCACACTTAGTACATGACCGGGGTTGTTGGAGAAATATGGGAGAGGCCTTTGCCCTGCAGTGGGCCTAACCAGACTGATGATGATGATGATGACATCATAATAGCACTGAGCTTCATTGCGTGTCTTGTAAATGCCCAGCCGCGCTGACAGGATTTATTCGGAAAGGCTCCTTTATGATTCGCGTGCGCACGCTAACGCGAGCTCCACGTTCTCGAAATAAACGTTCGTTATTTTACGATACTGACAGCGTCCTGCTTTAAAAAGAAGTTTCGTCTTCTAAAACACCGTAATTACAGAGCTGTAATGTACAACTACAGGGTCCGATCGCAGCATTTTTGATGGGCGTAGGTCATCGGTGACATTTTGAAAGTTAGTTTTTTTTTATGTCTGCATAAGTTGCACTTCACGCATTCATGCCGGTGAGCTGTTCACGCAGTTCATTTGCGAAATTCGCAGATATGAACCGCTATTGCTTATACTTATAGTCTGCAACACTACCATCAGAACAATATGGCCGCTTAATACAGGGTGTTTCAGAGGATAGTTTCACTTCCTTTTTTAATTGTCTCCGGCAGGTATCACACTTCTAGTACATGAGCTGGTCTACTAGAAGGGGCGAACATTACTTGCACAAAAACTTGCCATGCGGAATCGACTAATTAGCAAAAGTTCGTTAATTCGCGTTTTAAGTAATTGTCTTATGTGGCACATATTGCAGCTTCCAAATTTTAGCGGGAGAGACTGAAAGACATATCCACTTGAAAACAATTGTAAGGATCGCACCATTTGCGAGATATGCGCCATCAAACTTGCTGTAAAAATACACTCTCCTTCCACTTACCTTAACCAAACGTCGTATTATGCATTGAAGCACAAAACTACTGGAACGTCAGTGCATTTCTCCGCAACGTTTAGCAATTGATATCTCTAAACTAGTATCATCCTAAGAATTCTTTCTAAGTGGATCTGCTTTGCGAACTCCCCGGCTAAAAATAGTGATTTGCAATACGTACCATACAGTAATCAGTTAAAAACTTAGTGAATGTTTGGTAGTTCGTCGCTTATGCGTTTCAAGTTTTTGTGCAAGTGATGTCCGCCTCTTCAAACATACCAGCTCATGGACTACAATTGTGCTACCTGCCACAAGAAATTACAAAGAAATTGAAAGTGTTCGCTCAAACACCACGTAGATTTAGTTGAGGTTCATAGGTTCCGATTCATTGTTAATATCAAAATTATTACAAAATTATTATTGTTCGTGTCACATAAATAATAGAAATTTGGGACATTTTGTTGAGTCCATCCGTTCCGCTTCGACTTGGTACACTGCTGTTTTAGCATTCCAAAGACTGCTAAATTCGAGATTCCCGCTATGACAAAAAAATTGACGCAGATGGCCACTAGATGAACTCAACCAGCAAATGAGTAGTCACGCGCGTCACCCGCGCTGCGCGAGTACAGCGCAGCGCGGGTATCTGTGTCTGTCAGTGTGTGTGTGGGAGAGAGAGAGCGAGAATTTAATCACATGGTCTATGTAACCGGAATTCGACATCTTCAGGTGGACTATACCTGGAGAGTTAGGCTCAACTTGCATGGCGAAATGTCCTTCACATAGAAATTAACTACAAAGATTTATTAACTGTTCGATTGTGACCTTTAAGGAGCACGTTGCAATGCAAAATTGAAGACCAGCGGTCGTGAATTTGTCTGTGTAGCCAAAAACATAGAATAAAAGCTCCCATTCTAGTATATTAGAATTGTTATATTTATTCTTGCATGCCTACACAAAAAATGGGACAAAAGCCAAAGGTGCTTTATACATCTTTTGCTTCTGTTAGAGATATCTGTCCTCAAAATCCTGATGATTCGTGGTTCCCGTTCTGGTCATCCAAAATTGCTAGAAAGCAGAAAAATATTTGGGAAAAGTTTGGAAAAAGGAAACTTTTTTATATACTTTACTCGAATGTCTACGTATTTCCTGCTTTTGCGCAATACAGGTGTTGCACCAACAGCCTATGCAACGGAACTTTAGTTGCTTAAGCATACTGCTGACACTTATGCCTTTTTATAACATTGATCTTTTCGGTCCGCATTGTTCATGAATGACATACTTAATTCTACTCGACTATTTTGTCTGTAAAAATAACGAAGATGCATTATTTCACCGAGAAATAAGCATTTGTAAGGAATTGAGCAGCGCCTGTCGGAACAGACTGATGAACTACAGTAAAAACGAATGCGCAATTTAAAATTAGTTTTTAACTGTGCTTCAGCCATTCTTCAATGTGCCACTCTTCGTTGAACATCGTTGGTGCCAGCTTAGGCCACTGGGTTTGTGCCACTTTTTATGGGACGTTCTTGAATGAGTATCTTCGACGCCAACTAGGGTCACTGAGTTTGCAGTGCTGCGCATGCGCCGCCATTCGGTGAACCTCAACTTGACGCCAACAGTGATCACTAGGTATACGCGCTGCTATAGGTATATGTCGCCTCTTCAATCAGAAAAAAAAAAGACACTTAAGATTCCTCCGATTCTGGGCGGATTGCACCCGACCCCATACATTCGCCTAATCTTGTCTGCGTATGCATTCAAAGACGTGTCACGCGCCTACTTTGTGGCGGCGCCGCTGGGTGGGGCGTGTGTCCAGCGGGGAACGCGAGAAAGGAGCCCGGCTACGTACACGCGTCAATCATTCCCTGTCTCAGCGGTGGAAATACGGCATGTCGCTACATTTCCTCAATGCTAGTCGCATAAACATCAACATTTATCATGAGATGGGCGTTCTAGATTTTTTTTTTGTGCAGGGGCTCTTTTCGTTTCAAAGTAGCTTTTGTTCAGTAGGCTTCAAAAGTTTACTGACCGTAGGACTCGAGGAAAAGCTAACTATTTCCTCTACTTGGGCATGTAGCACGACTATTTCCAGCTTGTGCTAGTGCAAGCTAAAATCTTAGTTTTGTACGAGTTTGCTGGCTACGGCAACCAGCTACTAGGACATTCTTCTCGCAGATTCCGTAGCGGCGGCGTCAAATTTCGCAGTCTTGATGCCATGAGGTAGTATATCAGGGCTTTTTGGCCAGCTGTCTGTTCCTAAGCTCACGTATAGCTGCAGCTAGAATGGCGTTCATATTCAGTTAAGTTTGCCTGAGCTACGCTGGCTAACGCTTCCAGGGCTAATCTTTTACACTTGTACCCAAGAAAGTGACTGGAGCCGTGGCGCCGGTGCTTTTGTCCGCTGTCATCACCCTTTACCTTATTTCTAGATTGCAACTGAGCGTAACTGTTAACGTCCGGTATTCTTTGTCTAGTTATATTGTCTTTTACTTCGTGTGTATGCGACTCCTCGGATATCCCTATTGTTCTCGCGGGTAGACAATTCAACGTTTTCTTAAATCCCCAGTCCGTAAAACTTCTGACGCCGACTTCACTGTAGTCTACTGCCGGCATCGTTCGAGCTACAGCCAGTTCACAAGCCTGGTTCTCATGATGTCTGATGTTTGACAGTGCGCCCAGGTGCAACCGTGGCGGGTGACGGGAGAGGGGCGAGGGGCGAGGACCCAAGGCCTTCAAGCAGAGTCTCCGAATTGGAAGAGGACGGTGGCGCAGAGCAACGTGGCACTGACGTTGAGGAGAAAGCGGGATCCTATTCTGCAGCGTCAGAACCCGTGGAAGGAGAGAGACGCCCACGGCCAGGCGCTAAAGATCCTGCTAAAGAGCGCCTTCGGCCCGTTGAAAGAGTGAGTAAC